>NC_080088.1:68088303-68688303 GCF_950005125.1 Chionomys nivalis
AAATGTCACAATTGCCATGTGTTCAGATTTGAAGTACTTTGTAGACACAGAGCGGCAAAGTTGAATACGTTTCCATTTCAAGACCCTCATAATGCTGTTTCTGTGAGTGTCTATGCTCAATGTGGTGTTTCCACGCTGCAGAGATCACAGCTTTGTCTGCAAAATACAGTGCACTGTATGACTATATATGACCGCATGACGATATATATGATGCAGCTAGAATGCAAAATATAGAAGGAGAAAGTAAATAACATTTTCTGAGCCTTGACTAGTGTAAGAGGTTTGAATATGACTACATACAGAAGAATAGGGTTTTTTGATGAAAAAATTATAAAATTATATTGCAGAGATATTGTATAAATCTCTGAGTATGCTGATAAATGCACTAAGTTATACACCACAAACTGAAGCTCTGGTATATGGATTAGATCTCAAAAATGCCTTTATTGGGCAGCGAGGAGGGTGAAAATCCATTCATTCCACCCTTGAGTGTTTGTAAACCCTTTGGCCTTTTAAAGACATCTGCGCTTGCTGGGTGGTGGTGCAAACCTTTAATCACAGCACTTTGGAAGCAGAGGCAGGCGGATCTCTGTGAGTTCGAGGCCAGCCCGGTCTACAAGAACTAGTTCCAGGACCGGCTCAAAAGCTACAGAGAAACCCTGCCTCGAAAAACAAAAACAACAAAAACAAAAGACATCTGTGCTCACTGATCAGAGGCAGTCATAGGAGGAGCTGGTTATGAGAATATTGTTTCCAACCAGAAGTCAGCACAGGGGCAAAACTAAATGTGGGATCACATAAAAGCTTTTCCATCTGAAGCAGATAATACTGGAGCCTAGATACTATTTCCAACTGGCTATCGAATTTAGCAGATAACACAGCTGTATAAACTCAGGTCTGTTTGTGTGGCTCCTGGTGTATACACTTGTGTTTTGCTTCTAAACTTACTTGTTCTGTTCTGTGTAAACACTGATGGATTTCATTCTCTTGTGTGAGTTTCAGAATCTAAAGTAGGACATTGAAGCAGTGGATTCGGATGGCATGCGACGTTAGTGCTGTTGTTGTTAGTGCTGTTGTCTTTAATACTGTGAGGGCTCGATCTTCTTAATCAGACTCAGAACATGTTATCATGGTTTCTGCTTAACTTGGCATAGCCCTGTGGGTTTAACTGTCTCTTTAACCTTCGTCGACATGAGATGTGAGAAAAATTTGAATTTTTATCTCTGCTCTTAACGTTTTGAGTGAGATGTGTTATTCTTTTATACTAGGAATTATAAGCAAAATATTGGGCATTGTATTGTTCTCTTTAAGGAAAATGTATGCACTTAACATCTGTGGAGTTACTCCTTATTCTATTAGAGGGAGATAACTTGCCGTGAGATACAGTTCAAATTCAAACTCTTTTGTACAGCTGTGTAGTGTTGGGATGTCCCTAATAATGTCCCCAAGAGGTGTTAATGTCCCTAAAACTACCCAGGTAAGGAGGCCTAGGTAGTCTTCCTGGCCATTTTCTCTCTCGCTTCTTTACTTTGTGCAATGGCAATCCTTTTGCGTCTTTCTGTCCCTGGATTTTCTTTGGTGGGATGAGAAACAGTGCTGATTAGAAATGGTGCTAAAGCCTGTCTCCTTTCCCAGGGACTGCATCAGGAGGATATGCCTTTATATGGATGTATTCAGTGCTTTTCAGATGATACGGAATTATGTGCATGCATTCCTATAGCCCAGATTTATCAATTATTCTGGGTTGAACAGACAGAGACACCCAGTGTACCCACTGTTGTTGGTGCATTGTATGCAGACACAATCAAACAGTTACATCAGGGATGTCACCTTGAGTCAGCCTTTCCAAGGCCACCACTGTCCCAGTGACTTATGAAACTATGCCTGGGTTCTTTGGAAATCATAGGGAAAATGTGAATCAGGGAGCTGTTTAACTTGGTTGCTAAATTTAGCCCAGTGCTTCTCAGACTAAGACAAATCTGTCTAGAATGGTTCTTGTTGCTACCAGCAACAAGGGTCATAGAATTGAAGGACATCAGATATACAAGCAAATGGAAAACAACTTCCTAAAGTAATGCCTTCCAGAAGGATCCCAAGGCTAGTTACAGAGCTAAAAAAGAGCCAGCTAGGAAGTGTTGCTTATCTTGGGATTTCCCGTTTGTGGTTCAGAGCGGTAGTGGCTATAGACTGGAAGATGTGGCCCAGGATTTGGATGTAAGCTAACACTGGTAATGGGATGTCAAATAGCATCTTTTCAATGCATGAGCCACAGATCCCATCAATCAAGCCGAGGTTCATTTTCTTCCTGAATTCTGGCTGTCCGACACCCCAGGCTGCTGGACATTTCTCTCTATCCAGACTTGTGAAATCACTAGAATTAATCAAAATTCTTTCAGTTTATGACATGTAGCATTTTTCTTCTGGGGAGCAAGGTGACCACGTGAAATGATTCCTTTTATTATGCAAAAGGAGATCTAAATGACCTTACTGGAATCTTATAAGCTTGGATTATTTTGCTTGTTTTTATTTTTCATGGCATGTTTTTTCTGTGTGTCCCTGACTGTCCTAGAACTCACTCTGTAGACTAGGCTGGCCTCTAACTCAGAGATCTGTATACCTCTGCCTCCCAAGTGCTGGGATTAAAGACATTTGCCATATCCGCCCCCCCCCCCCCCGCCCCTGGGCCTGTCCTTGCTTTTTATCTACTACAGCTACTACCTTCCTTGTAAATCCAACAGCCATGAGGTTATCTCTTCAGTAATCTTCCTACATTCTTATTTTGCCCTTATAAACTTTCCAGCACCTTGGAACTTCCCTTTCTGCCCTTCCCTCCTCATTTCATCTTTCAGCCTGGGCCAGATGCATACCAGCGAGGGTATAGAGGCAGATGGCCATTTGTATTGCCATTAAGACTGACTGCCACTCTTCCCAGTGTGGCTTGCTAGGCATGGTGACTGACACTCAATTCCTGTCCATTGAACACTGCAGGGAAATGGCACATAGCCTGTCTGTGATGCCTGCTAGCTATGGCCGTGTGATCACAACTGTGGGATTCGAACTGGTGAGCACTTTTGTGCTAATGTTGCTTAATACTTCTTCTCCAAGTTGATGTTCAGAATCATTCGTAGTATGGTATTGGCATCCATGGTGGCACACCTTTGTCTCCAAGTCTTTTAAGGTCAAGCTTTCAAAGGGGATGTACGTGTAAGATGGGGTGTTAGGAAAGGAAGGGAGGGCACCCAATTGAGACACTAAGCAGGTAAGGTGACTGGGTGTTTGTATTTTCATATGCATAGCAGGGAAAGTGGGAAGGCCAGGGATGCACATCTGGATGACATACTGTCCTTCCATGAGTAGGAAGAAGAACCATGGTGGAGGGTGCAGAGGAGGGAGAAACAATGTTACTCTTACTTATCTTTGCCCTCTACAAAAATCTAATTATTTATGCCTAATGACCCTTCATACAACTGAATCCATTGTTGCCTCAAACGAATGGACTTTCAAAATAATAGGCACATACTGGAAATAGTCAAAAAGAATTCAGGTCCTGGCTTCCAGGACAAATAATCCTCTTACCCAGTGTGCTCTGGGCTCTTTAATGACAGATAGCTGGAGTAGCAGGCTGCTTCTGGGCACCCTTGACCTTCCTCTTATTTTTAAACACACCCATTTAAGTATGGAGCATCTCTGAATAGAAACAGTTTCTTGATTTTTGTGTCTGGCTTTAAACACATACTATTTGCCAGCTGACCCTCTTCTTGACAGGATCTGTGGAGGGCAGAGGCTGACAATTGGTGATAGATGCATGACATTGGGGTAATTTTATCTACCCATTATTGTGTGTGGCCTTACGTATTGGTTAAGCAGAAATGCTTTTCCTAGACATTGTGGCTGAGACCTACATTGACATGTGCAGTCTCCAACAGGACCCTGCATTTAGCATCCCTATTAATAGAACTTAGCAACCGGGCTACTCTTGCCCTAAAACATCAGGGCTCTGTGCTCTGTTCTCCACAGGGTTTTCTCCAACACCCCACCCTTTGCGCATCTGGACTTCACTATGTCACGGCGGTGTGAAAACACAAGAGAAACCTTGAGCTGGCAAAATGCTGTGGCCAACAGTTCTCTTAGTGCTACTCAGTGCTGGCTTCTGTGAGCCCTGGTGATCTTCATGTTATACCTTAGGTGAGAGAGCAGGGAGCAAATTGGAGTTCAGTGATGCACCTGAGCAAATTTAACTTAGTGGGAAAGCTGTCTCTTTAAACTATGCAAAGGCTTGGATTCTCTTACCAGCACAATCAGTAAACCCAAACACACATAACCATGCATGCCGTGGGATTGCCTGTTATTTTGGTTTGTTCATGCTGATATCTCTCTTTGCTCACACAATAAAAATTAAGCTTGATATTTACAACCTGTAAATATCACTCAGTAAATAATGCAGGCCCCCTCTCACAGTGTTTTCAAAAGAACACAGGCTTACAGAGTTCCATCACACGTTGAGGAGGGAGTAGAAGACACAGGTATGGTCCCCAGAAAGCTGAGCACTGGTTGGTGTATGGGGGACTTTGGAAAAATTAGTGAAAACTCTGGGGCATAAATATCAGAGTGCTGTACCCAAATGAGAGATCCTAAGACAGAAGGATCGGGGCAGGGTCCCGCAGGTGTAAGGACATGTATGTCTGAGACGTGCCGCTGTGTGTGTGTGTTCTCCCGGCAGCCCATTCTCTCAGATGCCAAAGAACTTTAGGGTCTGAAATACATATGCATAGTGTGTCTTGAACAAGTTATGTCTCCAAAATATTTGTCTGTTCACCTTTCAGTACCAATTAATATTTGCCTCCAGGGTTTTACTCGAAGTTTTTCTGGCTATGGCGTGGGTGACCATGGAAGGGGGAAGAAACAGGAAACAAATGGTGTGTTTAAAAGACATTTCTATTTAATTGAGAACATAGCTCTGTTTAGTTAGGTAGGAAACATGTTTGGCTGATGTTCACTGATATGTGAAAAGATGCTCTAGGGACATCCAGGCAGGAGCAGTTCTGAAGTCTGACAGCCCTGGATGAGTCCGCCCATCGAGAAGGTTCAATGAGTAGGTTCTTTCACTTTAGGACACAGACCCGACCACAAGTTCTTCACCAGCCACAGAGACTTCACCCGGCACTAGCAGCCTCCCCCACAAAGGCCCCATTCATCACGTCTTCACTCTGTGATTGAATGAGATGTGGGATTGGTGTGACTAGCTAAATATGGAGTCAAAACCTCAAATTGCTTTAGGGTGGTGGCTTTGCGGCAGCCGAGTCTTTTCAAGCTGACCCCACAAACAGGACACCCATCTTGTCCCACCCGGACTGTTACGACTCAGTGGGCTTAGCCAACCCCAGCGTGACAAGCGGCACTTGTCTCTCAGCTGCTAACATGTGTCTTCACACGTATATCAGATGCCTCCCTGGCTTCTTCCCACAGAGGCTGCATTCCTGCGCTGGCAGAGCACTGGCGGGGCAGAACGGAGGGCAGCTGGAGGGTCAGCAGTTGTGACCGCTCTCTAGTTAGAAGAGGCCACCCAGATATGCCTCCTGCTTGGAGGGCAGGAGCAGAAGGTCACAGGAAAGGGGCATATTAAACAGTTCTTAATAACCTAGCTTGAGGCCACAGAGGCCCATCCTGTGCTGCACATGTTTCAAAAGATGACTTGGACATTTTTTAATCCACTTCAACCCATGGTGCACTCAGCCGGAAGCATCTTTTGTCATCGTGTGTGAACGGAGCTGGTAGAAGCCCTAGGAGATCAAATGAAAAGTTAGAGCAGGATGTGAAGTGTGGGAAAGTTCCAGGGCCGCGCAGGTGTCAATTGCCCTCGCTGTGTGGATGAAGGTTTGCCGGTTCACAACATCCCAGTTATTACAGGAATTGTTTCTCTTGTCATTGTGTGTGTAAAAATACTATCTAAAACTTCCGAGTTTTTCTCTGTTATCCCCAGAGGCTGGGGTAAGAGGAATGGGAGTTTGAGACCAGCATGGGTTACATAAAGAGACCCTGACTCAAAAAACAAAACAACAACAAAAAGTTTTTCATTTAAGTAAAAAAGAATTCTAGGTGTAAGTTTTGCTGGGTAAGTGTTCTACCTCTGAGTTGTAGCCCCAGTTTGTTTATTTTTAGTAAGAGAATGGGAATTTTGAAAAGAGAATCCTTCTGAACTTAATGTTCTTAAGCCGACAGCTGTTCTGAGAAGAAAAAACTGTACCCATTTGTCTTCTTTTTAATGTTTTCATTCACGTTCAGTTAATTTTCACCCGAACACAGCAGGAATCAGTATACAGCAAGAGCAGAGTGTGCTACTCACTTCTATTATTACTATTATTATTACTGTTATTATTATTATTTTAATCTTTCCACACCACAACTGTGACTCATTTTGGTAACACTCAGTCTAATCACATGTTTTCCTTGTTATTGCTGGTTCTTTTGAGAAAGGGTCTCACTGTGTAGTTCAGGCTTCCCTGAAACTCTCTATGTAGACCAGGCTGGCTTTGAACTCAAAGCTCTGCCTGCTTCTGCTTCTGGATTGCAGGGAATAAAGGCATGTGACACCATGCCCAGTTTAACATGATTTTTATTTGTTTTTTAAATCAGAGATGGAGAAAAGAGCCTAAACTTGCCTGTGTTCCTGTAAAAGAGAACCTTTGAGTTTACTGATGATATTGTCTGTTGCGAAAGTGTCTAGAATGGTCTGGCTTAGTTACTTCCCTCTGCGCTGTAAAGAGACTTACACCCCACCACATATTCCTCTAGATGCACTTTAGACTTGTTTTTAGCCTGAGGAAGAGATGGAGTAATTCAAAGAGTTAAGAAAAACAAAAACAACAGCAAAAAAATACTTGTGTTAATTTAAAACGTACCCGAGAGATGTTAAAAAAAATGGCATTAAGTTTTATTATAATTACCAACAAGCAAGACTACATCTTTTGAAATAAAGATTATATCCAGATGTTCTCTACAGGATTGGTTGGATGGTCTCTGTTAGCCTTGCCACGAAAGTCAAATTGAAAATCTATCATGTGAGATTAGCCAAAAAACCTTTACTGTATAGTTCCTATGTTGAGAGCTCAGAATTGAATTGCTTTTGAGAAATGTTGAAAAGTCCTGTATTTACTCATTTTGTTTCTCAAATGTGTCAAAGTGTGGGTTTTCACTGGGCATCCTTCATATTTGTTGTCTAAGGGCGTAGGTGTTCAATTCTGCTTTTAATTTACAAGAAGATAAGTTTGTTTGCAAGGTTCTTTTGTTCCTGTGCTTTTCTCCCACCCATCATGCTATCATCAAAAAGAAACTCAGAGTAAAAAGTAACATATGTTGAATCATTATGGAATTTTGTGTATCTGAATTTAGCATCCCTTAGCAACATTTTAATCAAACAATAGGTACTATAGAGGACCCAAATTTTTAGTATGTGTTGAGTAACCCAGGAAATGATGACGTGTTTCTTTTCTTTTCTTTTCTTTTCTTTTCTTTTCTTTTCTTTCCTTCCTTCCTTCCTTCCTTCCTTCCTTCCTTCCTTCCTCCTCCTCCTCCTCCTCCTCCTCCTCCTCCTCCTCCTCCTCCTCCTCCTCTTCTTCTTCTTCTTCTTCTTCTTCTTCTTCTTCTTTTTGGTTTTTTGAGACAGGGTTTCTTTGTAGCTTTGGAGTCTGTCCTAGAAATAGCTCTTGTAGACCAGGCTGGCCTTGAAATCAAAGAGGTGGGCTAGCCTCTGCCTCCCGAATACTGGGATTAAAGGTGTGCGCCACTTCTGCCTGGCTGACATGGACCTTTTCTTAAAAATAATATTAATTCAGGGGATACTAGCGTGTCAAGAAGAAGGATAGAACTTGGAAAGTGTTTTTTGTTGTTGTAAAGTTATAATACAATAGACAGATAGAATCTGCTCCATGTGGTGGCTTATTTTTGTTTTGTTTTAAGTTGATCTGAACTGGATCTGGCCCCAGAGCATGAGTTTGCAACATGGTCAAGATGAAATAAATCTCATTTATAGATTCTTTAGTACTGCTCACATATGCAAATAATTTGAAGCTTACTCTCCATAACAAATCAAATTGTTCATACCAGTTCCCTTCCTGCTGGGTAAGGTGGGCCAGAGGCTGAGCAGTGGAGCGGGCCTTTGACCTACTAATTATTAACAAACCATAGCTGCTTCTTCTTCTTCTTCTTCTTCTTCTTCTTCTTCTTCTTCTTCTTCTTCTTCTTCTTCTTCTTCTTCTTCTTCTTCTTCTTCTTCTTCTTCCTCTTCCTCTCCTTCTCCTTTTCCTTCTTTTTTGCTTGTACTTCCTAAATATCTTAGAAAAAATACTGTGTTTCAGATTTCTCCTCCCTTTGTGTGCTCCTTTCCAGAACAATGTCTCAATTTTATATAATTAGTTAGTGGCAAGATTCCTTCTGGTCTGTTTGCAGTCCTCTAGCTCTTGTTCTGGTATGAAATTTGTTTTGATCCCTGAATTCTGTAGTCCCTCTTGACCTCTCAGGGCTGGAATTCGTGATTTTGTAGTCCAGTCCTTCTGTGGCATTATTTGTATACACTGAAACCTTGTCACATGACCACATAGCCTGCACATCTGCTCATCTCCAGTTGTATGAGCTCAGAGCTAAAGCCTTTATAGCGGGACTCCTGCATCTCCTTCCAGCTGCACACAGGGTAAGCAGTCCTAAAGAATGTGTGGGGGAAAGAAGAGCTGGGCTGGTGGAGCCAACAGTGGGCGTGGTAGACAGCCAGGAAAGCAGACACGTCCTAGTGTGGGACTTAGCTCTGTTAGAGAGCTCTAGTCGCTTGTACAGACATTCCACTGGATTCTTCATCTTCTTTGCTCCTGTAGGAGGGGCCATTCTGGTACACCACTTAGGTTCTTGGCAACAGAGAATGAGATACAAAAACAGGGCATTGAGTTTGTAGAATAAAGATCCATTGATCCAAGATGTAAGGAAGAGGAGGAATAGGGTAAGACCAATTATGTTTAGAGTTGGGGGGGCAGTGGATAATTCAGGATCACCTCAATATTTGTTCCTCTAATGATGGAGGAGTTAGTGATGCCATGAGTCAAAACAATGCATTTGGAGGCAGTTTAGCAAAGGGCAGTTTTTTTTTTGTTGTTTGTTTGTTTTTGGATTTTTCAAGATAGGGTTTCTCTGTAGCTTTTGGTTCCTGTCCTGGAACTAGCTCTTGTAGACCAGGCTGGTCTCGAACTCACAGAGATCCGCCTGCCTCTGCCTCCCGAGTTCTGGGATTAAAGGTGTGCGCCACCACTGCTCCGCCAAAGGGCAGGTTTGGCAATGAAGAGTAAACCTTAATAAGATTAGATACAGCTTTCTGTATCTAATGTAGTGTTTTCATCTTGCCTTTAACTCTCAAGTGAAAAATGTCACCCTAGAAAAGTCTGTAACGCAGAGCTTACACTGCTGTCTGCCTTTACTTTTGCAAAACTATTTGTAATATAAAAAGGTAGTAATTTAATACAATTTCTGTGTGGTTATTTTGGGGGTTAAGCTAGCTGAGTGCTGGGAACGCAGCCTGCTCCTCCATACTACAGAGATACAATAAGTTAAGGAAGGTATTGTTGCCAAAATAAAGGCATATTGTATTTTATGAAGTATGTTCATGAGTAGATGGAAAATCGTAGAAATATTGAATATGGCAATAGCATATAAGTAAGTTTTGTGTATAAACATTGGTGTTTTCCTTTCTGTGTCTTCCAAACTTTCAAACAACAGGATTAAATGTAAATAATAGTGAACAAAAACATTTTTGTAAAAGCAAGCATATAGTAGTCATTTAAAGTAGTAACAACAGTTTTAAATAATGAGTTCTTTACAAGGAACATGTACAATTGTTCAGACTGAGGAGGAGCAGATGCTTAGATAATTTATGTAATTACTTGTCAAGAAATCAGAAAATCAATCTTTTCCTACTAGCAAGAAATCTGTTCTCCATTCCTTTAGCGTCTATACATATATTCATGGGCTTGGAACATTTCAAGATGTTAGCCCTCTTTCAATGTCGGCAATAATAAACATGGACATGTTACCATCTCTACCTTGATGGGTAACGTCATACTAACAAAAGTCAGCAGGGCCAATAGGGTGGATTCGTGGGTAGAGGTTCTTGACAGATAAACCTGGGGACATGAAGTTCCAGAAATGATGTAAAGGTAACAGGAAAAAATCAATGCCATAAAGTTTCTTCTGACTTCCACACATAACATACACAGACACAGACATACACTACACAATACATACACATATACACATGCCACACACACAAGTATACTCACAACACAGACACATATGTACACACACATACACAAATACACATACCACACACACAAGTATACTCACAACATGGACACATACATATATACACATACATACCACACACACAAGTACACTCATAATACACACACCAATAATGAATTTAAAACACCACAAGCGATTGTGTCATTAGAGATAATGTTTTGCTACTGAGGAAGCACTGAGAAGTTCATATAGTCATGGTCCTTATCTGGGTCATAGATATCATGTTGAATATCATGTTGATACAATGACAGTTTCACCCAGAACAACTCAAGAATAAGCCAAGATCTACTCCCCCAATAAGCTGCCCTAGACCATGGTGACATTTCCACTCTGTCTATCTGGGATTTAGTTGCTAGTGTTTTTAAGCCTTCGGTAACAGTTGAGAAAAAGGATGACCTAAGATAAAGTGGCCCTACCTATATGTGCACGGACTCACCTGCAGCTCCCCCCTAAGAGGTGCTTAGCTTAATATACACAGAGGAAGCTGGATAAAACCTCAGTTCAGAAGATGGTAGAGCCAAGGTCTGCGTTCCCTCAAAGCTTGCGTGTTTTGCATTGCCTAATGTTTTTTTTTCATTGTAGGAAAAGTGAAGAAATGGGGAAAAAAAACAAACACTTTTATGGAGTTAATGTATCCATCTGTATATGTGTACATATTTTATTTTAACTTTATAGTTACTACTAATTAATTATATTTACTCAATAATGAATTTTAACTGCCCAAATAATATTGCCTCTGATGATTTATTTATCAGAATTGCTGGCAGTTTAGCTCCTAAAAAGATGATCTTTTTATTGATTCCTTGAGGAGTCCATGATGTATTTTGACATATTCACTACCCTTCACTAATTCCCTCCAGAATCCGCCCCGCCTTCTCGCCTCCCTCCCATTACATCTTGGCTTTTATCCTCCCTTTTAAACATGTGTTTAGGTTTTACAAACGATGTCAGTTAAAAGGAAAGACTGTCATCTACTAAGAGACAGAAACAAGACATTAAAAAATATCTTATAGGCAAAAGAAAGATGTTAGTGTGCTATTGAAAAGGACGGCAGAGATTTCTGAAGACAGACTAGTGGCCATCTGCATCCTCTTTGTTAGTAGAAATCTCTTACCTCCCTATTCTGAAGCTTGCCAGTTCCACACATGCGGAAGAGACTCTGCAGAGTCAAGGAAGTGATGGGTAAGGAAGAATTCAGGAAGTTCTAGCTGTATGCATAGCCTACATACCATACACAATCAGGGTATTGGGGACCTAAGTTTTGGAGTAGATTCAAATCCCCAGTCTATTCTTAATCCCCTTCTAAGTCTGGCTAAGTCACTGAGGGAATATACTCCTTCACCCCACTCCCCATCACCCCTTTTGTCATCTCAGTTGCTTTGAGAAATGTTTGATTTCATCCCCCCAGAAGGATGTATATGGAGAATATTAGACTTACAACGTGATCATTGTTAAATAACAAAAAAAGTATAAGTTTTTTTTTCAAAAATTTAATCAAGTTCGTGGTTCATGTTCCTTTGTTCATTTTCAATATGCATCACTTGGAATACAGCTAAGGGCCCAGAGGTAGCCCGAAGGATATAAGTGCTGTTTTTCAGTATACTTAGCAAAAAAAGAAAAAAAAAGTTCATCTGAACTGTCTCCGAGTGGTTTCACATGATGTGAGAGCAGATTAGACATCTGTGGGTATCTGGGAACTCATTCTAGTTGGTTAATTTTAGAAGGAACTATTCAGTAGGGCTGTCTTTGTGCCTGAGGTCAAATTCACAGCTTCAGAAGGGAGGATCTTTTAGTGACATGTCATTTCTAACCCTTCATTTTCACCCAGTGGAAAGAGTTTTGAAAATGGTGTGATCCTCTCTGCATCAAGGAAGGTCAGAGTCTTGAGGGGATTCGTGTTACTGGACTGTCTGGTCAAGAACACCCTACCAGGGGACTGATCCCCCTCTAAAACAGAAAGGATGAATGAGCCTTCCTCCTTTGATGTGTCCAGTCTCTTCTCTAACAATTCGTAGGGCTCCAGTGTTTCTTACTAATGGACCTCGCTAGTGCATCCAGGCCCTCTGACACCATGGCCACAGCAACTCTTCTAAAGGAAAACATTTCATTGAAACTGGCTTACAGGTTCCAATGTTTAATCCTTTATCATTATGGTGGGTAGCATGGTGGCATGCAGGCACACAAGATGTTGGAGAAGCAGCTGAGAGTTCTACATCAGATCAGCAGGCAGCAGGAATAGAGAGTGCCCCTGGGCCTGGCTTGAGTATATGAAACCTCGAAGACCATCCCCAGTGACATACTTCCTTCAATAAGTCCACACCTACTCCAACAATGCCACACCTTCTGATTGTGCCACTTCCTATGGGTCAGTGGAGGCCATTTTCATTCAAACCACCATACCCCCTTTTCCTGGCTGTTTTACATTTCTTAGGCCACTTGTGTGCTTGGATAGTTGTGCTGATGAGGCAAAACTGCCAGCTATTTTCATAATTGTGTTGTCACAATTTTGTAAAATTTTATAAATGCAATGGAAAAGACTTGGACACACTTTTTTCCTTTTTCCTATGGTGGTGGTGGTGGTGGTAGTGGTGGCAGTGTGTGGGGTGCTGATGACTTCACATGAGTGCAGATACATTCTTCCCTGTGTTATGGGATTCATTAACCTAAACTTGGAGTCTCACATTGCTTCACCAAAATAGGATTATTACAACACCTCAAATTAAGTTAAAAAATAAATGTGCATAACATTTCTACAAATTGATTGTTCCTTTTGCCCTTGTAATAGTGGTGATTAATCCTTCTTGATCTTTGCTCAGTGCAAACACTCTGCTAAGGATAATACCTTCATCACCTTATTTATTCCTGCTACATGTTCTGTGATCGGTGTTTCTAGACTTAGAGATGTGGAAATCTGGACTGTATCATGTACGCTTATAGAATCACAAAATTTGAGACCTGCGTCTGGGTTCATCTCAAAACAAGGCCAAAGTTTCAGCCATTCTGAACATTTCTCTAGTCCATCAATTATAATGAATCATGTTCGAGTGAGCGCCTGAGTATTCCCCTTCGCTCGCCTTACCACTGCCTGTTCTATGACTTCAGGTTCTAGTTCATGTAAGTTATTTTATGTTCTAAAACATGGAAGGGTCTTAACCACAAGTGGCTTAAAAGTTTTGTCATTAAACCTTCTGAGAACGATAATGGAACATGAAGAAATCTTGTCTTGGACTGGCACAGAAAGAGTGCTGAGGCTAGCAGGTTTGTCCTATGTCCTTGCCTGACCAGGATGATTGCCTTGGAAGAGTCACTTGTTCAGACTGCATGCTATTTCACTTTAGGGATGATTCATTTCCTTAAAAATGATCAAAGGTCCTTTCCTTTTTTTCCCCCAAATCATTTTTCCATCTGTTTATATTAAATTTCAAATTTGGTAAAGATGTAAAAGTGACTGTAGTAAGCTTTTCCATTATAGATGCTTAATTTGGTATAGTTATAATATGGTTGGCTTCAGGGATGCATGTAACAGTTTAATTATCCTTAAGGGGAAGAGAAACTTGTTTCCTTGTTCAGACTGTGGTGTTCATGCAGCTTAATGTAGGTGTATGTGGAGGACTATGCTGCTAAGACATTGACAGATGAATTGTTTGGATGTGTGTGTGTGTGTGCATGTGTGTGTGCATACTATAGACTACTTAGTGCTTTGTTACCAGAAGTGCTTTTAACCCAAGCCAAGTGGAATCCTAGATTTGCTAAGTTTTTCTTTATGTTTGTTTTCCTCAGTAACATAAATGTCAACTTTTGCATCCTAATACTATGTCAAAGTAAGAAAATTAGTTCAAGAAAATCTTAAATATATCTACCTGTTAAATATATAATTATGTATGAATTTGGAGTCTTCCATGTGCAAAAGTTCTTTTTTGAACTTATTTACAAAAATAAAAATAGTACCACAAAACTTATACTTTCTCTAGTTGATATAGTGATTTATTTGGCCATATTATTTCATAATTTCTTTAGCTTTGTTAAAAGACAGGGACATGTGTGCTGTCTTTCCTATGGAGATGGACAAACCTAATGATAGACTGCCAGTGCTTTTGACCTAGGCATCAAATAACCATTACTGGTGTGTTTATCAGTCATAGCTCTTTATGTCTGTGTACAATGTAAATAATGTATTTATTTCTTAAGTAAACCATTGTCTGTGTAGAAAAGAAATACCAACTGTTCTTATTAAATTAAGAGATTCTAGAAGCCATGCCCAACCTGCAGATCTTGAGCTGAATTTATCTTAGAAGACCTATGAATGCATCTCAGTAAAAATAATTACAAACTTACTTAAAACATTATTAGATTTCTTTGTGATTCTTTTTATAGCATGTTTGTGTGTTTCTCAAGAACAAACTTTGTAAATGATAGCACCATATCATAAGGCCAAAACATTGGGCATGCCTGTTAGCATTCCTGAATCAGAAAATGGGAAGGCCATTATTATTTACATTTTTTATTTCTTTGTCACTTGTTAAGTGTTTGCTGCTGTTGATATTGTTGTAATTTGTGTTTCATAATTATAGAGATCACCTACTATGAGGATTAAGAGGTTGTTGAACTCATTTTCTCTCCCTTCTTATCAGCAAGCTTACATTGTTGGGAGAAACAATAAGATAAAGACCAAAATGTTTGTTGTGATACCCCAGGTTCTTCACACAGTATAACCTCAGTCTTCTTGTGATACCCCAGATTCTTTAATGCTTGTGATTCCCCAGGTTCTTCACAGTAGAACTTGAGTCTTCTTGTGATACCCCAGATTCTTTAATGCTTGTTGTGATTCCCCAGGTTCTTTACAGTAGAACTTGAGTCTTCTTGTGATACCCCAGATTCTTTAATGCTTGTGATTCCCCAAGGTTCTTCACACAGTATTACCTCAGTCTTCTTGTGATACCCCAGATTCTTTAGTGCTTGTTGTGATTCCCCAAGGTTCTTCACACAGTATAACCTCAGTCTTCTTGTGATACCCCAGATTCTTTAATGCTTGTTCTGATTCCCCAGGTTCTTCACAGTATAACCTGAGTCTTCCAGCCTTACAGCATACCACTTGCACACATATTGTCTGTAGTCCTGTCCCAATGTTTAATTAGAAAGTGATCGAATGTTCAACCATGGTTCTCATGTTTTTTTGAGTTTCATTCAATAAAATACCAGATAATTGAGAACATTTTTTGTATAATAGTAATAAATCTATGAATTTTAAACTCAAATTGCTAACACAGTTCTGGTTACAGTATTTGATCTATTAATGACAGTTAAGGCAAAAAGAAAAAGAAAAACAAATGAAACAGAAGCATGATCTCTGAGTTCTTAAAGCCCTTAGGCCAGGGACCTTGAAAGGTGAGAAGTCACACTCCCTGTTGGTCATTACTATATTTTTTTCTGTCTCCTGATTACACTTATGCCTTATTACCCAAAGAAGAAGAGGGGAAGGAAGTTTATTAGACTGATTACCATTTGTTCTTCTATAAAATATCGAGCCATATGAGAAACACTTGGAAGGGCCATTGATTTACTTGCCCTGGGCCAGCAGAAACAGTTTGGGCCCATTGCTAGGTTCAGTAGCATTTTGATTTGGCCATCTCATTTGTCTCACTTGTTTCCCATTGATGCTCTCTGGAGGTCCAAGGGACGTGAGGAAGCCATAAATCTCAATACTACTCTAAGAAGAACTTTGACCCCAACAGAACTATGATTTTCTCCCAGTTGCATCTCTTCCTAAAAACACATCTAAGGGACTCTCCTTCTAATTATTCTTAAAATGGATTGATGAGGCAGTAGGTACCTCTATGTGGCCTTTATGCTTCATATTTATTTACCATTCATTAACATTCTTTGAGTTCATAAAAGCATGTGGAAAGTGCTTTATATGGCAATATAATCAAAATAAAAAGCAGATAACTAGTTTCTAATTTCACCAATTGGTTAGTGTCATCAGACTTCTTTGTTTTTTTCTTTCTTTTTATTTTGTTTTCTGAGACAGGGTTTCTCTGTGTAACACGACTTTTAATACTAGATCGTGTTGTATAGTATCACACACACAAGATTATTTCAGGTGTGTGTTGGGGGAAGATGGAGGGAGAAGATACTGGGAAGAAAAAATTAATTCCAATTGATTTTTCCAGATCTGAATCCATACCTTCGTCCTCACATACCTTTGAGGGTATGGGAGACTTTTGGTGTGTCTAGACTGAGGATGAGAGATGAACAAGCCTGAAAAAGAGCCACTTGCTGCCTTTGACAGGCAGAGAAAATGGTCAGTGTTGCTGGGAGATGAGGGCTGTTGTCAGCTCTTCAAGGAGAACGTGTTGAATCGAGGGCACTGGAGTGGATCCTGTCTGCCCTCAACCACTGAATCACTTATCACATGCCAGTGACGCTGAGTCAGCACCAACCACAGAAGTGAGTAGAAAGGAGTGTTTTCCCATCTCCTTTTAGTATTATTATTATTTTTTTCTATTTCAAAAACTCCCAGTCAAAGAACCTGCACCGCGTATGGAATCCATAGAACATTTTCAGTGATGCCCTGAAGATAGTGCTGCTTTTACTTCACGTCTCCACTCAGAATGAAAATCTGTCTCCTCGAAATAGTAAGAGAAAGTAGATTTAACCTGCTTGGTATCAGCGTGCCTTTGTGGTGATAGAAGTTGATTAAATGAACCATCCCTTAAGGGTTAAAATTAAGACTCTGTGCTTTACAAGACAACCCAGGAAGGATGCTGGGACTCCGTCCTTTGAACATTGGCTCATCTTCAGACACGTTATCTTCCTTTGCGGTGAAAAGTTTTTCCTCTTTTTAATCATTTTTCATTTATGCAAGCTATTTTTCTTTCCATACAATGTATTCCACTACCGCTTCCTCCCAACCTTGCCATTCCCATTCTGTCTCTCCTTGGAAAATAACAGAAGATATCTAAAGAATAAAATAAAACAAAAACAAATCAGAATAGGACAAAACAACCAAACCAGAAACAGAGCCAAGGAAAATGCACAAGAAACACATATAGATGCAGAGATATGCTTGCAACCCAGGAATCTCATAGAAACTCAAAACTCGAAGCCATAATTTATAATCGAAGAACCCATAAGGTTATATAAAAACATCCTCACTTAACATTGCAAGACAAGGAAAGAAACCTCCAAAGAATCTGTTGAGTTTATTTTGTGTAAGTATCTCCTGCTGAACGTGAGTCTTGCCCTTAAGAGCAGTTTGTTTCCCTTGGAGAAAACTAGTTTTTCATTTGCAAGTGGCTGTCAATTAGAGATAGCTTCTAGGTTAGAGATGGAGGCCTGTGTGCACTCTCAGCTCTAGGATGACCCCAACAATGCAGACCTGTGCAGGCTCTGTGTATGCTGCCTGCATCTCTGAGTTCATATATGCACCAACCCTGTTGTGTCTAGAAGGCCTTAATTCTTTGGTGCTCTCCATCCCCTCGGGCTCTTACACTCTTTCCACCTCCTCTTCCACAGAGCTCCCTGAGTCATAGGAGAGAGATTTGATTGCCACATGCCTTTTAGGGTTGTGTGTTCCAGGGTCCCTCACTCTGTATGTTGTCTGGCTATGGGTCTCTGTATTTGATAGTTTATGATCAAGCACACTCTCTGTCTTGTCAAAATTCCAGGACGAAGGGAGCATTCGACTCTCTATGTCTACCATGTGCTCTTGCCAAAGCCATGCATATCCCCAAAGTAAAGACATCATTCTTAATTGTATCAATGTGTCTCTATATATTAGATATTTTCATATGTGAAAGGATTTGGAAGCCATCCTTGCTGTCTCTGAAGCTTGAACTCAGGAGTAAACAAAATTGTCCAAGAAATAGGAACTAAAGAGTTGGGTTAAAGCCTGCTCAGTTCATATCTTAGTCCCTGAAAAAAGGAGGATTGTGCTACTTAAACAGCAGAAGATACGGAAAGCTGTTTCCAGGCTTCCTTGGAGAATTGTCTGTGGAAGTTAATTGCTGTACATGCAGCAGAAATGTGAATTATGCTGAAGTACAGACTGTGATGCCTCCCCCCATCACTTATGCTGCAATAATCACTACACGGGCAGAGTCTGATGGTGTTTGCCTGGGACCCGTACCTCTCAGCATCTGCCCTAGCCTGTCTCTCTAGCCCTGATGTCCCATTAATCGTTTCTCCACATCCTATACACCAACAAGTGTCTCTCTAATTTCCCTCCTCCTTAGTCTTTCTCTACTTTTATGTCCACAGGTCTGCATGTCCACTTGTCCAAATCCTAGACATTTTCCAGTGGTCTTTCTTTCTTTTACCCTTACAATTCAGAAAGAAACTTTCCCTCCTCAGAAGTCCCATGTGATGTTACGTGTTATACCTCTTCCACACTTATTCTTTGTGGTTTGCATGGTGGGTATGGTAGGTATCCACCCTGACTTTTCCACTATGCTATGAGCTCCTTGAGACCGCTGACTCTTTCTGACCCTTGCTCTGGCGTTGCGCTCTTCAGTATGCTCAGTAGCGTGGGAGTGGAGAGGAGTGGAAGACTGACCTCTGCAGGCTGCCAGTGTTCTAATGCAGGTTAAGTTCCAATTGCAAAGGGAGAAGACAAGACCCTAAGCAAGAAGGGCTTCAAACTGACTGTAGGGGGTGGCAAGATGGCTCAGTAGTTAGGAACACACACAATTCTTTGAGAGGACTAGAGTGTGGTCCTCAGCACCTTCCCTTGGTGGCTCACAAGCACCTGCAACTCCAGCTCCAGAGCGAGCTGACACATCTGGCCTTTGAAGACACCACAGTATATTCGCGTGCTCTTACTTCCCTCTACACACATATAATTAAAAATAAAATAAATAGTTTTTTTTAAAGTTCTGTTTGTCCAAGGTTTTGACTGAGTGTGCTCCCTTTCTCAGTTACGCTTTAAGATTTTTTTTTCAAAACTGAATTTTGTTTTCTAATTAATTAAAGGGAACTGAGGTATATGCAATATTGAAACCAAAGTTATGAAATGAACAGTTGAAAATCAGAGGCGAGACTGGTTACGGAGCCACCAAGCTCTTCAGTTTTCACGTGTACTTTTAACGTCTCTTTTGGTCTTTTCCTTGGTCATTTCGTATATCCCGTAGTTTAAAAACTAGACTCTATCTACAATGATGCTCTGAGAGTGTGGCCATAAACAGAGCTGCAGTGTTTTCCACTTAAATTCACAATGATTTAATGAATGAGATCACACGATTCGGTGATCTCATTACGTTTTCCTAATTAAGAAGCGAGAATGGCACTCCATTGAGGGCTAGCGAATCACAGAGCTGTTCAAGGAGACTCTGGGGTAAAAACCAGGGCTGACTTATATCTTAAGTGTCCCCTCCCCATGTGTCACTTCTTCATCGAATTATATGTTCTGTTTCTGTCGCTGGTCTTCTCTCAGAAGGAGTGGATGCTCTTCCAAAGCCTTCTTTGTAAGTCCTGTTTATCACTTAGGGTCGTGTGGCAAAGCCCATGCAGATGCAGACATGATCCACCCAGCAGTCCTATTTGTAGCTCATTTGAGGTATATGGCTTCAGTACAAAAAGAGCAAGCCTCTTGGGCTGTGTTTGGCACTCTTCCTCTGGTCTACGTCAGCTGGGCATTTCCACACCACTAGCTTTGAAGACGAGATTCCGCTCATCGTGAGCTGAGCCTTCGAAGTCCTGGTCTGACTGTTTGCGCCTGTCCCACTTCCCTTAACCACAGAGCAGTTCCAAGGCACATGCTATCATCATCTTTCAGTCATACCCCTCAGTGATGCTGCGGTAGCCACCACCTCCTGGCTGAATAGCAGGGCTCTGTGTGGGCCTCCGTCACTGGTCTTTTTACCATCCGCACATAAGCATGGCTTTGAAGATTAGGGCAGACAGCCTTGGGTGTTCACAAGAGGCAGGCTGCTGGATGTTGGAAGGAGGAGGAGGAGGAGGAGGAGGAGGAGGAGGAGGAGGAGGAGGAGGAGGAGGACTTTATCAGTGCTGTACAGTGGTGGAATGGCCTCCGAGTTACAGAATTTATCTGTGCACTCAGGAAGTGTCGTGAGAGGCTGAAGTGAAGGACCTCCCCAGATTCCTGACTCCCAGAGAGTCTGTAATAAGCCAGCCAGGATCATAGGCTGGGGTTATATTAAATCTGTTTAATTGTAGTGTACTGCAGATATGGAAAATTATACAAACTCACCATTCATCTAATTAAGACTATTTACCACCACCTGACATCCTTTCCAGACTCCAAAGAGCTGTATTCATCCAATAGGGCTGAATTCTAATAATGTATTTTGTATGTGTGTGTGTGTTTGTGTGGGCTTGTGTTCTCACGCACGCTTGTGCACATGCATGCAGAGGTTGGAGGTTGATGTTGGGTCTCTCACTTCCCCCCTTATTTTATGAGACAGAGTCTCTAGCTGAACGTGGAACTCAACACTTGCTGGCTGGCTGCTCGGAGATCTGGCTATCTCTACCCCTAACCCTCCAGTGTTAGGATTACAGTGGCCACCGTGCCCAGCTTTTTATGTGGGTGTGGGAATCAAGGCCTCATGCGTGCACAGCAAGCATCTTCCTTGATTGATCTATCTTTCCAGTCCCTGGTACTAAGCATCTCTGCTAGCTTGGTTTCAAGCTACTGCTTGTATTGTTTCTGTAGGTTTCCTCTGCTATTTGCAGTGATGTAAATAGGATCGTAAACAGTGTGAGAGATGGCATCTATGATAGGAGACTTTTATTACAGCACACAATTCTGAACATTTTTCTGAAGTAATAAATACTAATAAATAGAGATAATCTAAGAAATTTATGTTCACCTGCACCTAGCCATTGATACCATCTTGCTGTGTGCCATTTCCCTCAGGCCGTGTGTGCCTATATCATATGTGTTTAGACTTTAACCCATATTATTTATGGTTTCCTATAACTTTATTAATTAGAACTTACAAAACTATAATTTTAGATCATTAAATAAATGTAGTATAATTTCTATGTGCACAATAATTGACATCTATTTAACACATTATTATTATAATTATTCGTGCAGTTTTACATTCTCATAAATATTCCTGATCTCGTATTACATTTAAATATTAACCATATCATTTCCTTAAAGTTGGCCCCTAGAAGTGAAATTGCTGGATCAAATAGCATTTCTAATTTATAGTATGTGTATATATATATATATATATATATATATATATATTGCAAAATCACTCTTTAGAAAGTCGGCCTGTCAGATTTCCTGAATCTTGTAAACTTCTGGATTACATTTTAAATAATGGAAATATTAAAATTTGATGCATTTAAATTAATTAGTCTTAATATGTATTTTACCAAGGATTCTACAAATTCACTTAAGACTCGCTGTCTGAAATGTGTCTATCTTATTGCACTATTGGCATTCTCTACTGCCCTGTAAGATTTCTTAGGACCAAACATATGCAGAACTCTCTCGTTCATTACTGTCCTTTGAACTGTTTAGAAGCCACATGCAGACTTACAGTTAACACGTTTACCTAGAACTAATAGGAAAGAAATTCTACATACTATAGGGCTAGAAAAAATTCTCTCTCTCTTCCTCTCTCTCCTCATTTGCAGTTTATTTTTTTCTGATATCTTCTTCACTTACAGTATGTTTTTTTTTGATTTCAAAATGTATGTTACTAGAAAATCCATGGAACACAGAAATAGATGGTCGTCAAACAATTCAATGATACTTCTAAAATTTCTCACTTGCATAGTAAGAAACAAATAAAATTATCTTATTTTTAATCTTTTTTAACAGAAGAGATGCTATCTTATATTTTTAATCTTTAGTACAAGTTCATGACGACTACTAACTGATGTCTGTTGATCGATGTTGCTTATGTCTCTCGAGCTAAAAGTGGCCTCAACGGCCACAGACTAACTCACTGAGTAGTTGAAGCTTAAATAGATGTTTATTCCAAGAGACATATTAGGGACCGGTGTGAAACACCAGCCCCCTGTGACTTATGAGGGATTTTAGCCTTAATGGAAGGGTTCCGAGGGCCTCAGCATTTATAAAGCCAGTGAGCAGGAGAGCCTTGGCAGCTGGGGTCAGTGCTGTGGCCTCAACTTACCCTTCTGGCGAATGCACCACTGAGAACATGCTGGTGGTTGCTGGGGAAATCTCATTCATCAGATTTGATTGATCTCTTGGAATTTACTGGAAAAATATCTTAAAATCCAGAATTAGAGCCAATATTTTCTTACTAGAACTTTCTCCAAGGAGTCTTTTGTTTTCCTAGGTTTATTCCATTCTGCTTTAAAATCACTTACATATACACTTTGTTTTCTACGTGTAATATGATTATGATGTTCTATTCTGGTCAATGTAGAGATGAACATTTTTGACTCTTCACTTGAGTTTAGGGAGAGAGGCAGTACGTGAGCATGAAAATTGGAACCGTAGCCAGAGGCTGGAATTTGAGGCAGGCTTGAGGTAATGGAAACTCCCTCTTCAGCGGACAATGGGTTTTTATTAAATAGAGGTTTCTTTATGGTAGTTATAAGAAATTATAATGTAAGAAAATGGCTTTCCGTACACAAATAGTCAAAATTCCTTGACTTACAAGCTCATGTCCTCCTGATTCCTGACTGTGACCCGCCCTCCTCCATGGAGAGGTTTTCCTCTAGGGTACTGTGAAGGTAAAGAAAGGAGGTGCTCTTGTAGAGGGTACAGTTTGGGGCGTATCACGAACTCATGGATCTCCCGGTGAGATCAGTGAGGTTTCAAAAGCCTTGACTGGGCTCTTGTCCTAGCCTTTCTCCGATGGCTTTTTAACGCCTGTCTTGTTTATGATCTTTATAGCAGTATCATGGTCTTGCAAATGTGTGGTACTGGGCATTAGGCTCAGGGCCTTCTGCATGATAGGCAAATGCTTTGCAGCTGAGCCAAGTCCCCAGCCCAAAATACAAAATTATAATAAATTTATATATATATAGATAGATAGATATAGATATAATTTCTTGCTACAGTCTTTTAGTTCCACAGCATCATTAGCATCTCTGCACCTACCAGGTAATGTAAGGCAGTGCATACTTGAAGAGATTGCCAGGATTGTGACACCCAGGGATGAAGACAAGCAAGAGAGGGAAAAGAAGGAAGCATGAATGGATGTGTTATTAATACTACAGAGATTTTCTGTTTGGCTGACTAGGTGCTGAGGAGATCTATTTATTGAGGGAGTTTAACATGTCATATGAAATAAGTATACTATTTTATTTACTAGAGCTGGAGAAGATTTCCAGGTCTGTGCACCCTCAATTTCTAACCCTGATATTGGTGATGTTAGTAAGCTAATTAAGCCTCATGTTAAAAATGGCAAATGACTTTATTAAAATACAAATCTTAACAATGTCTTTGAAGGGAAGTCGGGCGGAGGTGGTGCACGCCTTTAATCCCAGCACTCAGGAGGCAGAGGCAGGTGGATCTCTGTGAATTCGAGGCCAGCTTGGTCTACAAGAGCTAGTTCCAGGACAGGCTCCAAAGCTACAGAGAAACCCTGTCTCAAAACCCCCCCAAAAAAGAAGGGAAACCACATATTTGAAGCTGGTGCTATTTCTTCATTTCATATCACTGTCTTCTGCCTTACAGGAGATTTGTATAATTATGCTAGAAAAATAGAATTTTGTTGGACCTCTTGAAGATGCCACCTAATGAAATACTCACCTTAATAAGAAGTTTTTTTCATGGTTTCAGTATACTTCTAGGCACAGTATGTGTATGCACACATACTGCGCATGTTTCTGTGTGTGTGTGTGACAAGTTGATCATTAGAGAACTCTTTGTTCTTTTCCTCCCCCTTTCCTTTTCTTTTCTCTCTTCTTTATATTTAGAACTTTAACATAAATTCTAATTATTCTTTAGATTAGGTGTATTGGATCAAAAACAGCTACATCTAAGAAATGAAAACAGTCTTGCCAAAGAAGAAAATAATGTCATGTAGATTGACAGATGGCTTTCCACCAAGCACAATGGGTGGTTATAAGTGATAAGCCTTCTCACACATAAAACTGTGTCTTTGGCCTTCGTGAATAGCCTTGTCTGTGCTGGAAGAATTGCAAAGTGAATTGAGCAGCAGAAATTTTTCAAAGGAAAAAAATCTCCATATGTGATTATGCCCTGTAATTTGACTAGCTTCTTAGAATCACGGAATCTGCTGTGAGACTGTCTGTTCTAGAAGTAACAGGGAAGCTACACTTATGATACTTCAACAGTATGACTGCCTAAACAAGACCTGAGGGATGCCAGTACCAATACAGACTTGCTAACACGGATGAGGGAGATGTCACAGGGCACCACACTTAGACACAGAACTAAGGACTGTTGAGAGAAGGACTCAAGTCTTCCCCAGGGATGATCCCCTTAATTAGTTAACCAATACCAAGTAGTCAGTCCTAAAATCACACATATACAGGCACCATGAAAGTTTTATATATATATGTGTGTGTGTGTGTGTGTGTTTGTGTATATATTTATGTCTATATATGTGTATGTATATATATATGGACATATATATGTAACAATAATAATTAAAGAAAAAGAGATCATTAATTTGAAGTGGAGGGAAGGAAGTTATAGGGGGTTGGAAGAAAGAAAAGGAATGGGGAAATGACATAATTAAATTGAATTTAAAATTTAAAAATTAAAAAATAGGTAGCTGATTGAGCATGACCTCATTAGAATTTGAAATGAACCTAGTTGCCCAACTCTGGCAGTTTTAAAGACTCAGCAGTACCGCTGAGAGGACAGAGTGGCAGGCAAGGTCACAAGTGTGTGTGCAGTGCCTACTTCAAATGTGTCAGAAACAATTGAAAGTTAATACTGGATACTGAGAAACAACACAGAAGCGTCGGTTATGGAAAAGAGAATTTTCTAGAGAAATTAAGGTGTTAGAAGGGAGGATTTGTCACCTACGACTTTTGTGCCATGGTTTATTTATTGTGAATGTGTGTGAGAAATGAAGGGTGTGTGAGTGGGGCTGGGAAGATGTCACAATGGTTAGGAACACTTGCTGCTCTCTCAGAGGACTTGAATTCAGTTCCCAGGACCAACACTATGACTCAGCTATCGGTAAGTACAGTCTAGAGAATCCAGCACCTTTTCATCTCCACTAACACCAGGTACACACATAGTACACATATGGACATTCCGGCGAAACACTCATAAACTTAACATAATAAAAACATTCCGGAGGCCACGCAAAGACTCTGCACTCCTGTGGAAGAAGCTGCAGCTAGAGACCTCACACAGTTCCTATTCCTTCTTCTTTCTCTCTACCCTTCCCCATTTCTTCATTCAGGTGCATCACAGATTCTTCCCTGTGTGTCATGAGTGTGAGAGGTGGCTCAGACTCCAGTCCTGTGTACAGGGAGATGTGAATGGGTGGTGGAGATGTCTATCAACATAAAGAAACCACAGTGCACTTTATGCGTAAACTACTTGGGACTTGTTAGAGTAAACTACTGTCCTATCGGAGTCCCTCAGGGAAGGTTTTTACGCCATCAGTGACTTGGGCCTGGATGTGGGAATGGGAAAGCAAACAGGAACTAAGATGAATACACCCAGAAGAGGGGCTCTTTGGCTTGCTTTGAGGGAGTCATGAATAAGTAAGGCAAAGGCTGCACACGAGAGCCAGAATATCCACGAACTTGGGGCTACATGAAGACACTCGGAGGCAGCCATGTACTGAGCCCAGGGCTCATGGCTCTGCTAAGCTCTTTCTCCTTTTCAGAAGTACTCAGGAGAGAGAATGTTTCTATCTCTCTTTTTCCTGTACTGGGCAAAGCCTGCGTGTTTCTGGCTTCTTCACTCTTTCTCCGAAGGCCTCCTGACTGCTCTTTGACACACACCTGGTCGTCGTTTCTATGACTGCTTTACAAACCTGATCACTAAACTGCTGTCCTAAGCAAAAATAGTCAACCAACCGTGTAGGTCGAGTTTTTCTGTCTAGACAGCCTATCAGTTCTGTCCCGACAGCTGTTCCCCAGATAACCATGCAGAGACTTATTATTAATTATAAATGGTCATCTGATAGGTTAGGCTCATCTCCAGTCAGCTCTTACAACGTAAATTAACCCATTTTTCTATAATGTATATGCTGCCCCGAGGCTTGTTTACCTCATCTATGAACCTCTCAGCATTCACTCTGCCCTGAAATTTCTGCCTAGCTATTGGCCATTCAGCTTTTTATCAAACCAGTCTGAGTGCTAAATCTTAAGAGTCTAGAGATTAGAGATTACTCCACAACACAGCTGACCAAACACCCAAACAATAACAATACATGATTTTCTCTCCTCTTCTGCTCTGGCTTCTTCCTCTGGCCTGCAGTTATTTTTCTTTTAAATGCTAAACAAATTGTTCTCAAGGTGAAGAAAGTAAAATAACAATATGAATAGTGTCAAATGACTTTGAAATCTGTACAAGCAGAGCAATTACACTGTCAGGTATTTTTTTCCTCCTAAATCTGTGTTGACGATTATAGGTGCATAGACTAAAACAAGACCAAACAGAAGGAATTGCGGTGACCCAGGAACCGCTTTTAGTGTTACAGTCGCAATGGCAGAGAGGATACTTGGGGAACATTCTGAACAATTGATAACATTTTAACATATGTTAAAACAAGCCACCCAATGCAGGTGCTCCTTGGCTTATGATTGTGATGTTTCATAAGCCCCTATTAACTCAGAAACAGTGTGCATTTATATGTGTTTAATATACCCAGCACACTAGGCGCTGTAGCTTGACAACACAATGCATTCTACATTGTTTGTTGTTTATGATATGAGGCTTATTCAGTGCTTTCAAAGTTTTAACAGAGTACAGAATCAATCAATCAATCAATCAATCAATCAATCAATCTCTCAGTGTGTGTGTCTCTGTCTCTCTTTCTGCATTTGTGTGTGTGTGTACGTACATATGTACGTATGTATGTATGTATGAAAGATCAGAATTCAGAATTAGAAGTATGGCGTCTACTAAATGCATATTGCTTTTTGCCATTAGAAAGTAGAAAATTATAAACCCCAACGTTGACAATTGGGGTGAATGTAAGTCTGGTTGAAAGCAAATCTTTAGTTAAGATGAGCGTGGGGGTTTGAATGAGAGCAGAAGAATGACCCTCCCCATGAAAGATGGATATATTTAAGTACTTTGTCCCCTCTTGGTGGAACAGCAGCATGAACAAGTGTAACACATCTTTGTTCTTTTAAAATAATATTCCACAACACAATACTATGGAAGTAGGCAAAGGAGCCAAATCCATGTCTTCCCAGGAGCTGAAGACAACTATTGTTTACATCTAGTGTAAAGACTAAGAATTGGTGAGACCAGTTGGGAACATGGTTCCTCTACTGTTTCCAACAAGGTTCCCAGGGTACTCTGTCATGGACATTGGTCTACCACTGTAGCTCAGGGAAGATTGTTTGTGACCCTTCATAGGCAGTGAAGGCCTTGAAATGCTTTGTGACACAGTCTTGTGGACAGAGTCAATGTAAGGGGATGGAGAATCTTCTTTTACGTTTGTGTCAGGATGACGAGGAAGCAGGTCCAGTTAGCAACCATACCCGTCTCTGGCAATGGCCTGAAGCTTGATGAGACTAGGTTCCTCATGAAGGTAATTCTCTTTTAGAGGTCTTGGGCTTCATTCATCCCAGTGCAAGAGGCTTTTAGGCAGGGAGTTGTCTAATCATGGAAGCGCAGAAACCAAGAGCCAAAACATCTTCATTCTCAGGTCGAGGTAAAATGGGCTTTACCTTGAGACAGAATTAGATGAAGAGCCCTGGTAGTGACTTGCCGAGCTAAATGAACTCCTCTGTATTTTGGCTTTATTCTGTATCTGAAGATGAGATGGCACAGAACAAGAAAGCTTATTGTATTTTCCCTGATTGGTGCTTTTTTCCTCTTACATCATCTGCTTGTAGCCCTCTTAAGGTACCATGGTAAGCCGTGGTGAGATCTGCAAAACTATACAGAATGGCGTCGTATTTGGAGCAGTGGACCGCTTCTCGTCACGTAGCTAGCTTTACCAGAAATAACAACACACAAATTATATTCTTTTAAACACTGCTTGGCTCATTAGCTCTAGCCTCTTACTGGCTAACTCTCACATCTAGATTAACCCATTTCTAATAATCTGTGTAGCACCACGACTTGGTGGCTTACCAGGAAGGATCTTAACCTGCGTCCATCTTGGAGAGGAGAGGCATGCCGACTGCCTGACTTGGCTTCTTTCTCCCAGCATTCTATTCTGTCTACTCCACCCACCTAAGGGCTGGCCTATCAATGGCCAAGCAGTTTCTTTATTAATTAACCAATGAAAGCAACACATAGAAAGCAACACCTCCATCATTATGGCTCAGATTTTACCCCTTTCCATGAAAACACCTTTGCTTTTAAAAATTTTATTATTTGAGAAACCTGGGAAGGACCCTGTTTCTGGAACTTTTAGGTATACCCAGGCTACTACCCAGTCTTATAAAAAAAGAGGGTTCCGTATAACAAACATGAAGACTCAAAACCCAAGGTGTATATGAGATGAGATGTTCATTGCCTGTCTATCAAGTTACAAAGTATGGCTTGCTGCAATCTGCCAAGTCCACTCTTATTAATATTCATGTCCTGATGGTGTTTGAGTGGCAGCTGTCAAGCTTGGCTCTTCCTGCAAAACCTTATCTGCTAACACATTTGGACAAGGAATCAGAATACAATTACCCAAGTATATCCTAGGATTTTGTTATTAAGACTGGATAGTCTAAGATTATTTTGTTTTGATTTTATCTAAGGTTGATTTAAATTTAAATTGATAACCACATCACCCTGTGGTTATGTACTTAAATGTAAACACTCTGACAGCATGATAGAATTCCCTGAATTCTTACCTCGCTGGAAATAAGATTAGATGTCCCCTTTAGGCTTCTACTTCTTTCCTCCTAGTCCTTATTCTGCAGATCCTGGGAAGAGAGATTGCTTCAGATCCAAAATCAGGTCAAGGGGTTTCTGTTTTCCCATCAGGCTTCACTCCAGGAATAAAATTAATTCTCATACCAACAATGCCTAGAATGGGTGGCAGGGACATGGGTACAGGTGTGTATCACAGAACATTGGAGTTAGAAAGGTTTTGGAGCACTGTTGAATCACATGGGAGACACATGCTTATTAGTGTACTTAACAGCAAAACAGAGCCTTTCAATCTTACAAAAACATAAAACAGGAGCCTGGAAGTAACTGCAGAAATGACTTTTAAAAACAACTCTAGGAGCTAGAAGTGTCTGGTATGGTTGTCTTATTCAATAAGGACCATTAATCCTGTCCAGGAATGCAGTGGCCAAATGCTTTAAACAGATGCGGGTTAGCAAACCTCCCTGAGCACTCACTTCTGCCTTTGGCATCCTGGGAAGCAGAGTGCTCTGTTCAGACATGGAAATGATTAATTCTGTCTCTTCATGTCAGACTGCCTGTTTACGTTCTAACCATCTACAGGCAATTACAGTCCATGTTATCTCCAAAGTATCTACAGCTCATGCTATCCGTAAGCTATCAACCACAAACAAACCAGAGGCGGCCTGGGCTTTACTAGTGGCTATGTTTCATCATGGTAGATTTTTCATAGATTATGAATCCATTTGTAATGGCAGAAAGCCCAACTTGATAGCAAAATATCCCAGACAGTACAAGGAATGATGACTCAGTGGGTAAGAGTGTGTACTGCTCCTTCAGAGGACATCGGTTTGACTCCCAGCACCCATGTCAGGATCTTTGCTACTGCCTGTAATTTTATTTCCAGGGGTGTCAACCCTTTTTCTGGACTCCACAGGACAACTGAACTCACATACACACATGAACATACACACATGTATTTATAATTAAAACTAAAATAGTAAACCCAAAATGTCACGGTGGCTTGGAGGAGGATATAATTCAAGTTCAAATGCTCAACAAAGCATAGCTTGACTTAAAAAATATTTATTGATCTATTTTTTTATGTATGGGTGTTTTGCCTGACATGTATGTCTGTGCTATGTGCATGCAGTACCCAGAGGGGCTAGCAGAAGTTACTGGATCTTCTGGAGTTACTGATGCTTCTGTGACCCTATGTGGGTGCTGGAAACCAAACCCAGATCCTCTGCAAGAGCAACAAGTGCTCCTAACCACTGAATGGTGTCTCTGGCTCAACTTTACCTTTTTAAGAGAGTAAAATTCTTAACAATGACAAGTTGAACTAAATAGACACAGAATTGTCCATGAGGACATGCATAAGGCTTTTGTTTATTACGCATGTCTACTAGAGAGTAGTGGCCCATTATGACAGGGTCTCTCTCTGTGGCGGAGCAAATGAATGTAGACAGATTATATAGATATATACAGCTTTAATAAGGAAATAAACTTACAGGACCACAGGTTCCCGCGGAGCACCAGAAAAGCGGAGCCAAAGAAAAAAAGGGCTGCTGGGCTCACGCCCGGCAGATTTATCCGTAAACATTAGCCCGAGGCGAACATGCCCCCAATGGGTGGGGCTATGTCCCTACATCTCCCCCTTTTGTCTAAATAAGATAGAACCAAACCAAATACAACTATATACAATAATAACAAATAATAAATATAACAAACAATATTGAGAACAAAACTTTTGCTAAACATTCTATCTCAAGGAGTCTAAATAACATAGAGAGTAACTACAATTATATAATCTTCAACTCCGTCAAAGATCTGAGAAGGGAATAAAGATTACTTAACAATCGAGAGATATCCAAAATGTGCAACAATTGACAGAGACAACTGACTACCTGGGCAATCACCCAAAGTCTCGTTTGCAATGTTGAGTCAACCAACTTTGGCTAAGGCCTAACATAACTGGCATACCATTATTAAAGGCAAGGAACTTTCTTAGGACTATCCTACCCTGTCTTGGCAAGATAAGACAATCCTGTTTCATCCACTTAGGGATATTCTGTATCTTTGTCAGAAGTTGAGGTATGGGCTTTTCTTAACCCAAAGGCCAGTTCTGCCAAGAAGACAAACTCCCAGTGGAGTGTCTTTGGTGCTCAACGTTCTCTCGGGAGTAGAGTGGTGTTGCCAGGAGTAATTGTGTCTCTTTGGCATAGAAATTTTAGGTTAGATTAAAGGCCATTTTCTACAGCTCTTCGAAGAGGCTGAAGATCATACTATTTATACTAAATATAATCTCTATGTAACTAAAAGACCTGATAAACTTAAAAATAAATATGACAAACATATAATTCTCAATACCTATCTAACTTTGAAGACTAAAAGAATAAACAACTGTGCAATATATGAAGACAATGATCTTCAACTGTAAACAATGTCATAGTATCAGAGGTAGAAATGTACAATGTAATATGGTAGAAGTATCAATACAATATAGACAAAGTTATAAGCATACTCATACAAAAATAGAGGTAGGAACACTCACATTCAATATTCAACATATCAGTATACAAGAAACAGTACCAGTACAATTTTCTATAAACAGTAATTCACAAATACCAATCATCCCAAAAAACCAGTTAATCCCCCTTCTTCTTCCTCTTCTCTCTTTTTTTTTTTTTTTTCAAAAAATTATCACCCCATCCCCTCAACCCTAAACCAACCACTAAAAGATGTCCCCAACCCTGAGGGCAAACTCTGTTGGGAGAGGGGACGTCGTCCTCTAAGATTGCTTCTAGCTGACATGGGGGCGACGTTCTTCTTAGTGGGTCCTGTGAAAGCAAATGATGGTAAAATTCCCAAATTAACCTTTGACCTAAGAAAATTGTAACTAGTCTCAGAGCATTTTGAGAAGGTCCGACCAGAGTGTTGTCAAAAATGTGCACCATTCGAAATTGTCTCTTGTAGTTGGTACCAAAAAACAGGTCTAATATTAGCGCTTTTTAAAAAAAAAATCATGACGTCATAAAAACCAGATGGAGTTGATGTTGTGGGGCCCCATCTTCATCCTGGAAACTTCAAAGATTACTGTAGGAAAATTTGTTGCTTGTTATGGGAAATTTAAACATTAACAACAAGGACATATACTGACATATAAAGAAAGACACAGATATGAGGAAAAGCAAAGAAAGTTTAAGACATATATATATATATATAAATTAATACTTACAGAACAAGTCCCTCCATCAGTAATTAAATATTAGGGGTACCTTAAATTCTTTGAAGATGGGTATTTTCCTGTGGAGATAAGAAGAGAACCCTGCCCCCAACCTATTTGTATTACTTACCATCAGTATGATTGCCATCCATGTGATTGAATTGTTATTTATCTTTCCCAACTGGCTTCTCTTCATCAAAACGAACCTTTATCAATTTTGTTGGAATCCACAATTTTTCCTCACCTGTGGAGACAAGAGCAAATCCCCTTCCCCAACGCAGCACATCTCCTGGCTTCCATTGTGAGGTCAGCACGTCCTTGAAATAAACTGGTTGATTTAGTTCAGTAGACTTTTCCATTATCCAATGTCTTTCTGCAGCCGATGTTCCCTTCTCATTAGCGTTGAGGAAATTCAAGGTTAACAAAGCATTATGTAACCTATTTCTGGGGGTGTTTTCCACCCCTTTCTGTTTGTTCAACATATCCTTTATAGTTCGATTTGATCTTTCTATGACTGCTTGACCTGTAGGATTGTATGGTATACCTGTAACATGCTTGATATTGTAATAATCAAAAAACCGTTTCATTTTCCTAGAGACATAAGCAGGACCATTATCTGTCTTTATTTGTGTAGGTATACCCATGATAGCCATGACTTCTAATAAATGAGTGATAACTGAATCAGCTTTTTCTGAACTTAAAGCCGTTGCCCACTGAAAGCCTGAATATGTGTCAATGGTGTGATGAACATATTTTAATTTGCCAAATTCTGCAAAGTGGAACACATCCATCTGCCAGATTTCATTCCTTTGGGTGCCCTTTGGATTAGCCCCTGCGGGCAGTGGCGTTTGGTTATAGAAAGAGCAAGTAGGGCATTTCTTTACAATCTCCCTAGCTTGTTGCCATGTAATAGAAAACTCTTTCTTCAAACCTTTGCTATTAACATGATGTTTTTTATGAAATTCAGAGGCTTGTAGCACACTACCAATCAATAATTGATCAATTTCTGCATTACCTTGTGCTAGAGGACCTGGCAGACCCGTATGGGATCGGATGTGTGTTATGTACATAGGGCAAAGCCTGTTCCTAATCAAATCTTGCACCTGGATAAACAAAGAGGTTAGTTCTGTATCATCAGGTATAAATTCAGCAGTTTCAATATGTAAAATAACTCTTTCTGCATATTGTGAATCAGTAACTATATTAATAGGTTCTTTAAAATCCCTTAGCACCATAAGAATGGCATATAATTCTGCCTTCTGGACAGAATCATAAGGACTTTGTTCCACCTTACCCAAGTCTTCTGATTTGTAACCTGCCTTCCCTGATTTATTGGCATCAGTATAGAACGTACGGGCTCCAGTTATTGGAGTATCACGGACGATTCGAGGAAGAATCCAAGAAGTTCTCTTTATGAAGTTAAGCCTCTTGCTTTTTGGATAGTTGTTATTAATGTCTCCCAAGAAATTAGCACAAGCTCTTTGCCATGGTTCATTATCTTCCCATAATTTCTTTAGTTCATCAGCAGTGAAAGGCACTATAATTTCTGCTGGGTCTATGCCTGCTAGTTGACGAAGTCTCAACTTGCCTTTTATAATTAACTCAGAGACTTTTTCTACATAAGTTTTCAGTTTCTTACTTGGTTTATGTGGTAAAAAGATCCATTCCAAGATAATATCATCTCTCTGCATTAAAATTCCTGTAGGGGAAATTTTTGATGGTAGTATGACGAGAATACAGTCGAGCTCTGGATTTACCCTGTCCACATGCGCCTGTTGTAATTTTTCCTCAATCATTGTCAGTTCCTTTTCTGCTTCAGCTGTTAATTCTCTGGGACTGTTTAAATCTTTGTCACCATCCAAGGTTTTGTTCAAATGAATTATTAGATCAGGTGTTATCCCAATAGCTGGCCGTAGACTGGAAATGTCCCCTAATAGTCTTTGAAAGTCATTAAGAGTCCGTAGGCGATCTCTCCGAATTTGTGCCTTTTGTGTCTTAATTTTTTGTAAACCTATTTTATAACCTAAATAATTAACAGAATCTCCCTTCTGAATCTTTTCAGGAGCAATTTGCAATCCCCATTTTGGTAAAAGTATTTTTATTTCTTCAAACAGTCTGTTCAAGGTATCCATGTTTGAATCGGATAACAAAATGTCGTCCATGTAGTGATATACTATCGATTTGGGAAATTTCTTGCGTATTATTTGCAATGGTTGATTCACAAAATATTGGCACAGGGAGGGGCTATTTAACATACCCTGGGGGAGGACGGTCCAGTGGTACCTCCTCGAAGGTTGAGAATTATTATAAGTAGGCACTGTGAAGGCAAATTTTTCTCTATCTTCTTTTTGTAAAGGTATAGTGAAAAAACAATCCTTTAAATCAATAACTATGAGAGGCCATCCTTTTGGCAATAAAGAGGGCAAAGGAATTCCAGATTGCAGAGGGCCCATAGGTTGAATAACCTTGTTGATAGCCCTGAGATCTGTCACCATTCTCCATTTACCTGATTTTTTCTTAACCACAAATACAGGAGAATTCCAAGGGCTGGTAGATTCTTCTATATGTCCAGCATCTAATTGCTCTTGTACCAACTGTTCTAAAGCCTGTAACTTTTCCTCAGCTAAAGGCCATTGCTTTGTCCATATTGGTTTCTCAGTCAACCATTTTAAAGGCAAGGCTGTTGGTATCTCTGAAGGGACATCAATTGCTTGTTCTTGTACAGCCCGAATGGCCGGTTTTCTCCGTTTGTAATATCTTTTAATATTATCCCCAGAAATATAGGCTCTAGAAGTAGCAGGGATGTTAATTTGGGTATTCCATTGTTGTAATAGGTCACGACCCCATAAATTCATTGCAATATTGGCTACATATGGCCTTAATTTTCCTATTTGTCCCTCTGGACCTATACATTCAACCCATCTCGTGCTCTGCCTTACTCGAGATAGGGTTCCAATTCCCAGGAGCTGAACATTTACATTCTGAAGAGGCCAATATGGATGCCAAGATTCTGGGGTAATGATACTTACATCCGCACCTGTGTCCAGCAGGCCAGTAATAAAAATGCCATTTACACACACTCTCAGCTTTGGTCTTTGGTCATTTATAGAAGTTTGCCAAAATACACGGAACTCATCTTTCTGATCATTATTGCTTGTAACAGTAGGCATGGGGCTTTCTAATTGTCCTGACGAGTCATGTTCTCTGTAGTAACTGGAAATGACTGAACCATGTTTGCCATGGGGGCCTGTGAGGCCCCCCCTCTCACGTTTCCCGTCTGTATCAGGTTGCCTTGTCTATCTCTTGTAGACCTGCACTCATTCGTCCAGTGTCTGCCCTTTCCACATCTTCTACATAAACCTGAAGGCTGAGTCCTCCTATTTCTGTTATTTCTAGAAGATGCATTATTATTATTTCTGAAAATCCGTTGTCTACAATTCCTTTTCATATGACCCATTTTGCCACAATTAAAACATTTGGTATTCTGATGTCTCCTTTTACCATTGGAAATTGCTTCTTCTACCCATGCTTCAGTGCCATAGTCAAATGTATCAACATCTAGTGTATGCAAGACCCATTCTTCTAATGGCGCTGATCTGAGCTTTAAAGGTCCCAAAATCCTTTTGCATTCCACATTTGCATTTTCATAAGCCAAAGTCTCGATCATTATACGTCTTGCTTCTGGGTCAGATATCCCTATTTGTACAGCTTTAGTTATTCTTTGTAAAAAGTCACTAAAGGGTTCTCTCTGACCCTGTTTAACTCTGACAAATGATTCCATCCTCTGTCCTGGGTCTTGCACCCTGTCCCAAGCCCTTAAGGCTGCTGTAGTACACACAGAGAGTATGTTTTCATCCAAATTAGCTTGTTCCTGAGGCTCAGAAAATAGCCCCTCTCCCAAAATTTGATCTATGGAAATCTCAATTCCCTTTGCTCTTTCCTGCTGTTCTAAAAGTCTAGCCTCTTGCCTGAATAAGCATTTCCATTTCAATTGCGTTCCACTCTCAAGGACAGCAGAGCTCAGTTGAAACCAGTCATTGGGCGTGACCCTATTCGTCGTGGCCCAAGATCTTAGCATCTCTTTAACAAAAGAGGCATTCATTCCAAAAGTCATTACAGCCTGTTTAATTTCTTTGAGATCATTCATACGGACAGGTTCCCATGTATCTTCCTTGATGACCCTAGGGTTTCTGGAACCAACTACTTTCTCAGTTGTTACAACTGGAAAGGCAGGTAGAACTGTAGGTAGAGCTTTGTGGGAATTGTCCCAGAGGGATTTACCCACAGATTTAGTTAAAATATGCCTTTCTACCTCTTGCTCTTCTTCCTCAGAATTTAGAAATTCCTCAATCTTTTCAATTCTATTCACCATTGCCTTCTTTAATGTCTGAATCTCCTGTCCAGAATTATGTTCTAAAGCCTTCATTGAGGATTCTAAAGTATGAAGTTTGTCCATTAGAGATAATGTCTCATCTTTGGACATAAGTTTTATAGCATATACCGTGCCTTCTTGTATAGATAATCTTTCTGTCAATCTGTCATAAGCTTTAGACAAAATCCGATTGTCACATTCAGCAGTTTTGATTCTCTCAGTTAATGTTTCTGTTCCTACTGAAAGGGACTGAAGCTTACGATCCAAATCAGCTGTTCCTTCTTCCACAGTAATGAATTTCTCCTTAATATCAGCCGTTAATGTTTCAGAAAGGGATTGAAGCTTACGATCCAAATCAGCTGTTCCCTCTTCCATAGTAATGAATTTCTCCTCAACATCAGCCTGTACCTCTTCTAAGTTTTTTTCAGTTTGTCGAGTTGTGTTAAACAAAGATCTGTTCTCTGCCTGGAGAACTTCAAACTGATTTTTGAGAAGATTGTTGTCATTCTCAATTGTTTTTAAGCGTTTTTCAGTTTGTCGAGTTGTGTTAAACAAAGATCTGTTCTCTGCCTGGAGAACTTCAAACTGATTTTTGAGAAGATTGTTGTCATTCTCAATTGTTTTTAAGCGTTCAACCTCGTCTCGTAAAGACTTTATCATATTTCTATTATCAAACCATACAGTACCAAGGAAAACTACGAATCCCAGAAAGATCCATATCTGTGGGCTGACAGACACTTCTTGTAAAATCTCCCACATGGTACAACTGAAAAGGCTGTTAAAGTCTTGAATGGTAATGTTTTCAGACATTTTTCTTATTTATAAAAGAAAATTATGTACCTGTAATGAAGTTTTCCTGCCAGTGGTGGCTAAAGAAATGCACCTGAGTCCACGTGGTCTAAGCCAGAGCCGGTCTGAAACAATTAACTCAAAACAAAAATTATTGTACTGCCTGTTAAGGAAAGGGGTTGGTGGCTTTTACTTCAAAACCGCGGGTGCTTCAGTTAAATCAGGCAGTGAGGGTTTGGAAGAAGCAGGGAGCTATTAACTGCTCTGTGGGGGGGTCGCTGCTCTGCGACTGTAGTGGCCTGGAGTGGGGGAAGGGAGAGCGAGCAGGGAGCGCGCTGTAAATCGCCTTCCTGAGCTCAGGCAACTGGCCGGGAAAGGTGGAGCTTGCGCCCCCCCTGTGCCGGGTCGGGGGCAAAATAGCCCGACGTTGGGACGCCAAATGTGGCGGAGCAAATGAATGTAGACAGATTATATAGATATATACAGCTTTAATAAGGAAATAAACTTACAGGACCACAGGTTCCCGCGGAGCACCAGAAAAGCGGAGCCAAAGAAAAAAAGGGCTGCTGGGCTCACGCCCGGCAGATTTATCCGTAAACATTAGCCCGAGGCGAACATGCCCCCAATGGGTGGGGCTATGTCCCTACATCTCTCTTCGCTGAGTGTTTGTTGGTGGTTGAAATGAGATCTGCATATATGATGAGTTATGTTCATGGAGGAGAAGCCCCCACATAGAAGCAACATAGTTTTCCCAGTTCTAACTTATAAATGGCAAAAAGACAGACAGACAAACAGACAGACAGACAGATTAAATTACTGGCCAAGGTGACATAGCACATAAGATGAAAAACTGAGATTCCATTATAGGACAGCAGATGTGGATTTGGGAGCTGTGCATGTAGTCAGGAGGATTCTGAATTTGAAGCCAGTTGGTCCTGGCTGCTCTTGTTTCATAGAAAAGGACAACACGGTGCTAACACCTAAAATAGTGATGTTATTAATAATCAGGAAGTACTCAGTAGACACCTACTAAGCCATGGCCTACATGCATGGAAAGTCTACATTCAGTGTGCAGCATGATGATGTAGATGCCACAACTTGCCTTTTCCACTAGAGCTGAGTCATGAGAGTCTGTACTAACCATTCATTGAATTTGAATCTATTAAGTGGGAATATTGTGTGCAAGGCATTTTGAAACTAGAGAGTGGAATAAATGATAATTGCATCATGGGTTAAACCCCCTGGGCATAGAATCAGAGCATGTGGAAGACGGACTTAAGGACTCGGAGAGGAAGATGGAGGCTGAAAGCAGGAGGAAGGATTTGAGAGCAGTGCTAGTACTGCGATCTAATTTTGTAACGTACCACATGAATATAGGTGGCCTCAGAAGGCTAGAGTGAAGGATGAAGGATATTATGATGACTGAGGTTAATTTTTGAAGAAAGAGTGCAAGTCTATTTGTTGCATGTAGACTGAGGTGAAAATAGAAAATGGGCATATCACAAAGGTCCTTTGGGAGAACGAAAATGCACTATCATTTATTGAGTCCCTGATATATGCCAAGCACATCAGATACTTTCTTCATGGAATTTTCACAACTGTAAATAGCTGTGTTTCCCATCCTACCAGGGGAGAAAGGAAGTTTGAATAGAGAGACTTTCTTTTTTTTTTAATTTTGTTTTATTAATTTATTTAATTATTAAAGATTTCTGCCTCTTCCCCGCCACCACCTTCCATTTCCCCCCCTCCCCCAATCAAGTCTTCCTCACTCCTCAGCCCAAAGAGCAAGCAGGTTTCCCTGCCCTGTGGGAGGTCCAAGGACCACCCACCTCCATCCAGGTCTATTAAGGTAAGCATCCAAACTACCTGGGCTCCCACAAAGCCATTACGTGCAATAGGATCAAGAACCCATTGCCATTGTTCTTCAGTTCTCAGTAGTCCTCATTGTCCATTATGTTCAGCGAGACCGGTTTTGTCCCATGCTTTTTCAGACCCCGGCCAGCTGGCCTTGGTGAGTTCCCGATAGAACATCCCCATTGCCTCAGTGCGTGGGTGCACCCCTCGCGGTCCTGAGTTCCTTGCTCGTGCTCTCTCTCCTTCTGCTCCTCCTTTGGATCGTGAGACTTCAGTCCAGTGTTCCAATGTTGGTCTCTGTCTCTGTCTTCTTTCATCGCCTGATGAAGGTTAATATTCAGGAGGATGCTTATATGTTTTACTTTGGGTTCACCTTCTTATTTAGCTTCTCTAGAATCACGAATTATAGTCTCAATGTCCTTTATTTATGGCTAGAAACCAAATATGAGTGAGTACATCCCATGTTCCTCTTTTTGGGTCTGGCTTACCTCACTCAGGATAGTGTTTCCTATTTCCGTCCATTTGTATGCAAAATTCAAGAAGTCATTGTTTTTTACTGCTGAGTAGTACTCTAATATGTATATATTCCATACTTTCTTCATCCATTCTTCCATTGAAGGGCATCTAGGTTGTTTCCAGGTTCTGGCTATTACAAACAATGCTGCTATGAACATAGTTGAGCATATACTTTTGTTGTATGTTAGGGCATCTCTTGGGTATATTCCCAATAGTGGTATTGCTGGGTCGAGAGGTAGGTTGAACCCGACTTTCCTGAGAAACCGCCACACTGCTTTCCAAAGTGGTTGCACAAGTTTGCATTCCCACCAGCAATGGATGAGAGTGCCCCTTTCTCCACAACCTAGAGAGACTTTCTTATGGTCAGTTAGTAATACATGAGGGAAAATCATGGTGTTTGGGTTCTAGCATATGCTCTTCCCAGTCCTTGGTAATCTCCTTCTTCTGCAGGCAAGAAGGAGCCATTAACTATTTCAGAGGAAGAGTATGCATGGTATTTGACACCTGGTTGCTTAGTAGCTGAAGCAGGCAAGACCAACAGGACCCCATGTCTTAGCCAGGGAATTCATTGCAAATGGAATAGGAAGTAAAACCTGCTCAGCAGAACAGCGCCGAAGTAAATCCACTGAGCTGCATACCAGTCTCTGAAATGAAATACTTCAAGTTTAGTGTTATTCAGAGTTTTCAGGAAGTACAGTAGAAGGCATTTGTAAACACAAGCCACGTGACCAATTTCTATGTCTGAACATGTATTCGAATCCATATGGCTAGCATACTGCTTGACCTCTCTTTTTTTTTTTTTTTTGGCACCGTCCCTGCTTCCACCTCTCTAGGAGGGCTTCTTGTTAAGAACAGAAAATAGCTGTACTACGTGAAACTCACCCATGTTATCAGGCTTCAACTCTCGCTGAACTGTGTGTCTGTATCAATGGCTGTTCTTCCACAGTTCAGATTAGTTCGCAGGGAGAAAGTAAATTAGAAATGAGAGACTCAGGACATTGTGGAAGAAATAAAAAGAGCGGATAGGGAGGAAAGGTGTTTTAGGTGTATGCTTAAGTACAGTTCACACTCACTCTGTGTGTGTCTTCCTTTTAGGAGCAGTGGCCTTGGGATACTCAAGAGCATTTCTCTAAGGATGAAACAGGCTGCTAGCGTTCTTCAAGGGCGGTCAGAGTAAATGACATCATGCACTCACCTTGCTCTCCCCACTGTTATTGTACGACTATAGCATAGCATGGCTAGATTGTGTTTTACACCCCCATTCTCTCTTCTGTCTGAAGGTTTTATGAGCATGCTTACCCAGTGATGGAACGGTGGAACAAAAAGAGAGCCACACTGTAGTGTGATACGAAATCTTTTCTTTGTCCCTAGGGAGTATAGTTCATCTTAGGAAGTAGAGAGCAGAGCCCAAAATTAGGTCACCCTGACCAAAATATGGTGTACTAGCAAAGGAACTGTGACTCGGCTGAACACTGACAGCAGTAAAAGCACTGGAAGCCGGAGTAACTGAGAGAAATGTGTTTTGGTCTCACTGATGACTTAAAACAGCCAGGACACATCCCTCCGTTCAGATTTGGCTTTCATGGTTCCTCTAATCCCCGCATAATTAGTCTGTGGACTTGAGCTGTTCTGTGTTCACGTCTACCTTTCAGAAACTTGGCCGTGTTGGCCACTGAAGGAGTTGCGAGCTCCTTGCCTCACAAATCTTAGGTTTCCTTTTCAAATACAGGCCTTACTTGCTCGGTCCTTCACTAGCAGTGGAAGATGCTGTGTGTCTGAGTCATCCTCATTTCCAGGAAGCGTAAGAACTTCAAAGCTGTGTGTTGTAGGAAATGTGGGGGCTATAGCATTGGATTCTTTATAATTTCTAGATCTTGCTTACAAAACCTAGATGTATCTCAGGCATTAGATTAGCCTTACGTAAAAATGTCCATGATTTTGGAGTATAAGTGACTTAGATAGTCATTGCTTCAGAAGAAAATCTTAGGGGCTGGAGAGATGGCTCAGAGGTTAAGAGCATTGCCTGCTCTTCCAAAGGTCCTGAGTTCAATTCCCAGCAACCACATGGTGGCTCACAACCATCTGTAATGGGGTCTGGTGCCCTCTTCTGGCTGCAGGCATGCACACAGACAGAATATTGTATACATAATAAATAAATAAATAAATAAATAAATAAATAAATAAATAAATAAATAGAAGAAGATCTTAATTTTGCACACAGTCTCAGATCTCAGCAATCTAAACTTTCTTTGAGTTTCTTCCTCTTTATTCTCTTCTACCTGGAAGACTTCCTTATTCCTCCCAGGAATGAATCACACCTCTTAGGGTTTCCCAAATATAACTTAGATAGCATCAGGATTGTTTCCTGGGTGGGCCTGGCCAAATCTCAGATTACAAGTAGGAGAATCCTTACAGCCTCAATGTAAGAACAGAAAGTCAGCTGAATGCCAGCCACTTAGGATTTTGCAGGGTACCACAGAAATATTTTCACCTATTAGCTGGCCTTTAACTTTTCTTGCCCATCTGAATGATGCTCTTAGAAAATGGTTAAGTGCCGTTGGAACGGTGGGCAGCAGACAGAGTCGGGGAGACTGATAGTGGAGGTGCTGGGGAGCAGCAAAGGAGCCAGTGACAGAGAGAAAAGAGCCACCTTCTCCGGTTCTGGCAGGTCATCGCTTTCTCATCGCCTCTGTTTCCTCCACTGTGACACTGTGGCTAGTGACCATTCAGTTCCCGGCCCTCCTGCTGCTGTTGTTACAGGGCAGTTGTCTATTTTGATGCTACTGAATGCAGCCAAAGATAGCTTCCTGAAATATGTTTGCCAAATGCCTGCTGAGCACCTGCTATGTAAAAGTGTAGATTTTGCAGAGATCTGTGAGGTTCAAGGACTTCATACTCAATGAAGATGGCAGCTTACAGACAGCTATGCTATTGTGGCACAGGTTAGACTAATACATGTGTTTCAAGGGACTATAGAAACAGGATATGAAGCCAGTGCAATTTGGCCATGTGCCACAAAGTAGCTGCTGCCTGTCAGGCCTGACCTCCTCCCCGAGGCTCAATCCGTGTCTAAGTTCTATGTAGCAGAAAAGCACCCAGAAAAGTGGGTCTGAAAGCAGAGCTTCCCCACGGCGGTCCATTGTTGTGAGCCAACGGTTTCCCCATCCATTAAGTTCGAGGATGGCAGAGGAGGAAGGAAGCCACAGAGTACCACTGTAAAGACTCTGGCAAGAGTCGGTTGTTTTCTCCCTGAACTAAATCTGGCCTTTGTTTAGAGAATTTCCTTTGGTTTTGTGACTTCTCTGGTCCTTTCCCAGCATCCTTTTATTATCAGAGCGAGAACACCATGACCTTTTGCTTGGGGTTAAAATAACAGCAGTAGTCCAAGGGAAGGCTGGATTCTGCTGACTGTTTATATCATGCCCTATAACTTACTGTCTGCATCAGCAAAGCTGGGGGCCCTGCTCCCGTCGGCTTCCAGCACGCTGTTGAACCTGTCAAGGCAATTAGGCCTCTTTGCTCCTTTAAGTTGACATAAACATTTCGCCCTTTCCACTCCTCTCCGCTCTACTCGCTCCCACGCCTCTGCCAAGTTGGTGTTAGCATTCCTGGGACTCCGGACGCCCCATTCCATCCCAGAACTTTGACCTTGGTTTTCGTCTTCAAGAGTCTGGCTCATTTCCATCATGCTGACTTTTCCTTTCTTTGGCGGGTGCTGAGGTCATCAGAACTCATTGTCTTCGCCGTGAGGTTGGAGGTGTGATGGGTGCTGCTGGCCAACGTGTGGGAGGGTGGAGCTCAGCACCACTTCCTTGGAGAAAGGCTTCTTCCACAAGCTGATCAAGGAACAGGGAGTAAACTCTTACAGACATTTTGTTGGCCTCTTAAGGGTCCATGTGGAGCAATATGTACTTTTCATAATTAGATCAAGGGTGACTGCAGGGGGATTCTGGGAAGTGCCATACTTTGGCTTCTGCATTTTATGTGTGGGGTAGGAAAGGTGAAGACCTCTTTGTGAGCAGCCTCAGCTGCTTCTCTCCTCTCCAATGGTATTGTTTTCCATGGCCAGACTCAAAATGGTTTTCTCTCTTATGGCTGTTCCAGTTTGAATAGAAACCAGAAGTTCCTGTTAGAAGTGCTTGAGGAAGATGGGAAAGAAGCTTTTTTGGGGTGACTCTTGCCTTGCTTTCCTCCTGCTTGGGAAGTAGGCTTCTACTTCCACTGCTTTCCTGTCTTTCTCTTTGCTCCTTCATTTCTGTGGAAGAACGCTTTGAGCCGTCAATCTTTTACTTTTCTACGAACTGTCTGTGAACTTAAAACTGTCGAAAAGGAAGACCTCCCACCCCTACCACCACTCGCTTCCCCCACCTTTAAGTCCTTAAGAGTGTGCTGGGAGCTACAGTGCACCCTTATGTCCCTCAGGAGTGTTCTGGCAGCCAGAGTGTAGCCTGTGCCACTCCGTCATGCCAGAGACAGGTGTGGGGATGGTAGAGGACCCATGGTTTCTACACGTGCTGGAATAGAGGAGGATTCCATTCCCCGGGAATGGGACAGGAACACATCCCTCAGCAGTGTTGAGGCAGGGGGAGAGGGCTGAGATGGGGAGAAGCCCATCATTCAAGGTCTGATCGGGGCTCCGAGCCAGCGGGTGCACTGCTGCTGTGACTCAAACCCCAGAGACCTTTCTCATAATAGAAAACCCTTGCTGCTCTGACTTTTATCACTCCCTGTAGCTCGGGGATGGAGTTCTAGAACATGACTGACAAGCCAGTTCCCAACTGATGTCGTTGCGTGTCTTCCTGGGATCATACCTTAAACAGGAGAGCTTGACACCTCTCATCATTCGTCACAGGCACGCTGGACTCTGGTTAACACAAACTGTTCAAAATTAGTTTATAGGTGCTACAGACACGCACTTTAAATCCAATCTTCCTTCTCAGGTTTCCCTTTCTCCTTCCATGTCTGCAGGGCCGGCAGCCACTCCTAGGACCTCATTGCTATAAACGAACCTAAGTTACCCTGGGATGAGGTCACATTTTCCAAAAGCGTGTTTGTAGTCTGTGGTGAAGGGGAGGGTCTGTTTGAACAGTTGAGGCCAGGGAAGCATGTCCTCTAAGACAGAGTAGAGTCTGGGCCAGTCTGGATTTGAGGAGATTCCCCAGGCAGAGGAAATGGGGAGGCCCGAGCAGCTGAGTGTGCTTTTGTAACCCAGACGCTACTGGCAGATCCAGGGCATCCCAGAGAACTGCTGCCGCGAAAGGTGTCCGTTATTTCTATCAGTACAGTTAAAACGCTGGAAGAAGGATGATTAATCTTGTGATCATTTGTGACTTCTCAAGCTTATGGCCCTGACTGGCAAGGTCATTCAGAGAGACTTTAAGTATTAACTATGCTGAAATGAGTAAAAATATTAAAGCCTTCCCCAAAATTCATCTTTGATAGATTGAGTTTAAAAGTCCCTCTTCCTCCACAGGGTGCTTATTCAACGCTACGCCCCTTCTGTTGAGCGTTGGGGAATTAATTCAGTGCTAAGTGGAAGTGAGGGGGCAACTGCTCTCACGGCCTACCCTCTGTTCATGTGAGGGAAAGAGCCCACTCCTGCCATGGAAACAAAAACCACAGGGATTGGCCTTCTTCAACAGTTCATTCGTTTCCTTACATCCCAGAGCTCGAAGTCCAAGGCTGGGAAACCGGCTGCTGTAGTTTCTGATAAGGAGCTCTTCTTGGCTTTAAACGGTCTCTTCCTGTCAGGGACAGAGGCACTGGCCAGGGAAAAAGGACTCTCTGATATGTCTTCTCGGAAGAATATTAATCCTGTCAGAACCCTCTGCTCATGACCTCGGTTTGAACAAGTTTACTTTCCTAGAGCCCCCCGTCCTCTCAAGACAGCTATTGGAGAAGGAGTTCAAGATATCAATTGAGGAAACAGACACTCGACCCTAACTAAGATAAACACACAAATAAATCCCAATTATGAAGTATGGAAAAGATGAATGCTCTGGGTAGAGCTGAGGTCCTTGGAATTGTTCTTAAATATTCCATTAAAAATAAAAATCAGAAGACCCAGGAAAATTTGCGAATTACATTGTGCTGTATACTTCTCAGAACCCTGTTTTGTTCCTACCTGTCCTCTACACCCAAACAGTAATCTCTGACTCTCTTGGAAAGGGTCTTATCATTTTCAGACCCTCAACTGCAGCTCTTCATTCTGGAGATGTAGTCACTGGACACCTTATACGTCAAGTACTGGACCTGCTGGTATTTGGTAAAATCAGAGGAAGGGAAGAAATGGGTGTTCTGTATTTGGCAAGCATTCATTTACCAGTTTCCTTTTCCTTTTTTTTTTTGCCATTTAAATGTTCCTATACAGAACTGAAATATTTTGTGATCGTGACTCTGATATACACAAAAGAATGTACGAATGTGAACTGCTGTTTTTGTACTGCATGTCCTAAAATAAATACAATATGATCCCAGTTTAAAACTCTGACATTAAAAAAAAATAAGTTTGGGAAATTTTAGAAGTTTGCAAACCAAGACAAGCATGAATGAATAAAGAGGCTATTGATTGTAGGCCTGTTTATGGCATTGTTATTTGAAACGCTGAAAGGCATTATTAAAGTTCACTTATGAGCACATAGGTCAAAGCTAACCCCCGCTGGGTCTATTGGGGAAGAGGGATGAATTTCTTGATGGATAGTATTTCTCTGTAAAGCACAAGTAAGTGTGCACCCACTTCAAGTACTAATGGGTGAGGAAGGAACTGGGCAGGCCTCAGAGCACAGCCATAGGCTTTTCTCTTATTATTGAATCATTTTTATTTTTTACAGAAATTTACTTTGATACTGGCATTTTAAGAAGGACATAGAAAAACATCGGAGTTTTTCAAAATGGAGAAGAGGGTGGCAAGGTGACTTAGAGCAGTGTGAAGAAGAGAGCTTATGAGCCTAGTTCTCATAGTTGCTGTCTGCAGTACTGGGTAGACTGGGAATAATGGTCTAGTGCATGAGAGTCTCTGGATATATGATTCCTGACAGGTGGATTCCATGTAGGTTCATAAAAGTTGGACTCAGAATGCTAGAAGTCACATTGTGAGAAAACTTTAAATCAGCACTCACGTGTGACTGGCTGTCTTGAGTAGATGCCAGACAAGATGGGATTAGCCTCTTCAAGGTCCAGTCGAAGCTTGCTGGTGGAGGATAGGTACTTAGATGATAAGCGTGATTTCAGAGTCAAGGAGACGAACCACAGCCAGTACCATTCCAGGCAGAAGTAATAAGAGAACCTCCATTTCAAAGGTAAGGCAAGACTGGATGTTCCTCTGAGGTAGACTGTCAAGTCAGTCTGGCAGGAAAGGTGGCTTTATCAGACCCCCAGTGATGCAGGAGCCTACATATGGGTTATTCAGGTACCTGTTCCTAAGTCTATGACCATTTTAACTATGTAAGTCAATCCTTTCTATTGCTTAACTTGCTTTATTGGGAACAAATTAGGAATGAAGTAATTAAACTTTGGTGGTAGAGGTGTCAAGTTCTGATCAGGCAATACTTAGCCTTTCCACTCATCAGTAGCTATGGAGTGCTTTTACAGTACCACAGCTGTGGATATGAGGATAGCATCCACATACAGCCCATAAACGTCAACTGATTTTCAGTTATTGTAACGAGGAATGATCGTTTGAGCAAATGACCATGAGAACATTAGATAGACAAATGCAAAGGAAAGCAATGAAATTACATCACATGACATAAAAACTCAAACATGTTTAGACTTGTGTATAAGAGCTAAAATTAGAGATTTTAATTCTTAAATTAAATTCTTAAAAAATTTAATTTAAATTTTTTAAGATTTAAATTCTTAAAAAAAATGGGACGATCTAAATACCTTGTTCGTTTTTTAAAATAGGTCATGAAATGTCAACAAATTGCTGCCCATTAAAAATTAAAAATGGCTGCTCTTCAAAAGAAGCATATTAACTGAACAGGCAGTCACAGACTGGAAGAAGATACTTAGGAAACATAAGCTTGCACAAGGACATGCATCCGAAAAACACAAGACACTCTTACAGTCCAGTAGCAATAAGAACACACAGATGAAAACGCTTGAATGGATATCTCAGCAAAGACGATGCTCAGTTGGCAAATAAGTCGGTGAGAAAAGATTCAGTGTCACTACCTACATGAGGGTTCCTATGATTTAGCAGCCTGTTGGAATGGTTTAAACCCTAAAGCACATTTATGAACAGGCATATATCACTGTTAGACAATGGAGTACTACTCGGCGGTAAAAATGAAGAAACTATAGCTATGTAATCATGTAACATGATTGAATCTCAAATACAATCTCGTTTTGGTGAATGAAAGAAGTTAGATAAAAAGAACATGCCATGTGATTCCTTCAATGTGAATATCTAAGACATTTGCAATGGAAGCAGACCGATGGTTGCCTCAGGATGAAGTTCAGAGACGAGAAACGACTGAACGGACTTTGTAGCAACAATGAATATTCTCATCATCTTAATCGTGGCTTGCACTCGTACTGTGACCACATACATCAATACTCTCCAGGTTCTGTTTTTAACATGCACACTTCTTCAGCAAGCAATAAAGATATTTGAATATGCATATGTGTGTATTAGCACCTGTGCGTTTTCATTCAGGTATGTTCACATCTACAGGGACATATGTTCTTTGATAGCATAGTGAGTTTTCTATCCTCAGTTTGCATTTACACGGGCTAGAAACCCAGCCTCACTGCTTCATGGAGAACAGGATTCTGAGCGGAGGAGGGGCCTCAACCCCCAGGAGCACACTTGTATTGTTGCAGTGATTCACTTCCCCTAAGCTTGATTTATCTATCTTGTTTTTCAAGCTGTCTGTTACCAGTGTTGAGACTGTACACCCTCGGGAACCATCTCCTAGCCTCGTGTTCTCTTATTGTCTTTCCAAGGTCTGCTGCCTCTGGAAGTAACTAGGGTGGAGGGTGAAGCAGTGCTCTGAAATGTTCTTCCCCCCTTGAGGGAGGTCCTCCTCTTGGAATCCCCTGTCCTCCACCCCCACAGTTCAGGTCCTCCCGAAGTACTTGTGCCCTTTCTGCCGGATCAGCTCCACTACAAGAATTCACTGTGGGCTAAAATCTGGCAGATCAGAGCTGAGGGAGGAAAAGTGATTTGAAAGTAATATTTGTTCTTAAAATGACAAACAAGCTTTGCAGGTTTCTGTTATTTTTCTGTGTTCCAATGGAATTGTTGGGGATTTTAAAAATTCATTGAGACATTTCAATTTGACAAATAGTGGGCACTTTTGCTTGTTTTAAAACTGTTTTTTAAAATAAAATAAAATAAACTACAATTTTAAAGGTCATTTCTTCTTCAAGTAAGCTCCTACCAGAACAGCCACTAAATGTGCAGAATTCACATGTATTTACTTTCTAACAGGAGTTCCCTCCCTGTGCCACAGAGTTGAACAAATTACCTCACCGTTTCCATGCTAAATCACACCAGTTGGGCAAAGGTTAAAAATGACATTGGGTCATCTCCATGACATAAACGGATAATTTATTTTCCCCTCTCACACGTTTTATAGAACGGAAACAAAAACCAAAACAGGTTCTGCTCAGTTATGGCTCCCCCCCCCCATCTTGGCCATGGTGACTTTGCCCTCCATGATCTCCAGACACTCCTGTGACGTAAAGTAACTTGCCTGCCACGGACAGTCTGTTCTACCCCACTGCTGTTCCATATTGATGTATCACGATACTGTGGACACCCTTGTGTATGGGGGGGACATGAGGTACCCCAACTTTTAGGTCATACTTACTAGCTTAATTACAAAAGGAATTTGACATGATCTTTCATTATGTTTGGATATTCATTACCGGTGTAGAAGAATGTTTCTGATACTGTGTGGGTTGGTACCTCACTGGAAGATTAACTTGCTGTCATGATGCTAGGTCCAGCTAAAGGAGGTCTGTATAAGGGAAGTTTCCCATATTTCCAAAATTATAAAATCTGCATGAAGCTGAGGTAGTTTTCTAGGAGGAAGCATTGAAGACTGAACAATTGATCCTGAGGTAAAGTGTTGGTAAGGGAACGCAAATGAACTACAGTGGATTTGTATTTGTGTAATAATCTTCATACACTCCTGTGTGTGCTAGTAGCCATAGATAGAACAACTCTAAAGAATTAGATACAATACTTGTGAATACTCTGACATTCTAATAATTATGTAAAATTGTAGCGTAATTATGTTTGTCAGAAATATACAAATGGGTAAGGTCCAGGGCTGCACATCTATAGATGTGAGTTCAGTTCTTAGTGATGCACCTTAGAGAAGACGTTGACAAGTAGGTGTCTGGTTGGTGGTTTGACTTACTCAGTTAAGAGCTACATGAAAAATTGTGGGGATGATTGTTGCTCTCAGATACCTGAAAAGCGATCCCAGCAAATCTTGGTTCTGTTCTCCTAAAAAGCATAGTGTTGGGAACAATGGCAGAAGCTATGAGGCAGTAGGTCAGGATTCTGTGCAAGGAAAGAAGGCGAATGTTTTGATTTAGATACGCCATACGATACAATGCACTCTTTGGAAGTGGTATTTTCTTCACACCAGGAAAGTGTATCCAGATGCTGCACAAACAGCTTGGGTTAGCATAGATCACCATTTGTTGTCTGCAGATCACTTCTCAGTCAGGCATGGGAAGACTCAGGGTCAGGTGGCGTTGAGGGACACTATATATATACTCCCTGGAATATTCACGGTATAACAGCACATTGGAGATGTGTGATGAAACCTGTTTAGCATTATGTGAGCCTGCATTTCCCACATGTGTTGAAACTCCAGACGTTTTCCCCATATCATGGAGCAAGCATGCTTCATCATACACGTTGGAGAATGCAGCCATAGGAAGCAGGCCAGATAAGTTTGGTTCCAAGAAGCCCCTCTCTCCATATATCTGAGTGCAGTGTTGAATGCACTCTCAGGCACACACGTGTGTGACAGAGCATGGGTATCAAGGCTTATTTATGTGTAGCTGACAATTTTGAAAGAATTTCCTGAAGAAATTATAAATTGATAGCACATTGAATAAATAATCCTTTAAGAATCCTAACTGCTTCCAAAACACTGCAATTTTTAACTTTCCCTTGGAGAGGATTTTAAAGCCAGCTGTATTCACCACACATCAACAGCCACTCATCAGCAGGAGGGTAACGCTACAGCCTATAACTATTTTCTTCTTTCATCTATCCCTCCTTTACGTTTAGGCAAACAGCCAATTTCTTGAAAGTGGTATAGGAGGGCCAAAGGGGATGTGAGAGAATACAGGGTAATGGTTGGGCCACATCTTAAACATCTGGCTTTAATTATGTGTCAGCACCATGCAGGGAACGTAATTAGTGTGACTGAAAATAACCACGTGTCTGTTGAAATGGTAGGTGTGCGCCTTTTACCCTAGCGAAGATGCCTGCCCAACTCAGCACATGGCAGCATTGGGTGACCAACGGCGCTTGGGGTGTGCAGTTTCGCTTCCTTGTCCCTCTCTTGGCTCTCTGTCGATCCTTTCCTGTGGTTTGCTATCTGGAGAACTACTACTTTGGCAAGGGCTGAGGACTGAGTCACAGACGTGCCCTTGCTCACGTCTTCTGTAATTTGAAGGCAGGATCTGACACACATCCCTGCACAGCTGTCATGGACAGCTGGTTTCGTTCTTGAAATGCTATCTCTGCTCACACTCAGACACACCTGCAGGGCTATTTTCACCCCCGCTGCAAGGCTCCAGTGCTGGGAGGACAGGATGATGGAAAGCTGTGTTGGGGGTTGGGAGACTGGGGTGTTCCCTAACTCTGTCAGCACTATTTTTTTCTTATGTGCTTTGAGGCTCACTGTAGATTTTAGAGTCTAACAGGCACTGGGTCACTTCAGTTCTGATAACCCTCATTATTTAAGAGGACATACCATGGTCCAGTTAGCCCAACAAAAGAAGTGGCTTTCAAAATGACCCAGGGATGACAAGTGCTGTTTCTGTAGTCAAACTTGTCAAGTTTATGTTTACAAATTTTTTTAGTGTGTGTTCTTTATTAATGTACTGGTTACTACGATGATGGGGACCTATCAGATAAAAGGAATCTCCATTAAAACAAAGAAAAACCTATGTAGCTATTTTCAAACTCTTCTTATGAATGGAAGTCTTTTTGAAGTGGGTATCTCTTGAATTATCATGCTTTTTAAAAAGAAAAGCATATGAAATGAATGAGGAGAGGTGTCATGGTGGAATCTTCGCCTCCCACTGTCACTGACACTTCTCTGGTAACTGAGGGTGGACTGAGCTGGAATCGAGGAAACCAGAAGATCAATCCCTGTTGTGATGGAAAGATGAGGTTTCTATGATGAAGTCAAACCTCTCACATGAAAATTTTACCCCTTCTTTAAAATAACACTATAGTCTTCATGTGTTTTGTTATTCTCTTTGTCACTTTTATCCCACACAAGTGAAATATGTAAGAATCTGTTCTTTGTAAGACTTCCCGGAGTGTAACATACTTCTGAGGCACACTCCTGAAGCCTTAGATCAGAAGGTTTTGTGTTGGACTTTGCCATCTGCTTCTAAAGAACTAAGGTAAATTAAGTCACAAACCTATATACATTGTTTTCTATACTTCCAGATTGAAAAATTGTAGCTTTAGATTATCCCCCAACCATAACAAATCACAGAATTTGAATCTCTGGGGCTTTTTTGTTTGTTTGTTTGTTTGTTTTTTCTTTGGCCCAGTACAGTCAGTATGTTGTTTGCCAGCATGATACCTGAGGAAGAACAGATTTTTTTCTTTTATATTTCAGATTATTATAATTTTGTTCATTGCTCTTCAGTATTTAACATGGAAAAATACCTAAAGTATTGAGAATGATGACTCTAAAGAAGAACGTAGAAAATGTAGACCTTGTAGGCAGAATATTCTGTCCCCAATAACCACGCAGAGACTTAAATTATAAATGCTCAGATGATAGCTTATACTTATTACTAACTAGCTCTTACAGCTTAAATTAACCCTTATTTCCTATCTACACTCTACCACGTGGCGCAGCACCTTTCCTCAGCACTGCATGATCATCTTGCTCCTCCCTGTGTCTCCTGGCTGGACAGTAAGTATTCATCTCTTCCTTTGAAGAGATGACCCTGAGTGTTTAATATTCCTGGTTTCTTAAGTGCTTATCTTTGAGCCCAAGTATCTTGTGCCTTCAAGTGTCAATCTAATAACATTCATGTTGTTCTTATCGAGAAATCACCCAAGGTCTTTTACCTTGTCCTCTGGTGTCTTGATAGTCCAGGATCCTCTGTTCTCAACCCCCAGGCCCACACCTTGTCCTTAGGTCTCATAGATCTTGATGCTTTGCTAAGGTCCTCAAATACCAAAAGCTCCCTCAGAGTCTCTTTGTCTTAAATGCCTGCCTCCTAGTTTCCTCCTTCATAGGCTTATGACTGAGCTCTCAGCCAAGTCTTAGCTCCCCAAGGAGGTCTTCTTGGCTACCGTTCTTCAAGGAGACCCCTTATCTCCCAATGACTTCCCCTTTAGTATAACTTTAAGTCTTATGGTGGCAAATTGTGCCTGCAGTGATCTCAGTGACTCATCTGTTTTCTCAGATATTGCATGTCTTTACTTTTCTACATCTTTGAGAGCAGAAAATCTCATTGTTCTCCACAAAATCACAGTGGCAGGAATCTTACCAAGAGCTAGACATGTTTCTGTTGTGGGTCCTGAAAACATGCATGTCAGTTCACTTGCCAGGTCCAATCCATCACTCCTGTTGTTCTTTCTAACCCCATGTTTTTGGACTCTGCATCTTATTGTAAGCTTCCTTAAAATAATATTTTTGGAAGCTGTTGGCACATGCTTTATTGATAAACATGTCTTCTGCAGAATTAATCAAGTCCCTAGAGCAGAGTTTCATAATCTAGTATTGAGTGGAATATAATCTGTCACGGTCACAAAATTCTTCTGGAGACTACAAGGGTGGCAAGTCTGAGCACTGTTCTCAGTGTGCAGTTAGGTTTGGGAAGCAGAGCAGCAGCTGCAAGAAAATTGAGAGTCTAGGGAACGTGCCTTGGCTAGAGCTTTCCATAGCACTCCGCCACCCTGGTTTCTCTGTATTGTAAAATTTTCTCCCTTTGGCATCTGGTTCAAGTGAAGCTAAAGCCGTGTGTTGGGACTAGGAAGTGTGGTGGGAAGGCTGGGGACTTCTAGCAAGTGCAACAAGCAATACCAGATGAATGTCTTCAGAGTGTTGGGAATGGAGTTGGTGATTATTTCCTCCCTTGTTTTTGTTTTTGTTGGGTTTTTGTCTAATAAGCTGCTTATTTGACCTTTTCTGTATTTTAGCAGATGTGTAGTATGTGAACTGAAATGGAAGTAAGACGTGACAGGTTTGCTTTCATTTTATGTTTATGTACAAAGTATGCATTACTGCACAGCAGATTTGGGAAAGCAATATGTTTCTATTGTTTGCTTAAATCTTGATTGCCATATGGAACTCAGTCAAATAGCTTCCCCAAATCCTTAATTCAGAAAAAAAAGTATTTTAAAGCCAGAAACTTGCTATTAAAGTTCTTCTTAAAAAGAAAATCTTTTATGCCACAATTTTCCCCTTATGTTAGATGTGTTTATTAAAAACAGCTATTTCTTCTTAAGATGTTTTCTTCTTTATCATCTGTAAAGCATAGGTAACATATGACATATTCTGTAAAAAACACTGTTGTTCTCTCTGTTGCGTTTTCTGCTGTGTGAGGAGGGCATGAACTTGCTTAGAGTGGAGTAGATCGCTGGGGCAGATTTCAGTAATGAATTACGGATTATTTCCACCCTAGGAATTCATACATGTGAAAGCATTCCGCAGAACTTCATTAGCTTCTCCTCTGATAATTGTAACAGGATGTACAATACAGCAAATGGTACGTACGTATGATTAAACTCTGAAGAGCTGATGGTGTTTGCTAAAATGTGATTACCAAGAAATAATACTCATGATTAAGAAATAATACTTATGATTTATTGATCTCCTGCAGATGTGAATTCTCTCATTTCAGAAGGAACGCATTTTCTTAGATGTTTTGTGCCTTGGCAAAGTCATTCTTCTAAGACTATCATGTTTGGTCTGTATCTTAAAGTCCTCAGACCACCAACATCACTAGTCACATTTGAATTCTAGAATAATTTAGTGACTAGATATCATTTCTTTATGAGGTATTTTTACATAGATAAAGGATGGCTGTTCATATTTATGGACATGATTTCTTTTTCATTTTAGTATTGAGGAGGTTGGTCAGCAGCTTTGCAGTTCCCAAAGAAGTGTTGTCTATGACTAAGGCTGGTTTAGTAAATCTGAACCATAAGACTAGTTGCACAGAGGTCCAGATAATAGCATATTATCCAGACCAGCTTAGGATTAACTGTGGACAAGATTTAAAACAAACAAACAAACAAACAAACAGCTCCATTCCAACAGGCATGTTATCCAGACCTGTTTAGGATTAACTGTAGAGAAGATTTAAAACAAGCAAACAAACAAATAGCTCCCTTCCAGCTGGCCTGACTGAGTCGTGGCTGTGAGCTAATGGATCGGGCTATCAGTGGTTTACCCTGACCCCATGCTTTACAGTGAGATCAAGTCAGTTATAATAATTACCAAATAGAAAGAGGAAAAAAAAAAAAAACACTCAACTTAAAAAAAAAAAAAACAAAAAAAAAACTCCACAGTTTAACCCGAAGGAGAAATCATTTGGAGATATGAGAGCTGTTGTTATATTCTTTAGTTTATTATTTTCATTTTATATTTTCTGTGTATATACATTTGTGTGGAGGCTAGAAGTGAACGTCAGTGTCTTCTTTAGTGGCTTCTGTTTCCTTTTTGAGTCTTATTTGGTCTCTTATTGACCCCAGAGTTCAAGTCTAATTAAATAAGATTCCTTTTTTTCTTTTGTGTTAAATTAGAATTGCTGGTTATCCACTTATCTTTCCATCCCGAGTGCTGGGATAACTGTCATGTGTCACTTCACAGGGATTTTACATGGTGTTGGGGATCCAAATTCAGGTTCTCATGTTGCAGAGCAGACTGAACTGCTGGCCCTGCCATAATGTTCTTGAAAGGCCACAAGATTTAAGTGAATGACTGGGAAGTCGAAAGCAGAGCAAGCAGGAGGATATCATAGGGTTACAGTGACAGAATCCAGTCCAATCCAGTGGATAGGAAGTTGGTCATTCTCGAAGACTTCATCCGCAACCCGAACAAGCCAGGTATAATAAACATGCAAACACATGTGAAGAAACTGGCTGGAGTGTTTATAAAGCCATAGGCTTCCAGCATCATGCCTCCTGTAGGTGCTGCCGTTTTCCCGAGCACTTACCATAGGAACATGATTTCCACACAAGCCAGGGACAAACTGTGTGCATCCACTTTATCCTAGCAGAACGTCAAGCGAGTAAAGCTCACAGAGGCTTAGTATTTCATCCCGTCATTAATCAAACAGACTTGATGCTCGGCCCGTGGTTTCGAGGGTTAGTGTGTTTTTCCTTGCTCTTGCTTTCCGCCTTTCCGCGTATGCCTTCTCAGTGTGATTGCTGAGACAGAGAGAACTCTAGAAAACATGGGCTCTGGACTGCTCACCGTGCTCACCCTCACTTTTCTGTGTAATTGAAAAGAGATCATATAATTAACTGTAATTGTGTTGGAGGGAGAGCCACTTGTCGATTCCCGGCCGCCTGGCTAGCTTAGACCCAAAATAATCATACAGAAACTTTATTAATTAAATCAGTACTTGGCCCATTAGCTCTAGCTTCTTATTGGCTCACTCTTATATTAATTTAACTCATTTCTATTAATCTGTGTATCGCCATGTGACTATGGCTTACTGGCTAAAGTTCCCAGCATCTATATCCGGTGGCAGCTCCAAGGTTATTTCCCTGACTCCGCCCTTCTTTCTCCCAGCATTCTGTCCAGTCCTCCCTGCCTAGCTCTGTTCTGCCCTTGCCATAGGCTCAAAGCAGTTCTTTATTCATTAACCAATAAAAGCAACATCTAGACAGAAGGACTTCCCACACCATACACACATTTCTGTTGCTGGTATGACCGTGGTGATGCGAGAGTGACTTTGGTGACGGGCATTCCTGGTGTTTCTAAGTTCTTCCTCAGATTTGCCACAAGTCTTCACCAACAGGACACCTGTCTTAGCTAGTTCTCCCACTGTAGACTATGTCAGGGCAAGACTTAATGAGCATCTTTAACAGTTACACTTTGGATGACAAGACCTACCGTTTTCATTCTCAGCAGTAAATAATTCATTTTCTCTTCTACTCTGGCTTCCTGCCAAAGCACTTTCTGATGGGTGAAAAACAAATCTAAGTGTTAGCTTAGTTTCTAAGGATAAAAAAAAATGGTGCTGTGGGGACAGATTTCGATTGCCTCCTTTCACCTCTTGTTGGTTAGAACACAGGCAGTACGCTTGAGTCCCGCTTACCCTTAAAAGGGAACATAACCACGCCAGTGTCCAAGAACTATTCATCTGAATTCAGGCCAGAAGCTTAGTGTAGAACCAGCATGAGACACTAATGGAAAGTACAGCATTTACAACCGAAGGGCTGTTCTGAAGGAAGAAATTACACACATTTTTTTTTTATCTTTTCCTGCAAAGGTAAAAATCTCTAATATGCTTGTAGTATGGGTAAATATACTCTGCCATATATCATAATACTTGTATAGATGAGTGGCTACAACATAAATATATTGCTCTCAAGAGACAGAAACATTCTTCCATAAAGAATAAGCAAAATTTTGGGAGAAATTGTTTCACTTAAATTTTACCATGGTAAGAGAGCGACAGCAAAACCCACAGCAGAAGTCCAGCTGCTGACCTCTGTTTAGGTCCAGGCTGTGGAATGAGTTGCACTGTTGCTGAGGGTTCGCAAGTCTGGCATGGAAGCCTATAGGCTGGTTTGCATTCTGCAGCTGCCGCAAGCAGAAGCCAGCTGCGAGCCTCTCAGAACCCACTTACTGGAGTGAGTGAGAGTTTAACATTTTGCTGAGTAGCCAGAAAGTTCTTCTTTTTCCTTTCCACCCTCTTTATGAAAATTCGCTGTAAACTTAAAGGAAATGGGAGATGAGGATAGTAAAAATACGAACTTGTAAACACAGATTTTAGTACTTAAAGGTCATGCACCCCACTCTATTGAACTTAATTTGTTGTGATTGCATACCAGCTTTGCAGTATTGATTACACTGGCTTTTGCACAGAGCCCAATCTATCTGAAAGTCAGGAATCTTCCCACAGATCATAATGTAGTTTGTCTTAATCAGGGACATTGTGAGACCAAGAAACCAACAAGCATATATTACACAAAGCAAGACCATCACCATTTCTGGAAACCATCATCATGCCTTTTCTTTAGGCTGTAGTCAGATGTCCTTAGGTGACCAGGCAAATCACCTTCCATGCCTTTAGGAGGAGATGATGTGGTTCATTTTGATTTAGATGAGACAAGCTGGTTATCCAGAGCTATTGGGTAGACGGCAGATTCTATAAGCATCAGTTGGCATTCTCTCTTCAGAGCCTCAGGTAACCTCACTGCACACACCTGGACTGTGAACTAAATGTATAGCACAGCGGTTTATAGGCCAAACAATAAAACCACTTGACTGTCCAGTAGCACTTTGTGAATGTCTATTCCAGATCATTCAGGTGTCTGCCAGAACCCCTGCTGCCCCATGAGCCGTTGTCTTCCAACTGGTGGTGTCCTGTGTGTCATTTCAAAACATATAATAAACCTCTGTGATTCCCATTGCTGTGAATCGTGACCTGCAGTAAAAATCGAAGCTCTTGGAAGCAGCTAAATTGGCTATGCTCAGCATCATTGTATATTCAGGGGCCGGGAAGTTTTCATTCTGTGCCTTTCTGCTACAGCGTGGAATACTCATTGTAGTAGTGGATATCATAAAAAAAAAAAAACATCAGGGAGCAGAGAGTTACTCACTCCTGCCAAGCAACATTTTCTGAACCCTAAGAAAGCATAAGACACTCTATGAGAATCGTAGTGAATGTATACATGTATACATGCCATTTCCACCATTACTGTCTGCGTGATGAGCAGTCATCTCTCATGATCCTCTACTAATCTCTCTCTTGCTTGACTTCCCATACATACGAGAAGCTTTGGGGAGATGTTTCATACTCTCTGTGACGTCACAATTCTGTCTTGTTTCTGACATGCTCTCATGGAACCCCTGAATTCAGGGAAGGCAGAGGGCATCTTTCCATCCATCTCCCTGTTCATCAATGCCATTATTGGTACATACTTTGCATTTAGTATGTGTTTTTAAGACAAAAGACAGAGTGATAGAAGGGTTTTGCACTAAAACTCTCTAGTTACTGGGGCCTGCCCTTCATCTGGGAGAATACTACACTGTTGCTTCTCCCAAATGTGTGACCCTAAGTGAACATATCTGAAAGTGTTTAGACTGAGGAGTGTTGTACTAATCTCTAGAGTCACTCACATTTAATTGATAGTTTTCTTGATGCTTAAGGGATTTTGTGGGAATTTATTCAGCTATCATCTGTCCCCTGTGGTGTCAAGCCTTTAATTGTCAAATTGACACAACTTAAGGTCACCTAGAAACAAATTCTCAATGAAGGGTGGCCTACATCAGGTTGGCTTGTGGGTGTGTCTGTGGGGGGCTGTCTTAATGAAGGTAATTGATGTGGGAAGACCCAGCCCACTGACGTTGGCATGGTTCTGAGCGTGTAAGAAAGAAGCAATGCAGCTGAGGGCAAACAAGTGAACATCTATTCATTCATTGCTCTCTGCCTGCTCTCGACTGTGGATTTAATGCCATTTAACTGTTTCAGACTCCTGCCTTGACTTTTCCATAATGATGAACTGTAATCTGGAACTGTGAGCTGAAATCACCCTCAACTTGCTTTCTGTGAAAGGTTCCCACACCCTGATATTAAGCCTCTTAGCCGGCGCAGTAATCCAAATCAAACCAAATTAATAAGACCAAGTTTAATAAACAGGACAAAGCAACTCCCAGGTGAGTCTCAGGAAAAGAAAGCAGGAGATAAATCATGGGGTAGGTGCAGAGACCGGGTCTTAAATACCCTGTAGGCATGGTCTTGAGCATCTCAGGGGGAGGAGCTGCCCCTTGGTGGGCTTTCTGAGAAAGGGCAGGGTTAGAAATGGAGAGAGTGAGACTGGAGCAGAGTTTCCAACTAAACATCCTGTCAGGCATTTTATTGTAGCAATAGAAAAGGAACTAGGACACCCCCAAGTTTCTGTCCTTAAAATAGCTCAACTATTGAAGAAAAATGACTGAAAATTAGTCTCTAATGAAATACCAAGCCTCATTTATTCTTAAACTTTTAGCTTCCGTTTTGTTTTACAAAACATGAATTATTCTGGTATATGTTTCCATTCATAGCATGGTAGATTTGAGTGGATGTCAGGAAGAAAGCCGTAAGGGATGTTCCTGTCTTGTCTAGAGGGAGAAGTAAATGGCCCATGTCGTGGTTTGCAATCTGGGTTAAGGTGACTAATGTGTGCCGCAGGAAAAGGTTGTTCGAGTTGTAATTGCACTGTCTGTCTATGTCATTCCTGGAGTCTTAGGTGAACTCAGAAATCAACAGCTTGTATTTTATGTGACCTTTTCCCACCTCTGCGTGTACTTGAATTTTCTTTTCATTCTGCATTTAGTCTTTGGTGGTCATATCTAGGGTTTTATTCTGGGAGGGTGTGAGGTTGATGGGGGTGGTACAGAGCAGTGGTTGACTATCTAGAGGTCAAGTGGATGCTGAGCACCCCAAAAGAGAGCACAGCAGCCTTCGTATCCCAGGATCTGGGCATCTCACCATATCACCCTCCCAGTCTCTAGGAACCCTGGAACTAGTGAAGGCTCTTGATTTGGGACCTTTATTAATTTGACGTGTTTCTTAGACATGGTAAGAATTAAATAAAATAGACTGACTAGGAATAAGGCAAGATTTGCCCCAATTGTCTATTGTACAATATTGTTACAATATTGTAATCTTGTAACTCAGCTTCATTTTTCTTGTTTCCCAAGCACGCATTTGCTATCACTAGTGTGTCCTAGTGTATTTACCAATATAGCTAGGAAATAATGTCATTTTTTGAGTAAAGAAATGTAAATTTAGGACAGGTTAGAAAATGAGTTCTTATGAAAATCATGTTGGTAATGCATTCTAGATAGTATTTGAAGCCGTATATTGATTGCGTTGTTATAGAAATAATCTATTCTCATGTTGTAAATATAATCATAATTTATGGAATAAAATTGAGCTTTGGGATATATGGCACGAAAGGGTGATAAATCATATTAGACATAGTTTCAATAGTGAAGTGATTACATGTTTTCTTGCCCTACCATAAAGTCAAAACTCATATTTTAAATCACTAATATATGTTAACTCTTTAAGATAAGTTCTAAAAGCATGGTTAGAGGTAGTTATGTAGCTGAGAATTTGCACAAGTTCCTGGTTTCAATACCCAGACCGCATGCATACACATACAGTGGTTAATAATTATATGAAGATATATCATGTAGATAACTGTCATAGCTTCAGGGAACTGAGGCATTCAGACTAAGGGAAAAATATGGATGGAAACTTACTAGATCAATGTACTGTGCACGCTCGTGCGTGTGCGTATGTGCGTGTGTGCGTGTGTGTGTGTGTGTGTGTGTGTGTGTTCTCTCCATAGACTCTGTCTGGAATAGCATGGTAGCAGTTCTTTCCTGGGGCTCACATTGAGAGTTAGTGGTTTATGACACCTATAAACTTTGTGTAAAGTTCTGTATACATGAGCATCTTTCTTGGAAGGAATCACAAGTTTTTTCCAGGTCGTGAAGTGATAACCTAATGCTGTTAGAACTCACTAATCGCTGTAAGTGTTTTGATTTGTAATTTGCCTTTTCTTGTAGGGAAGCCAGCGTGTTTAGGGGCAAGGTTCTAGGATGAGGCTCAAGGCATAAATCCATACATAGTTCCCTCCTTTCCAGCTCACTTACAGTGTACTTATGTATAAAATAAGCAACCAAGCTAAGCCTTTCATTTTTTATAGCCAAGTCAGACAGATTATATGAATGCCCAGAATAAACGACAAGCTATTTTTAATTGGAGGCTATTAGTATTATTTGGGCATATGAGCCTGCCAATCCATGATATCCTGTATTAAATTTTTCGTTCATAATCAATTGAAATACCCTCATTGTGCCAGTGTCTTCCACCTGGTGTTTCCAAGAATGACAAACAGTCCAGCATTCTCTTGCCTCGTCTCAGACCTAAGTGTCTGAAGTGCTTGGCTGGGGCCTGCTCTATATCAGTAGTGAGTGGGCGGGGGGGAGGGGTCACTGGTGCCACAGGGAGAGACAGTAGTGACCCGGCCTCAGAATGGGGGATGTTAGAAGAGCTAGTTTTTGTTTTCTTTGAGTTAAAGTGAAAAGTGGAATAGAGTTGAGGACGGAGTGGAAAGAATGAGAATATTTGTCTTGGCATTGTGCTGGCGGTTACATTCAGTGCCTCGCCAACAAGGCAATCGTAAGCAAGTCCTAATTCCTATACATCTCAAAGTTCTTGCTCTTAAAGTAGATTAAATAGAGTTGTCTCATGAGAGGATGTTAAACCTGAAATAATTCTGTCTGTGGGATACAGTTTATTAATTGTAGAATGACACGCCAGTTTTAAACTTATTAATTATTGAGGAATATTTATTTCAACCAAATGCTGAGGAAAACAACTAATTGGACACATACATGAATGAGATGTCACTGCATTTTGTCTATCCAAACATGTACCGTTCTGCGTACATGTACAAGCTACTGTTCATTTTTGGAGATTATTTGAAGATACCCTTATATTTGGAGATGATGAGGAATGTGTCATTCATTGAGAACAAATTTTTCAAAGAAGGAAACAGAGGCTACCTTAAAAGTTGGAAAAACTGGGAGAAAAGTGGAATCTTGTGATTTTAAGAAGTCAGAGACTGCCACTTGATCTTCAAGAACGCAGGAAGCGGGGAGGAAGTGGTATTGGCAGCCAGGACTTTTAGAGTGGATGTGGAAGAATGGGAAGAGAGTCGAGTGGCAGAGACAGAGATGTGAAGACTCTCACGGAGAAAAAGCACTGGTCCAAAAGGCTCCTCCCACAAACAGTTCCCTGAGACCCTCCTTACAGTTTGCGTCTGTACTGGAGTTCCCATACTCAGCAGCCCTGCACAAATCCTGTCTACCCTCCCTGTTCCCTGGCTCCACATCTGAAAATCTGCCTGCTGACCAGCAGTGCATGCCCCAGGAAGAAGTCTAGGAGACACTACAATTAGAGGTGTCAGTTTGCTTTAGGACCTGCAGTCCCCTCAAGCTCCGCACAAGGTCTGGGCCTTGGCATCGTGTCTAACGGGGCATGACCTGGACTTGTCAGTTGTGTTCCCATCGCGTTGCCTTGTGTAGCAGATTAGGAACGAAGAACAGCAGAAGTGGACGGCAACCTAATGGGTCGCAGAGACCTGCTGCAGAAGCCACAGCTGGCGGATTAAAGGGAAGTGGCGGTGAGAGCGTTCTCAGATGCCAGGAAGGGTTCGACAGCGCGGAAGGGTGCTTTTTCAGGAGGGAGGCCTCTTGGATGTGCAATCATTGGAAATGGTTTGCCGTTTTGAAATGGATTTTAGACTCATGTAAAATTTTACTGTGATTTTTATGATTGACTGGCTTGCCAAGCATAATGCAGGCCGGGTGGCAGGCTTCCCTACAGCGCCCGTGTGATGTACGAGGACCCAAAGGAGTGACGGACTGTCCCTTGGGCATGTGGCAAACAAGTGGTAACCCAAAGTTCTAAAGCTGATCTCGTCTCAGGCCATTTGTCCTGTTCGCTGTTCCCAACTGTGGAAGGAGGAACATGTCCACCGCCATTTGCTGAGATGCTTGCAGGCATTTAAAAAATTAAAAAAAAAAAATCACCGCCTTGTGAATGTGCAGATATTAACGTTCTCTTGTCATTAGCGTGTATGTCTGCTTCTTCACAGGAATGCATAATCAGTCATGTATGAACCATGATGATGCGGAAGTTTTATCACTGCAAAGGCTTCCCCTGTAAAACCCTTTTAAAATGACCTCTTCTCTCCCCTTTAGTTTTTAACAGTTACAGTCTCTCCTATAAACCTGCCTATTTCAAAATATCTATCAATGGGAAGCCTTTTGTCTTCTTCCAGCTGTCCAGTCTTCTCTCCACTGATGGTAACCATGGAGCGTGTGCCAATAGTCCCCATATCTATTTCTGCTTATGTCAAGAAATGTGCAGTCCTATAAAATGTGTGAATTCCCATGTGTATTATGAAAACTTGATATCCAAATTCTGAGGCAAACTGTGAATCCCATCTCTGAGAGACCATGTCAAGGGATGACAATGCCAGACTCGTAAGTCTGTCTGTCACTTTGAGTGTCTGTCGTCATGGCTGACCCTAGCTTTTGCTTGGGTTTATGAGGAATGACGATTGATGCATAGTTTGGATTTTCAACTAAATCTTTATCTGGCCTGCTCAGCATTGCTTGTGCAAGAGTTCTCTGTAATGTTTTCGATGCCTCTACGTGGGGATCAGCATCCCTCGAGCCGTGATGAAGAGCCCCAGTAAGGGTTTTAGGACATTGTGTTGATTCTGAGCATCCTCACGGAAAGTATTTTGTAACATGAGCTTGAAACTTGTAACCAAACCACTGGTAGCAAAGCAAACTTTTTTTAGTAGCCGAGAATCTGATCCCCAGTGTATGCATACACTCTATGCAGATTTCTGTTAGTTAAGTATTTGGCTCTAAGAACAAAATTGATGAAAAGAAGAGAAACTTTTAAACTTAGTTGGCAGAAAAAAATATGGCAATGATTCATATTTTGGTTCAATTAGTGAACAATTCGGGTTTTCAAGTTAGATGTATTAACTCTTTTAAATGGCTTGTAGCTACAAGGACCCTTATCAGAATAGTATTCATGGCATGGTTAGGTGGGCACAAAGTCTGTGTCTAGGAAAGGAACCATTGACAACTGATGGCTACTGAGAGGGGCAGAGTCAGTTTTCTTTGAGAGTGAAAATTCTGGTAAATCTTCTATGCTCATGTAGAAAGATATCTGAGGATATAGATGCACAGTAGAAATTGTACCTGATGGATATTGTTAAAAAGGAGGACACAAAGTTGATGGATAAGGAAGGGGGTAAAAATCTGTGAGGAGTTTGGGGAGAAGAGTGTATCTAATCAAAATGCATTGTATGAAATCCTTAATGAACTAATAAGGTTTGAAATGAACAGTCTCTCTTCCACAGGGATTTTAGATACCATCCATATGTAATGTAGTGTCTGCCACACAGGACATGAAAGGTATATATTGTCCCCTGGACCAACAATTTTCAGTTTCTAACCACACACACTCAGCATAAGTTCACCAAGCACAGATAAGTCACATGCATGTCTATGATGGGAAAGCCACCTCTGGATGTGTGAACAGCCAAATCCTGTATGGTGTGGTCAGTTCACACAGCCCTGGTCGGTTCTTCTTGACCCTGAGACAATCTACAAGTAAGAATTCCTGGGAATCCCCTTTCTGAGTGGAAAGACTTTGAGAAATAAGAGCTTTGATCAAGTCCATGCACTTCCTGAGAAAGCTGGGATAAAACACTTTTACATTTCATTTGAATAAAATAAAATCTATAAGTCTGTATAAAGGGTCTGAGAAGAAGTCTGTGATGAAGACCTCTTACAGAGCTGGAAAAATGTCAAGGATGGAGGGCAACAAAAATAAAGTCAAAGTAAAGATTGCAGCTCTAAGTGGCACATTCACTCACTGAGAAATCAAAGATACATTTTTTTATCTTTTTGTTTTTCAATGTACTTTAAATTTTGAACTTTTAAAATTAGGTGTTTGAAAAGAATCTTAAGTAGAGTTTTTGTTTGTGTGTTTGTTTGTTCTTACTGTGTGGGGTCTGGATTCTGCTCCCATCTTTCAAAGGGCCTTCAGTCCTGCTGGAAGGACCGGAAGATATTCTGGGCATCCTAACTCAGACATACCCTGTCTGTTTTCATAGTCATTGGTTTCATCATAAAAGTCTCGATTCACTCTCAACTTTTTATTCATATGGACACTTGTTCATCTGAGAGCTGCAAAGAGAAGAAAGACATAGATACAAGCAAGAATTAATACCTCTCAGCAGGGGGGAAACTGAGGCACAGAAAGGCTTTCCAATGTGCCCAAGGCAACAAAGATAATTACTGACAATTTAAGATGGAATTCAGCCAGTTGAGAATGCTTGGTTTTAACCTACCAAGCCTTCTAGCAGTGACTAAAAGTTGAAGGATAAAGATCTCTGAGGAGAAGGAACTTTGATTTCTGTCCTATTTAGGATGACTATTGTTGTGATGAAACGCCGTGACCAAAGAAGCATGGGGAGGAACGGATTCATGTGGCTTACACGCCACAGATCTGTTCATCACTGGAGGAAGTCAGGACAGGAACTCAAACAGGACAGGATCCTGGAAGCAGGAGCTGATGCAGAGGTCATGGAGGGATGCTTCTTACTGGCTTGCTCCCTGTGGCTTGCTAAGCCTCCTTCCTTTTCAAACCCAAGACCACCAACCCACAATGGGTTGGTCCCTACCCTGTCAGTCACTAATTAAGAAAATTGCCTTTAGGCTTTCCTGCAGCTGGACCTTATGGAGGCATTTTCTAAATTGAGACTCCCTCCTCTCAAACAGTTCTAGCCTGTGTCAACGTGTCATAAAACTAGCCAGCATGACTTTTCAATCTAATAAAGATGAAATAAGAGAAACAACTTTATATGCTTGTGTTCTACAAGCGCTAACCCCCAGCTGTCTAGAGATTAATCAAAACTCTTTCTGGGAACACTGCTTCTGGGGAAGGAAGCAAAAGAAACTTCTAGTAACTGTCAGTGAAAACTTCCATGGAGGAAATGATTCTCCAAGCAAGGAGCAAGGGGCCTACACACGTGTGCTTTCTTTATTCGCGGGTCTTTTTAACTGCTGAGACAGCATATACTGAAGGCTTGGTGCAGCGCCTATTATATCATTTCCATCACTTTGTGTGTGCTTATGTCTGGGGATACATACATGCACACGGAGGTCAGAAGACACCTTGCAGGCATCAGTTCTCTTCATACACTGTGTAGTTCCCACATACTGAACCCAGGTTGGCAGGATCTTAACCCTGTGAGCTATCTCAGTGATCTTCACACACACACACACACACACACACACACACACAGTGGTTTTTGTTTGTTTGTTTTCATCTTTGAAGAGTCCATCTGTTTATTGACTGTGGGTTCTTTTTGTTTTGTTTTCCCTAGTATCAAGCACAAACACTTGGTGCAATTGGGTGGCAGCTGTTGGGGCCGAGGCTGTGTCGGTGAACAGCTCTGTGTAGCCCTACTCAAATGACTCCAATTAGCAAGGCCTTTAGGAAAAATACCATTCTGGGCTTTTTCTCATCCCATTCGTTTGAAATCTTCCTTTGTCTTCTGAAATGTCTTTTGTTTAGGGAAACTAAGTATTCCTCCACCGCTGTGTGGTTTGACAACTCTTCAGGTACAACAATCAGAGAATCCCAGGGCACAACACACGATTGCCAAATGTTCTGTCAGAGCAGATAAAAAGGGGAGGTGCATTCCCAGTGTTTAAACCATCACTTCTCAGAGACAAGCTTTGAACAGTACATTCTTTGCTAAAGTTTATATGGTGGATGGCTGCTCTGTGTACTTAGGAGCACTATTGGAAATACTCTGAAAGTTAAAAACAATTGTGTGTACATGGTTTTTTAATTAAGTAGAGTGATTACACTCAATGTCTGCAAGGGTATTGGGCACTATGTCCTTATCTCACTGGATAGAATAATTTGTCCTTTGAAGCAAGTTTATTTATAAGCTTTGTTTTATAGGTTATTAAACCAAAGAACATGGCAGTTGAATCGCTTGCTTTATATCTCACCACCAATAACAACAACCAGGGTTCTTGCCAGTTTTCTCGACACTGTGTTCTTTTGAAAACACCGTATAAACTCTTTTACCACACCCCAGAGAACTACATACAGTTTGTCAGAGTCCCAATTTTTAGCTTTCAAGGCAAATCCAAGATCTGGTTTCTTTGATCATCATGAATAGACCTGAACTCTCCTTTTAGTACTTGCCAGTGAATCTTAAGCATCTGACTTGGTTCTTGCTGCCCCCATAAAAACCGAAGCGTCTGTGAAGCTCAACCTCTGTTGCTAAGGCTATTAGATTCATTACAACCCTTCCATCTCCTGTAACAGGCATTCCAGGGGCATCCGTATTTCATCTGCAGGTGCATCATTTGGGAACACATTAGTTCAGTTTTTCTTATCCCACCTCAGATCTGCTTTGTCAGAAACTTTAGGACCAGGCATCTGTTTGCATATGATACCCAGGTGTTCTAGAGGCATCCACAAGTTTGATAGCCACTGTTAAATGGTTCTGCCAAGTGCCCACCTGTTTATTGACATTAGCTGACTATAAGGTTGAGAGATATCCGAAGATAGTTTGGGATGGTAATGCAAGTTATGGTAGGAAGTAAATTGGGTACAAGACTTTGGGCTCACTAAGTTAGGAAAGATAATGGAATGTTTTTTTTGAATTTGTCAAGCGCAAATGGACTAGACATTGTTGATGTACTTATTATATACTATAATATATATTATATATAGATATTGTACTTATTATATATAGTTTTTTATATTAGTTATACCTTCTTTTTATATAAGACAAAAAGGGGAAATACAGTGATATTTTGTTTATGATCCAACAAGTAAAGCTTGCTTGAAGATCAGAGCGCAAAGCTAGCCACGCTAGTCAGTCCTTTAATCCCAGCACTAGAGAGGAATATAAGGTGGGATGTGACAGGGACTCTCTCTCTTTTCATTCTGAAGATTTCAAAGAAGTGTATGTCTGCTTTGCTTCTCTGATCTTTCAGCTTGAACCCCCAAATCTGTCTCTGGGTTTTTATTAGTCATGCTACATCTGGCTGGTCTCCAAATGTATTTGAGCTACTAAGAGATATTCAGATGCCCAGCTTTGCAAACAGAGAAGTGCATATATTCACAGTCCTATTTAATAAATTATGTTTTTTTGGGGGGAATTATGAGTTCAGTAAATATTTGTTTATCTCTTTTGTTTAAAATACCAATTTTAGCACACTGACTTTTAGTTTAAAAGATCTAAATATCAAATTCAGAGATTAACTTTATTAGTTACTGTAAGTTTAGAAAGACAAAACCATGTTTGATTGAGGGTATGAGCCCCTTCTGCTCCCACTTTCCTGTGGGCCCCTCTATGCCCCAGCTTAGTTACAGATCTACTGCCTTCTTAAAGTGTTTTTGTCATTCCCAGGGAGCTGGAGCTGTGAGTGTCGCAGCCATAAATTTGAAGGTTCTACAGTTTCTTTTATAGTCTGTAATTTGGAGGGTTGTGTTTGATGGTTCTTATGAGAAAAATACTAACTCCCTAATAAAATTTGTTATAAGTTATTGAGAGAAGTCTGCTTAAAATAATCATTTGCTACCAGGGGTGATGGTTAGTACCAGTGAACGTCACAGATCCCAGAATCACAAGCAAGGTTAGCCTCTGGTTCTGTCGTTGTGGGATTATCATGATGGCACGAGGCAGGAAGACCTTCTCACTGTAGATGGGGCCGTTCCTGAGATGGAATCTGTACTGTGTAGAAGATGACTGAGTAGCAGCATGCTCTTGTGGCTCTGTCTTGACTGTAGGTGTCATGTGACCAGCTGTCAGCTGTCTCAGGCTCCTGCTGGTGTGAGTTTTGCATGAAAGCAATCAATGCATTGACAGCTGTTATGTGCTCACTAAACATTTGTTTAAGGGATAGCCAGTGGAGAATCTGTGACAACTTTTGAGAACTATCCTATGATGTCCATTACATTACAAGAATTTGCCATCCTATAGCATCATGCATAGTTAATTTTTAGTGTCATAAGTTAGATCATTGAAGTGAGGGATGTCTTTTTTTACACGCTTGGTTTACCCATCACTAGCACTAAACGTGGCACATGAAATGCACTCACTAAAGTGCATTTGCTGAAGAGAAGGAGGAGAGAGATGACTCCACGGTGAAGAGCACTTGTGATTCTTGCAGAGGACCTGAGTTCAAGTTTCTGTACCCTCACAACCGTGTGTGACTTCAGTTCCTAGGGTTCTGTTGCCTCTTGTGGCCTCCTTGGACACCTGTGCCCACGTGGTGTACATACATACACTCAGGATCACACACACATTCACACTAAACAAAAGAAAATTAAAAGAAAAAAGATTTCTTGAAGACAGTGAATAGCTTGGTAAATGGATGGATTGATGGGTGGATGGATGGTCAGACAGATGAGGAGCCAGGACATCTATTATAATGACTTTTACAAGTTTCTATAATTTATGCCTAAAGTAAGAATTTTATTTTCAAAAAATTGGATGAGAAAAGCATTATATAATTGAGGGAAAAGAAAATATTTTAAAAATAATATGAAAAAATCATACTTGGTTTAGATTTGTGCATTAAAACAGTGTTGAAAACACAAGTGTTGTAAAAATGAAAAAGGAGAAGAGGGGAAGGAAGGAAGGAAGGAAGGAAGAAAAGAAGGAAGGAAGGCTTTAAAAACAAAGTGGACCAGACCAATTGTATTTCAACTATGTAGCCTTCCGACAAATGTCAAAAAAATCTACAAAGACAAATGCAAATTTTCTGAAGTGGCTACAGCGATGAGTAAGGAGGGGACAGCGTTTGTCCTCCCTAATGGCGTTTCTTTGTCAAGCAGACTCAAACATCTGCGTCCAGAGTGTGAAATCTCAGAAATCACCAAAGCACTTGTGCTGTATTGGCATCTCAAGGCCAATATTGTTGGTTGTGTGGAAGCGGTTCCCGTTGAGTGCAGCCTTCCAGATGTCTGTAGTTTGCTGTTGTTTAGTCTAAGCATTGGGAAGACGCTAGCGTGGTGACAAGCAAAGATAATCAGTTAAGGTCCTCAGAACTGAAGATTCTCAAACAACTCTGCTCTTTTCCATTTACGAGTCTCAGTTTCTCCTTTTAGTAAACCGAGAGAGGTAGATTAACATTCGCCTGAAGCCTTTCGCTATCCTGTAGCCACCCAGTTTTCCCTCGCCTGGTAATAGAGTCCTGTTTGCTTTACCTTTTGAGGGTGTCCACTCCTCCTTGGAGAGTGGCGGCTTGGGAAGCCCTTCTAAAAAGTCTGCGGGCACTTAGGCAGGCTAAAGCAATCAACATGTGTGGCAAACACCCAGCCAGACCATGCACTGGAAAACCGCCCCACCCCTGGAGGGACTTCACATTGGAGTCCCTCACTGTTACTTTGTGTAACTGCTGTGTCTCTGTGAGGGCAGCAAAATGGGAGGCTTTCATGGCTGGGAGAACTTTGGCTCTAAAGATGAGACCTGGAGGTCAGGACCATTGAGACTAAGACAGGTACTGTGAAAGCCGGCCCTGGAAGGACTCACTGTGGCTTCTTTGAAGTTGCCAGTGATACTATATTTGGGGATCCAACCACTCAGCAGCTTAACATTTTCAAAAACAGGAATATTTTTATAGTCTGCATTGAGATGAAAAGGAGGGGGTGCAAACTTAGCTGTTAGAATCCTTTTCTCCTAAAGTAACATTCAAGTTTACTTTACCTTTTTAAAAAATAAATTAAAAATCTGAGGTTTGCAGTAGTTTAGTCCATCACAGCTCACATTTGTGTGCTAAAACTTTACCCTATTTTCACGGCCAGTTCTGTTGGGATGTCTGGTGTAGGTTTCCTAACTTGCTATGTTTATTCCTACCAGCGGTCTGGTATTGGATACGTTTTAGCATTGGTGAGAGATAGCAGCCCCTGAAACCAGTGGAAGAGACTGAGAGACCTTGATGAATTCCGTGTTATTACAGAAGTCTACCAGTTCTGTGCCTTCCTAATAAAACTCTCTCACAATGTGCCCTCTTCTGCTGCCTGTGATCATGACTATAGTCAGAGCTCAGCCCCGCAGGAAGGACTGTTACATTTCTTTCTCGCCATTATTATGTTATCACTGTTCACATCTCTTCATCCTTAACACCGCAGTAACGTGAAACAAATAGGGTGCCCTTCGCTGCAGTCAGGGAGAAGACAGGCTTACCTGGAGATAACTTGTGGACTATCTCTTTTGTGGGTGTACTAGATGCTTTTCTTGATACATTTCCTGTGTATGCTGCTTTCAAATCAACGTTGTGGCGGCTTTCTACGTTTGTTCGTCCTAGCTAATCCTGGATGTCCTCTGCTGAGGTCATCACTGCTGATTCTATTCATGAGGCTTTGACAGTCAGAGAACAGCGAAGGAACTTGGCTACAGTTCTGTAAAGAAAGGCATTCTGAAGCTATCTGTCCCTTTATTTTTACAAAGGGCCGTATTATCGTGCTCCAAATGAGGGTAAGCATCCTGGAATGTTCGGCTGTAGCTGGAGAGGGGAATTCTCATGGAAGAATAGCTCGTCTCTCAGTGACTCAGGATCCCTGAGTGTCTCATGGTCCCAGAGCTGGAAACTGCGCCCACTGTTTTCAGATGTCTGATTAAGAGGCTCTCACACTGCACTTCGGGGATGGAAAGAAATAGCTTGCCATTTGACATAAAAATAGGCATTCATTCCAGGAGGAAATTTGGGTTAAAAATAACATCAGGACCATTAATCTCCACTGCCTGTGAGGACACTGGGCGAGCCCCTCCCCTCCTTTTTAGTTTCCCTTTAGGCTGTTTGCTTAAGTAGCACTTCATGCCAATTCAGAAAAGTGAAGGTGTTGAATCTTCCCAGTACGTTTTGGAGAGAGAGGAATGCTCCAGAATCCAGAGCTTTCTTCATATGTGTGTGTGTATGTGTGTGTGTGTGTGTGTATATATATCACAGTGGCACCAAGTTTTCTGCATGTTTTTTCCTAATAGTTTTTACCTTTGCATATAAGGAATTTAAGATAGCTATATTAGAAGAAAACACATAATTTTTTTCTGATAATGAATCATTTAGATGAGAGAAGCAAGAATCCCAGGGAATACATACAGAATAAATAGCCACCTGTGCCTCATCACCTCCTTATGTCCACATAAATCAAATTGGCAGTAGGAGTAGATATATCTGTTGTATCTATCACAGGATTTTGTCCTGCCGTTTATAAAAAGAGACTGGACCAAGTGGTGGTGGCGCATGCCTTTAATCCCAGCACTCAGCCTGCAGAAGCAAGTGGATCTCTGTGAGCTTGAGGCCAGCCTGGTCTACAAGAGCTAGTTCCAGGACAGATTCCAAAACTACAGAGAAAGCCTGTCTTGAAAAACAGAAACCAAAGCAAAAAGAAAAACAAAACAAAAAGAAACTGTCCATACCTGTCATAGAGTAACATTTGGTGAAATATGATAATGTACTTAAAAACTATGAAAACAAACCAAAAAGCCAACCACCAATTAAAGAGATATAACTTATTTCTGCTAAGTCTGTTTAGAGTTAGTGTGCATGTGTACGCACACGTGAATGCACCTGTGTGCACATGTGTGCGCATGTCCATTATCTGTGATACTGCAACTTTTCCCTTACACCAAAGCACTATTCTGCCCCCTTGGGTCCAATTTTCAAAATTTTGGTGTCCTTAGTATTTTGGCTTTACGTCGACAAGATCATGAGAACTATAAAGAAAACCCTTCCCGAAAATGCCCTGCTGACTAACGTCCATCTGTTTGCCTGTGAGTCCACAAACAAGCTGACTTCCCACTCCAAGACCATGGCGTCTGCAGCATGGGCGGCTCTCTGCATCTCAGATGGGGCCTACTTAGGGCTGTGGCTCAGCGGCAAACACGAGCACAGAGCTTTGTGCTGCTGGTGATGAAAGTGCTAAGGAGAAATCCAGAGAGCTTGAGAAATAAATCTATTTCCCATTGCCCATGCTTCTTTGGAACTTGCCGTGGTTATTGTCAAGACTCAGATATATTTTTACCGTGCTGTTGCTGGCTCCTCAGAGTCAACAGATCTTACACATCCCATGTGTGTGCTAGTTAGCCTCTGGAAACAATATCTGGGTTTTGTTTTGTTTTGTTCTTTTGGTTTTTATTTTTTAAATATTTGCGGAATGATTCCCAAACTTTTGTAACTAGAGAACTACCAGCAAAATGGTTTTTGGTGGTTTTTTTTTTTTCTTTTCTTTTTTTCCTGCAAGAACAGCTGAGCTGGCTTAAACCTGTATTAATAAATCGTATTTCATTGCTCCAGTCACAGCTGACTTGTGGAGAAAAGCAATGACATCACCTATACTTCACATATCACAACTTCCTTGAACAAAAGTCCTTTATGATTTTGTGACCACCCCTGCCTGCCAGGATAGCTGCTAGGGGACAGATGAGTAAATTCGACGGACACAAAGGGGGTATGGTGTTCCAGGTGCGGAGAGAGGCACACCGTGTGTGTGGAATGAGTCTCAGCTGTGGGCTGCCCAGGAGACAATGCTTATTTTAGAAATAACCTCAGTGGCCTTGGTGAGTTCCTAATAGAATATCCCCATTGTCTCAGTGTGTGCATGCACCCCTCGCCGTCCTGAATTCCTTGTTCGTGCTCTCTCTCCTTCTGCTCCCGATTTAAAAAGCATGGGATAAAACCGGACTCGCTGAACATAGCATACAATGAGGACTACTGAGAACTCAAGAACAATGGCAATGGGGTTTTTGATCCTACTGCACATACTGGCTTGGTAGGAGCCCAGGCAGTTTGGATGCTCACCTTAATAGACCTGGATGGAGGTGGGGGGTCCTTGGACTTCCCACAAGGCAGTGAACCCTGATTGCTCTTCAGGCTGAGGAGGGAGGGGACTTGATTGGGGGACGGGGAGGGAAATGGGAGGCGGTGGCGGGGAGGAGGCAGAAATCTTTAATAAATAAATAAATAAGATTCAAGATCTCTTAAAAAAAAAAAAGAAATAACCACAGTGTACACACTTGCTGAACTGTTATATACTTAGCTGTGGGCAGCACCTGAAGAAGACAGACTGTCAACAGTGCTAGTAAGGCTGAGGTGTATAGCTCAATAGTGCTGTTTTGGACGGTAGTAAATTTTATGCCAGTGGGTATATTCAAGAAGTTACAGAACAATTGAAAGGTTTTGGCCGAGGACTCAAACGCTGGCGTAGAAGGTGGGGTTTGGCCGGGTGACAGCGCGAAGATTGCAATGGAAAAAGCAATGGGAATCTCTTCAGTGCATAGATGATTTTTAATTTACAAACATGATTCTGTTCATAAGTTATATTCCACCATAAAAAATATTATGAAAGTTAAGATCCGAGGTTAGGGTTCTCATTATTTACACATGGCAGTGCAATTTTAGAAGGTAAAGGTTTTTCACAACTGTGAAATAGCAATATGGTAATAAATACACTAATTGTGTAAGCAATGGATTCCTTTTGTCCCCCATCATGAAGGGGACATGATGTAAAGATGGGGAATTGAAGTAGAGGACTAAGAGGCAGAGGGGCCAACTGAAGATCAGGGATGTTTTCACAGAGAATGTTTACCTGCTATTATAGCCTACATCCTTAGGCCCTTTCTTACCAGATCTGTCCTTAGAAGATGGTTGCAGGACAGAGTGCAACAATTGTGATCTTGCCCAAAGCAATTTTCAACAACACCAATCCAACTATGGTTTATTCAGACAATACAAGGATAGGGTTATAGTTAGGACCCTATCCTTTGCTCTCTGTAGGTCATGCCCATAGAGATTGCAGTGATGCTGACACATCTGGATTCTGCCACTGCCAGGTTGGCAATGACCAGTAGTTCTGGAACCACTCTCATATGGACTATTTGGTTGTGGGGAACAGCTTAAGGTGATCAAGACAAGATGAGCGAGAGGGACAGAGTTCATGAAGTCCCCAAGTCTGTGCTTTTCACAAAGAACTCTGTCCCTTGCCGTGCCAGAGGAAAGGCTTCGATATAGAGACCAGTGGTTCTTCAGTAAGTGAAGAGGGCCGAGAGGTCTCTAAACCAGAATTGTTATGCATTGAAGCAGTCTTTCTGAATGTCCATGTTCAGATTTTAAGATAAATGAAGCAGTTATACCAGTGATGCTTTTCTTTGTTAGAATTTGTACAAAGTCACTATGTGTATGTACAAGTTAGAAGTCATGATGGGGATTATTGGCCCAATGCAACGACTTCACATAATCTCATGACCTAGCTGATCCTTAAGGTATTGATAGGCTTAAGAAGGTCGCTGAGCAAGCCATCAGTGCAGCAAGAACTGGGTCCCTAAACTACTAGTCTTATGAGTAACCCTTTCCCAGTTCTGCATCACTCTTTACGAGTCCAGTTAAGAAACTGCTACCTCTCTAAAGATGTCATTTAAGTGTGGGAAGAGTGACACAGAAGAAAATGAAAGATTCAAGGAAGCTTCCCTACTGATGCAAAGGACCCAGGAAAGCCACAAGGCTGCTGGGAGTGGCCGAGAAGATCTTCAGATGCTCAGATTGACTCCAGCTACAAGAAGGCAAAGCGTTGACATTGGTTAGATACATTTATGATGCGAATCTCCCTTCTTCCTCAGTATCCCACGGTTCCCCAGTCCTCAACTTCAGCTGCAGGCAGTGACAGCTCCTCCCTAGGGGAGTCTTCGTGTCTGGCTCCTTGCTTTATTCAGTTATGGGGAGCTCATCTCAATGCCCATCATCTTCAGCTATATCCCTCTGTTCATATGTTGGGGTGGGGTGGAGGCTGCTGCTCACTTGGGTTTAGTTAGCTAGCCTCTACTGAGCATCACTCTTCAGCTCCACATCACAGTTGTCTTAGTTAGGGCTTCTATTGCTGTGACCAAACACCATGACCAAAGCGATTTGGGGAGGAAAGGGTTTATTTGCCTTACACGTCCACAGCACTGTTCATCACTGAAGGAAGTCAGGACTGGAACTCAGTCAGGGCAGGACCCTAGAGTCAAGAGCTGATGCAAAAGCCAAGGAGGGGTTCTGCTTACTGGCTTGCTCCCTGGGGCTTCTTCAGCCTGCTTTCTTATACAGCCCAGGACCTCCAGCATAGAGATGGCACCACCCACAATGGGCCGGGCCCTCCCCATCAATCAGTAATTAAGAAAATGCCATAGGGATTGCTTACAACCTAGTCTTATGGAATCATTTTCTTAATTGGGATTCTGTCCCCTCCAGGGACTCTAGCTTGTGTCAACTTGACATAAAACTAGCCAGAACTACTGATTTTGTAAACATTGTGTTCTTCTGGATTCTTCCCTAACTTCTCATGTGTGTAATAAATACTTCACACAAATCAACTATTTATTGTCTATATTTTGAATCAGATTATTTCCCTAAATAAGTAAAAACAGTAAACTCCCAGTAGTTTACTTCAGAAAAATACCAAGAAAAGATAACACATACTTTTTTTTCCTTCTTATTTTTTTAAAAATAAGAACCAAGGAGATACTGATAACTGCTCAAACCAAATTTTGGGTCTCAATGCAATATTGTATTTGCCTAAATGAGGAGGTGATTATTTAATTGAATTTTAATCACATTTTCATCCTTTGCGGAGCATTTTCAGGTCATTAGCACGTGGCAACCAGGATTGGTCCATTACTCTCTGGTCCTGGAAAAGAGATTTGAAAACCCAGCAGCAGGCAAGCCAAGGTTGTTAAAATCATCATTTCCCTAAAGGATGTCAGAAGTCCTCACAGGAACTATTTACAAGGAAAATCTGTTTTCTTTCTGGAATTTACAGATTTTATTTGTCTATTTTTCTCTTCTTATATTTCTACTCTTGCCCTATCCCACGTGGCAAGAACACACATCCACCTGCCCTTGCACAGAGGTCCCTTTCCAGCAGCAAACTGGAGTCTGCAGTTTTTCACATAAATGCTCTTGCATTAATCTAACTTTGCAAGTAAACCCTCAGCCATCCTGGGGATCTTTCTGATTTTTAAGAATCATAAGAATGATTTACTAGATCCAAGTTGTAATTTTTAAAGTAGCTATAAGAAGACCGCCATGTTTTAGGCAAATACTATAACTTAAACAATTTATGTAGTAAATTCCGAGTCACTTGTCACTTTCTTTCCTGTTTAACCAACCACTGAACTGTTGTTATATTCTCTCTACAGCCTTCCCAGGGCTATGTCATCTTTTTACCTTGATACTGATTTAAGTTAAAAGACCTATTCATGTTTGTTTGTTTATTTATTTATTTATTTTGGTTTTTCGAGACAGGGTTTCTCTGTGGCTTTGGAGCCTGTCCTGGAACTAGCTCTTGTAGACCAGGCTGGTCTTGAACTCACAGAGATTCACCTCCCTCTGCCTTCCAAGTGCTGGGATTAAAGGCGTGCACCACCACCGCCCGGCTCCTATTCATGTTTAATGTTCTTATCATGTACAGTTGGTGACTAGTTCACAGTGGTTTGCTAGAAACCCTCAATGTTCAATGAACGGGCAAGTGACATGGAGATATCCGGTTCCTTTCTAGGGGACTGTTGCAGGAGAGTGGACTGGTTGTTCTTCCTGGCCACCCGGCTAGCTTAGCCCCAAAATAACCACACAGAAATTGTATTCATTAAATCACTGCTTGGCCCATTAGCTCTAACTTCTTATTGGCTAACTCTTACATATTAATTTAACCCATCTCCATTAATCTGTGCATCACCACAAAGTAGTGGACAACCAGCAAAGTTTCAGCACATCTATCTCTGGCGGTGGCAGCTCCATGGCATCCCCCAACTCTGCCCTTCTTTCTCCCAGCATTCAGTTCTGTCTTCCCTGCCTACCTAAGTTCTGCCCTGTCAACAGGCCAAGGGAGTTTCTTTATTCATTAATGCTAATCACAGAGGGGACTCCCACATCAGGGGACTCTTAGTCTTGTTAATAAAGGGATTTAAGACTGGACTTAAAAGGAAACACAAGAATAATTTTAACAGAATTTAAAAGGAAAAAAATCAAAGGGACAAGCTGGAGATCTCTGTAGCTGCCCTGAAGAGGAAGAGAAAGAAGAGGAAGGGAGAAAGCCATGCCCTATGTGTTAGGCACAGAAACCAGCAACATGGCAGGCAAGTAGCCACATAGTGGGGAAGAGAGCTTTTGTGAGAGAATAAAGCCTAAAGTATTGGGGAAAGCATGCTTGGAAAAGAGATGGAAAAAATAAATAGAAAATTTACCCTATCTGAGTAATTTAGCAAAGTGGGCAGACTTAAAAAGCTTCATGCCTCTAGCCCTCTAAGAAACTGAACTACTGATGGGAATTCTGGCAAGAAAAGTACATTATCTCATTAAAAGTATTGTTATTCCCCCCATCTCTTTAGTGTGGCTTAAGGTGAACCCACCATCCTAGAGGTTGGTTCCTTGGTCAAGCAATTAAACCTACACAACTAGATTAACTATTAAGGGAGAGGGCAAGAGTTTATCTTCACCTAGACATTCTTTATACAGCACAGCTTCCTGAACAAGCCTTCACCAATATCTTACTTGAGCCTATGAGAACAAATTCCTAGAATAAAGCTATGCTGAAAACAAATTCCTAGAATTAAGCTATGTGGGCAAGACTAAATGATGGATGGACTAAACGTTCAATGAACAAGGAGAGGTTGGGATGTCACAGTTTAAGAGACCAAAGTAGAGGGTTTTTTTTTTTTTTTGGTGATCTTTAGCCTACCAAATAGCCATTCCGTGCCCACCTGTGTTACACCTCGCAGTCCGATAACCAGATAAAAACCTGAGCAACGTGTTGACTTAAGAAAACCCTGTAAAATGATGCCAGTCTCTGAAGTGCCCACCAATATATTTTAAACTCACGTTGATTTATAACATTTTTTCTTTTCTGCTACCATTAAATGTCAGAAATTCCTTCCATGTTAGAACCTGGAACCTGGGGTAACCTAAGTCTATCTTGTCAGGCCACAGTCATCCTTGGCTCTAGAATAAACTGTCCCTATTCCCTTCGAGGCGAGAGGTGTGCATTTTGCATCAACAAAGCCCAAAGTATGCCAAGGAGAATCAGTCATTGGAAAGAAAGAATCAGAGACATTCAAATTGAATAGATCATTACGATTTTGTTTTTCTACAGAGTATTTCATTTATTTTTCTGTCTTTAAAATTTATTGTTCTTACTTTTAGTTTTTGTGAGAAAAGAGAGTCTCATTCTGTAACCCAGGCTGGCACCAGACTTACAATTCTCAGTCTCCCAAGTGTTGAGTTCTGGTCTTATGAGTGTGTGCCCTGCTGACTTTAAACTTGCACATTTTTCAATTTTCCTCTGAACACTGGTAAACAGTACCCTTAAAACACTACCCCAGGAGGCTCAGGGGAGAATTCTGAAGTTGAAGATGATATCAACCCTGTTGGAGAGGCACCCTGAGGTGAACTTCAGAGGTCTTTGGGAATATAGGATGGCATTTGAAATGTTAGTGCAGGACATAGCAGAGCAAACAATGTCGAAGCTAACCACTCAAGGTAGTGAAAAGGGCAAAGCTGAGATTTGGAAGGGATATTTTCCAAGGAAATGAATACAGATGGAGAGCAGACAGTGACTGACTGGGGCAAGACTACATGAAGCTAGGGTAGAAAATGGGAAAGAAGTAAAGTAAGGTGAGTGAATCAGACTGGCGAGAGGAGCTTATGAACCATGCAAAGGAATCTGCTGCATCGTCTGGCCAATGGAGACCTTGGAAGCTTTAAATCAGAATGAGAGAGCCAATTCTCACTGGAGAAAGCTCACGCTGGCTGCCATTTGGTAAACAGATTAATGGGAACATGAGTTCACAGAAAACTCCCTATGCTGTTTTCCTTTATTCATTCAAATACCATGCCTTCACACACACACATACACACACACACTACACACACCACACACACCACGCACACCACCACCACCACCAGCAGCAACAGCCCTACAAGGCCCCCTCCCATAGAGTTTTCTTTTTCTTGTACAAGTTATGTAAGCCATATCCATTTGAATCGTTGCTGGACCTTCTTTCAGTGTGCCTGAAACATTTTTTTTTTCATACGGAAAATCATGATGGATTTATTTACATATTCTGTATCCACTTTGTTTTCTTCATATGACAACTATGCATCTTAAGCTCATTCTTCATATAAGAACAAAAATTAGTTATTTAAGTCCCTGTCTCTACCCGTGCATGTAACTGTTAACCTTTAGAGTATAATCATGTTCTTTAGGATTTATATCATGTAAATTTATTTAAATATAAATTTATATCAGTGTGGGATGATACACACTGTCACCGACGCTGCTTTTTCTGCTGGAAAGCTCTCCGTGAACTTCATGTCTCATTCCCAGTGGACATGTAATAGTCATATGATTGTGTCTTAGTACATCCCGATTAGAAAAATCTGCTTTTAATTTAATTAAGAGGTTTCTACAGAGTCTTAGAACTCTGGCTTTACAAAATTAGGATGACATTTCCCAGGCTGATCTCTCTCTCTCTCTCTCTCTCTCTCTCTCTCTCTGTGTGTGTGTGTGTGTGTGTGTGTGTGTGTGTGTGTGTGCCTGCCTCAGTGCTCTGGGTTTTCAACATTTTTCGGGAACTTGACCAATTAATCAAAATCATGCCAAAAAAGAATCTTCCCCTTGGGAGACTTTCTGTATTAGAAAACTTACTTGCAATAAAATGAAAGGAGGTGCCTAGAGGAAGAGGATCTTGATTAAACACATTTTTAGAATAAATCAAAATGGGAGGTTTATGTAGCATAAATAAAAAACAGATGTATCACTCTAGAATGTCTGCAAGAGAATTTTTATCTGGCTTTTCCCCTTCATTCTGAGAGATTATAAAGGAAAACAGATATTTTAGCTTTTGCTTGCACATTCTCCCCATCCTTGTGTCACATTATAATGGTGCTACCAAAGTCATTTGAGGAGGAAGGACTCTAAAGTAAGAATATGAGTGATAGATACAATGGAATCTTATTAAATCATAAAGAAAAACAAAAGTATATCACTTATAGGAAAATTGTTCTAACTGGAGATTGTCATATTAAGTGAATTAAATCAATCTCCAAAGACAAATACCCCAGGTTCTTCTCATTTGTAATTTTTAGACTTACATTGGTAATATCATGTATGTATAAGACATGAAACTAGAAATGAAAGTCAATTGAGAACAAAAAATGGCTAACTGGAGGGAGAAAGAGAAAGAAGGGAAAGGTGGGAGAACATGTTCCAAGCACATTATGTAATTGTACGAAGTCTTTAGGAAATGCAGTACTATATTTAATGGATATATGTCACCAAAAAATCAACACAACGTAAGATCACTGACAGCTTTGTCGTTGATCATATCATTGGAAGAATACAGCATACAGATTTCAGACTGAGTTCTGGTGCAAGACAGCATTATTTAAGGTCAGATTCAATTATATATTGTTTTAATCTTCTCAACTGCAAAAGAAGTTGTTGATCCAAGCCTCGCTATTACTTCTAGCTTTAAGCGTAACTCATTGTTTCCGAAACTCTCAATAACAAAATATACACATTGCATGGCTGAAACGACAACCTCACTCCTCACAAGTGTCGAGGTAGAAGTCTGCCACCAGGGTATCAGGAGTGGCTTCTCCAACAAGGCTTCTCAGTGGCTCACAGGCACAGACATCCTCACTGGATCCAGACTTGGTCTTTCTTGGGTGTATGGACCTCTGTGGCAACTCTGTGCCTTGATCTCCTCTTCTTGTACAAATACTAGACAGATCATGTTAAGACCCACTACAATGTCTTTATTAGAATATAATCTCCTCTGTAAAAGTCCTGTCTCCAATCACAATCACATTATTTTTGCTCAGGTGTTAAGAATTCTTTAAATTATATATTTTTTACTCTTAAGAATTTCATATATCTATACAATGAAATGTGATCATATCTGTTCCCCATGCCCTCCCAATTTTATATCTTTGTCCCCCAACCGCCTCTCTTATAGCCCATTAAGACCCATTAGTGCCTATATGTGCAAGGGTAAAGGAACCATCCACTGGAGCGTGGGAAACCTATCAGTGGTCACATGCTCAGAAAAGACATGTATGTGTCGGAGAATGCCTTGATGTGAGTTTGAGACTAGGAAACAGCTTGTGGGAGTAGTTTCTCTCCTTCTTCTACCGGGGTCTCAGAGATGACCTGTACATTGGTCCATCAGTTTTGGTGGCAAGTGCCCTTACCTGGATTCTATAAGTACAACCACATTCTCCAGGATAAGGATTAGGATATAGTTGTATGCATTCAGGGAAGGACTCAATTTATCTTGTAACACATAATAATATATAAAATGTTTATTTCAGGTCTTGGGCATAGTAATTGTTTGGTGATAGGAGTAACTAATAGCACTTAGACTCTGATATTTATTCTTTTTCTTTCATTTGAGAAGTTGATATAGCAATACATGATCCGTCTATATATGATAATGCCATGAGATAACATCCATTGATGTTCTCTGTAAAAGTAATTGGTAGGAAACTTGTTTTATATATACCTATATAAATGCATATATATGCACATATAGCCCTTTACCTCTTTAACAATATGTGCATTGTACTGAGGAAGTTAGCATTAGCTTCTGTCCATTAAAGTTGATTTGGAAGGTAGTATTTGTGTGCCTCTTGACCTTTCCATGCTTGAAAGATCACAGGCATCCTCATTTCCTACCACAGGAAGACAAAAGGTTAGGCACTGGCAGCCTCCCAGTCTTCCGGACAGCAAGGCTCAGTGAAAGTGTCACGGAATTACCCCTCTTCACTCCTTCAAGAACAGACAGCGGAGAGTCCCTACTGTCTGTAGAAGTGCTTGCTTGAAAGAACAGTGGTTGCTCAGACGATTTGTGTTAGTTCCCCATGGTTGTCTGGGCAGGAGGAGGTGAAGTGGCAACTGGCAGATGAAACTAGTCATTTTATTGCCTTGGCTGAAGGTTTTCTAGTTTAAAATTGGATGTAACAGTCCTGTCCTTAAAATGTAAATTCTCCCTTTCTCTTTCTTTTTTTAGAATTTTTTTTTATTGAAGATAGATTCTTTTCTCATACAATACATCTTAATTATAGTTTCTCCTTCCTCTTCTCTTCCCAGTTCCTCCACACCTCCCCTCCCCTCTAGATTCATTCCCTTACTCACTCTCGTGCTCAGAGGGGAGGGCTTTGATGGAGACCCCCAACTTAGACTCTTTCTCCACATAATGTCTGCCTGTGGGTCTCCATATCTGTTCCCATCTGCTGCTGGAGGAAGCCTCTCTCCCTAGATAAAGCACTGGTCTATGAATATATCAGAATACCATTAATAAGCAGTTTGGCTATTTATTTATTTATTTATTTATTTATTTATTTATTTATAAGCAATGTTTAATTTTACCCTAGGTTTCTGAGCTATAGTCTCTGGTTCTTGGTTACCAAAGCAGTGTCAAATACTAGTTCCTTCTCACGGGCTGAAGGTCAAATCAGGCATTGGTTGGCTACTGCCACAAGTTTTCTGCCATCATTGCCCTAGAATATTTTTAAGGCAGGACAGATTGTAGGTCAAAGGTTTTGTGGCTGGGTTGCTGTTCCACATTTCCCTTTTGGTACCCTGCAGAGCACCTTCCCCAAAAGATACTAGAGCAAAAGATACAAGAACATAGGGGTGAGGGCGCCATGTAGGCACCGGCTTGACTTCCTCATGTTCAATGAGTTGTGCGAATGGTGTCCTCAACAATAGGGCCCTGCCGTCAGTCTCCATAGAGCAACCTTTTGTCTTAGCAGCAGTCTGGATTTCTGGGGGTTTCCATGGGACCCCCTTGGCCAACAACTCAATGGAAAATACCCTTGTCCTGCCACTGGAAGCCTCACCTCTCTACAAGATATGGCCAGGTGTGACTCCATATCCACCATTATTATGAGCCCTCATTAAGCTCACATTCATAGTCTCCACAATGTTTCTCTTGCACTAGAATACCCACAGTTCCTGCCTTCTCTCCCCACACTCTCTCCCTCAACCCCATTTCTGCCCACTTGTTTCTCCCATGCCTGTTCCACCTGCCCCCTGCACACCTGTGAAATCTCTTCTATTTCCCCACACAGAGAGTTCTCCAAATCCCCTCTAGAATCCTCCCCCTTGCCTAACCTCTCTGTGTCCACATATTGTAGCTTGGTTATCATTTATTTAATGGCTAATATTCACTTCTAAGTGAATACATACTATGTTTATCTTTCGTGGTCTGGGTTACCTCACAGGATGATTTTTTTTCTTGCTCTATCCATTTGCCTGCAAATTTCATGATACATTTTTTTTAACAGCTGAGCAATACTTCATTGTGTAAATTAACCACATTTTGTTAGTCCATTCATTGGTTGAGGGATATCTAGGTTGTTTCCAGTTTCTGGCTATAATGAGTAAATTCCAATGAACGTGGTTGAGCAAGTATCTTTGTGGCAGGATGGGACATGCTTTGAGTATATGTCTAAGAGTGGTATAGCTGGGGCTTGAAGTAGAGCGATCCCCAATTTTCTGAGGAAATACCATATTTATTTCCATAGTGGCTGTACAAGTTTACACCCCCACCAGCAATGTAGGAGTGCTCCCCTTGGTTCACATTCTTGTCAGCATGAGCTATCATTTATGTTATTGATGTTAGCTATTCTGACAGGTATAAGATGGAATCTCAAAGTACCTTTGATCTGCATTTCTCTGATGGCTAAGGATGCTGAATATTTCTTTAAAGGTTTCTGAGTCATTTAAGAATTTCTCTGTTGAGAATTCTCTGTTTAGATGTGTTAACAGAGTCCTGCCCGGTTCCTACAGTCGTTTAGTCCCAAATAAACACACAGAGTCTACATTAAATGTAAATTGGTTGGTCTATTAGCTCAGGCTTTTTATCAACTAATTCTTATAACTTATATTAGCCCAAAATTCTTGTCTGTGTTAGCCATGTGGCTTGGTCCCTTTTTCTGAAAGGCAGTCACATCTTGCTTGCTCTGTTACTGGGTCACGGCAGCTGACTGAGCTTTCCTCTCCCAGAATTCTCATTGCCCCACCTCTACTTCCTGCCTGGTCACCCTGCCTCAACTTCCTGCCTGGCTACTGGCCAATCAGCATTTTATTAAAATATGACTGACAGAGTACAAACTACAGCAGATATGTACCCCCATTTTAAATTGTGTTGGTTTTTGATATCTCATTTCTTGACTGCTTTATATATTTTAGATATTAGTCCTATATCAGATGTTTGGATGGTAAAGATTTTTTCCCATTTTGTAGGATGCCATTTTATCCTATTGGTGATGTTCTTTGTCTTAAAGAAACTTTTTAATTTCATGAAGTCCCATTTATTAATTGTTGATCTTAGTGCCTACAATATTGGTTTTCAGAAAGTTGTCTCCTGTGCCAATGATTTCAAAGGTATTCACCACTTCCTCATCTATAAGGTTTAGTGTACCTGATTTTATGTTGAAATATTTGATATACTTGTACTCAAGTTTTGTGCAGGGTGATAAACATGGATCTACTTGAATACTTCTATATGCAGGCATCCATTTTGCCCTACATTGTTTTGCTGAAGATGCTGTCTTTTTTATGGTGCTTATTTCTGGCTTCTTTATCAAAAATTAGGTGTTCATAAATTGGCTATTTTGTTCAATTCTATTGATCAACATATCTATCTATGTTTATACCAATACCATGTGGTTTTTATTAGTACAGCTCTGTAGTACACCTTGAAATCAGGGATGGTAGATCTTTCAGCAGTTCTTTTGTTGTTCAAGATTGTTTTACCTATTTTTGTTGTTGTTGTTTCCATATGAACTATGTCCTCAAGTTCTGTAAAGAATTATATTGGAATTTCGATGGGGATTTCACTGAATCTCTAAATTGCTTTTGGTAGGATGACCATTTCAACTATGTAAACCCTGCTGATCCATGAGCATGGGAGATTTTTACATCTTCTGATATCTTCTTCAGTTTCTTTCTTCATTGTCTTAAGTTTTAATTATATGTATCATTTATTTGCTTGGTTGGAGTTACCCCAAGATATTTTGTGGCTATTGTGATTGGTGTTGTTTTCCCTGACTGCTTTCTTAGTCTTTGTTATTTGTGTATAGGAGGGATATTGATTTTTTTTGTGTGTGTTAATCTTGTATCCAGCCACTTTGCTGAAAGTGTTTATCAGATATAGGAATTGCCTGATGGAATTTTTAGGGTCATTTATATGTATATATTTTTTCATATAATCTGCAAATAATGATACTTTGACTTCTTCCTTTCTAATTTATATTCCCTTTTATCTACTTCAATTGTCTCATTGCACTAACTAAAACTTCAAGTAGTATGTGGAATAGGTATAGAGAGTGTTGACAGCCTTGTTTTGTTCCTGAGTTTATAAAATTGCTTCAAGTTTCTTTCCATTAAATTTGTTGTTGTTTGTAGGCTTGTTGCAAATTACCTTTATTTTGTTTAGGTATGCCCCTTGTATCATTAATCTCTCCAGGATTTTTATCATGAAGGGAAGTTGGATTTTGTCAAACGTCTTTTCTGTATCTAATGAGATGATCACACGTTTTTTGTCTTTTAGTTTGTTTATTCAGAGGATTACAGTTACTGATTTTTGTATATTGAACCACTCTTGCGTCTCTGAGACGAAGTTAATTTGATCATGTTGGATGATCTTTTTGATGTGTTCTTGGATTCAGTTTGCAAGTATTTTATTGAGTATTTTTGTATCTTTTTTTTTTAAAGGGAAATTGGTCTGTAAATATCTTTGTTGAGTCTTTATGTGGTTTGGGTATTAGGGTAACTATGATCTCATAAAATGAATTGAGCAGAGTTTCTTCTGTTTCTATTTTGTGTACTAATTTGAGGAGTATTGCGTTAACTCTTCATTGAGTAGACTAATAGAATTCTGTGCTAAAACCTACTGATCTTGTTTATGTTCTTGTGGTTTTTTGGGGAGGGGCATTTAATGACTGCTTCTATTTCTTTAGAGGTTATATTTTTACTTAAATTGTTTTTCTCATCTTGATTTAACTTTGGTAAGTGATGCCTTCTGAGAAAATTATCCATTTCTTTTGGATTATTATAATACAAATACACATGCATTGCTCTTAGGTCAGAGGCATGGAAGAGTACATAATTTAAAATTATAGCCAGGCATTATTTAGGTTATAAAACTTGATATCAAGGAAGTAAAATGATCTAAGGCACGTATGATTGGTTTGCTACATTTTTCTCTTACAGGAAGGTTAAACAAACAGGCTGAGTATAGAGTAGGATGTCAGTCTTAAGTCTTCAGTGATCTCAAGATGTATTATTAACCTTGGCTGGGAGGTCAGGCGGAAGTTCCAATCTCTTGCCTAGGATTTCCAAAGCAATCAGCATTTATAACCTAAATAGTGCATAGCTCTAATTTTAAATTACGTCCTCTTCCATGCCCCTGAACCAACAGTCATGTGTGTATGTTTGTAAATGTAGGAGAATTTTTTTTTCTTGCAATGGATTGCCATACAATCCTACCCACCCAGCTGCAGCACATAACCTTTCTTAAATGTTGACCAATTTTGATTCAAAGACGAAGTTGAGAATGAACCTTAAACATCTGCAAATGCACAGCCAACAGCATTGTGTGTAAAGTAGAAACTCTGCAGGGGCAAAATTTTCCTAGCAAAAGCCCAGCATTCAGCAGCTAACCTCTACCATAGTGTCACATTGCAAGGGGGTAGGGGGAGCGAAGCAATGTCAACCCACAGTGTATACAAACTCAGAAACCTTAAGGTTATTTTTAACTACTGAATATAATTTCACAGTCTGCTTGATATGATTTTTTTTCCTGGCTTCTTTTTTGTTTTTTTTTTTTAAACAAATTCAAACCAGCCTTTTAATTTGAGCACTCCCTTAGTCCTTTTCTATAGTCATTTGCAACCGCTTTGCAAATTTAATTTGGCTTATTCTGGGTGGTATATGGAAAGCTTCACTTTGGCTTATTCTGACTGTCATTGGTTCTTAAGGGATATATTTTAGGTTTACCTTTTTAACATATTCATTGGTTTAGAGCAGTAGATAGCTCATCTTCCTGATGATAAAGATGGGTTGGCTATTTCATCTTTGATGTCATGGCATACTACAAAAACCAGTGACTTTGGAATCAGAAGAAAGATGATGTGGGTTCCAGCTCCTCTGTCAGGTGGATAGACTGTAGGGCTCTTCTCACTCAGATCTTCGGTTGTCTTTGTCGCATAAGCATAGATGGGGTTGAGGTGTTGAACGGGATGGTTGTCAAGGGACACTGAACTGCATTTTAGTATTCTGGTATCAGTTTGGCGACAGTTTTCTAATGAAAGTCATTCTTTAAAGTTAGTGACATTGACCTTAGTCAAATAGAGTCTCAGAAACTTGGTTAGTCTTTTGAGATACTCTGCAGTGAACAGAAGCTTTTGGTTAAAAGAGTTAGGAAAATGTGGAAGGCATTCTTCCCTGATGTGGGAAGGTCATTTGTCTATCTGTTGCTTTCATTGGTTAATTAATAAAGAAACTGCTTGGCCTGATAGGTCAGAACATAGGTGGGTGGAGTAGACAGAACAGAATGCTGGGAAGAAGGGAAGTTAGGCAGACACCATGCCTCTCCTCTCCAGATCAGACACAATGGAGTCAGCCGCCAGGTCAGACATGCTGAATCTTTCCTGGTAAGACACCACCTTGTGGTGCTACACAGATTATTAGAAATGGGTTAAGCAAGATATGAGAGTTAGCCAAGAAGAGCCTAGATATAATGGGCCAGGCAGTGTTTATATGAATACAGTTTGTGTGTTGTTGTTTCTGGGGCTAAGCTAGCCATGCAGGAGCTGGGCAGGATGAAAAGCAGGCCTGCCCGCAGCTCCCTTCTACACTTTCCCTTATTCATAGTATAGCAGTACAATGAAGACTCCAGATATCCTGCCCTAAGGAAAGATGCTCCATTTGCAAATTTATCTTACATTTTAATTTTAATGATAAAATATTTTTGCAGGTCTTTTATCACCTGGGGGTGGGGGTGGGGCACATACTTAGCAAGCTAAGAGCTCTCTTTAAGTCTCCGGTCATTTTTACTTCCTGAGTCATACTGTCAAGTGATGATCGCCGATGAGATCCTCGGCTCAGAAGATTTTCTTTCTGCCTTCCTTTGGTACAAAAACCTCAAGTATGTCTCAAGTGAATACTTGCTGGTACTCTATTGACCAGATTGAAGTTAAAGTTCTTCACTGCTAAGAGAAAACACTTCTTTGAATATCTCCATGTTGCATCAAACATAACCTTACTCAAAATGAATAATGATTTCTCCAACCCAACAGCTGTGCACCCACACAAAACTCTTCTAATGTCTTTGCTGTTTCCATCCTATTCCTGGTCTATTACCTTTGACATTTTAAAGTGACCTTTGATTTTATGTTTCTCTTGGCTAACCTGCTGTTTTATTTTTTCAAAGGGGGGATTTCCAATTGTTTTCCTGAGACTCTTAATTCTTCTCCAAACTTTCTCTTCTCCCAGTTAATCCTATGATAGCCAGGCTCTTCCCACAACTCGGAGTATCATCAAATTAATCAGACAGCCCCAGTCTCATTCCCTTCATCTGATGAAAAATGAAGCTGTCCATAGTCAGCACTGATATATTAGTTTATATTTTTTAAAGCCTTAAAAAAAATGAAACAGGAGCACACTTGCTCCCGTTTATACATAGACCCATGCATAGACCAATCACTTCCCTTTTCCAGTAGTGAAACCTCAGAACTTAGCTTTGTGTGTATTGCTTCCAATTATCTAATTCTATTCAACTGTGCTTCTATTTTGTCAACACGTAAGCATCACTTTTGTTGCTCTTCATCTTGTTCTGCTGCCCATGTACTCACATGATTTCTGTTCTTCAAGACCCTCATTCCATCCTGCCTTCCAGGATGCCTTTCCATCTAGGTAACTGTGCCTTGACATTTCTGTCTGTAGCAATGTTGCTTACTAACTATTCACGCTGCTACTGATCCTGTACAAACTTAGTTTTTCCTTCCTTCCTTCCTTCCTTCCTTCCTTCCTTCCTTCCTTCCTTTCTTCCATTCTTCTTTCCTTCCTTCTTCCCTTCTTACCTCTCTTCCTTTCTTCATTTTGTTATTTCTTTCTTTCTTTCTTTCTTTCTTTCTTTCTTTCTTTCTTTCTTTCTTTCTTTCTTCATAGATGTAGGCATCTATGTGTGCACAGGTCCATGTGCATGTGTGGATGTGTGTGTAAAAGCCCAAGATTGACCTTGGATATCTGTCTCTCTGTCTGTCTGTCTATCTATTTTTTGAGACAGGGTTTCTCTGAGTACCTCTAACTGTCCTGCAACTCAGTCTGTAGACTAGAATGGCCTTGAACTAGGAGAGCTACATGCGTCTGCCTCCCAAGTGTTGGAATCAAAGGCATGTGCCACCCCGCCTGCCTGAATGTCTTTCTTATAACTCTTATTTTACAGATTTGAAGTTTCTACTTACACTCAAAATTCACCAATTGCACCTAGTCAAACTGCTCCCTTACCCCTAGGATCCATTTCTCTGCCTCTTGGGTGATGGGATTACAGATGGACACCATATCTACATGACGTTTATGAGAGTGCTGGGATCTGAGCTTCAGTGTGAAGCTTTTGAATAGTAAACACTTTCTCTACCAAGCCATCTTCCTAGCCCAAGAGCCTTTTTTCTGGCTATTGGCAAACTATATATTCCCAATGTGATTGTATTTAATAAAAGACAAAGACCATGGTCGTTGTTTGAAAAAAAAAAGGAAAATACTGCCAGTGGACTCTTGTACTTGAACACTGGGTGCCCAGTTGGTAGCGCTGTTTGAGGAGGCTTTGGAACATTTAGGATGTGCAGCCTTGCTGGAGGAAGTACTTACTTTAGTCAGGCTTTGTGGTTTTGTAGCCCCATCCTATTTGTTGTTGCCTGTCTTCTTCCTCTGTGTTGTGAAGTTACAACCCCTCGGCTTCCTGCTCTCACTGCCTGCTGCCATGCCTTCCTGGCCATGATGGACTTTCTCTGTAATGGTAAAGCAAAATAACTGTTCCTTCTATTCTAAGTCACTTTGGTCATGGCATTTTATGACAACATTAAATAGTAACTTAAACAACCATGCCACATTTCTTTTATGTTACTCAAAAGTTATATGCAAATGAACCACCAAAGTTCTTTTGCTGAGAAACATCTTGCTACATGGATGAAATTTGTACTAACTCATCTTGAGTTTGAGAGAATAGCATGTCAAATCCCAAATATGTGTTTGTGAGTGGATATTTTAGTTAATATTTCCCCCCCCCACACACACACATTTTTATTTTGTGTGTTTGTGGGGATAGTGGGCTTTTGGGGATTTTGTCATGGCATGGGTACATGTGGAAGTCAGAGGCCAACTTTTTAATGTTGATTCTCTCCTTCCATGTATTCAAGGGATCAAACAGGTTTTCAGACTCTGTGGCTGAGGCCTTTGCCACCCAAAGATGTAGATTCTGATTACCGTCCTGCTACTGATTTTCTGGACTTACCTTACAGTGGAACAATGGGGACCATATGTTTGAAAATGTTTTCAGGTCAATTTCCCTGGTCTTATTAGAAGTGAGTGTTTGTAAGACCAGTGACAGGATCAACATTACCCGACATGTTTAGACCATAAGTATATTTTATAAAATTTAACATTCCCAGAAGTTGAGACAACCTGTCATTTTTTTTTCCAATAGATGGCTGAAGTACAGAGAATGCTTGTATTGATATATAACCTGTGGATATGGTGGGGGTATTTCATTTGTTCCCTTGTCCCAAGGTCGTTGCCGTGGCTGGATACTTGGAAAGCAGCAGATGTGAAGCCAGAGATATTTATGAAATAATGATACACTCTGTCATGAACACTGCTTCCTTAGGGAGACCATATGACCCAGGAGATTTGAAGTACATTCTAGGCAGCTTGACAGGTAAAGTTCTTCAGGACCCTTGGATTCCTTTAGAAGTTTTCTCCGGGAGAGATCTGGAAGTGAACTTCTCATTGGCAGTAAGCCATGGCCCATTCCTTCGCATATGCTGAAATGAATGCTTGCCAATAAGTTTTGAGGGCAATCTCCCCATTCTTATAAGAGCAAAGGTTTATATATCATAAAAGAATGTGGCATCTTTGTCTTACCAAAGAGGTATGAGTAGAAAAAGCTTTTCATTTACTGTTTTGCTTTTCCTGCATTCCCTGGTGAAATGCTTGTGGGAGAACATTAATTTTGCTTTGTGAAATAAGGAGTCTAACACATTAGAAATTGTAATGATGAATTTATTTATATTTTAACAAAGCTTCAATGTCTCTTCAAGAGATGATGTTGACAACACATCCCGAGCATTGTTCTAACACTGTTACAGTGGTCAGCAGCCCGGTATTCAACTGGTCACTTGTTTTCCCTGGCCCACAGGCCTCCCTTTGCAGTTCCCCGGAGGGTTCCAAATGGTTATGTAAAAAATAGGATAATAACGCCACACTTTGCTTCCTACTTCCCAGCCTTCCATTCCTTCTTGCCTACGACTAAGAATTGAGCCTGTCACTGTGTTGTTTCATGGACTGATCCCACAGGCATATTAAAGCAAACAAACAAGCAAAAACAAATCCTGTTTTGTTTTCAGAAGAGTCTCAAGAGCAGAAAGGCCAGTACCAACTCTGTATTAAGCTAGGACACTATTGATTGTCATGGGATATTTCAGAAGCAGAAATCTACAGGTGATTGTTCATCAGATGTAGACACAATCAAATCCCTGTGACCTTGTGCAGTTTCAGGGAACTGGGATATGGATGCTAATACTGCAAAGCATGACCCAGAGTGAGCAAGCCAGGAACTCCACAGGGGGTCACCAGAAAATGATAACACACATGTCTGCTTGTCGTCATGAGAAAAAAAAAACAAAACATGTTCACAGCACCATGCCGTTTATCTAGAGTGCTTCACCTCAGCACAACTTCCTACTCGGTGCTAAAAATCCCTGTTTATATGATTCAGTGCCCTTCTCCATAGTGATCAGATACCTCTGCATTCAGAGATTATCTTAAGGCTAGGGATTTATCTCTATATTCTTGAGTTTCACATTTCTATTGGGGGACACACAGTAAATGTCCACTTTTAGCTTCATTGTAATGTGTATTGCAAGCTATATCACAATATACAAGGATCGATTATTGTTATCGGCAACTTGCAACTATATTCTCCCTGCCGCTGTCACGATCAGAGGAGTCCAGTTAGGTTATAGTACGGAGGGTTATTACCAGATCACTATTACGTTTTTTAAAAAATAAACTATAGTGAAATTGTTTGTATTTTGAAACTGTGGCTCCTGCAGCATTCACAGGACACTGACTGAAGCGTGTTATGAAATGTGCAGCGTATACTTCCAGAAGAAATTTCCAGAAAGCACTAAAGTTCTGCGTCCAAGAACAGTAGCAGGAAACAAGTGTCAGAGAGGTCTTGGCACCAGCTGTCTGTTTGGTAACTATTAGTCACCCTCTGACACCTCGGGGGAGACTGCTGGACAGACACCACAGGAACCGAGATGCCTGCCTCGTTGCTCATTCCATCTCTGCCCTGGTGTTTAGAACCAAAACTGACAACCTCATACCAAGAAGCCACATAGACTGATTTCATTGTAGCCAAGGATGACTGGTCCACATTCCATCACCAAGACAGATCTGTGCCCAGCTGTCATCCAAATTTTTACTGCTTTTTTTTCTTTTTGTTGTTGTTAGAAAGCTAGACACTTTGCAGATGGCTTGAGTAATGTTGTCCAATTAAGCATGCACTTAATTTTGACTAATATTCTGGTTCAATTTTTTTTTAACATCAAGAGATTTTTGTTCTGCTTCTGGGTGTTTGCATTGCCAGGTAACATGGGTCTCCTTAATGTAAGAATCTCCTAGAAAATATAGCTGATGGGTGGCATCTGTTTAAATGCGTTTACGGGGTATCACATTTCTGGTGGCAGGTCACCATCAGTGTTTAATGTTAACGTGTTAGCTGAGGACATCACCATGTTGTGGGGACCAGTAGGCGTCTATTCATCAAACTCTGCATATTCAATAAAGGAAGGAAAGCACAGACGTGGCTGGCAGAAGAGAGCTCTTTTGACAGCCTATCCTTTTCCAACTCATTCCACAGGGGAAATCTACTCTTCAGAAAGCTCCTTCCCCTTCGTCCCCACCAAACAGCGCTTTGAAAGCCACAAATATTTACTCATAACCATGGATACCTTCTTAGCCTAACATTCCGTAAATACAGGGATAATTCATTTTCTACACTAGCATGGACATCTACTTTCTGGGTTACCGTGAGAACTTGAACACCAGGCGTTTCTGAATACTGTACATGGAGATGTAGGAGAGAAACAAAATGTCTAGAAGTTGAAATAATCCCTGCGCCCAAAAGGTTTTTGAGTTTTCTGACTAGAGCAACTATTTTGATAATTATATTCTCTAATGGAAAATACAAAAACCAAAGAAAAATGTTCCACTTTCAGTTTGTTATCCTACAAATTCGAATATATTGTACCTATTGTAAGTGATACAAAGTTTAGTGTTAAGCTTCCCAGAGTCAAAGCAGAAAAATGGCACAAGTTATCACGTGTTCCTAAGGTATGCTGAAGTAGGTTTTATAAATCTGTCAGGGGAGGCTATGCCTGCACTGAAGTTTGGAAATAATTCCATACGCAGAATTTTTTAAATTATGATAGTAGCATGACGTCACTGGGAAATAAAATACTGAGTCATGTCAGACGGTTGCTTTTTATTCTCCAAATATCTGATTCTATTCTACAAGATCTTCAGGGCTCTCCTAAAATAAAATGTGATTTTCTTATGTAACTTGACTTTTGCGCTTGTTAGACTATAATGTACAAGTTTCGTTTAACTTAATAGATCCAGGAAATTACTAAATTTTATTTCAAAATTTGTTTTCTCAAAATTGCTCTAGCTTGTTTCTTTCGGTGTTTCTGAGGTGTCTTTTATCTATTTGGTCTGGAAAAGAAAATCAACTGAGGTCAGTAACAATTGGAAGTAAATTTGGAGACCAGCAAGTGAAATATTTACCAACAAAAAATTCCGGTGGCACAATCTATATCTTGTAGGTTCATTCAATATCAGTGGGACTGTTGTGGCTGGAGAGGTGGCTCAGCTGGTAAAATGCTTACTACGGAAAGACCTGAGTCTGATCCCAGTTCCGATGTAAACCTTGGACAGATGATGTGGATTGAAAGAGAAGCTAAATAAGAAGGTGAACCCAAAGAAAAACATATAAGCATCCCCCTGAATATTAACCTTCATCAGGCGCTGAAAGAAGACAGAGACAGAGACCAACATTGGAGCACTGGACTGAAGTCTCACGATCCAAAGGAGGAGCAGAAGGAGAGTGAGCACGAGCAAGGAACTCAGGACTGCGAGGGGTGCACCCACACACTGAGGCAATGGGGATGTTCTATCGGGAACTCACCAAGGCCAGCTGGCCGGGGTCTGAAAAAGCATGGGACAAAACCGGTCTCGCTGAACATAATGGACAATGAGGACTACTGAGAACTGAAGAACAATGGCAATGGGTTCTTGATCCTATTGCACGTAATGGCTTTGTGGGAGCCCAGGTAGTTTGGATGCTCACCTTAATAGACCTGGATGGAGGTGGGTGGTCCTTGGACCTCCCACAGGACAGAGAAACCTGCTTGCTCTTTGGGCTGAGGAGGAAGGAAGACTTGATTGGGGGAGGGGGAGGGAATGGGAGGTGGTGGCGGGGAAGAGGCAGAAATCTTTAATAATTAAATAAATTAATTAATAAAAAAATAAATAAATAGGAAAAAAAAAAAGAAACTCCTGTACCAGGGAGGCAAAGTCAGGCAGAACTCCTGAACTCAGGGCATGGTCAGCGCTCATCTGTAAGCCAGGGTCAGTGAGACACCAGTCTCAAAAAAAGATAGATAGCAATACAGAGACACGCGGTGGTGACCTCTGGCCTCCACACATGTGTGCACACACACGTGCACACACACGGCACTCAAACTTGTGCTTCTAATGGTATGCTTGCATTTTTGTTTCCTTTTGTCCTGTCTTGCTCCTGAATTGGAAAGCATTGTTATAAATAGAATGGGTGAAGGAAGAGGAAAAGGAAGGAATGAAGGGCAAAAAGGGAAAAGGCGACTCGCCTCAGTTGTCTTTTGTTTATTTGGGGAAAAACCTGAACTGGCCTGAGTTACTGCCATGCCTTTCTGACTGTTCTGAACTCCCTTCTCCAGATAGCAGCCTCAGAGGGTTATCGTTTCAAGACGTGTGCATGATCTTGTTACATCCCTTCTTGAATTTCTTTAAGAGCTAGCTTCCTGTTGCATTTAGCACGGCATTCAGACTTTAGCATAACCTCTCAGCCATCTGGCTCCCGGCTACTCAGCTCTCTCTCCTTCCTCTTCCTCTCTGCTCTGCCGTGCTTTTCAAACACACTTGGCTTTTCCACTTGGGGGCCCTTGTACACTTCACTTTCCTTTCCCTGATGTGATCCTTCTCCTCTCATCCTTATTTCTGGATGCCCTGCTAAGAAGCTGCACTGCTTCATAGGACTCCTCCTCCAGCCAGCATGCGCATGCGCACACCATCTCCCTCGAGGAATTTATTCATAGGACTCCTCCTCCAGTCAGCAATGCGCATGCTCACATCACTCACCACTGGTCATTTATACCTTTTAACACTTAGCAAGGGCATAAATTATTTTCATTTTCATGTGAAATTTATCTCCTGGAATCATTTAGAAAGTGGGGTCTTTTTTTGCTTCAGGCCACATGGATCTTTTCGTCAACTCTCTGGGTGTTTAATAGAGTGTGCAAAATAAATGACTGCCAAATACGCGTGTGAACGAAGTAAAGAACTTGTATGTGACTGGATCACAATATTTACAAGTAAATTATACAGTGTATGTAAGAGCAGCTCATCTGGGCAGATTAGCTTAGCGACAGACTTAAACTACGAAGGCATATACCTCTAATTCTCTATAAGTTGTTGAATGGCATGGTGCCGTATCTGAAGTCTCTCTGCAGCTGGTAGATGGCTCCTGAAGGTGCGAGCCCGTTCCGTGCATACTTGGCAATGTCTTTAAGACTAGCCGTGGACCCGTGTCAGGACTGCATACCCTCACTAGCGGGTCAGTGTGACATCTGAATGTTCACAGGGTGCTGATTCCATCAGCATTCATTTCTTCTTCCACACAGCATGGCTGCCCCACACAGCCGGACGTCTACGCTAGTTTTCCTCATTCTGTAAGATCTGAGGGAAGTGAGCCAGCGGTTCAGAAGGACGTTCTTCCCCGCTTCCCGCTACTCAGTGGGCCGATCAGAGTTAGATAGCCTCTTCTTGTCAAACCGTTCAACTTTCCTCAATTGTTCTTTGATTCATAGTTTATTTTTCTACTTCCCAGAGTGAGCCTCTCAGCTATGGTTTGTACTAACTGTGTCTTAAAGGAAATCCCACTGGGGCCTTTAAATGCAGTTTGGGTTTATGGATAGTTCATTCTTCAGCTAAAATCTGGTGCCTAGGGACCTTGTTACAATCTTCACCCAATAAATGACCTTGTATGTAGCATTTGCATAATCACTTGTACTTTTAATACCATATCCCTCTAAAACAAAGTACAAATACATACAGCCTACGATTACTCAGATGGTTGAATTTATAGAGTCTGGCAGACAATTTTAGTTTCATGAACTGGTTTACAGTAATTCAAAAGTCAAGAGCAGCACATGAAGAAATTTTACGGTTCAGTGTTAGGTCGCAGAATCTCCTTCATATGTACATTTGCAGAACGGTGTGTTCTCTTCTGGGCTGTGTTACAAGGAATGAAAACAAGCAAGCACAGAGACACTACAATAAATCCAAGAAAAGAGCTGGACGGCCACCACTGAGGAACCCGTTATGAGAGCCATGTTCATCTGTGATTATCCGCAGCGGGAACATGAGTGTGCACCGGGACTCCAGAGGTGTCATTGTTACATTCTTATGCTATTAGCACATCTTTGCTATCCTCACACATAACACTTTTTGGCTGATGTGTTGAAGATACACTTTATTTTTCTCTTTGCATAGGTAATTGTGTATTTAAAACATAGGTGGAATATATGAAGAACGATAAATAAGTTACCAATTCCTTTCCACAGAAATCCATTCATGCGAATATACTTGACTATCACAGTGTTAAGTCCCAGTACAGGGATAAGATGATACTGAAATTCTTTTTCTGTCACAGTCGCTCTGAGAAAGTATTTCTTCAGACAGTCTTCAAGCTTGACCTCATGGGACAAGATATATTTCAAAAAGGAAGCAAAAGCAAATGGACAAATATTCTCTGTATCAGCGGACCCGCCTGAGCCAAGATGGGGTTGGGAGGGAGGGTTATAAACAGTGGTGCCTGCCTCAGGCTGCAGGTCCAGGGTGTTGATGCTAATTCATCACTAATAGTTGGTCTGTTACTCAGAGGTGGTTTCCATGGAGCACAAGAGCGTACTGCATCCATATACATGCTGCGTTCATGGGCCCTCTACATTCTACACTTTGATGATGGGAGCACACCCACAGCATTGAGTTGTTAGATCACTTAAAAATTATGCACTATTGTTTCTGAAACATTCACACATAAAAGAGCTAATCCATACAAATCCCAATTAGTCTACTGGGGTTTGGGATGAGCAGAGCCTTTGCCCACTATGTGACTAAAGCACAAACATTTAAATAACTTTTTCTACATTCACTTGACCAATAAGTTTGGATTTATACACAATTGAGAAGTTGTTCATCTTCTTGGTTCCCATAAAAATATCAGCATGTAAGCCGGGCAGTGGTGGTGCACGCCTTTAATCCCAGCACTCGGGAGGCAGAGGCAGGCGGATCTCTGTGAGTTCGAGGCCAGCCTGGTCTACAAGACCTAGTTACAGGACAGGAAGCAAAAAGCTATGGAGAAACCCTGTCTCGAAAATCAAAATATATCAACATGTAGATGCCCAAACATTTTATACTTCTATGTAATAGTGTTTTTCTTATTTTTTATTTTTTAAATTAAGAAAATTAGAATTGAACAAGAAAGCAGCTCCAAAGTCAGTCATATGGACAGCCAAAATATTTCTGGGTGTACATCATGACCTAATTTCAGGTAATAGCTAAGAGAAAGATGTTCCACAGTTAATATGAAAAGGAAATGAACATGTTAATGAGAAAAAGTAAGGACACCAGGACATAAGTTAGGACTGCATATATTTTCTGTGGTGAAAGTTGATTGTTTGTGTATTTCCACAATGCAATGGCTAGGCACCTGTAAATTCACTATTTCTTTGTATTTTTTCTTTTAAAATTGTTTTTTATTGAGTTACATATTTTTCTTTGTTCCTCTCCCTTCCTCCCCCTCCTCTTTTACCCTTTCCTGTCGCCCCCAGGCTCCTAATTTACTCAAGAGATTTTATCTTTTTCTACCTCCCATGTATTTTAAATCCATGCATATCTGTCTTAGAGTCCTCTATATTGTCTGGGTTCTCTGGAATTGTGAATTGTAGGTGGTTTTTCTTTGCTTTATGTCTAAAAACCCTTATGAATGAGTACATATTATATTTGTCTTTCTGGATCTGGGTTACCTCAATATGATGTTTTCTAGATCTATCCATTTGCCCACAAATTTCAAGATGACATTATTTTTTTCAGTGTGTAGTACTTCACTGTGTAAATGGACCACATTTTCCTTATCCATTCGTTGGCTGGGGGGCATTTAGGTTGTTTCCAGGTTCCGACTATGAACATAGTTGAGCACATATACTTGTGGTATAAATGAGCAGCCTTTGGGTATATACCCAAAACGGATATTGCTGGGTCTTGAGGTAGGTTGTTTTCTAATTTTCTGAGATGATTCCTGAAAAATCATTTAATTTTCTGAAAAATCCAAAGTGGCTGTACCAGTTTTTACTCCCACCAGCAATGCAGAAGTGTTCCCTTTACCTCACAACCTCTCCAACACAAGTTGTCATCAGTATTTTTTATGTTGGCCATTCTTACAGGTCTAAGATGGAATCTCAGAGTTGTTTTGATTTGCATTTCTCTGATGGCTAAGGATGTTGAGTATTTCCTTTAGTGTCTTTCAGCCATTTTATATTCATCTGTTGAGAGTTCCCTGTTTAGGTCTATACCCCATATTTTATTGGATTATGTGATCTTTTGGTGTCCAAGTTCTTGAGTTCTTTGTATATTTTGGAGCTCAGACCTCTATCCAATCTGTGGTTGATGAAGATCTTTTCCCATTCTGCAGGCTGCTGTTTTGTCTTATTGACCAAGTCCTTTGCTTTACAGAAGCTTTTCAGTTTCAGGAGGTCCCACTTATTAACTGTTTCCTCTCAGTGTCTGTGCTACTGGGGTTATATTTAGGAAGTGATCTCCTATGCCAATGTGTTCAAGTGTACTTCCCACTTTCTCTTCTATTAGGTTCAGTGTGGTTGGTTTTATGTTGAGGTCTTTGACCCATTTGGACTTGAGTTTTGTGCATGGCAACAGATATGCATCTATTTCCATTCTTCTACATGTTGAAATCCAGTTATGCCAATACTATTTGTTGAATGTGCTTTCTTTTTTCATTTTATATTTTTTGCTTCTTTGTCAAAAATTAGGTGTTCGTAGTGTGTGGATTGACATCTGGGTCTTTGATTCAATTCTATTGGTCCTCCTGTCTGTTTTTATGCCAATACCAGGCTGTTTTGCTACGTTTTTAGAGAAAGACTCAGTTGAAATTTTTATGATGTTAGATGACTTCAAATTTATGTATTCCATAACAGTGATTTCATTTCTTCATATCTTATGATAGATCAAACATTCTTTTAGTTATATTATAAAAAATAACTAATATAAACATTTATATCTCTGGTATGAAGAAAATGAATCTTTATGTAGGGATTCTCCTTAACTAGAGCAGAAACCAAAGTGTTTTTGCATTGAGTGACTTTAATTCCCTTTAGTTAAAAATATCTCTTTATTTCACTGTGAAGAGGCTTAGGAATGTCGGCACAATAATTATTCAAAATCCTTCACTTTTGATGCTGGAGAGATGACTCCATGGTTAAGAACATGGACGGCTTTCACAGAAGACCTCAGTTCAGTTTCCAGAACCTAGTCCAGGCTGTTTACCACTGTCTATAATTCCAGCTCCGGGGACCTAGCACCCTTCTTTGACATCCATGGACATCAACACTTATTTACATGATTAAAAGTAATCCACTTTTTTTTTTTTTTTGCATTAATGAGTATCTCCGAGATACAAAGTTAGCCTCTTTTCTGCATTGGACTAATTTGCTTCTTTCAACTTCCTTTTCTTTGCTCTCTAAAGCTAAAGAACTAATATGATGAGTTCCATCATTTAAAAAGTCACAGGGGTGTGTCTGTGTACATTTGTGTGTCTGTGTTTGTGTTTCTGTGTATGTGTATTTCTCTGTGTGTCTATGTATGTGTGTCTGTGTTTGTGTATGTTTGTTTGTGTTTGTGTGTATGTCTGTGTGTGTGTGTGTGTGTGTGTTTTATCTGGAATCCTATCCTAACTACTTCCTTACTTTGAGGCCTTAGAGCAATCACTTTAGTTCTCCAAGCGAAGTTTAGAAAACATTCCCTTAATTGTGTCCTTTTCTTCCACAGCTTAACCAGCTGGAAAAGGCCATGGAGGCAGCGCACACGTTCTTCATGGCCAACCCTGAGCACATGGAAATGCAGCAGAGCATAGAGGACTACAGAGCGACAGCGGGGGTGGACGCCTTCCAGCTGGTAGACAGAGAAGCCAGGCGACATCTGGTGAGTCCTGGGGCCTCTGTCCCTGCCTCGTAAAGCTGACTGCACCTGTTTCGTTGGCTCCAAGCTGAATCGTATAATGGGTTCATATATCAAGTTCAGTCTCAATGTACACTACCTTTCACACATTTGAAAAACATCTTATGAAATATTGTAACCAGAGGTGAAGCTATATTTGATATTCTATATTAACATTTCAATAACTGAGAGAAAAATTTTTAAGAGAAAATTCTCTTAGAAAAATCAGGCTATGGTGAAGCCTAAAACGCATGAAGTTATCTGTCTCTTCCATGGAGCCTCAGTTCTTACTTAGGAATTTTTCACGTCATATCTTTTAATTAATAATTTATTCACTGACAGTTTCACCAGATGTAAATAATGAATACTGACCACATTTACTCCAGAGTTTTACCTTTTTCCTCCTACCTTGTATACCCCACTTCCCTACTTGAGTACCAGCCTCAGTACCTCCTCAGGGCTCAGAATCAGATGTCTATGGCAGGTGAGGATCTGAGGATAAAACTTAACTCAAGTACATGACCTCTGCATCTTCTTTATTTTTTCATGCAAGGGGAAAAGTGAAGTGAAGGGGGCATGGAGGAGAGGAAGAATAACAAGAAAAGTAAGGGAAAAATAAGGAGAAGAAAGAGAGTAAGGGGAAGAAGTAGAAGTAGTGAGGAGGAGAAGAGTAAGGGTGGATCTCCACGAGGTCTTTAGTTTTTATAGACACAGTTGGAAAATTCCATAGGCAAGGACAATGACAACACGCACATCAAAAAGGGCAACTAGAACCTGCCAAAGCAGTACTCTGAAACAGGTGACCCAACCCAGGAAAGAGCAAGCATTCAAGGGGAAGTCTCTGACATTCCAAACCATTAGATAAAGTTACTAAACATCCCTAAATCCTGGACTCATCCATTCTCCTCATCTAATCTCTTTTGTGATAACCAGTTTTGAGGACACCCAGATTTGTTTGTTAGCAAAGGTGGGACATGCTGTCTTCCTGCTCAGTGCCTGTCTTCTACAGAAATTTCCATGTGGTCTGTTAGCAGGTAATTTTGTGGGACTGACTCTACATAAATTTAACTGTTAGAACAAAGAGTGACTGCCAAGCTTCAAGGCCACGTGGTGTGCGGAAAGGAGTAAGGTCATTCCATTGCCTGTGTAGAATTCACACTGCTGAGGTGATATGGGAAAGATTCCCACTTAAAAGGGAAGAATCATGGCTTCACAAGGTTTTTACAGATATGACAGTGACTTTTCCAAAAGACAAGTGTTCCTGCAGCTCTGCAATGGGTTGCTCTATGTGGATGTGTGCTCATACACTTCCCATGGGTCTGCCTATTGGTCTGCCAACTGCACATTCACTGTAGAGTCCTGTGGGCTCCAACATACAGATCTCTTTCTCACATTTGTGTTCATGTCCATTTGTCTTGTGACCCTGAGTTTAACTGTGCCAGTCCTCGTGACTAGGGTTTGGAGCTTTCTGTTGGAGACTGGTAGCATTGGGTGCACAACTGAAGGCAATTGATACCCCATCCCAGAATCCATCAATAGTCAGGAGTGCATGCCTGGCTCCGATGATGGTTTCATTTCTAGTTTCTAAAACAATATGCAGACTGATTTCCAGGGTGGCTCCAGTATCTTACATTCCCACCCACAGTGGATAAGGGTTCCCTTGCCCCATATCCACCCACCCCATCCTGTGCTGTTGTTGCTATTTCTATGAGGTCGTACTGACTAGGGTAAGATGGAACCCTAAAGTAGTTTTATTACTTCCTGATCGCTAAGAATTTTGAACATGTTTTTCAAGGTTCCCTAGACATTTCTTATTCTGTTTTGTGCTGTAGTTTATTTTTAATGCAGTATTTTGTTGATTTCATTGAAAATGCCGTGCAATGCATATGGTGGTTTTGAATCATACTCACCCCTGTTCCTTCCATCTAACTCCTCTGGATCCATGATCATCTCCCCTACCTCCCTCCTCCCTCCTTCATATCCTCTTCATAAATAAACCAGAAACCAATTACTGCCACCCATATATGCATGGGTATGGGGTGCTCACTGAAACACCTACCTACAAGTGACCACATATCTAAAGAAAGCTTGCTCTTCTTCCCCCTAGAAGCCATCAACTCTCAATGACTCCTTAGCTAGGGGTGGAGGAACAAGTGTCCTCTCCAATTCATGGTAGAATGCTCAGTGACTTGATCTTGTGCCGGTCTTGTGCAATCAGTCACCAATACTGTAATTTCATGAGTGCCTACAAGACACTACTTCTTCCCAGTCCGTGATTTCTGTTTCTTGCATTCTTTCTGCCCCCCCACCCACCCAATTACTTGATGTTTCTTGAGCTTGGCAGGAAGGAGGTATGATATAAATAACCTACATGTTGTCAAATGGTGTATTGTTCAATCTCAGTGAGTTTCTGCGACTTGGCTAGTTTTTCTTGCTGTTGATATCTAACATTATTCCATGTGGTCATATAGAATACAGAATGTTATTTCAATTTTCCTGGATTTGTTGAGGCTTTTGTTTGTATCCTAATATAAGTCTTATTTTGGAAAATGGTCCCTGAGTTGCTGAAAAGAGTGTCTACCCTTTAGTACTTAGATGAATGATTCTCTAGATGTCTGTTAGTTGATACCTTGTCTTGTTGTGTTACTGTGGCTGGTTCAAGTAATCCTCCTGCCTCAGTCATTTTAGTATCTAGGACTATAGATGCCAACGGCCATTCCTGATATTTAACACACTTATTTTTCACCTAGAAGTGAAGCCAGTGTGAGTTATTCATGGCTACACTATTTGTCTCCTGCTTTCCAATGTGGAGGATTTCCCTTTGTACCGGAAGTATACAAATTGGAGTTTGAAAAACCCACAGTATTCTTCTTACAAAAAAATACCATTTGGAATTACCCATAGAAAGGCCTTTCTGCCTCAGTTTTTTCGACCTCACCTTTCTCAATGTGATTTTCCAAATGACTGCCAAGAAGAATGATAGAGAAATATTTCAGAAGGAAGATTTGATGTACCAAGGCTTGGAAGTGATGGCACCATGCTAACCATGTTTGCTATCCCATATGCCTTCTCTACAGCAGAGAGATTATAGATTGTCCCATGTGTATGTGCAGAAAGTAAATTGATTGACATTGCCATAGTCCAGTTATGCAACAGGTTCCCTTTCTTTGACATTTACTTGAACCTGTGGAAGTCACAATAGACAGAACAAAAAACCTGTCTGTCATTACTTTCTGGGGCACAAAATTCTGCTCTGATCTTCCTAAATGATCCCGAGTCTGTGTTCATTCCACTCTTGACAAACAAGACCATGTCTGTGTCCTTGCAGGAGAGCTATAACGCAGGAGTTAAACACTATGAGGCCGATGACTTTGAAGCTGCCATCAAGTACTTTGAACAAGCTTTAAGAGAATATTACAATGAAGATATGGAGTGCCGAGCTCTATGTGAGGGGCCTCAGAGATTTGAGGAGTATGAGTATTTAGGGTATAAAGGTGGTCTTTATGAGGCAATTGCAGGTAAAACTTGTTTTTGTTCTTTGTTTTCTTACTCTAAAATGCTATGGATATTGTGTAAACAGTATTCTGACAATCTAGTGCTTAATAGTAAAGATTGTAACATGTTAACGATTCTCATGTGTCTGTTCCATCCTGCTAATTTTTATAAAGTTTTAAGATTTTTATTCCCTATTTCTTCTGATGTATTTGTTCATAATTTGTATTTATTTCATCAATGTAAAAATAAGAAGTACTATGAGTATTTCTTTTCAACATATTTTTTTATTTTATTTTATGCCTAGCAACAAAATGTGGACTTCTCATGTAAGTACATGTGGACTCACTTTGCTGTATGTAGTGGCTAGATAACACCCATGATATAGGACCATCATCATTTTTAAACATTAGTCTTTACTGAGGACTAGTGAGATTGTTGCCGTTTTTCAGTATTGTAAGTAATATAGCAATGACCCCTTTGATACAGTCTTGTACAATTCATTGGCAGATTATACTTGAGTGTGTAGTTTAAAAGAATAGGCAATGTGTGATAGTCAAGTCTTTTATTGGAAGAAGTGAGTTCTCTGTATATACCCTATTTGAAGATAAAGAGTTTGTATGAACAATATAAGTGTAAAAACACAACTGTCAGGAGAAACTTTCAGAGTGTGTTTATATAATACAAGAGAGGTGGAGAGCTTTTGTATGGAACAAAAAGCAAGAGAAAGTGGAGACCATAATCTACATAAAATACATATAAAATTAAATTGATTAAAAGAACAAGTAACCAGTATCTCAAATAACTTATAGACAAAATTTTAATACCTTTCATAGTAAAGTGAGGTTATAAATCATTATTAGTAGTAATTTATCTATCAATTGGTAGTAGTATCAATTGCCAATGCTTCTTTAGCAATAATAACATAAAATGCACCCATCCTCTTATTTTTACTTTTTTGTGTGTGTAATACTGAGGATTAAACTTACAGTGTCATGCATGATAGGCAAACACTGTGTTGCTGTGCTATAACTTTATCCATCCTTTTACATTTTTTGTCATGGAATTCTAGTGTAAGTTCCCAGGCTAGTCTTGAACTCTCCCTAGCTAGCAGGCATTGATTCTGTAATTCCCCCACCTCAGATGCCCAAGAACCAGTCCACAAGACCATAGGTCTTTCTTTGTTTACATCTCTAGTCAGTGAAATGGAAATCTGGAGGCCCTAGGGTTATGGGGATTGTAGAGAAAGTAGAGGTTCCTGGGGGGACCTTATGTGACCTTAACTTAATGCTTCTGGGTGTGTGCTCAATCAGTTGGGGTCAGTTGGCCACAGAAGTACAACAGGCAAGCATACAGGTAGCTACAGTGGGCCACTTTGCTGTGACTGTGTTTTAGGGGTTGGCATGGGGAAGGCTTGAGGAGGCCCCTATATATATAAAGCACAATGTATAGGATGAATGTCACAGTTAGCACACAAATATCAGATGCCACTTGTTGGGCAGAGGGGGCGGGTACAATTCTAGTCTTGGATCATGATTTTAATATTCTATTTTTTATTTTATTTTTTGACAGTTCCATGAATATATACAGTGAATTTTAGTCATTTTCAGACCCCCACCCCAGCACCCAGCTTCCTTCTCCAACTGAAGCTTTTCTTGTCAACAGGCCCCCTACTTACTTTCTTCTTCTTCTTCTTCTTCTTCTTCTTCTTCTTCTTCTTCTTCTTCTTCTTCTTCTTCTTCTTCTTCTTCTTCTTCTTCTTCTCCTCCTCCTCCTCCTCCTCCTCCTCCTCCTCCTCCTCCTCCTCCTTCTTCTTCTTCTTCTTCTTCTTCTTCTTTTCTCTCTCTCTCTCTCTCTCTCTCTCTCTCTCTCTCTCTCTCTCTCTCTCTCTCTCTCTCTCTCTCTTTCTCTCTCGTGGTCCAGTGAGTTTTATTAGAGTTTCTTGCTGGGACATGGGTGGGATATTACTTACTTGACAAGGAGAGCTGTCTAGTAGGTACATTAAGATGACACCACCTTCCCCAACAGCCACTAACTGCCAGAATCCTGATAGGTACCTCCTCCAACCTTGATAAAATTTTGATGAACTCAGTGCCGGACATGTCTTGTGCAAGTAGACACAGCTACAGTGATTTCATAATTACTCCTGCTCTGTCATGTTCAGAAAACATCTTTCTACTCTTCATCTCCCCATCCTGTTTTGTATATTCTTTCTGACATCCCCCATGTCCTCCAGGATGTTTCCTAAGCTTTGGAGGAGTGATATGACTGTATCATATACAGAGGAACACTCCAGCATTACGTATTGTCTGCAGTTTAGCCACTCATGGGTTCCTTCATTGACCACCCCAGTGTAATTAGAAGCTTCTTTGAAGAGAACTGGCAGCAGCACTAACCAATGAATATAAGCAGTATTTAGAGGGCAGTTTGACAAAACAAGTGTTTTGCACAATGTAGTAGGTTTGATAATAGCAGGTTCCTTACCTGGGCCTGTGGTCTCCCCAGTCGAGGGCTGTTTTTATTTTTCTTGATGGCATCACAAGATCCTCAAGTGTGCTGAACTTTTGGGGAGACTTCTCACACAGATCTGCATATCTGTCTGCTGCTCAGACACCTCACTGAAGAAATTCTGCTCCCTTTAGGCAAGGAATTTGTTAATTAGGACAATTGAGTGAGATGGCTAGAAACAAACTAAGAATAAAAGGCATAATTTTTCATCAAGAGTTCATACTTTTAAAGTCAATATAATCAAAAACCAAGTAAAGAGTAGCTTATACAATAGCAAATCTTTATCACATATTTGTTGATGACATGTGATGTTCCAAGACATACATAATGAAGAAATGATGTCCAAATGAAATGGAAGTTACTAAAGTCAGTTTACCTTCCCAATTCTAACATCTCCATATCTCCCTCAAAAGCTCTTACTTAGTAGCTCAAACCAAATTATGAAAAGTAGCTTTTCAATCTGACATCTTCCTCAACTCCTAAGTCCATCTTATTTGTTACCAAACTTGGACAAATGCCCCTTTTACATGGCACTTCACACTTACTGAGTCAACCCGTTGGGAATTTTGCTTAAATCAAAACTGCATTTTAACCAAGCCCCCATGATGGCTTCCTTCCTGTTCTTGGTGTGCAGGTCAGACAGAACTGTAATACAGAGCCCAAATTCTGTCCTAATTCTACTGTATATAAACTTCCTCCCTTTATGGCTTTCATCCCACTTGGAATAAAGACCAATAGCCTTGAAGGACTTGCCTTATGTATATTCGTGTTCTCCATTGCTGCCTTCTCAAGTTCTTTGAAGTCTTTGGATGTGCCACTTTACTCTCTGTTTTCCTTGCAAATCAGGTTTTCCATATCATATAGCCAGTGTCCTATTTTATTCAGTCTTCATTCCTCAGGGATGGGCAGATCCCTATGCTACTTAATAAATATTGGCTAAATGACTGTGTTGATGAATGCGAGAATAAAGAATATGGTCTATGCACCAGTAACTATGTATAGATAAATGTGATAACAATGCCTTGTGCTTGTGATAATGTTGATCATAAATGAAGGGTAGAGTTTTTAGAAGCTAATTAGAGAATACCTACAAAGTGTAAACTAGAATCAATATATCTATTACAGTCAAAGTCACTACACTAAATTATCAAACTATGAAGTACTCTATTACCTGAAGTAAATTTAGGTTATCCAAAATCAGTATACTTGTGTGAGTTACTTTGAGGATTTATTTCTAAAACTTTTCTTTCCTTGGGCATCTGCCAATTTAACTTTCCTGTATTTTGTGAACATTATTCATTTAAAAATAAATTTTGCGTGTCTTTTATAGTCTGAATTTTTCCTTAACATAGTGTTTTACAGAAGAATGAGCTAGCATTTTCTTTATTATTCATAGTAATATATAAATATGTTTACATATGTAAATACATATAAACTCTTTATTTAATAGTTTACTATGCTGTGGTTTTATGCGATGATGTACACTACCTTCAGCCCCACATTTGTCTGTGTACCCGTGCTGTCAGTGTCCATGGAACAGATTTGGCAAATGGTCTAGATTCTGTTATGACAACTGATATCTCTGTAGGTTAGTATTTAGTTCTAGTCAAGTTACCATAACCCATTGATTGTTTGGAAGGACAGACATCTCCACACTTAGTTTCTTTGACTCTTAAGTACCACAACCAGCATCCCAGCTCCCAGCCAAACACTGTTGAGTATTAGTCATAGTCTCTCTAGAGACAGCCCAAGACCTGCAATTATAGAACTATGGTAAGATTTCCTGGAAATCTGAAACATGCTCACTTTATGTAGCAAAAGAAAAACAACTAAATGTATTCTCACACAGTTCTTCTGAGCCTCAGTCTTATTATAAAAAAGCACATTGATTGCACAATGACACTGAAAGGGAAAGAAAACAACAAACATAATTACCATGTTGATTTCTACCCTGCAAATTCTTGCATTGCTGGGTGTCCTCAATTCATAGTTAAGCTGGCATTCACAAAGGAGAATGTATTAAGAAAACATTAACACTTGAATGTAGTGAGGAGCTGCTTGTTGGTTCCCGGCCGCTTAGCCCCAAAATAACCACACAGAAACTATATGAATTGAATCACTGCTTAGCCCATTAGCTCTAGCTTCTTACTGACTAACTCATTTTAATTTAATCCATTTCTATTAATCTGTGTATCGCCACGTAGCAGTGGCTTATGGGCAAAGTTTCGGCATGTCTGGCTGCAGCTCCAAGGCATCTCTCTGACTCCGCCCTTCTTTCTCCCAGCATTCAGTCCATTCCTCCTCACCTAGCTCTGCTCTGCCCTGCCCTGCTCTGCTATAGGCTCAAAGCAGTTTTTTATTTATGGTACTCACAGCATATAGAAGGAAATCCCACATGACTTGAATTGTAGAGTTAGAAGAGACTAAATGTTGGAGGAAAACACAAATGGCTGCTTGATACAAATTTTCATGTGGTCAGCTCTGTTTGTGAAACCAGAAGGCTATCTTTGTTGTTCTAATTTGCTGTTTATACTATACTCTGCTTCAAAATATATCCCTTCAGATTTTGAATTGTCCGTTGTTACATCTTTTTCATTTTTTCTACCCTTGTCACTTGATATTAGAGCAGTGGTTCTCAATCTGTGAGTCACAGCCCCTTTGAAGGTTGAAATACCCTTTCCCACAGGAGTCTGCATATCAGATATTTGCATTACAATTCATAACAGTAGCAAAAATACAATTATGAGAATAATTTTGTGGTTGGGGGATCACCACAACATGAGAAACTGAAGGGTCACAACATTAGGAAGGTTGAGAGCCACTGAATTAGAGAAAAGATAGATCTGAAGATGAAGAGGACTTTGGGCTATGGAGGAGTGAACAGTTGGCTGTTTGCTGTTCCTCTAAGATATGAAATGCCACTAGTATTTTATTTCTAACTTCAGATTGTACGTGTAGACCTCATTATTTTCTCCACATTTCCAACTGGAGGTAGATGCAGTAGACTGTGGTTTTGATTCTGTTAGCTGTTCGACATGAGCTCAAGTTAGCCAGGTTATGGAAAACGTTTGCCCCACCCTCCAAATACTCCTTTCCTTCCTGTGTCCCGACCTCATTCTGTAAAATTGCCCAGATCCAGGATGAACTCTGACTCAACAGAGACCCTTTTGAGAGAAGCTGTTGTGCCCAATTAAATTGTGCAGCCATGAAGTCAAGTGATTTTCTCCACCGCCAGGGAGCTTACTTAGCCCAAGTATGAATGAACCATTCTCTCCATGGAAAACGTTGCCCCATCTTTGCTATAGAATTCAAAGTTAGGCAAGGAAGGAGGGAAGTTTTCCTTGTGATATTAGCTGCTTGTGTTTCTTCAGCTCATGCCTTGGTAAAGCAGACTCTAGAGGTAAGAGCCATGGAATTCCCTGTACTTCAGTATTTTACCTATTATAAATAAGAGCAGCCAATGAAGAGGGTGCAAAGAGGACTGTGCTTATTCCAATTTTTTAGCTGTCATCCTTTCTGCCATTTTGCCACTCTCTGTCAAAACAGTATCTTATGTGTTAGGATATGTACTGTCTAGTGAGAGCCTAGTCTATAAGTGGATAGATTCTGGTCCTGAGCAATAGGCATCAAGAAATAGCATTTGAATTCCTCCTTTAAAATAAATTGACAGGGAAGTGGGGTTTAAGTCCTCCATTTCCCCTGCTAAATTTCTCTGTGGATGGCTGTTCTATTATCTGAATGGCTTAACATCACTAGGATGTGAATGACTTGTCTCAGTTCCAGGGCATTTCAGACCCTCTGCAGTAAACCAAAAGAAGCTCAGTATGTCTGGTGAGAAAGTCTTCATTCAGCTTCATGCACAGGAAGCCTGAGGTACTACAGAGGTTCAGGACCCAGCCCTGTCCAGTGATCATGGCTAAGATGATGTTGCCAGCCACTATTTGAAGTTTTCAGGCTAGGAAATGATAATACAGATCTATCTATCTATCTATCTATCTATCTATCTATCTATCTATCTATCTATCTATCTATCTATCTCTATCATCTATCTATCATCTATCTATCTATCTATCTATCTATCTATCTATCTATCTATCTATCTATCTATATCTCTCTTTTCTTTCTGCCCCCCTCCCCGAGTGTTGTGTGACAATGCATGCCCTGCAGAAAGTGCTGCCCTGCCAAAGGTGTGGCCTCAGCACCTGGAGGACACACATTTTCTCTCTTGCCTTCCAGATCACTACATGCAGGTGCTGGTCTGTCAGCATGAGTGTGTGAGGGAACTTGCCACCCGCCCAGGCCGCCTCTCACCAATTGAGAACTTTCTTCCCTTGCATTACGACTACCTACAGTTTGCCTACTACAGAGGTAAAGTATGGACCATCCACGAAGACCTTTGGGGTTCTTCTTTATCACTGTTGGCATCTTCACCATGCAGACCCCTGCTTTCTTTCATTTCACCATCAAAGCAATGCAGGTTTATGCCCATTCTTCTTGCCTTTTGGCTGCAGCTCAGAGCAAGAAAGGCAGTGGCCGAAGCACAGGATTCACTGTGATAATGTCCTAAAACTTCCACTAGACTTGCAAGATTTCTTCTTCAACCTGGGCTTCTTCTTCAACTCACTTTTAATAGGATTGCATTCCCATGGTTGAATGAATCAGTGTATTAAAATAATTCCCCTCTTTCTCTATCCATAGTCCACTTTCATGTCCTTCAACTGAGTGTTTTATACTTCCGATTTTTTTATATATATAATATGCTAATACACTTACAGAATTTTCCTTTTTTTATGTGAAGACAGCATATTATTTATAATACTTTCTGGATATTTTTTATTTACTACATGCCAATTGACTTTTAGTAGGTTAGGTAAAGGAAATAGGTGTATTTTATGCCAAAATTAAATTCTAGCAATTTATTATTCAACTTTAATAGATGAGTACAGAGAGATCTTTCTGATCTCTCTTTTTTAAATGCCCGAATACAATTGAATTAGAACTTATTTCATGTGTCTTCTTATTGAGGGACAGTTGTGTTGTTTAGTAATCTTTTGTGACCACAGTGAACTTTCAAGTAGATAACACTTTACACATGTCTGTGCACATCTATATAATATTTTGAAGGATAAAGATCTGAAAGTTCATCTACTGGGTCAAATAGTTTATTCATTTGTAATTTTGATTCACATTGCCAAATTTTCCTTCATATGGGTTGTATTTTCCAGAGTTCATCATCAGAATATATTATAAAATGTTTAGATATTCCACAATCCCCTAGGCAAATTTATTAATTCAAAATAGCTTTAGTTTCCGTTTTTATTAAAAAGAAAATATTGAATCCCCTCTCTTATACTTGGAGACATCTCTGGAGCCATCTCTGAGAATTTATGTATACACAGAGAATGTATGTATGTATATATATTTATGTATATGTATATATATATGTGTGTGTGTGTGCATGCATATATGTGTGCTTATGAAGAGAGAAGTTTTTTTTTTTAATCTAATTGTGAGAACTATTTGCAAAGGTGGCACAAAGCATTTCAGCATCCTGTTCCTAAAAGTGAAACATTAGTTTTTGCAATAGCTAAATGTTTCTAGAACAAAGAAGTCACATGAAACATCCTGGGCTACTCCTTGTAACAGCTGGATACCACTCAGGTTGCTCCCGCTATGTGGGAAGGGGCTAGAAGAGACCATCTGCAGCTCTGGGGATGCACTCAAGGTTACCCCATAGAAGCAAAAGTATACAACACACTTCCCAGTGATAAGAAATAACACTTTGAAATCACTTCTGCACTCATATTTTATTTATGAAGGCTTCGCCATCATATTAGAAGGTCATGCTCAGAGTATTTACTTAGGTCAAACAGTATAAAAAAAAGTCACAGTTAATTCCTACGGTTTTGCTGTGGTCTTAACAGCAATCACCAAGAAGCATTTTCAGATGAGACGTTGCAGCATTTCTGCAGCGCACTCAGCACCAAAGCAAACAAAAGATTTTCCCATTTGAGGACCTGAAATCATGTCTGTCCTCCTGTGTAATTGCTTCTGACCTTCTGGCTCAGCCTCGGTTTGTCTCCCATAAACGATGATCAGTGCTAATGTCACTAGACTCACAGAAGTCTTCCCCTGAAATCCTCTGGGCAGATCTAACTGATGCAAATGTGACCTAATAATGCCTTGTGTTTCCAGTGGGTGAATATGTGAAAGCTTTGGAGTGTTGCAAAGCCTACCTGATGTTCCATCCAGATGACGAGGATGTCCTGGACAATGTAGACTACTATGAGAGCCTGCTAGACAACAGCATTGACCCAGCATCCATTGAGGCCCGAGAGGTGAGAGCAGAGTGCAGAGAGAAATCTCTACACTGAAGTGTGTTCCAGGGAGAACTGATTAAGAACCAAGAGACAGACATCATCATTAACAACAACAAAAAAATACATAGAGACTTAGTGGCTGTTCCAGGTCTTAATTCTTTCTAGTGTTAGCCATGCCAGAGGCACGTTTCTCATAGGAGCTAGCTTGTGAAAACCCATTGTCAAGGAGACTGCTTGCAGCTCTGATCTTTGTGTTAGCTCATTGGCTGTTATAATGTAAAGTTTCACTTGAGCATCTATCACATGTCTCGGGTGTTATTTAGATCTAACCTCGTCTTTTCTCCTAGGATTTGGCAGCATTTGTCAAACGTCACAACCTTGAATCTGAACTGATAAAGTCTGCTGCAGAGGGTCTGGGATTTTTATATTCTGAACCGGTAAGAACAAAGAAGGAAAATGAAGTGCTATTAAAAACCTTCTTGGTGGATAGATATTTAAGCATTAGAGCCCCTTCCACATTAGTTGGAGATTCTAATAACCTATTTAAATTAATAACTGATTAGGAGTTATCTTTATGTTATTAACGTGGTGAACTTGAAAAGATTTTGATAGGTTCCCATACTGCTATAGTCCAAAGTCAAAAGCAAATTTTGTCCATGATTCATTTGCCTCAGTATTGTTTTATTTTTCTAACCTTTAGATGTAAAATTTTAATGCGTTAATGACTATTGTTCTTTAAACAACATAAGACATCTTCAAGCTGTGCTTCTCTGCTTCTCACACAGTCCCGATAGTCCTAGGAAGACACACCCTTTACAAACCTCATCAGTGCTGTAAATAAATGCATTTTATTGTTTTTATTTAACAAGATGCCTGTGGTCTTCATTTTGGTAAGGCCTTAAAATATTTTTGCTACATACCTAGAATTAATATATGATTAGCTCCTTTGATGCTTGAATTATTTCTGAGTTCTTTCAAACATTCATAGTACAGTGATCATTTTTATTGAACCTTCAAATGAATTCCAAGAGTGGGCTCACCCTGAATGGAAACATGAGGCTTGAAAGTTCTTGAAACTTAACTGCCCTCCTCAGAAACTCTCTCTGCTACCTTCATTGCTTCTAGGGATCCATGAAAGTGTCAATTTACCAAACTTACAGGAGGAGCTCCTCTGCTGCTCATATATATTCAGTGCCAATTGCTAGATCATCGGTATTCTAACTTCTGTTCTTCTGATGGCCAGTTTATAGTATTTTCCCTTTTCTTCATTGAATTATATAGCTATAGGTTTCTACTATCTATTGATGATTGAATATTGTCACACAATACCCATGTTAATATGTTGAGGAAATCACTAATTGCAGCATATTTTCAATTTGTTATTAATTATGACTTATTGTCCATGGCACATTTTACAAATTAGGTTACTTTAAGGAAATATTTCTGGCATAACATTTAACATTATGTTTGTTCCTACACAATGTTTTGAAGAATTGTGTTTTCCCAAGAGGCACCAGAATAGGATACCTACATTATGAATCTATATAGATAAATCACGTTGGTTTCTTTGTTCAAATTTGACTCATGATCCACAGAGCACTTGTACTGAAGGATCTCTGAAGCCCTTTCTGTTACCAAATTTCAAATCACTATCAAGAGCAAAAGAACCAAGGTCCTAACTAATTCTGTGCATTTTTAAAATTCATTTGTTACCTGTGGTGCCCTTGCCAAAAATCGCACCAAACTTCTCTTCATTGATACACAGTGCAAGTTCCTGAATATTTCAGGCCTTCTTAATACTTCATTAAGAGTATTTTATTTTTTTATTCCTCTAAATTGTGTTTTATTAATAAATTTATACCTCTTTCTCAACTGTAAACAGAACTACTGGATCAGTTACGGAGGACGGCAGGATGAGAATCGGTGAGTTCTCCATTTGGGAGACAAACTGCAGTGATACAAAGTGCTCAGGGGGAGGAGATGGCACAAGGAACATAGCTCCAGTGGATTAGTGAACAGAATGTGATTACAGCCTTTGAGCTGCTCTTAGGAACGTGTCCTGGTCCCAGCGCTCCCACTCTCTTCTGTATGGTTTTGAGTAATGAGTTTTCTCCTTGGGTGTGAACACTTTTCCTTGAATTAAAGAGTTAGCCCAGAAGGCTGCAAATGTTAACTACCTGTGATTACTTATTACACAAAGCTGGGTGCTATTTCCATTAACAAGTTTTATGAAATTTGCTCTTCAAAATGGTTTTCATCCTTTGAGAATTGCATACATTTTGATCATAATCAAAATTTCCTTTCTGATGATAAATTCCCTTATGATATTCATTTGAAATCAAGACCAGAAAATTTTCTGCATAGTGAATTGAATGTTATTACTGAACAAATCGAAACTAAGAGAACTCACTTTTAATACAATTGTAATCAACCCACATGTTTTAAAATAACCCAAGCTTGTTGCAAGTGTGTTTGTGATCACATAATCCAACTGACCTATTTTTAAATGAGACAGACCATGTCAACGGAAGGAAGGGACTTGTTTATGACTTTGGAACAATAACCTGGAAGATTTCAGTCTTGGAATCTTGCAATCAGTCAACACTTAATGACATAAGATTACTGGAGAGAATCTAGGACATGCAGGAGTGTTTGAATGTACCCAGTCTGTGTCAGTTTTAAGGCTATCTACTCTCACTTATGTATCTGGGAAGCTTGACACAAACTGTGTCTTTCTCCTCAGAATAGTCAAGAACCAACTCTTACATTAGGACAGGATTTGTCTCCATTCGAGCATTATTCAGTGATGCAGTCCATGTTCAAAACACAGTACAACATGGAGAATTATGAAGGTGCACACAGTCACTTTCTCCTGTTTTTTGGGACAATAGACCTATAAAGAAGGGAGTGAAATTATAGCTGCAATTAATTTTGATAAAAGTTGCAAAGAGAATGTAGAGAGAAATGGCATCCTGAGGAAGCTGAGAGAGCTGCACAAAGACACAGGCATATCATGTGATTTAGAAAGCTAGATGAATGGTCAACAACTCAGAATCAAAGCTTGTGTAGTTGCAGTATTCCTTACCTTTGAACATCTTTATTTAATGGGAAATTTCAGTCTCAATTCTTTTGAATGGACAGGGTCCCTTCAGGAGTGAACGTGGAGGGAGCAGAAGTTCATGGATTGTCAATGGGGAAAAAGTCACCACCCAAGATAGATCGAGACCTAAGAGAAGGTATGTACATACAATCTTTTATGTCTATGAAGACAGAGGAACAGGGTATGGTGGGGAAATCTTTAAAATTTTCTTAATTTCCTTTTCACAAGTTGGAAGCTTAGTTGGGTGGGATCTTGCCCTGAGATCCTTTATTCCATTTAATGTTACTATTTTGTTAATCTGTTTATCTCATTGAACACTGGACTTCACTCTATTCCACTTCCTAGTGTCCCCTTTCTCCTCAAATTGTACATTTTGTGTTTTTCCTTGCACAGCCTGCTCCTTTTCATTATAAACCTGTATAAGAGAGAACATTAATAACCACAGGCAGTGTCAATGCCAGGCTGTGTTGATGTTTCCTCTGCTAATGGAATTAATCTAAAACTCTTCACTTTAGCCTCAGGCAGATCTTTTGAAAATATCACAATAGACTCTAGGTCACATACAAAAATTCTTCTCTGAAACTGCTTGAGCCAGGCCGCCACAGTTCAAATTGCCCTCAACACCACTGTCTTCCATGATTCCGATGAGGATGGCCCCTAAGCACCATTTAAGTGTTCTTCTGCCTTTCTGATCCAAAGTCCCAAAGTCCACATTCTTCCAAACAACAGTGTGGTCAGACCTATCACAGCAATTCCCCAGTCCCTGGTACCAATTTCTATCTTAGCTCTGGTTTCATTGCTTTGAAGAGACATAATGACCATGACAACTCTTATAAAGGAAAAAATTTAATTGGGGCTGGCCTACAGTTCAGAGGTTCAGTCTATTGTCATCATAGTGAGAAGTATGGTAGCGTGTAAGCAGATACGGTACTGGAGAGGTAGCTGAGAGTTCTACATCTGGCTCCACAGGCATCAGGAAGTAAACTTGCTTGAGCTTCTGAGACCTCAAATCCCAACCCCCTAGTGACACATTTTCTCTAACAAAATCACACCTAATACAAAGAGGCCACACCTCCCAATAGTACCACTCCCTTTAAACCAATTACTCAAACACATGAGTCAATGGGGGCCATTCCTATTCAAACCACCACAGAGATTGAGGTGGAGATCATTTTCTCTTTAAGACTAAGAATAAATCTGCAGTTGTCTGAAGTCAACACATAAACAGAAAAATGCCTCAGATCTTTATGTCACTGCAAAAATTGTTTCCAAATACTCCCCCATCCTTTGAATTAGACAAGAACTATGTGGTTTTCCTCATTCTCAGTGGAATACTTGAGGCTTAGAGAGGTCACTAGACTGAATTCTGTTGCCCAGCCAGTTAGTGAATGCTAGATAGTGTGGGATAGACTGCACATGCAAGGATCATGGAAAAGACAGAGGTCATGTGAGATATTAAGTTAGTTTACCTGAGGTACTTAGATATTTAAGATTTGAGCAAGACTTTGAGTAAAAATAGATTTTATTTTTATTTTTTTAAACATGTATGATATGGTAGAAGTTTAATGCAGGGTCTTGTGAATGCTGGGTAAGCAGCCCAGTACTTATCTACATTATCAACCTATTGTTTTTCACTAAATTTGGTAGCTGCCTCTTAGTAACTGCAGTCCTAATCAGAAGTTGCAACTCCAGTTACAGCTACCAGTTCAACCGCACTGGCCATAGCCAGGCATGAATTCTGTTCCCTTGGGCACCAGCTCTATCACGCCTACTAAAGGGAACTTTATCTAGATCTCCATCCCTCTATAGAACTAGGAATTCAATGGTTGAAATGAAATCCTCCGAGCTTGGAGAGATTTAATAGTAAAAAGCTAACCTCTCCTAGCTCTCGCCCTCCCCAAAACATTAGGTGTCCTTCTGCTCAGCCCCCATTTAAGAACCCTAGCTACACATAGTTTCTCCCTACCATTTCCTGTGAGCTAGTTGCTGACTCTGCCTCTTGACCCCAGGTTAACTTTATTTAATTAAACAAATGTAACATGTCTTTGTATCATTAAACATATTAAACAGCATAAACCAATGTAACCCATCTTAAATTAATGTTCTGCCCCATCAACCCTGAAGATACTTCAGACCAATTTCCTAGGATTGTACAGAGAACTGTTCTAGTGGGTAAAACAGTTGGAACAGAAGCATAGAGACAAGAGAACAGAGCGTTATATGAACCTAAGAACAGAACTGGTGCAATTGCAGACTCCTCACAAAAGCAGGTTTTACACAGAGTCAAGCATTGTTTTAGTAATGTACTATTAGCAAGAGTACTGCTGACAAAATTGATAGTACTTCCTAACAGCCATTATTGTTTGCATATATAATTCTTAAGAGAATTTACATAGCTTTCATTTTAATAGTAGCAGACTCTCAAGTGGGGATTTAGTTACTTCTCCAAAGTCTCACATGACATATAGCAAGCACTCAAACCCTATAGTCATGTCCCAAACCAGATTGTTATGTTTTCTTCAATACCTATTGCATTGATTACAAACAGTTATATCTAAGGCATAGCCTAAAGTATAAGTCCTGAGGAGTAAATACAGGTATAAGTGCCCACGACGATTAGACCCTGGACTGACCTTGTCTTAAAGATACCGCGTCTGGATAGGCTTGGTGGTGGCGCATTGCCTTTAATCCCAGCACCTGGGAGGTAGAGACAGGCAGATTTCTGTGAGTTCAAGGCCAGCTTGGTCTGCAAAATGAGTTCCAGTACAGCTACCAAGGCAATTACATAGAGAGAAACTTGTCTGGAAAAACCATAGATAGATAGATAGATAGATAGATAGATAGATAGATAGATAGATAGATAGATAGGTAGATAGATAGGTAGGTAGGTAGGTAGGTAGGTAGGTAGGTAGGTAGGTAGGTAGGTAGATAGGTAGATAGGTAGATAGGTAGATAGGTAGATAGGTAGATAGGTAGACAGATAAGGTATCTTTGGATTTTGTAAATTTGACATGTGTTCGGAGAACTCAGAAACAATAAAGGATACAAATGAGCAACCAGATGATGTAGTCACAGGGCACAGATCTTCCTGTACTCTCTCTGCATATTCATCTCCCAGTACCTCCGCCGCAAGCTCATATATATATATCCCTGGTGTTCAAGACTGACAAAGCCTGACTTCCACCTCCTCCGTGCCCCAAGGTGCAGGTTGCAATCCTTGGTCCTTCAGGGACTGGGTCCATCCAGAGTCTAGCTATGGGATACAAGATGAATTGCTTCATTAGCATAATAAGCTCAGGTGTGATAGTTTTACAGAGACTATGAATTATAAAAATACACTTCTATTATTCAGGAAACTTCAAGTGTTTTAGATGTGCTGAACTAGGAACTGGTAATAGAATGCAAATGCATTTTTGATTCTACCACATGGGCAGTGCCCTCAGACACTTGAGAATAGTGGTAAGCTATAAAATTACCAGGCCCAGAACATTCCCATGGCTTGGCAGAAAGCAGATGCCAAGGGGGCAAGACTCCAGGAGGCATGTGCCATAAAGTACAGTCTCTGTCATTTTTCTTCTTGTTTGCAAAGGGTCTGTCATCTCCTTGGGTTAGTGTTTAATAATATTACCACAGCATGGTCACTGGGGGCCACCTCCCAAACTAACTCCAGCCTAGGACACACTCGTGCTGACTCACAGAAAACACCTCTGTTAGTTACTCATTCTTTTAGCCCCTGTTTTCCAAAGACTGTGCTGACTAATGAGTCCAGGGTCACTTGGGACAAGGCCAAAATAATGTTGAACTTGGAGTCTGAAGGCTCGATCTCAGGATGTGTTATGACAGGACTCACACTATGACATGTCTCTCCTTGGCCCCTCTGTGCCTTGCAGTCATTATCTGTGAAGAAAGGTGGTAACTAGGCAGGAAATGATGCATGTGCTGTCCTTTTAAAACCCTAAAGGCTTGTGCTCATGTCAGGGCTTATTAGCTCACACCCCGCCCCATGCCTAGTGAGATGTGATATTTATGAGAATACCATTGCTCTTGCCATGAGCCTCAAGCAGTATGCACAATGAAACCCTTGCCTAGATGATCTTTGTTGCGACCGGGGAGTGAGAGCCAGGCACATACTTTATGAATGAGAGAAGAATTAAGTTGTTTAACCCAATCTCCCTGCGCACTGCACAGTGGTTAAAAGTTGGCTGCAATCATCAGACCAGGCCCCAGGAACCACAGCCTATTGGACTACATTTTTATTTTAATTTTCACATTTTACCCTGTCTGGTGTGCTACTGTAAGTCATCTTTGGTCTGGTCGCATCCGCGTGGATGACAAGCTTCCTTCCCATCCCCTTCTTTCTTTTGTTTGCTTTTTAAGTGTGATATATTTCTGCTTAAAATTCTATACATTCTGTGGTAATTTTAATGCTCTTGAAAAGCATATATGAAATACCAATTCTCCCAATCTCCGTCATTCTACATATTTAGGAGTATGTGGTGCCCAGCCTTTATGTGAATATTTGAATGTTATTTGTTGCATGGCTCAGGGTTCTGCCACTATCTCCACACCCTCTTCTAAATATACTCCATTAAAGCAAGCTTACTAATATTGACACCAGAATCTAATATAGTATTCTAGCACAGCTCTACAATTCAATAATAATGATAACAGCAACAAACACTCATGCTGAGCTTGGGTGATAGAAATTTTGTTCCTTAGTGCTTTAGCATAGTAATGCTAAAATTCATATTTTAAGAATAATCTTATTATAATTAAGTAAATTGCTTCAAGCCAAAGAATAATAAACATTTGACAAATTACAAACCAATTTAGTTCACTAAACTCTGTGTTCTATTTATATTTGAATTTCATATTTACAAGTGGTTTTCTGTGAATCTGCGGTTGTCTTTTTTGGTTCAAGGAGTAATTTTTCATTTTTAAGTTGGAGTAGCTACGCAGCTTTCTGAGTTTGAAGGGATGCGCCTCAATTTGACTAGGAATTCTTATTGCCTACAGAGATTGGGACACCATTTCAAAACTATATGAAGAAGACCTGTGATGGGGCTGTCACTGTTTTTGTTTTATCTAGTTTCATCTGCTTAGGACAATAGACATGTATTATTATCTTATCTTTTCTGAGATTCAGAACCCAGAGACATCCATCATCTCCCCCAAAGCTTATTCCAACATCTCAACGCGGCCTTGACTGGTGTCTTAGTTAGGGTCCTGTTGCTGTGAAAAAGCACCAAGACTAAAGGTAACTTGTGAAGAAATGGGTTTATTATTTCAGCTCGTAGTTCCATGTCATATTCCAGATGGGGAGGTGATGCTCAGTCAGGGCGTGGGGATCTCTACAACCACCATAGCCAGTAGGGTAGTGATCCGCAGGAGGCTAGAAGGCAGTTCAATTCAACACAACTAAGAGCAGGGTGTTCATTCACATTTTGGGGGTTACTTCCAACCCCCCCAAGTAGTTTATTTTAGGTATGTTTAAGCACAAGACAATTGGGTGAAAACTGTTCATTCAGATTTTGGGGGTCAATTCCGACCGCCCAAGAAGTTTATTTTAGGTATGTTTAAGCACATGACAATTGGGTGAAAACTTTCCTGGCCATAACTCACTCAGCCCCATATGCACAATAAAGTATAACAGAGTAAGAGAAACAAAGGTCAGACGTGAGTACATGGAAACTCTTCATAAAGTACCTGTGCACCTTCCATAAAGATGGATTCTATAAATTGACTACATGTGACCATCCATAAAGAGAGATTCTATAGACTGACTGAGAAAAACAAGCTGATGATGTGGGCCTGAGAGAGGATCTGGTGTCTCCTTTCACCACCAGTTCTTTAACCATGCCTGTCCCAGCCTTCTGGACAGAGGACTGCTTGTACATTCCCTCCTTTGAAGGATCAGGCCTGTGTGTGTGACATTCCAGGTTCCGCTAGTGCTTATCTGGAAGCACAAATCCCCCATGCCTCCTACAGCAGGGCAGGAGCCTGGAGCAGAAACTGAAGCAGAAGTCGTGGAAGAGTGCTGCCTATTGGCTGCCTCATATGGCTCACTCTGACTCCTCTCAGAGCAACCAAGACCACCAGCCCTGGGGTAGCATCACACTCAGCGAGCTGGAGTGTCCCCTACCAATCATCAGTCAAGAAAAATGCACCCGGGTTTGTACACAAGCCAATCTTGTGGGAACCTTCTCTCAACTGAGGTTCTCTTTTCCAAAATGACTGCAACTTTATATTAAGGTGGAATAAACTAGCCATCAAAACTGGGAAATACTTCTGATTCAGAGGGCAGAACTCATTTCCTAGAGAACTGACGGACCATGGCTGTGCAGTCCTGGCTGGTTCTCGGCCAGAGGATGCCCTCTGTTTCTTGTCCCATCAGTACTAATAGAACTGCTTGCCTAATCAAGGCACACAGCTGGGAAGACAATGAACTGGGCAGGTGAGCCTGGGAGAAGTCACAGCCTCCTGTAAGATAATCACAGGCCTGACCTCCCATCTCCTTTGTTGTAGTCTGTGAAGCAGAAACAATTACCCAGCCATGCTCACACTTGCAGCAGGCAGATCGCACAAGGGTAGGGATCGCGAAGGTGGCGAGGATTGTCTTAGAGTGTGCCAGAGGAAGGAAAAAGGGGCGAGAGGAGAGGATGGAAGAGGAGGACAGGGGTGTCGAGGGGAGGAATTGTGGTGGCCCAAGCCTGAAAACTACTGTGTAGCATTTAACTGCCTGGGAAACTCATGAAACCTACTCAGACACTTCAAGTTTCAAGTGGTATTTAGATTCTATCCAATTCTGTATTTTTCTAAAACTTTAGTACAAGAAGTTTTAAGGAACATCACACTGTGAATGGAAAACTTATTTTTCTACTTATCCAAAAGATGGGATACTGAAAACTAGGGTTCTGTGTATGTATTGTCTTAGAATCCAAGAATTCTACATTTATAAGTTTTGCTGATAATTTTAGAATTATAGGAGGTGATGACTAAGGACATCTATCTATAGCTGAATTCTGCTGTAGATGTGTATCTCGATGGGGCATAAGGTAAAGTCACGCTGACTGCTTGATTGAATGAGTTAATATTAACAATCAATCAAATTGAAGGCTTATGAATAATGTAGCAAGACCATATTAAAACTAAAATTAAACAGATTCACTAAGACTTCATTGTAGTGTTAAATTTACATTTGTGATAAAAAAGATGCAACACTAGATAACAAGATACTACAAGGAATGCTAACCCTAAAGCACCCTGTCCCATTCTTTCAGGAGAATGTTCATATGGAATCTGGTGTTTTATTCTAAGCAAAATAGTATCAACCTTCTTCATTAGTGTTCTTGACTTGGCTATGGTTTCTTTTACATTCCTGCTCTCCTGTTTCATAATTTTGGGCATCAGGTTATATGAAACATAAATATACATAATACAGCCCTGTCTCTTGCATGGGAGAGTTCAGGGTGGGGCACAGTATGTCAGGTACCCGGAAAACTGAGAGACTGGCAGACAGGGTCCACTTTGATTTGTTAATGGGCATCTCTGCTAGCAGTTTGTTCCCAGGTTTGAGACCTAACATACATGCATCTTTTTAATATGTGATTGTTCTTGTACTCCCATGTTCCTGTGTTCCCGCCTCTCCTGGGCTATCTATTGCAGATTGATGGTTTCTGTGCACCATCTTAGAGGGTGGAAGCAGCAGGAAGGACACTCTGCTTTGTCCCCGCAGGTGGCCCTCTGCTCTATGAGAACATCACCTTCGTGTACAACTCAGAACAGCTGAACGGGACTCAGCGGGTTCTCCTAGATAACGTCCTGTCGGAAGAGCAGTGTCGGGAGCTGCACAGCGTGGCCAGTGTGAGGACTGGAAAAGGGCCACCCTCAGTGCTAGCCCAGCTTGGGCCTAGAGTCAGTGGCATGGAGGAGAAAAGCCCCTTTGCCAATCTGTCCTCAGCCTCGAGGGCAATGTCCTGGAGGAGGGCAGCCCCTGTCCCAGAATGTTCTGAACCTGGAGGACAGTGTTAGGGCATTAGAATTTCACATACTTAGGCAGAAGACAGTAACTGTGGTAGGAGGAAGACATCGGAGGGGCTTTTATAACTTTTAGGCTGGAATAATCAGAAAACTCCCACTGGCTGAGTTCTTAAGACAGTAGCCATCCAGCGTATGCCCTGCCTACTATAGAAGTTGCTGGAGAAATCCCTCTATTTTAACCAGCAATTAGCCAATAAATGAATAGTTTGTATTAAATGTCTTTTTTAAAAGTGGTATTATATAAGGAAGATAAAGAAAAATGCCCCTATTAGAATTGGTTATCCCTGTACCCTGGGATTATGCGGTGCTGAGTGAATTGTTCCTTGTCATTGACAGAGCATTTGAATGCCTTTTGTCCCCAGGGAATCATGTTGGTTGGTGATGGATACCGAGGAAAAACGTCACCCCACACACCCAATGAAAAGTTCGAAGGGGCGACTGTCTTGAAAGCACTCAAAGTAAATCCTTTGCTTCCTTTAAGTTTGGGTTCTTTGGGATGGTGGCAGAGGAGGTGGGGCTGGGGCAGGGCTTGTGAAGGGGAGGGAGAGTTTAGAAGGAGCAGCTGAGGATGGACTCAGTTGGTGGTTTTGTGCTGTGTTCCGGGTGCTGAGGGCCATTGGCAGCACACACCGTGCCTCTGCACGACACCCCCAGCCACTTCGCTGTTTCTAATGATTCCCTCCCTCCCGGCATCCATTTACCAAGCCTCATGTTTCCTAAGTTTTTATCTCGCCAAATGCTATGCAAGCACTGACCTCATGAGCTAATGATGGAAACATCCTTAAATCAGTCATGCTTCTCGTCTCAAGAAGTATTATTAGAGGGGAGTGAAGGATATGTTCTGGGAGAAGGGGCAAGGGGGCAGTGAGCTTTTTCCTTCCCTCTGCCATTCAGAGGAGCTGTTGCATGGCTCACCGTTCTACTTGAACATGCAAGCACATGCTATTTATCATTCCCTTTAGTTAGAGCAGAGATGGCCAGTCGGCATTCTTGTCATGAAACCGAGAGCCTCTTTGTCTCGAGCCCTGCAGTCAACCCTGCAGTCTCTAATGTCCTTGGCATTTTGGTTTTTTTGTTTTCAGTTTGGTTATGAAGGCCGGGTACCCCTGAAGAGTGCTCGCCTCTTCTATGACATCAGTGAGAAGGCCCGGAAGATTGTGGAATCCTATTTCATGCTGAACTCAACCCTGTATTTTTCCTATACACACATGGTCTGCAGAACAGCCCTGTCTGGTAGGTTTCCAGAACCTGAGCTTGTCCCCTTCTTCCCAGAATGCCACAGGAAAGAGAACAATCCAGCAAAGCTCTATTGCTGTGATACTCTGGAGTGAGAACTTATGAGAACGCCAGATTTCTAAACCAACAGAAAGTTCTTTCTTTTTCTACTTTTTGGCTCCTAAAGTTCTGGGAGATTCCCATTCTGTACAGTTTCTGTTAATCCATTTCTCATCATTGCTAAGACAAGCAGGGAAATAATACTTCTCCGCTCTGTGTTTGTGGCACCCAGGAGGCTGGAAACTGCAGTTATGTCCTCAAGCACAGGGTGGAGGTGTAGACAGCAAGGGTCTCACTGGAAAGTGTTCTGAAGGGCAGGTTTTCTCTTCCATTCACCCTGCTGGGGGTGGAAGGAGATCTAGGTCAGAGCTCTTCGCACTTGTGGAGAGAGAATCAGCCTTTGGCTTCCTTCTCCATTTCCTCCGTGGGCTTTCCCTACCCCACATGAAACTCAACCTACAAAATGCCTGGGATTTACCCAGGCCCATGCATTCTGTCTTTTATACTCAAAAAGACAGGCGTGGCGTGACCGAAGCTTCATGTCCAGTTGATGGTCAGCCGCAGGGGTCTCTCCCCTGGTGGTCTCTTTCTACAACCACGCTGCCTTCTCTCTCTCCCCCTTCACACAGGGCTGAAGAAGGCTGACAAAGTGTGCATTTAGCTGTTGCACATTGGGACGCTTCTCTTCTCCTTCTTCTTCCTGCTCTCAATCTTGTCCCTTCTTCTGGCAGGGCAGCAGGATAGACGAAATGACCTCAGTCACCCTATTCATGCGGACAACTGCCTGTTGGACCCAGAAGCTAATGAATGCTGGAAGGAGCCTCCTGCTTACACTTTCCGGGATTATAGGTAGGGTTGCTGCTCCCAATCGAGCTTTTGTGGAAAGCCGGAAACTGCTTTGCTTAGCTTGCTACTCTGGAGTAGAGATTCCCAGGAGTCACCTGGAACAGCAGCCATGACCAAGAACGAGCCTTCCCATTCTTTTCTTAAGTATTATACATAGATTGCCTCCTTTGAAGTAGACAGCTCGCTTTGTAAATCAGTGTGTTTCTCTAAGACCTATCATTTTGCATGTTTTCTCCACTCTTCCAGCATGAGGGCGTGGTCTCTCAACACTCGTAGCACTTTATCACATACATGTGTATTATTCACACCCTCCAAGAACTGTGTCTGCATTGTGTCCATAGGAAATAGAAACTCCAAAGGGAATACTGTTGGATAGTGTGAGGAGTCATGTTAGCACATTAAGAGAAGCTATCCCAGGATGCAACAGCATATCTTCGTATGTAGCCACTGTGTGTATTTAACAACATGTCAGTTGTTGCTATATTGTGATTTATTCAAAACATTTAGAGAGCAGTCCTTATCTGCATGGCCAGGCTTGGTCACAAGGAATTCATTAACTAAGCTAGAGAAAGAAAAGTCCATCCTCTGGGGTAACTTTTCTGTGCTGGAGGAAGAGCATTACAGACCGTGTGGGCGAGCAGAGAGGGCTTATGATCAAAGTCTGATTAGGAGTTTACAGTGTGAAGTGAGTTTGACATGAGACGAGAACCATATGTAAGTGGAATCAATAAGCATCAGGAATATAACCCAGGCTATCCCTGAGCTTAACTTCAAGTCTATGGAGGGCCGGTGTCAAAGACAATTTACCACTCAGGCTGGTCCAGTCGTCACTAGTCTTCAGTGTCTTACAGCGATGCTGGCGAGGACTCTGTTGTCACTGGAACAACGTGTCCTCTTTCCTTACAGCGCACTCCTGTACATGAACGACGACTTTGAAGGCGGAGAGTTCATCTTCACTGAAATGGACGCCAAAACTGTGACTGTAAGGAAAGCCGCTCCTAAAAAGGGACTGGGGATTTTTACTTCAGTGTTACCGCCTTCCCCACATCGTGCTGGTTGTTGAATTTCTACTGTTTCTGAGCACAAAGTGCAAGAGATAAAGTGGATCACGGTGATCTATAGATCATAAAAGTATTAAGCATACGTGATTGTTTTAGTCCATTTTAAATATGAGCGAATTGAAAAAAGAATTTTTAAGGATTTGATTGCAATCATATAAATGTTAGACTTGGCATCAAAGCCAAGAGCAGTGGTTCTCAACCTTCCTAATACTGTGATCTTCGTGTACAGTTCCTAACCTTCTGGTTAACCACTCCTCCCCCTTGTAAAATAATTTCCTTGATACTTCATAGCTATAACTTTGCTACTGTTATGAATCATAATGCAGTAACTGATCTGTGACCCCCAAAGGGGTCGCACCCCACAGGTTGAGAACCACTTGCTTAGGTTCTGGGACTCCTTGAAATAGTATGATGGGAACCTTCAAACAGCGTTCCTAAGACCCTCAGGTCTAGGACAAATCAATGGCTTCAAGTGGGCAGTATGCTTAGATTGAGCATGAACTTCCAAATGTGTGTGCAGACAAACTGGTCTATACAGTTAAGTATAACCCATGAACTTTCACCTCCAAATGGATATGTATACTCTCAAATATATAGATCAAAAGTCATACCAACCATTTTATTCATAAACGAGCCAATGCCTTCAGAAGCTAGCCTCCTTAGCACTTACAGACGATATAGTTAGAATCTTTTGATCTTTAAGCCAAAGATCAAACACACTATAAGAACACTAAATCTCAAATGAAGAACTTAAGAATTATATAAATTGATTATGAGGTATCTACCTTGCTGAAAAATCTAAGTAGCCGGGACATGTGTATGAGGAACTTCAAAGTGTTAGCAGTAAATAAGCAATTTTCAAAACTCTTCCATTATTTTGTACATTCAGTCTCAGCTTGCACATTTTTTCCCAATAGTGAAACATATACATGTATATATGTATACATATATACATATATGTCCCAAGCTGTGTATCATTGACTTAAAGGGATTATTATGAGGATTGTGGGGATAGAACATAGAAGCATGGTTATAACAAAATATTTCATGAAATTGAGTACAATGTTTAAACAGACATGTTGCCTCGTTTTTTATTGGAAAAGAAAAATCACTAAGTGCTTTGAGGTTTCCTATGTTGAGAAAAAGAAACAAAGACTGAGGCTCTGGACTGGAGTTAAATCCCTCTAAAAACTCTCACGTTTAGACAAGCCGTGTGCAGAAAGCATTTTATTCCCACGCTTTGAAAACATGGAAACTGAAGAAGAAAAAACGTTCCCATCTTAGTTTGGAAGAAAATAACGTGGTTGACGATTTCTTTGCCTCTACTCCATCTAGTGGCCATATTTGGAAGTGCCCAATGGTTAATGGTGCAGAGGCCAGCCTACTGTAGCTCAGTCCGGTTCTTCACTGAGTATGAGTCCACCCTGCCTTTCTATGTGTGAAAGCAGAAGGCATTCTTATTTCATAGTTCTACAGTTATAATAACTGAGACATATCACGAAGTCCAGAACCTACTTCTCACCAAAAAGTGGATGAAAACCTGCTAAGCTTTCAATGGAAGAGCTCAATAGCACTTCCTGTTTGTAGCAGTTTTAGGGCTTTTGTAGAAAATTAAAATGATCATGTAGGAATGATTAAAAATGAGGAAATCCCACGTCCCTCCTTTTCTATAACAAACTTATTCCAGTCTCGAGAAGTGGCAGGTTTCCATTTTCCTTTTCACATTGGATACTGAGGTCACAAAGTTTGATTCCCAGCCGCCCACGCCAGGTGGCTCACAACTGCCTCTAACCCATGCCCTTTTCTTGCCTCCAGGGACGCCTGCACACATGTGGATGACCCCCTCCCACCACACACACACACACACACACACACACACACACACGTTTCTGCCAACTTCTGGCTTCCTACACACAGTCACAGGACCAGAGTAAACCTATGTAGCATCCAAGGACTTTAGAAAAAAATTCCACCATGTTCCTGGAAAGGTTAGAAAGAAAGAGTCTCCTAGCTGTAAAATGCAGTCATCTTACACACACACACACACACACACACACACACACAATGGTCGGGGATGCAACTGTACTCTGGCTGCAGTTGTCCAAGCTCAACGGAGTGAATGAGCTTTTCTTATTTCCTGAAGGCTACAAAGTGGTTTCTCCTCCTGCCACAGACCCTGTAATACACAGGGCCATGGCCTCTAACGCTCAGTTGCCTATGCTTGCTCAGCCTCAAGAGCCTCCTCTTGATTTTGCAGTGCAGCCCAGTGCCCTCGGGAGTGTGTTCCTTTACTATCATGTCCTGCCAAAAAGTCAGTGGACAGCTTAGCAGTGTGCAAGCTTTGAATTGCTGTATCAGTGATTTCCAATCTCGGGAGCCGTGCATAGGTCATCCCAGGGGCTAGTGTGTTCTCATCACTGGACGTAGCCGAGTGACACCTGTATGACGTCTGGCCACGAATGTAAAGGAAATGAATTCAGATCCTTATATTGCGGCAACTACATAAAACCATAGGTGCAGAGTGGAGAATTAGAAAGGTTTCCAGCCATGCATCTGCGATGTAAGCCAATAGTAAAATTTCTCCTGTACCCCTCATATCATCTTTTAAGTTCACAGATATTAAAAAGCACACCCACCTTAAGAACCAATGAATTGCTGGTACCAAAAGCTACAGTAGTGCATTAAAGTGCAAGGCTTGTGTTCTTGAGTCGGTGTGTTATCACCAGAGCACATGCCAGGTAACGCCTATGTCCATGGGATGTGCCACGCATGTTGCTTAAGTGGTTTATTATGTAAGGTACGTTACTTTGAAACTATATTCTACAAAGAAAAAAAAAATCAAGGCAGTCTTTGTTTTTTTCTTTAACACTGAGATCCCATCCCAGTTCTTTGCTTCAAAATTTAATCCAAGTAAGTAATCACACAGAAGGAATGATAAATAGACACATGGTATAGGAATTGAAAGTCTAATTTTTATTTTGTTGTCAGGCCTCTATTAAACCAAAGTGTGGGCGAATGATCAGCTTCTCATCTGGCGGAGAGAACCCTCATGGGGTGAAGGCGGTCACTAAAGGCCAACGCTGTGCTGTGGCACTGTGGTTCACCCTAGACCCTCTTTACAGAGAATTGGTGAGTTTGCTGCTACTGCAAAGTGAGCCCTGCTCCCTGTACCGACCTCTCTGAGAAGTCCTTTACATTGTTCCTAAACCTGTAGTAATTTATGCATTGACATTTGGGGGAGAGAAGAGTTGAGCCTGGGGTGACTTCTGCAGTGACATCTGGGAGAAGGACGGGGTTGAGCCTGGGGTGACTTCTGCAGTGACATCTGGGAATAGGAGGGGGGGTCAAGCCTGGGGTGACTTCTGCAGTGACATCTGGGGAGAAGAAGTGGCACTGAAGGCAGCTCTTATCCATTTCTAAGCTTGAAGACATTTGCAGAAACAGATCCATTTGTGCTCCCTGACTGTACAGACAGATGTTGAGTATTGAGCTCACTGACACCCTGTACTGTTGGCAGCCAAGGATTTTCTCCCGGTCACTAGAAAGGCCAGAAAATCATCAGAACATCACTGACTAGTTTATTAAGCATGTGTAGGGAAGGATATAGAGACCTGTATTCTTGTTATTATTTATTACACTATTAAGCTGACTGTTAAAAAATATTATATTGATCCTTAATGTAATATGGCTGGGACGCTTACTGTTTCCATCTGTCAAGAGTCCTGAAGTCGAGCGCAGTAGACAGAGTAGAATCTCCTGAAGAAAAAAGCCAGGCTCGCTTTAGGGAGTCACCTCCAGTCCTCACCCTGGTTCGGTGGGATTGTCAGTTTGCTGACAGCGATCAGAGATCCACCCAAGGTCCAGAGATTGATTGCAGTGGTCACTAAAGGTGGACCTGAAACCACCAACAGAAGTCTACAGATACCATCAAAGTCTACTCCAGCTCTGAGTGTGGAAGAAGAGATGAAATTCTAATTTCCCCCTTAAAGATTTTTCCTTTGCTGTTGTGGAGACAGGGTCTCTCAATGTAAACAGAACTGACCGTTTTGGAATTCACTAAGTAGATCAGGTTGACTTTGACCTCACAAGATCCCTCCTGCCTTTCAAGTGCTGAAATTAAAGCCCAGTTCAAGATGTACTTAGTTTTGGATTATGTTTGTATGTGTGATTATGTGCATGTGTGTGTGCTGGTGGAATTCTGATGGGGACATGTTACATGCCTGGTGTAAGAGTGAGCCAGCAGACATTGCAGTTGAGAATTAAACACCCGTCCTCTGCAAGACCCCTGAGCATCTTAACCAGGGTCAGCTCCCAGCCCCTGAAACTCTAGTCTTCAAATGGTGCTCTATTTTTTCCTTTAAACTTGTAAACTGAATCCAAATCCATTGTCAGCAGCAGCGGTTTAGAGAGAGCCCCTTTGTATGATCAGAAAGAGCATTTTCTTTTTCCTCACACTCTCGAAGTCCTTTCTTTGCTGCCTAGGTAGGCTTTCAGGTGCAGAAGTGAACAGAAGAAACTGGACTCCAAGGAGCAGGGAGGTCCAGCAGCTAGGGAAGGAGAAAGCAGCAGTCGTGTCTGAAGTGCGACAGTAGGTACACCTTGTGTTAGACACAGAGACCCTGACAGCCTGGCATAGAAAGTCAAGGATGGCGCTGGTGGGGAGAACCCAGCAGAGCCCAGAAAACTTCCAGGGGTGCCCAAGAGCCTCCTTCATCTGTAGTTTCTCTTTCCTTGAATTTTTAATCTAGAAAATGTCCACACCACTCCCCCTATTGTAAGGTCTATACAACAAATTGTAGAAAAATCAGCTGCCTGTTTTTAGTATTAATTTGGTATCATTTTATTTCCATCATGCCCTCACAATGCATTGTAGCATTTTATTAAAATAATGAATGCAAACCAAGTTCTCTGCTCCTTCCTGCTCAGGATACTTCACCACCAGTGTGCAGGCCTCTTGGAAAAGCACTAGGAGACTTCTCCACCCTGCAGGCTGTTCCGCCATCTAGTGGTCTTCGTAGGAAATGACAAGAGCCTCTTAGTTACTAATCGAAAATTTTCTCCTCTGCCTCACCTGAGGGTCTGTAAGAACACGAATGCCTGATTCATACCTTCAGATGATAATAATAATCTAATTATGTAGGGATCTGTCTCAGTACCAGGGCTTTAAAACTCTCCATATGTTTCTAATATGTAGCAAAGTTTGTGAATCTTTTAAACCTCAACTTAGACTGGATCCTGAGCAAAGCCTAAGACTACTGAGTAATGGATTCATATGTGTGTGTAATGTGTGTGTACGTGTGTGTGTGTGTGTGTATGCATGTATGTATGCATGCATTCATGCATGTATGTATGTGTGTATTTACATATATAGACTTTCTTTGTTCATGTATACATGCATGTTTATGTGTGTCTGTATGTATATATGTCTATATACACACATGCATCCATCCATCCATCTATCCATACATACATACATATTACTGAATGGGTGGTAGTGGCCCACACCTTTAATCCCAGTACTCATGAGGCGGAGGTAGTTTGAGTTTGAGGCCAGCCTGGTCTACAGAGTGAGTTCCACAAAAGCCAGGGCTACACAGAGAAATCCTGTCTTGAAAAACTAGATAATAAATAATAAATAAATAATACTCCTGATCATCAAGAAGAATTCAGTCATATATATAAAATGTTAAGATGCCTTCCAGACATCTGTCCCAACACTTGGGTCTCTTTCTCTTTAAGAGGCGCATATGCTGATCGTCTCTTGTGGACGTCAAATATGAAAACTGTGTGTGTCAGCTTGCTAGGCACTGCGCTTTCTGATGTCACTATGTAGTTTTCTATCATTTTGTGTGTCTGCTTCTTTTAGTTATCTGTGTTTGACATCATGATTAACTCTGAGCTCCCGCATGGGAAGAACTTTGTTTTCAAGTCAGAATATAGTTATTCTTATACTTTAGTGTGCCGGAAACTGGACTGGTGTCAGCCACTGGGGAATAAAAATTGGATGGGACATAGCCCCTACTTTCATGGAACATTAAGTCAAACCAGAGAGATGATAACCGGGAATCAAATTATTAAAACACCAGGCAAGTTGCGGAAGGATTGTCTGCTGCAAATGACGACTTGAGGACCTAAAGAGTCAGTTAGGAAAGGGTTAATTTGGGGGAGCAGTGCTAGAAATAAGCTTTATAAGATGGGATCCTCTAGGGAGATGCACTTTAGGCCTTCATCCACATAAATGGTTCTTCTTAAAGATAATAGAGCCCTTGACCAGAGGTAGTAGCTTTTACGAGCACTGGAAATACATCAATGATCAAGAAATTGAGAATCTCCACTCTCCTGGACCTACATTCTAAAAGAAGAAAAGGGACAACCAATAAGAAAATAAAAAAAAGCAAATGATCAGAAGATGTTTTTTCAATAGCAATAAATGATATGTAGAAAATAGCGTAAAATAACTGAGCTAACAATAGATGGTAGACCAGCTAGGAGGCTCTCCAGATGTGGCATGTAAACTGCAACCCGGCTAACAGGAAGAACCAATGAGAAGGAACCCATGGGGAGAAGTCTTCCAAGCAGAGGACAACTTGCAGAAGACCTGTGATAGGAAGGCGTTTGGAGAAGTGTAGCCAAGAAACAAAAATGTGCTGGAGTGGGGGAGCTCCGTCTCAGAGCGCACACCTTGCGAGCTCCTGGGTCTAACTCCTAGCACCAAGAAAGCAAACAAAAACACAGCCCACAAAAAAGAAGATCACAGCAGTTGGAACAGGAGGTTTTAGAAAAGATAAGAGAGTTAGATTATTGCAAGGATAAAAAGGAGGCAGGGCCCACATTCTTGATTTCATATCAAGGCACGGTGGATTTTATTCAAGCTGCTAAGAAGCGTTTGTGCCCGCCCCCTACTCTCCACACCACATAAGCACCCTAGACTAGGGAGTGGCCAGAAAGAAAAGATGGCTTCAGCCAACATGTGGACTTAGAGGAATAACGCAGCTAAATGATGTGGAAGGTTGCCTGTGAAGTCTGGGGGAAGACACGCTCGGGATACTGCACTGGGGTGGGGAAAAGGAAATGCAGGGGATGCTGGGAGCATCCTGGGGAGTATTTTGCCCAGATTAGTGCTGGGAATAGCCAGAGGAGAATGTAAAGTAATACAGAGTTGCAGATTAAGGCAAGCAGGGAGGCAGGACACAGAAGATGGGAAAGTATGGATTTTTCAAAACCTGACACACCCCCCACCCCAAGAAAATAGAACCTGCAATCAGCTGGAGTTGTGAGCCACACATAGAACAGTGTTGCAGAGGGACTTGGAGGAACATGTCCACTAGGAGCTTGAGTGAGGAGGCAAACCTGTTTGGAACCTTCCAGAGCACTTCATGAGAAGGATCTGAATGAGGTAGTCTTAAGATGTAGCACTTGTCTGTTTAGGGGACATTTTGCCTATACACATTTTTAGTTCTTACAATGTGGGGACATCTTGTATACCAGGGAAGTTAACATCTACAGTTCACAGGAAGATCCCCTCCCCACAACACACATACACGCACATACATGCATGCACACACGTGCACGCACTCACACACATCCTAAAATGTTAGTAATGCCATGACTGAGAAACTCTGGCCTAAAACAAGCCAATGGCCATGCACCATGCTGACCTAGGGACAGAAACAACATACAGAACATCCAGGGCCAAGAGATGTATCAAGTACGGGAGACCAGAGCCAGGTGTTGCAAGCAAAAGGTGAGCCACGATCATTTTTCCTGAGAAATAGAGTCATGTAAAAGAGCATGACAGGTCTGAAGGGGGAGTAAATGGTGAGCTGAGTCTAAACACTGAGTTGAACAGGAGATAGCAGTGGGATCGTGAGACAGAGAGGGTGGAAAGTTGGTAATCTGATGAGGCTTCCTCGGGAGACATCTCTGTAGGTAACTGCTTAGGACATGGGGATGTATGGAGACTGTGCCAGTTTGCAATGCAGCAGGCTTCTCCCTGACTGTGCACAGATGGCTGGCTGCAAGTGTTGGGGAAGCATCTGCTGCCGGGCCTGGTTATTACGCCTATACCACAAATGTGTCACTTGTCTTTTTGCAGGAGCGGATACAGGCCGATGAAGTGATTGCCATCTTGGATCAAGAACAGCGCGGGAAGCATGGACTGAATATTAACCCCAGAGATGAGCTATAGAAAAGAGAGTGTTCTATCGAATATTTATTTAAATTGTTAATCTTATAAGAACCTTTTTATTTTTGTACAGAGCCATGGTATAAATTAACAGGATACTATGAGTCGCTAGATTCCCCCTTCTGTCCCTGTCTCTGCTCGCTTTGCCCTCCTCGTGCCCTTGGTTTTCTTCAGTTCATCATTCAGAGCCCAGGCACATCCCCAAACACACATCTCACACACACGCTGCATGCCACACAGTCACACGGGTAAACATGCATCCCAGAGTTACTGCAGAAGCACACATACACCACTCACACACCACACAAACTCCTAAACATGCCACATATACACACACTAAACACATACCACCCAGATAGACAATCTCTCTCTCTCTCTCTCTCTCTCTCTCTCTCTCTCTCTCTCTCTCTCTCACACACACACACACACACACACACACACACACACACACTACACATACATGATTAATTTCTTGTGCATTCAGAATCTCAACACAACAGATTGTTTTTCAGCAACCCCACAGTCAGAGTGTACCCCATGTCTAGTCTCAGTGTGTGAATTGCTCTTGGGCCTCCAGCTTGCTGCCTTTCCCCATGGCCTCTCGTGGTGCTTATGGCTGAGAGTACATACTCTTCCCAGCAAGCCTGGCTTGAATCTGAGGAGCCCCTGACACGGTCTGCGTAGCCCCGAGAGTCACAAGCAGCAGCATCTGTCAGACTTGAGGAAGCCACTATTGGGATAAGGACAGTGACACAGGGTCCCCTCACCAGGGTCTTCATGGACCTTGAGGACTGGTGTTGTACGGGGCAGCATCTGAGTTGTCCTTAAACAGTCACACAGAGCTTCTAGCAGCACAAGTTCATCCCAGGGATGATGGAAGAGCATCTTTAATCCCCCTGCATCAGGCGCAATTGCTCAGCTGCTGGCAAGGGGCTGCCGCTGGTGAAAAAGTAGAATCCCTTTCGCAGGTTGCTCCTTGTCTGCCTCTGCTAGGCAGCCTCTTCCCAGGGCTGCTGCCAGCTGACAGAGGCATGTTGTGTCTGAGTTGTTTAATAAAAGGAGCCTTGTTGCAGCGTTTGTCTTCTCATAGACGTGTCCGTTTCCTCTTCCAGGGGTGGTTTGTAACCATTTGCGACAATGCCTATCCCAGGAGCAATGAGCCATGACAATTTTGCTAGCAGACAGTGAACTGCAAGAAAGCAGGACGTTTGTTTTAGAAGGAACAGAGCTGGCTAGCAAGTTAGAGTATAAATCCAGGGACCTGGAAGACTTGGGCTCTGTGCAAAGTCACTTGTTCTAGCTTCTGGGAGCCTGTGGCAGGCAAGTGTAGCCAATGGGAGACCACACCTACTAGTGCAATGTGCCCTAGTAAAGGTGAGGTTTGCTTTCTGTCCCTTGTGAGCTGCTAAGTGCTAAGAACATTTGTTTTCGGAAACTGAGAAATTCAGGTGCAGGGCTATGTGCCGTCAGCCCTTCACTGCCAAACCGCAATTTTGGTTGCTTCTCTGCCATGGAAGAACGGAAAAAGCACGAGACTCCCAAGTGACCTAGAGCCACTCCCTTCCTCTGTATGGGCTCCAGTTTCCTTTTCTGAAAATGGTGTAATTAATCATACTTGTTTCCAAAACCCTATGCCTTGCTCAAGACACAAACCAGTGGGAAGAGGAATTTTAGAAATACTAACCAATATGAGCAAACATTTCTGCTAACATCTAAGAGTTACAAATGAGGTTACTATGGGTGTATGCCGTTACAAAACTTTAAACCCAACTTTAGGTTAACAGTCCGTGAGGTACGAAGAAGATGGTTATTATTTGTTTGCTCTCTACTGTGAAGCACGAGCCGCCACCCAGACTCCATGATAGGCAGATCGGGCAAGGATCTCACTTCTGTTTTCTGGTAACAAGACATCAACAAAGAAACCAGTCCTTGGCTCCTCACAGTTCTTGCTTCCTGGGTGCGCTGATGGCCGGGGAGAGGCAGTGGCTTCAGCATGGGGTGTGCCATGCAGGCCGCAGAAAGTGGGCACAGGCCTCAGTAGACGCCGCTGTTGTGTGAGATCTCATCTTCTGCCACGTTGACAGCAGGGAGTGGCTGTTCCCGTTCTGCTGGTTGGCCGTGTTGCTTTCCACCTGGAACATCGAGGATCTACTAAAGCATTCATTTTTTTAATCTGCTCCACATCAAACCATGCATAATTTCATTCAAATATTTAGGGAGTGTCATTAGATGACTTAAGACGGCCAAACTTCGAGTTTATGTGTTCTTTAGCCCTGTTTGCAAAGGAGTGGAAAATCCCATTTGAATTTTTGTTGTTTTGAGAGTTGAAGAAAGCCGTAGAAATTGCAGTTCAATTCCCTCCTTTTCTTTGGGCAAAAACTGAGGCTTAGATACGATCCTGTAGTGATTGAATTATAGCAGACAGGACCAGACTAAAGCCAGAGTTGTTGGAATGGGGGCATACAAGAATGCCTGCACACGATGTCTGGAATACAGGAACACGTCTTCTTCTACCTAGAAAACTGGTGCCTATCTCTCTTTGTTTAAATATGGGACTTGCTCATGCATCCATAGTGCTGCAGGTCTAAATCCGTCCACCAGGGGTCCCTTTTACTAGTTTACACAGAAGGACTCCGTGCTCAAGGCAGCCTAAGCAACCATGGGATGTAGAGACCATTCATCCCTTCCTGTGTCAAAATTCTAACCCTCAGAGGGCTTTTGGTTTTCATCATACTACTGCATTAAGTGGTTTTAACACCGAACATACTCACATGAGGAATCCAGGGGTTTTCTGAGCATGGGATATGATGCCCAATTAGCAGGTAAAGATAAAGTGAGGAGTGAACACAGTGGCTTCCTATAGAGAGTTCCTTTCGACCCAGAGCATGGGGCCTGAGGGAGCAGCATGATCTTTCCAGAGAGAGGAGAAGCAATGGCAGCCGTTGTTTCTTCTCTCCTCTCCCTAGGCCTGCCAATCTAATATGCTATCAGAGAAGGTTTGATTTTACAGAATCAAGAAAACCCCCCTCTCTTTTTCTGCTAACAACTGTGTGACAACATACTTTCCTTCTGTCCCCTGAGATGCATTGGACACAAGGCCCTAATTCAGCTTGATTCCAGACACACCTTGGACCCCACAAGGCTCATGACAGGCATGAAGATGATATCTGGGAGTCTTTTTTTCCTGTCCCCCAAAGGCAGAGAGGTGGTCTTTAACTGAAATTTAGAAGAGAGTGACATGGGACGGTGCCCCCTGGGATGTGAGGTGCTTTCTTCACAGCCTGCCTTTCAACTGCAAGGAACTCTCCATTTTCCTGGCTTTTCATCACATAAGTGACATGTCCTTGGCACTCGTTCAGCTGAAGAGCGGCCACGGAATGAGTCAGTTCCATTTAATAATATATACCTATGAATTTTAATTGAAGTACAAATGCTGAATTATTTCACATAAGACAGCCACAGGGAACAACTCCCTCACTGACGTCAAGGAGGGAGTAATGGAGCCACCTCAGCAGCTCCTCACGCCAAAGCATTAAGGAGTCTGAGAAGGCTGACAGCTCTGAAGCTGAAAAGTGGGGGGAAAGGTGGAACTGATCCCACATCCCCAACTCTTGGGGGGCGGCAAACAGCAGCCATTTGGAAAAAATTCCAAACCAGGAGGCCGTGGTTCTCCTCCACCTGCTGTCAGGAAGGCCTGTCATGCAAGGTGACCTCATGACATGGTCCCAGCAGCCCACCCACAACTCTCTTTGACTCCCGGATAATTTGATATTTTCGATCTGAGGCATAGGGCCTGTTGTGTTTTGTTACCTGGTGGATATCTCCAGACGCATCGAGACAAGTCACACCAACCTCCTTTGACAAAGCTCATTGTTGGGCTGGAACTGTGGAGTCAGGCTGTCAGAGTGTCTGTCCCCATGGCCAGGCCTCGTTGCAAATCATAGCACGTTCTGTGCCCTCCACTGCCCTGACCTCTGAGACCAGACGATGATGAGATGAACAATCTGATCACTGACCCTGATCTGCTGGGCAATGAATGGCAGAGGCCATGGGAAATGTTTGCATTAGTGAATCATCTCTGGCTTCAAAAATCTTCCTAAGAAACCATAACACAATAGGTAGAGAATTTATATTCCTGTCCTCTCCTCCAAAAACAAGGTTGGGGAGGGAGGATCTGATTGATCGTTAGTCACTGTTGAACCTACATTTTTCTCGTCACAGTTTTCGTACTTCTGGAGGAAGGAGAAACAAGGAATAGACACATCCAGCTTTACCTTCCTCCATAGGCCAGTAACAGAAAGCATCCAGGAGCAAAGTTGGGAGCCGTTCCTGCTAACTGCCCTTCTCACTTGCTTTTCCATCCTTAAAAAATAAGAACCAACAGTGTTTTCATCTGAGCCTCCATTTCAGCCCCAAGCTGAATGTTAATCTTATTTATACGTGGAAACCCTTGCCTAGGATCCTCTTCTCCGACTCGGGTGCCTTCCCTCATGATGGCAGTTCTCTGACGTAGGTTCGAGAATTTCTATAGACCTTAGTTAGAGCCTTGTCCCTTCTAGGTTCATGTTTTCACCTTCGAGTTCCTCTCTGGTGGTGGGTGGGGTAGAAACAGGGGCTGGGCAATAACTGCTGGCCATGTCTCATCTTTTTCATGCTCGCTAACCATATGTCCCATTGTTTTAAAGACATAATCACAGTTGGCATTTACAAAGTATTTTATGGTCCTGAAGCACTTGGCATTCATATATAAGTACATAATTATGAGAGACATTTAATGCACCCTTTATTCTGTAAATAGGGGGAAAGGGGACAGTCTCGGGGAGGATGGTGGCACAGAGTTCTCAGCATCGATGAGTTCAGTTCTCAGATGGTTCTGAGTGGCTAAGGCAGAAGCCAGGCAAGTTATTCAGAATGAATGGGGGCACTCAAAGTAAGGTGAAGAAAAGTCACTGTACATGGATTGGCAATATAACAAACACTGCCATGCAAGGGTTATGTTAGGCGTGGGGAGGAAAGGCAGGACGAATTCAGAGAAGGGAGCGGTTGGGCTGGTGCAAGGTTTGCAGCGGGACAGCAGAACTGGTTGTTCAGTCCCCATTCTGCTGTCTAGAAGCAGATGTTGTAACCCGGGTTCTCACTGCACCGCCATCCTCAAGCGCAAGTCCTGAAGGTGAACAGGCCAGCTTCCAGAAGTTCACATTGGAGCTGTTGTTGAATAGGGTGCAGGGTGGAATAGGGTGGGTAGGGGTAGGGTGGAATAGGGTGGGTAGGGGGTAGGGTGGAATAGGGTGGGTAGGGGGTAGGGTGGAATAGGGTGGGTAGGGGGTAGGGTGGAATAGGGTGGGTAGGGGGTAGGGTGGAATAGGGTGGGTAGGGGTAGGGTGGAATAGGGTGGGTAGGGGGTAGGGTGGAATAGGGTGGGAAGGGAGTAGGGTGGAATAGGGTGGGAAGGGGGTAGGGTGGAATAGGATCTTTCCTGCAGATTGCCTTAGGAAAACACTTTAATGAGCGCTGTGAAAATCCAAATAAATACCAGGGAAGGAGGAAGTTTGATTTCATTCCCTGGCAAGGGAGGTATTATTTAAGTGGGTGGAGTGGAGCCCTGGGGGAGCATGCTTCCTACCCAAGAGGAGAGGAGAGGAGAAGCTACTGTCAGGAGTGGCTGAGAGAGGCCCTCTCACAGCCAGAGCCCAGGGCCCAACCTGCAGTGTTTCCTCTGCCTAAGAACCCATGGAACACTCTGCCCCTCACCCGCAGGGGGCGGGGGGGGGAGCTGTCTCCTCACACAGTCCCTTACACTGTCTCTCAGACTGGAAATAAGGAGGACTCGCCATCCCTGAAGTATGATGTCTGAAAAGCTGAAAGCCTTTGGTAATCTCGGGGTGGGGGCTTTTAAAGAAAATCAGAAAGCCACGTGTTCCTTGTTAAGGGACATCTTTCCCAGTGGCACCCAGAGAACAGCATTGCAGACTCCCTGGGAAACATTAGAAGAAAATTATCTTCAGCCAGAGTTAATGGGGCCAATTTGCCGTATTTAAAACCAAAGGGTCAAATAGGCCATTACACAACTTGTGTCCAATCAAACCTTGTTTGTTCTCCCTACCTGTTTTTGTTCTGTTCACCTTTGCGAATGCCTTTGAAGGTCTTAGGCAATAATATTCCTTCGGTTTAGAAGAAATTACAGAGTGAGTCCCTGAGGCTCAGAAACCGACTTCAAGGCTTCTGGTCACCAGAACAACGTCTTGGTTTCTCATGAAATCCAGGGTTATTTAGCAACATTTACTAAATATATGCCTGCTCCCCCCATTTTTAAAGTTCAGAGTTTCTGGATATGTATTTCTTGTGAGATAATATGAAGATGAGTTAGTTATGTTTCTTTGAAATTAATGTTGGTAATTAAATTACAACTGTATTTCCCACCTCCCAGTGTTCGACATAAACAGTGTCATATCTTCTTTATACACTTGGCTTCCAAGATGTCAAGGTATATTTTATTCTGCTCTTTCTGTGTATCAAGAGCTGCCCTTCAAGGCTTCTCTGACTGGAGCGTGCAGATTCCGGGGAGAATGTTCTGCTTGCCTCTTTCCCCAGCATGCTGGTACGGTGGGCTGTTACTCACGTGTAGGAGAAAAGAAACCAGGCACCAAAAAAATCATCTGCTTTAAAGTCAGTTCCCAGGGAAGCATCAAGTGGTGGTGTTGAAGTTCTGACAGTTTGGAGTTTGGGGATAAGTAGGAGGCAGGGGAATGACCTAGAGTTATTTGTCTTTGGGCCTCACCCACTTCTGCACACTCCAGTAGAGATCCCGAAGGGGTGACTCCTCCCAAGATGGCAGCCTCCCTAGCTCTAAGCCGTCAGTCTGGCTGCACTCTGCCTAGACATGCCCTGGTTTCCTCACAGAGCGCTCCCTGCCTTCTCTGAACTTCCAGGCCGCAGGGCTGAGTGCAGGGTACAGATTTTTCCTCCCAGACATCTGGCTTCTGAGTGCAGTATTTTGTCTCTAAGGGTAATAAAAGCACATCAGATGTGCTCCCTGTACCAGGAACTTTGCTTTGAAGCACTGGTGAGCCACTTCAAAGGCTCAGGACCAGAGGGGGCCCGTGTCCTGAGGACTCAGAGGTGTGCCTATCCACTGGGACGCGTTGCCCACTAAAACCCGATTGTCACATATGACTAACTGTCATGTTGAAAACTTTAAACCACTCTGTCTTCAGAGTCAGCATGGACCGTATCATTATATCTAGAATCCCGTGAAATAAAACCTTCCTGTGCGGAGAGATGGGCAAATTAAAGAGGAAGCTGCCTGGCCATCTGCGCTCAGCAGAAGTCTTTCCGCTGTTGAGCTGAAGCCGGTGTCTGGCTCTCTATAGTCAGTGGGCCTTAAATCCATCAAGGCCCATGATAGAGACACAAGGAAACAGGCATTGCTGTATTAGTGCTTGCTGTTTATGGACCAGCAGAGGAAAGCCAGGGCAGATACTGGCTGGAAGTCCTTCTCTGCACCTAGGCTCCCTAATTTACAATGTATTGAAGTTAACTAAAGGTTCGTAGGAGAACATGAGCTCATACTCCGGCCTCCCTTGGTATCTCTGGCTGCTTTTGACCAGCTCTTAACTAATGGACATTCCTACTCCTCTCTCGGTTTTAAAGTGTTTATCTGTGAAGAAAAGCCTAGCAATACCTCTCTCGTGAGATACCAAGAGGCTTATTTGAGAAGATAGATGAAAATGCCGAGCTTAGCAGGTGACCTCTAGAAGGTGATGGTCACTTTACTATCTAATGCAAAGCAGCAAGGAAGGGAAGAGGGTTGGAGGGGCCCCACTGGCACTTTGACAGTTTAGTGGAGATGTTATTGATTGTCGATGCAAACTTTGGAAACCTCAAATAAATTTTCATATAACAACATGCAGATGTAAAAAACTGGTACAGATGCAGGAAAAGAGAAACTCGTTGCATAAAATTGAAAGGTATTCTAACTACAAACTAGCTGCCTATCCGCTGTGTAGAAAGAAGAACCCTGACTTTCCCAAAGACCTTTTGACTCCCTAGATTCATGCAGACATGGCGTGTCAGCTTTTATCGTTCTGCTCAGCCCCACACATCATGAAAGGCGGGACACCTTCTGCCCACCTCGCTCCTGTTCTTCCACTATGAAATCTGTCGTCTTCTCTTCCACTGCCTAGAAAACATGGACCCACTGGTCAGCAGCAGAGGGCACTATCAGCGTATTTTGCACAGCGGGGTTGGAAAGGAGATGTCTCTGCCTCCATATCTTCACTTGGGCATTCCTGTCATCAGGACTTGATTTAACATCCACGGTGGGGTTTCAATTAGGAAGGATGTTAAATAAACATAAGATGCATCTCTTACAGAACACGAGAGAGATGACCGTGCACAAAATAAGGCGATATGCTGGTACCTGCCTGAATACAAAGACGGTATTTGAGAGGTATTTGGTTGGGAGGGATTTGAGAGCAAGGTTCAGGGTGGACTTGTAGAGGATATAGGGAAATCTTGCAAGGCAGTTAGCCTACAGTGTGTTGTCTTTGGGTGTAGTATCTAAGTAGATATTACAGTATCTAAGATGAAAAGCATTGCAGGTAAAATAAACAATACAAGCGAAATCAAAGAATCTTGCGTTGTGAAGAACATGACCTCCACCATTCATAGTCACTATTGTGGCTTACAAGGGTGGCGGCTTTCACAGCCATGATGTCACTTGGCTCTCCCTGCAATCCTGTGACTTCAGCTTTGAAGGTATTATATTAACCTGACTAATGAGAAATTGAGCCTCCTGGAGGGAAAGTGACTTACTTAAAGTCATCCAAGCGATCACTGGTAGGGTTGGGGTCAAAACTAGCTTTCCTTCTTGTTAATGCAGAAGGTATCGTGAATTGGACCAAAGATTGTTGTGACACACACCGTCTTAAAATTAGGGTTCAGGATGGTGTGTAAATAGGACATGTTTCAGCTGTTGTCTGGGCCTTGTGGTATTTACCAAGTGAGAGTAAGATACTAAGGCTTTACCCACAGGAAGATTCTGAGATTTGGGGAAGCCAGAGATGGGTGCTTTTATGCCTCAGTTGTCATACTAGCAAAATTTGCATTTGTGGTATTGTAGGGGAAAGACTGGTCTTATGAAGATCAATGAGGAATCCCTTACAGAGATTCAGGCTGGGAATGGGCAGCCTGGGACTGGTCTGCCCCAGTGCGAAGGAGTTTTACCATTGTGGTTATCTATGATTGATGACACATGGAAATAGCAGAGCACACAAACTTCTTTTAATAATTGGCTTTAGGGTCTCCATGAGCACCCTCCACTCCCATCCCATTGCCTGAATTCATCTGACTTCATGCCTGCTGATCCCAACACACATCTTTGTGGGCATCAAATAGCCTGGATCACTCGGGAATCAAGGACAAAATGGGAACATTTTAAAAGAAAGAAAAATGGCCTAGAGCCTAGCAGAATCATCAAGGAGAAAAGGACAAAACTCAGGAGTTTGAGATGCAGAGGCAAGGGGAACATTCATGCTGTCCTTGTAAACAGGGCACCAATGGAAGGCTTCATTGGCTTTAAAGCAGCGGTTCCCTAACTTCCTAATGGTGGCACTTTAATACAGCTCATGTTAAAACTGTTTGTATTGCTACTTTTTAATAGTAATCCTGTTACTATTATGAAATGTAATGTAAATATCTGTAGTTTTCAATGACCAAAGGGGTCACGATCCACAGGTTGAGAACTGTGGTTTTAGAAGACTGTGACCTTGCTGGGTGTGTGAGCATCCACGTGGCAGCAGAACACTTGACCGGAAAGTTTTGTCACAAATACAGTTTCTACTCTGAATCTTGACGTCATTCTTTTTCCTTTTTAACCTTGCCTGATACCTTTATATGTGATCTTTAATACACACTTTTATGTAAATAAAATGAGGGTCATGGTGACTTCTTCAAGTTGTTTGTGTTGGTCACTTCTCTCTTAAAATGCTTCCAAAGATGTCCAAACACATCAAAATATTTTCCTGGTGTAAAGAACTCTGCATATCGAGCCTCTGTCTACTTTACCAAGCCTTCCCACTGTCTACCTACGTCTCTTTGTTCTCTGTTGCCTAACATCTCCATTTTCATCGATGAGATGTTTATAGTCTGCTCTGTTCTATTACAAGGGTGGCCAACCTTTTGGCTTCTTCAGGCCATATTGAACAAAGAACAGTTGTCTTAAGCCACCCATAGACTCTGGAACATTCTCGTCCTTCTACCACTCCTGCTTCCACAGTAGGGAGGTGTTAAAAATGTCACAGTCCTGAGAGAGCATGGACAGCTGCTTTACTCTGGCATATCATTTTCCTCTAAGAAGCTGTACTGGCTGCTTTGTGTGTCAACTTGATACAAGCTAGAGTTATCAGAGAGGAAGGAGCCTCAGATGAGGAAATGCCTCCCTGAGACTCTGCTGTGAGGCATTTTATCAACTAGTGATCCATGGAATTCTGCCCAGCCCATGGTGGGTGGTGCCATCCCTGGGCTGGTGGTCCTGGATTCTGTAAGAAAGCAGGCTGAGTGAGCCAGGAGAGCACCCCTCCATGGTCTCTGTATCAAATCCTGCTTCCAGGACCCTCCCCTGTTTGAATTCCTGTCCGGACTTTCTTCAGTGATGAACAGCGGTATAGAAGTGTAAGCCCAATAAACCCTTTTCTCTCCAACTTGCTTTTTGGTCATGGTGTTTTTGTTACAGCAATAGAAACCTTAGCTAAGACAGAATCCTTCTAATATTGCCTACACTCTTATGCTAACTTCAGATTCTCTCCTGAACAGGCTGTCCTGTTCCACCCTTCTCCCGTCCATGACCTTCTTATATCCGTGCTTCCCAAATCTGTGTCCACCTCTGCCATCTACAGACACTAATCTTGAGCTACCACCACTCTCAGTACCTGGTGCCAGACAACCAACATACGTTTTTCTGAAAGTAACCCATTATTGTGTCTCTTTGCCTCTGCTCTTGTCTCTGTTCAGTATGTTCTTAGCACAGAAATGGGCAATACTTAAAAACAAAACCACACAAATCAAATCACGTTACTCTACAAAATCATTCACTATTTTCCCCACTCCACGACCATGTTGTTATAATGTCCCATGACACTGGAGCCAGCTGTCTTTCTGCTCTGTTTCCAATACCCTTTACCCTAAATTCAGTGGTGCTGGTCGCCTTACTGTCCATGGCATTGACTGGTATTCTCCTGCCTCGGGATCTTTGCTTTGACTTACTTACACCTGGACTATTCTTCCAGGTGCTCATATATCCCATCAGTGGCAAGTGGGGATCCTAGTCTACCTTCATGAGGTAACCAGCCATGATATCTCTTTACATTTGAACTTCGGCAGTCATCGACACCACTGTCTTTCTCTGTTTAACATGCTTGCACTTTTATTATTAAGCTTTCTATTTACAAATCACCTGATTCACTTTGTTTTCTGGCTGCATCCTTCTGAGAGAGTTTTTAGGAAGGGAATCTTTCCAGAGTGTAAAAAGGTACACAACATAGAGGAAAACCGGAAGTGCTCACTGAATGAATACATGAACTCATGCATGCAGGATTAAAAGAGGAAATGAGTGAGCAGTGTGAGGGGCAATTGGCCGAGAGCTACCACTTTGACTTGGTTACTTAGGACTTGAGAGGCAATGGCAAAACCACATTCTAGTTCTAGTTCTGACTTTGTCCAACTCTAAAACACAGACATCAAACTCAATGCTATGAGGAGAATTCTCAGAGTCTACGAGGCAACAGCAGGCACCTCAATGGAGTCCAAATGCCAGAGGCCTTAACACAGGGAAGTGAGGCATTGCGCAAGCTATATCTGAGCAGAGGATATGCACAGAAGCGGGAGAATGCCCCATGTGGAGCAGGTGACATCTAAGCTGGCACAGGCATTTCACAACAGGGCAGGAATCGAGTCACTGCCCAGGGCTAAGTTTGCCCAAGAGCCTGGAAAATGGTGCAGAGGTAGGCACTCACCTCTGATGTCAAAGTCCTGTACGTTATGACCAAGGAACTCCCTGGACATCTTTCCTAATACCAGCCCAGGGGTCCCCGAAGTAGGTGGCTTCCCAAATTAGTCACGAGGACGGGAGCTTTCAAGAAAACAAAGGAAAGGTTCCAGTTGATCCCTTTGGGAACAAATAATATCTGTCCAGAAAGGGGGAATTCCTCATCATGTTTATAAATTTCTGCCCACTGCCATGCTATCTCCAGGGCGACAAATGTGCCCTCCACCCTCTCAGACGTGGAGAAAGGGCACGAAGAGATGAATCCATACATTTCAAGGAGATACTTTCAGTGCTAAGGCTGCCACACCCCAGGCTCAAAGAACCAGACCGGTTCATCCACTTCCCCTGTCTAATTCCCCGGAGATACAAAAGAGCCTGTAAGGTCAGCTCCTTACTCTTCAGTAACCGACCCGCATGGGGCTGTGTTATCACAAGGATCTCCTCGCTGTGTGCTTGAAGTGAACTGTGCTGTTGTCGCTGTGTTTGGTAACACTGCAGAGGGCAACTGTTGCAAGTGTAATTGTTGCTGTTGAAATGTCCTCTGGGAAGTTCCCCCTGTGTGTGCATGCATTTGTGTGTGACTGTGTGTGTGTGTGTGGTTTGTATGTGGTGTATTGTGTGCATGTGTATGTGTGTGATGTATGTGTGGTGTGTGGTAATAGTGTGTGTGTGGTATATGTGGTGTATTGTGTGCATGTGTATGTGTGTGATGTATTGTGGTGTGTGTGCTTGTGTATTGTGTGGGTATGTGGTGTGTGTGTGTGTGATTTATATCTGTGTGTGTGTGTGTGTTTACCATTCTCCTCATTCTTCACAGACCTTCACCGGGGACTTTGTTTTCACCTTAGGGAAGGAGGAACCAAGCTCTAGCTTGATGGTAGATACTTGCAGCTCCATTTGCTGAACCTCTATGAACCTCTGTCTTTGTCCGAGGTCTTTCTGTTGTTCTGTAGCATGCCCCTGCAGAGTGTGCTACTGTAGCCCACTTTGATAGGTCATGGTAGTAGGACCCTGAGGCAGTCTTCCTATATGCAGATTTGGCATTTACAAAACCATAAATAAAGGTGGACAACACTTTAGGAATGAACAAGCCCACTAACTCCACATGTTTATTGCTCCCTGTCTTCCAAAGAGGTGCTGCCTGCAGTGTCTAATCACTAATACATTCTACCCACTCAAGACAAATGAAAGCATGTTACAGAGTCCACAACCCCTCCATGCTTGCCCTCATATATTCAGTCTGGATTGGGGCGAAGCCCTATGAGTTCTAGAAAAGAAACTGTGGTAGTTGAAGCCACAGTGAAGCCACAAAGGGTGAGACAGCACCAGAGTGGAAGTGAGAGGACCAGAAATTCATGGAGCAGACCGGAATTACTTAGCCAGTGGGTCAATGTGGTCCAGGTATAGGATTGAGGAATAGCAGTTCCAGCCTTCAAGCATTTCCTTAGCGGCATATGTAAGGTTGCAGTGTGTCTTGTTATCCAGAGCTCATGCAAGGTCCCTGGGCTTTGGCCAAGGGCTGTTGCTGCTTTCTATTCAGGAAAGGAAAAAGAGACAGGGATGAGCAGACTTTGTGTCAGCCAAGTGTCCCAGCAAAGAATTCCACCCAAGTCTACACAGGCTCTGACACCCTAGGGCCATTGCCATGCAGATAAGCTGTGTCGGGTAATTGGGTTGACATCACTGAGCCACCTTAGAGGATTTGAATGCCTTCTATGACTCCTGTCACCTGCCATCTGATAGCAACCCCCCAGGTTTGCTGGTGAGTGATTGATTATGCAAAACAAATGCAGGTCATGGTTCTTCCACAGGGAAGCGTTCCCTGAAGTTACAACCCAGCTTTCCAAGCAAAAGCTAAGAGCTGAGGCCCCAGTTACCTACAAACGGGTACAGGAAACCGAAGACCCATAGCATTGAAAACCCATGAGAGAAGAAGGCAAGCTACCCTGTGTAAGACTTCATCCATCAAGATGAGTCTCTGAGCTCCCTAGAGGATGGAGAGGCGTTGTGTTCCTAAAGAAGTCTCTTAATCTCCCTTGCTCACCATCTATCAGCCTGCAATGTGCTCACCTCCCCAGCTTCTGTCTCTGTGGGTCTGCCTACCTCCAGCTCTCATTTTCGATAATGTTGCTGTCAGGAAGTCTTGCTTCCCTTATCCTACGCCGAAGCGCCCTTAGCACACTTCTGTTGCCCCTGAACTTCACCCAGGAGCATTCCTGATGCTGATGTTGTGTTCACTCAGCCTCCCTCCTTTGGCTGTAGGCTACACAAGGATGCGGGACGGGCTCTGCTAGGCTTTTACAATAGGCTTCCAGGGCCCGGTTGGACAAGGACATTAAAAACATGTCCATTACCGCATGTGGTGAAAGCATTCTCACAGATTGTCTCACTGCCATCACCACATGATTAGAAAGAAGGCGAGTTTGCAGGCTTAGAGGAAATAGCGTCTGTATTCCCATTTTACAGATGTGGGACACAGGCTTAGAGAGAAAAGGAAGCAATGGCTACATTTCTGGGACCTACTTGGCTCATTCATTCTGCTCGATGCTTTCAAGTCTATTATCGTCTTTATTCTCGTAATGAGCTTTATGGTTTCATCAGCTTTTAAAGGACATCATTTTGAGTTTTGCCTTCTACAAAATTCATGCGTCTCAAAATATAGCTCTTTGCCTTGAACAAAGGCATTGAGTCATTTGACCAGCAGTACAATCCCAACATGAAACTGTTCTACCCCAATGCAGCCCTTTGGAGACATGTTCTCTCTGCTTGATGACGGTCACTGGATGACTCTTCATCCCTATAGTGTGCGTCGCCACAGTTTTAGCAAACAGTCAATCAAGGCTCAGAGAGTTTAAGCAGCTTGCTCCTGGTAGGCCACTAATAGACGATTCGATTTCATCTTTGAACCCAGCACTTTGGACTCCTTGTGAAGGTGGAAAGTGTGAGGGCAGAGCCAAGGAAAACAGCTGTCATGTCCCCCAGCCTGCCTTTCAGAGAGGGCTCTGTCTCTTCGGGGCTCTGTTAGAGGCAGGCAAACAACCTCATTACCAAAGGCAGTATCTGATCCCGTTCCGCCTCTGATCACTGGTAGGTGCTGAGGGAAGACTCCGTTCCTCCACAGTGGAACAATCTGAGAGTCATTGCTATCGGCAGGCTGCTCAGTAGACTGCAGTGTAAGGCCTTGGTCTTTTTCCAGGTCCTTTCCTTCTCTGTAAGACAAGAGGGTACTGAGAAGAGGTCACTGGGAAACATTCAGTCTCTCAATTCAGCTGCTTCCCCACTAAAGCCTGGGGGCCCTTTGCCAGACGGGTGAGTCTGCAGGTGAGCCTTGCTTGCACAAGGTGGGTGCCGCTGCTAATTGGGTTGATGTAATTAACTGTCGTGGTTGTTCACCCGGGAAGCCAGCCATGGTCTCAGCATGAGCAACCTTGCTGGGCCAGCCCGCGGCAGCAAGCACAAACATTTTTCGAGCTCCAAAAGCAAACAGGTTTAGAAGCAACTTCAAAGTGAAGAAGCAGGCTGCCGCTGGGAGAAGGCCATTTCCCTAGGGGGGATGGGGAGTGTTGGCTGCTCAGGCCAGGAAGGAGAGCGAAATCATTTTATCTTCATTCTGCTTTTAATCAGGTGTCAGGATATGGCTGCCATTTCTGTCTAATCTCCTCTTCTCAAAAAGGCGTGTTAGAGGCTGGGGGAAGATACATGAGTTGTGATCTGCCCCAACAGATCGAGAGAATGGGTACAGGCTTCGTACTTCTCAGTAGGCCCTGGGACAGCCTCTTCTTCAGCCATCTCTTAGATGATAGCATAGGAAAGGATAATTCCTGGGGGCAGACCTTGTGTTTCGGATTTCGCTGCAAAATGTCATCCCTTCATGCCAGCCAAAATGCTGGCGCTCTTGGTGGTGGCTTCTTCAGCTCAGTGGCCTAGATACCACGATGCAGTCTTCGCATCCAGCCATCTCTATAATGCACTCCCATGTGAAAGAAAAGAAGGAGCAGAGAAAGAAATGCCACGGGCTAATGACTAGGTGAGGGATTTCAGAAGAGCGTTTACCTTCTGTGTGAATGCCATCTTACATGTATGTAACGGAAGAAATGAATCCTAACTTTTACAGGGTTCTAGAGAAGATAATGGAGGTCAAGCGGCACAGAGAATATGTGGAGGGCAGGAACTGTGATCCTTTCTGAGCCTTTCCATTTCCATCGTCATCGTTACTCAGCAAACTTGAACTAATACTGTACAGGTATTTTCACCAGTTACACGCATGGGCCACTCCCCACCTATTTTTTTTTCTGCCAACCCATAGCACAACACAACTCAATCCAATATGGGAATATTCCCATCAGTGCAAAATCCGTGTTTCTGAATGGTACACGTGTTCCAAAAATTCTTTTTTTCCTTCCTGAGAAGACGTACATGCTGACAGAAGGCAGAAGCCGCCCATCTCTCCATGGGTTCAGATTCCACAGAGCAGAGCTCAGGATAAGGGGAGTGGGTTGTTGCTGTGGGTATTGTTGTCCATGTAATGATTCTCTGGTCCAGTTGAAACAATGCTCTTTCCTAGATTGAAAGAAGCCTATGGCATAAAAACAAACATCAGCTATGCAAATATAAAGCCTATATCTCTTGCATTCCCCACACACTAGCTTTCCCAGTTGGAAGATGTATGTAGATACTAAAGATGGGGTCTGTTCCTGGGAACCATGATATTTTTTTATCTCCTTCAATATTTTCCTACTTTAGAACAATTTTCCTGTCCTGGTGTCTGGGCATCATAGGAAAAGATTTGGCCCATGGGTAAGCTGAGTTTAGTCATAAGATGTGACATAAGTTGAATGTTGAAATTATCTTTACACCACAACTGTCTATTAGCACAGGCATAGTGGATGCTGCGATCGTCTTTCCCCTGTTGCTGGATTGGAGTGAGTGCAGATCCCTCAAGACCGCAGTTAGTGCTAACTTGTCTTATGCCTTTCGTAGACCTCAACAATCTAAGAGCACAGCAATAAAGGGCTTGACCACGGACCAGGCAAAAATCTGACTTCAAATGCAGTCCTTCATTTACAGGAATCCTGGCCACATACTTGGAGTTGAGTTTATACGGTGTCTCTGATCACTGGATAAATACTTTGCTTTACAACAACACTTAGACTATCTGGATACACTTTCATCTAAAGGCTTTGAGCTTATATTAACATTGGATCTGAATGGTATTGCTTCCTTTAAAGGCAGAAATGAAGGCCTGGGAGAAACTTGAAGAACCAGAAAATTGGAAATGAGTGACTAGACACTCACTCTGCAATCTGTGAAAGCTGCAAGATAAGAATTATTGAATCTGTCCGCCACTGAATGATTCCTCCAGCCATCTTAGCAATTCATTCGTCCTGTATCAAATGAAGTCAAGGCTCTCTTTCAGGATCTGAGTGATACATTAAAAAATGAAAGGAAAATTCCAAGTAATAAACAGAATTTTTTCCTACATGTTAGAACTATGAACTTATTATTCAGTATTTTCCCTTCCTGATTTTATATTTTAACACTCAAATATTTATTGACTTTATACTAAAGATATATGCATAAATCCTGTATGCCGTGGCATATGAAACTTTAGGAAGCTGTAGACCACCATGCCTGCCTGTCATGACTCTTAGTTTATTATTCAATCTCTTAACCACTCTGTAAGTTCTTCGGTTTTTGCCTCAGTCTTTTCCTGGAAGGGCAGCTCTGCCTCAGAGATGTGAGGGCTAGTGGGCATTCCCAAGCCATTTTGTCCTCTCGGATCATTTGAAGAACATGTGGTCTAACACTGAGTAGAGCTACCATGCAGTTGCAATCACGATGTAAAAGATTTCATCTTCTCAAAGTCCAGGTCTGGCTGAGTGAAGAGAACGGGTGGGTGAGAGGCCAGGGGTGGAGAATAGAGTTCTGAGTCATGAAATTCTCACCAGATGTCAACTGGAAGACTTCTTCCCACCCAGCAGCCTCAGGCAAAATCTCTTGGCCACTGTTGCCCCATCTATGGCCCTTCATTCTGACCAATCGTCCCCTCTGGCACCTTATAAGGGAAAGCTAATTAGAAAACTCACCTTGCAAGAATGCTACAGAGGGACCTTTCACACGGATTGGAACCACAGAACCCAGAGGCACTGTGACTCAGGGGTGGAGCTGTCTCCCAACCCAGGCTGCACATCCCTCTCCAACTCAACAAGAGGCTGACCTACATGGCAAAGGCAAATTCACACAGGGCCACCAGAAGGATAGCCCAAGTTAGGAACAGACTTCCAGTGATTTAGAAAACACTAATTATACCCATGGAGTCAAGAAAAACATCGATGAGGGGCAAACAGATCACATACCGTGTATTTTTGTTGTTGTTGTTTTGTTTTGCTTTTTAATTTTTGTGTTGTCTGCCCCCTCATCTACTGTAGGTTTTTAATGCACTGAAGGCTTCATTATTTGCTATGGGGAAAGCAAGAAAGAATGAGGCATCCCTGATGTTCAGGGCTAGTGGTAGACAGTGTAGACCTAAAAGTACAAAATGTTTTGGCATTGCTATACATAAAAGGCAAAGAATACAAAGACAGAGAAGGAAGTCAAGGGCTTCTATCTTGGATTTCAGTGGACAAACAGGATCCATCTGGGCAGTGTAAAGTGGACCAGAGAGGGACAAGCGTCCATGAGTAAGTACATGAGTCAGCGTGAGCCACACAGCTCTCAAAGTTCCTACTATTTCCTAGATATCCCGTGGTCCTTGGCCGTGTCACTGTGCAATCTCAGGACAAATATTATTGATGCTTTGAGAAATCAGAAGAGCCAGCCTAAGCACAGCTACCCAACAACCCAGCAAAGGGAAAACAGGAGTTGAGCAAAGTAAGGCCTAAGAACAAACAGAGGCAGGTATTCAGTGTCGGTTCTAGATGTGTCTTTCACTTCTAGTCTTCAAAGTCATTACTCAACAGACCCTTTTCTGAGTGTCTGGGAACCACCTATGGCTGTCTGTCTGAGTGCCCCATTTAGCCTTTAATTTTTACTTTTCTTATTTCCCAGTGCCCCCTGACTTGGGTGTGCAAAATGACCTGCCCTTTACTACCTGGGATTTCTGGAAGATGGTTCCATGTCTGCCACTGCCTTCTCCTGGCTGCCTTCACTCTACCAGGGTTCATTGTTTCCCTTCCCTCCCAAGAGCATGGCCATCTCTAACAAAGCCGCAATGCCCTCCCCATTGTCCTCCCCATTGTCTCCCTGCTCCACTCTTATTGAACAGCTGTGCAGGAACAACCATAAAGATGAGAGGGAGTTAGGTGTGGGGAGCCAATACGCCCCTCATTTTCCTGGAGGTCAAATGTGAACCGACAGGCAAAGATGCTGTCACAAATTGTTTGGAGCTGACTCTGTTGTGGCTCAGGACTGCAAAAAGATGGGTGGGGACCATGAAGTATAGGTCCCAATGTATTCCACTACTGCATATCCTAGACTAGGAAGAGCATCCTCGGGAGGTAGGTGTGGAGGAACATCCCCTCCCTGCACTAATACCTTGGTGCCATTCGAAGGACAAGGTCACAAGCTATGAGGAATAGTCTGTGAGGACCAGTTTCATCTTCTGTATGCAGGCTACAGCAGACTCCAGGGCACACTTTGTCTTAACCTAGTGAAAGAGCTCTTGGCTTCCAATTCCTTCCTCTAGCTTCCATGACACTTCCAGAATCATCCTCCTGGAATGATCCATCATAATGATGCTATCTTTCTCATTTTAATCTCCTACTTCCCTCTATTTTCTAGACACAGTGGCAGTTCTCCCATTCTGCAGTACGAGCCCATAGACTCTTATCTAACTGTTAGTGTCGTATGTTAGAAACCCCAGCTATACATCGACATACCCAAACGCAGCAAAGCACCTCAGGACGCAGCAGTACGCACTCATCCCTCCATCACTGTAAAAAGTGAGTTACCCATCCTTCTTTCCTAAGTTCTATTTAATATGAAAAAGTATATAATAATCCTTCCTTCGGTGATGTCTCGGAATCCAACCTAACTGCTCCATCCTCTAGCAGGAGGCATTAACCCTTTTACCTCTTTCTCATGACACTCTTTGGAACGTCTCTCTTTCAGTACTGTTAAAACTTTTCTACCTTTAGGATAAAAACAACTGGGAAGCAGAGTCCTAGGATTGTGTCTTTGGCTTAGTTATATACATTAATCACCTAGAATGGCGTTTGGCAATTCCATAAATACTTATGAAATCAATTGCTGACTACATTTCAGTAAATTTCCTTGAACAATTTCGTTAGAGGAATAACTGCACTTGGTTAGAAACTACAGTGGAATTTTCTTTCTGCATAGACTGCATATGCGTGTGAGAATTTAGGTCTCTGATATGCTCAGCATGGTACCCAGAATGTGCTACAAACTTCATAAACACATGATCAGCAAAGGACATCACATGTGTAGGAATATCTTCATACAATGGCCAGTTCCTCCCAATATCACCTTAAGGTAGAAACAACTGTACTCTGGGGCTGGAGACAGCATAGCAGTTAAGATTATTTTGTCCTCAGCATCCACAATATAACCCCATTTCCAGGGTAGCCAACGTCCCCTTCTGTCCTCTGCAGGTACTGCATGCACATGGTGTCTCTAAGTCCATGCAGGCAAACACTCATCCACATAGAAAACAAAGAAAAAGATGTGCCTTCTTTCTGCCACTACTCTTCCGATTGCTGAGTAAGGTTCTGTGCTGTATGTGAGTGAATAAGCACAGACCTGCCTAACACTATCTGAAGCACACTGATGCCATCCCTCCATCCACACTCTCAAGTATCTATTTCAGTGTCTACTGAGGAGTTCAGATAAGCAAATGAGGGAAGTGAGGGAAATGAGGGAAGGGAGGGGAGAAGTAAAATTGAATTGAGTGATTCAGAGAAATTACATATTCATTACCAGCCAGCTGTCCTCTTACCCCCTTAGTCTGCACAGCACATGCATCACATGCCATTTGGGAGATGTGAATACCTAGCATTTGTACTAGGCAGCTTAGTTTTCCCTATAAGTATTCAAACCAGAGACTGCTGCTGGCCCAGAATTACCTTGACTGGTGTGGTGACTTTAACAGCAGCTTCCATATACATAATGATACACAGTTTCTGTGTCTCAAGTAATGTCTGGATATACTAATAACGACGGAGCCCAACTTTTTAACTTTTGTGAGGTTAATAATGAGCCTAATTCAAATACAGAATGGGGCTTAAGTATGTACTTAGTTGTTGCATAGTTGAGGATTCAGTTGATCGATTAAACAAGTAGAGATTTATTAATGCTTTGCTGTGTGTCACACCGTATGACAATTTGTCTCATTCTGGAATAATACAAAACAAATACGTCAGGGCTGGAGAGATGGCTCAGAGGTTAAGAGCACTGACTGCTCTTCTGGAGGTCCTGAGTTCAATTCCCAGCAACCACATGGTGGTTCACAACCATCTGTAATGAAATCTGGTGCCCTCTTCTGGCCTGAGGGCATATATGGAGGCTGAACACTGTGTACATAATAAATAAATAAATCTTAAAAAAAAAAAACCAAATACGTCAATTACTGCTGAGTTTCTCACAGTCTACTGGGTAAGTGCACAATAGATTACAAGGAATAATTCTACCATCTAGTTTCTCTTGCAGTCCTGAATTCATAAGTAGTGGGTTCTAGAATAGCAATGCAATATTGGAAGGTAATAGTAAAGTTGAAACATTACTACTACCCAATTTCAAGATGGATGGTAAAGTTACAGTCTTTAAGACTATGTAGTGTGGGCCAATGAGAAATTCATCAAGGAAATAGATAAGAGGACCAAGAAGTGAATTCACACACAGATATACACACAGACACACACAGAGACATAAATACACAGAGATACATATATAGAAACACACATACACACAGATACACACAGAGATATACACATAGGCACACAGACACACACAGGGATACACACACAGTCACACACAGAGATATACACATAGGCATACACAGATATACACACAGACACACACACAGGGATATACATACAGTCACACACAGATAAACATACACACACAGATATATACACAGGGATACACACACAGATACCCACAAACAGAAACATACAGGGATTCACACACACAGAGATATACACACAGACATGGAGAGACATACACAGATCTACAAATAGACACACACAAAGAGACACACACAGAAACACAGACACAGGCACACATACATATACAGTCACAGACACACACACACAGACACGCATAGGTAACATACACACAGATACAAACACAGACACAGAGACACACAGACAGACACAGACACACACACACACACTCAGTCAATACATCTTCAAACATGGAGCAGACGAAGCATGATGAGAAAGTATGTTCTTTTCAGTAACTGTCCCTGAAAACACTGGACACTCCTACATCCTCCCAAATTTCCACACACAGGTCTTTTGCCCCTTATTAAGGTTAATTTAGAATGGAACATATACCAAATGTATCCCCAAAACATAATGTAAGAGAAAATTTACCTTACCTTGAGCTTGTCTGTGGCTTTTAAACCACAGCAGAAGTGCACTCTATGAAAGATTAAAATGGCACGTTATTCTTCATTATAATTAAAATTTTTCTGTGAAAGTCATGTCCACAGAATGAAACTACAAGCCACAGACTTGAAGAAAGAATTTATACAAAATAGACAATAGACTAGTATCTTAAACCATAGAGAGAACTCATCAAGTGCAGCCGTGAGAGGAAACAGTCTTAAGAAAACAGAGAAGATGCTGGGCGGTGGTGGCACACATCTTTAATCCCAGCACTCCGGAGGCAGAGGCAGGTAGATCTCTGTGAGTGCGAGGCCAGCCTGGTCTCCAGAGATATAGCCAAGACAGGCTCCAAAGCTACACAGAGAAACCCTGTCTCCAAAACAACAATAACAAAAATATATATAGAAGCATTTATGAATAGACATCCAATCAGTGAAGGAGAGGAAACAGTAGACAGTAATATTGGAAGGTGAAAAGTATCACTTGTATAAGGAAATCAAAACTTGAGGTAACAAGGAACAGCTACCACCTGTCTGATAGACTATATAAAAGCCAAAACTTTAACACTACACTTTACTGGTGACTATGTAGGACAACAGAAAGCCTCATTCATCAATTCTGGAAATGCTGTGTATGGTACTTTGGCAAACAGTTGGGTAGTGTTTTATAAAAATAATTGCACTCTTAACAGGCTCTGAAAATCATGTGTCATGGGATTTATTAAATAAGTTGAAAACCAATATCCATACAAAAACCTCCACATAGGTACTGATGATAATTAAGTTTATAATTTCCTCCTTTCAATATATAGCCTTCAATAGAAAGATAAATAAACCATGCAACATCTATTCATTAGAGTATTACGCACTGTGAAAAGTAAGGCATCAGTCTATGAGGGAGATTAACACATGTTAAATGCACTTTGACAAGACAGCAATCAATTTGAAAGCCCGACGTCCTAGCCTCATGACATTCAAGAAAAGATGGCTTAGTTTGAAGGGTCATCTACGGGGAGAGTGGAAAGATCTGTGGCTGCCAGGGGTTGGCGAGAGGAACAGGTGAATAAAGCACAGGCTGCGTAGGGTAATGAGGATTGTGTTTACACGTCACAATGTGCCATGAGAGCTTATGCAGTGAAAATTGTGGCTTCACGTCATTACATGCCATGAGAGCGTATGTAGTGAAAATTGTGGCTACATGTCACCACATGCCATAAAAACGTATACAATCTATAGCACGAGAAATGAGCCCTGATGTAAACTGTAGACTCTAATGGACCATGTGATTTCGGCTGGCCAATTGCAACAGATATAATGCTAATACAGCCTAACTAATAATACAGAAAATTAGAGGATGCGAATGGGAAGATATACTCAGAATCTAAAAATAGCTTATATTTAACAAGGAGCTAACAAAGAAATGGAACAATTTACTAAGTCCAATGTAAGGGAAAAATATAAAAGTTATTGACCATAAATAATAATGTTTTTCTTGGAATTTTTCACCCAAAATTAAATCTCCCTCACCAAAAAAGTTGTGTATATTGTTTTTGTAAGATGAGTATAATTTTCTGTTTGGATGATTTTCTTATACAGATCTTAGAGTAAATGATCTTTATCATTGTGTCATATCATAGAATTTATCAAACAATAGTTAGCAAAACAATATAGTTTTTGCGCAGACAGTACAAGTAGAAATGGGGGGGTACAAAGATAGCAGATATGTTGAAAAATCCTGCAGCATGTAAGATTGTTCAGACAAAGAGAGGGTCTTAACTCTACAGATGAGATAATCTAATACTGTGGTTTCTATTTAATTAAATGTCATTCAAAGAGAATTTTGCTGACAACTCAAATGTCTACAGGAATCAGAAGCACCAGGCATGATCCTCTTTCCTGAGAGCTCAAAATACAGTCATAAAAGCCTCTAGGCAAGAAGATAATAGGTATTATAAAATCAGTTAACCCTTGACAGATTAATGATACCAGGATTATTTCCAGGTAAGAGGAATCTGGAAGGGATCCTGGAGAAGTCAATGATTAAAGCATGACTTACTGAGGACAAAGGAGCAAGATGTATAAGTCAGGCAGAGAGGAAGAAGAGTTCTAGGTATGGAGGAGGAAGGAACAAAGATTGGGAATGTAGAGATGAAGGAGAGGGACCACGTGGAACGAGAGAAAGCAAACCTATCAGAGATGAGTTTCTAGAGCAGTCTGGAACATTCTGTGCTGGATAATATGAAAGAAGCTTTCTGGGAGCAGAAGGGTGTAACAGCATATTCGTGCAACCCTCTGGGAGGAGAGGGGGTGAGGCATTTATTAAGCTTCCTTCAGAACAAATACAAAAGGAGAAAACACATTTGAGAAATATTCTGAATGAAGGGTAGTTGGGGTTTGGGGGCTACTCAATGAAGCTGTGTTTAGAGTCAGGAGATTCATGTGAGCCAAGGGAAGAACAGGAAATGGAAGAGTTAAGCAGAGAAGATTTGAGTTCAGGTACCGTGAATGAAATTTTTTCGTTGTTATTATCATTTAGCAACTAGGGGAACGCTAGGAAATATCTAGCAAGAATTTCGTTATCATAGAAATGGAAAAGCAAATAAAGTTATTAATGTCATTGCACATAGAAGCACAAGCCTGGGGCTTATACTATGCCATATTAATATTAATGTTTAATAGTAATATTTTATATTAATACATTCATGTAAGCCAATTGTATGTTTCTCTTTAATAAAAATGTGTAGAAGAGCTTGTTACAGGGAACTTTGTACTACAGATAACTTCTGTACTACAGAAATCAGAACCATCATGAGGAAAGAAAAGCTTAGTGGGGGAGACAAAGGATGTGGATGAACTCTCTCTTAAGAGCCAAGGGGGAAACCAGACTCATGGTTCAGTATAAAGAGAATCATTAGCCGGAAATATATTGTTTATGAATTGTGCAGTATCCTGCCTTGTAGTCTGATATGTATACACACACACTCACACACACACCATGAAAGATATTATTTTATTTTTTAATCCTAGAACACTAGAACCTCATCAAAAGACAGGCTGACTGGATGTTAACATACTGTCTCAATGGAGAAGCACTCTGGCAATGCAAGCGTCCTGTAACAATTTCAGTTTAGAACAGTGGTCCCCAACTTTCCTAAAGCTGCAACCCTAATGCTCCTTATGTTGTGATGAACCCCCAACCATAAAATTATTTTCATCTCTACTTCATAACTGTAATTTTGCTGCTGTTATGAATCGTAATGTAAATATCTGATACGCAGGATATCTGAATCGTGATTCTTGTGCAACGGTCCTCTGGTGGCTATGACCCACAGGTTGAGAATCCCTGGTTTAGAAACTGTTCCTCCACTTTAAATATCTCCCAGTATCTGGAAGCGTCAGATTATTAGCGAACTTTTGCGGATTAAGTAAAGGGAAGTCAGCACATCAACACTGATTCTCATATTGCTGGACAAAGGTGGCATGTAAGAATACCTTTTTGCGTTTGTGGTGTTATGTTAAAGTTGAAGAAAATGAGGCAAAGAATCCATCCATAATATGAAGTTCCCGTGAGAATTAATGGTGGGTCTCAGAGTTGCAATGGTGTGCTAGAGACAATCCCAAAGAATCACATTACGTCAGATGAATGAGGGGAAGTTGTCAGCAGGATAAACCTTCCAGGACAGGTCATGAGGAAGATGAGGAAGGACTTCAGAAACAATTGAAGATGTCAAAAGGCTATTGGAATGAAGAACCCTAGAGAGGCATTTTGGTTCTAATGCTTCTTCAGCCACATGATACCCTACTTCTTTCTTTCTGTCTTCCTTCCTCTCTTTGAGTGTGTACCCTGTATGTGTGCGCATGAATAAGGGAGCATGCTGCCTACAGAGGTCCTAGCCTGAACTAGGTATCCTACCTCTCCTTCTCACCTTATCTTCTGAGACAAAGTCTCTAACTGACCCTAGAGTTCATCAAATGTTTTGTCATCCTGTCTTCAATGCTCAATCCTGGAATTCCAGAAGCATACCTCCATCTCCTAGATTTTTGCATGGATACTGGGGATCTGAACATGGGTTCTAGGCTTACGCCGCTGGAACATTACCTCCTGAGTCGGGCCCTGGCCTCGCACGCCATTTCTTGGCTAGTCCTGCTTGCTATCAGAAAGAAAGGATTACATTGATAGCAAATGAATCTTTTATGAGGCAAAAGACACTATCTAGTCTTGTACGTGAGTGGCTTAATGGTTTTCTGGGCTAATGGTACCCAGAGGCATGCATGTTGAATACATTACGTGAGATAAGCTCTCCTTGCAGTGGTAACATATCTAGTCTCTCTACCATCTGTGGCTGTCATTCTGGAAAAGTGAGTCAGTTTTACCTCAAGGGAAAAGGAACTAAGTGCTTGGTAAGGCGGATGACAGGTCTGATGACTAACTCTTCCCAGAAATGAAGGGTTGATCTTTCCCCAAGGCAAGGTACAGTATGGCAGCTTTTTTCCTGAGACTCCCCTCACTTGGTTGCCAACTTCCTTAAGTGAAGGCCAGTTGCTACACAGGAAAAATCATGTCGGAGGATAATAAGAAAATGGTCTGCTTGGCATCTTTGCTTAGCCTATCATAAACCATGACTGATTTATGGTGAGAGTGGAGTTGATCACAGAGAATTGGCTTTACATCAGGGACTCATCAGGGCTTTGTCATTTCTTCTGAAACCTAATATTTACCAAGGTAGGTAAAAATTTGTCCAATCTCTTGGTTCCTGGCCTTGGCTGCACATTTGAGTCTTTGGAGCAAGTATTAAAAAATATTAGGAGGTAGGTATCAGACATTTTTAAAAGATCTCCAAGTTCTACTATAAATAGAAAACTAGTTTAAAGTCTACCAATCTTATAAATGCCCATTTATGTTGTGATTGTTTTCCAAAACATTCACCACTTGATCTTGGCCAAAAGATGGATGTGAGCTGCCATGTGGAGGCTGGGATCTAAACCAGGATCCTCTCTACAAGAACGGTAAGTGCTCATAACCACTAAGCCATCTTTCTAGCCCAGCCTGGGATAATATTTACCAACAACATGAGATAAATTTGAGATACTTTCTTGCAATTAATTTTTTATTTATTTTTTACATATAATAAAATATTGTGAGGTCATTTAAGTGTATTTTCAAAGGTAAACAGACATTTTCATGATGATAGTTTCTGTACATATATATTATGCTAATATTAAACAACACACGAAATATGTAATAAACTAAAAAATGTAACACATAATTGACACACTAGTAAAATACTCTTACTGTTTTTGCAAATAAGTCTATTAGAAAAAAGCCTATTATACATTTATATCAAAAATTGCTAAGCTATTTTTGCCATCCTTGTTGCTTTTATTTCAGCAAAATCCACCTTAATAAAAAAAATCCACCTTAATGACAGGATCTGTCATAAACTTTTTGAGAGCGCATCTCATAATTCTGTAAGAATTTTATGTGTATTTCTGTTTGTGTGGAAAAACAATATACACATTTCACATTGGCATATAAATGTCTATGTACATCATGCGTGGTGTGGACAGTCTTCCGAGCTATTTTAAAGGCAAGTAACACAATAGTTGTATGTTTCCTTCCTCTTTCTGGGAAAAGCAGAGAGCAGTTCAGCTCCTAAGTGGTTTGGAACCAAATTGTGTGCTCTAGAAGGAAAGTTGAAGAGTCTTCGTTATCACAGTGGTAAAGTTCAGGGCCAATTCACAATTCAACAAACAAAAACAAAATGTTCAGTGAACTTTCTTATACATAAATATTTGCCTATTTCTTTGATAAGATTCTCTAGCAGATTTTAAAATGTGGAAAGTCTAGGTCAAAGGATATGACCATTTTAAAGCTCTTTGATTCTGTTTTCCGCCCGATTTCTAAAGCATTACACTAATTTGTATTCACATGAAAACTATTAATGTCTTTAATTTATCTGGCACGTAATAGAGTATAATTTTCATCAGTTAATAAAGTCCCAATCAACGAATTGGCCTTAATTTCTTCAAATCTCTGGTTCAAGTCTATAATTTTGTCAGATTTTTTCACTGTTAGGAATAAAGCCAACTTTTGCTTCTATTAAATGCTTTCCATCAATTTTTAAAGAAGGCTGTATAGTCCTAGTTTGATGAGATAAGAAGTATCCTGATATGAGTGGGTACTGGTTTTGCCAAATATTATTTGCTGTTTTAAAAATAATCTGTGTATATGTCTTTCTCTATGTGTGAACCTATGATAGCAGGTGTCCATGGAGGTTAGAGATGCCAGATTCTTCTATAGCTGGAATTAAAGTCTGCTGTGAGCCACCTTAGTGGATGACAAGAACCTTCCTTGTGTCCTCTACAAGAGCAGGGGACAGTCATTGCTGAGGCATCTTTCTATATCCCTATACATTAAAAAGCATAATATTATACCATTTAGTCTGCTTCTGTCACAATTTGTCTTTATTACATGTCTCATTACCCAGCATGCTTACATTCCTGGGATTAACTACATCTGGTTCTGTGTCACGTGGCTTTTACATAGCGCTAGATTCAAGTTGCTAACATTTGATAGAATTTTTGCATAATGTTTCTCCATACTGCTGCCTTTTCCAATTATCTCCTTATATTCACATTAATTTCATCCAGGATAATACCAGGATATCATTAAAATGACTTGAGACATCTTCATTAGCATTTTATGTGAGATTTTGTAAAGAATTTACTTTTTAGATGTAGGTTAAGAGGAATTCACTAATGAATCCAAGACCATGAATCCAAATCTTTATGTAGGTGAAGTTTTTTTTTTATTTCAAATTCATTTTCTCTAGTATGTCTGCTTGGGTTTTCTGTTTTTTTTGTTCTGTTTTGATAAATCATTTAAGAACATTGTCAATGCCATCAGCTCATAGAGCAAAGAAAACACAATAAGTGATAGATGTACCTCTGTCTACAAACATTTCCATAGCCATAACTTAAGCTAGACATTTCAAACTGGTGGCTCCGAATACACTCAATTAGTCTGTGGATAACTGCAGTCTCCTTCCATTGCTTGCTCATGAACTCCCACTCCTTCAATAAAAACACTTGGCTTCCACGTCCACAACCTACTTATTTAATTGTTCAATTCTAGAACACACATATAACACTACCACAAGGTATCCCTGCTCTCACTGGAAATGTCATAAGTTAGGATGCAGTGTGCAGGGTTTCTCTTGCTTAGCTATTTCCCAAAGATTCTTAAGTCCATGCATTTTCAGTAAGATTGTCTGATGCATTTGGGATACACTTCAGCTGTCTTCCCAGTCTGCACTTCCCTGGAATTCTCTAACTACTCAAAGTTTAAATGCGTAGACATTAAGGTTCATGCTATTGATTGCATGGTTCTGAGGGTCTGATAGATGCAGAATATGATGGGCCTATCATATATACTATTCAGAATAGCTTCCAAGCTCCAAAGATCACCAGCTCTTTATCTCTTCCTTCATCTGGAATTCCACCTTCCCTGGGTTCTGAGCAACACTGACTTTTTTTTTTAAAGTATCTTTTTAAGATGTTGAATTAAAACATCACATCATTTCCCCTCATCCTCCTTCCTATCCTATCTGTGTCTGCATTCTCCATGCTTCTTCCAAAATTTACCACCCTCCTCTTCTTCTGGCATCATTGTTAAATATGTGCATAAATAAACAAACATAAACACAATCTACTGCGCCAGTTCAGGATTGACTGCTTGTATATATTTTTAGGGCTCACTTGGTACTGAATAAACAACATGAGTTTTTATTTCTTCAAACCCGCCTTTGAAGGCTCTTCTTTGTATTTTAATAAATTTTGTGGGGTTGTTTTACTTCGAATAATATGAAACGAAATCAATGTGTGACACTTTATCTATATCTTTGCATAGTGACGACCCCACATCACAATTCATGCTTCCCTTTATATAGTCTTTGCTTCCAGCATTGGTAAATGTAATGATAAAGCTGTTACGAACATTTCTGTGAAGACTGTATTTTACCTCCGATTCACAGATCAATTAGGTATGAAACTAGGTGGGACTACTCTGTCATAGAGATTAGTTCAGAGTTACATGGCTACAGCCCACCATTCACCAGAAGAAGTATGCACTTCAGTGCTATCACTAGAAACCCATGATACAGTGTATTCACTCTCACAATTGAAGCCTGTCACAATGTTTGTCTTAATTTTACCAATGAGTTTGGAGGGGTGGACTCATTCATTTGCAGATTTCTCAAACTAACCAGTGCTATCCAACATCTTTCCATGTGTTTCCTTAGAATCTGTACATCTTCTTTGATTACATGGATGCTCAAATTCTTTACCCTATTTTAATAGATTGGGATGCATGTATGCATTTGCTGTGTTGTGCTGTGTGTGTGTGTGTGTGCATGCGCATGTGCGTGTGTTTGTGTCTGTTTGAGTGTGATTGAGATATGCTTGCCATGGATGGATAGGTGGAATCCGGGGGCTGATGTTTGTTGTCTTCCTCAGTTGTTCTTATTTTTAGAGACAGGCTGTCTTGCTGTACTGGGAGATCACTGTTTACCTACATTGGCTGTCTAGGAATCAGGTTTTTTTTGCCTACCAACACTGGGGTTACAGATGTGTGGCCATGCCTGGCTTCAACATAGGTTTTTGAGCTCAAGTGCTCATGCTTGTGAACATATACCTCGCCTTTGAGTCACTGCCCCCTTGTTTTCTAAAGCTTGACTTTTAAAGAGATCGTGTGCATTTGGGATGTAAGGCCTTTATCAGACAAGTGTTTCACACACACGTTATCTGAATCAGCAGATAACTGCTGCCCTCATGATGGTCTTCATCAGAGAGGAAGCTGTAAAGTTTGCAAAGTCCAGTTGTTGAGTCCCTCATCTCAAAAGATGATGCACCTCTAAACCCTCACCACCTTCTGTGTTACCTTCAGGTCTTTGGTACTTATACTTTTGCGATCCACATTCATTTCGATTGATATTTTGTGGGAGGTATGAGGTTAGTCTAGGTTACTTTGGGGTAGTACATAGCTACCTATAACATTCTTTTGGAAAGCTATACTTTCACCATTGAAGTGGTTTTGTGATATTTTTAGTTTACTTTATGTGCATGAATATTTCTGGCTTTTCTATTTCATCCCATTGGTATTCTCTCTCTCTCTCTTTTTTTCTCTCTCTCTCTTGAACCCCCCCCCCGTGTGTGTGTGTGTGTGTGATGTTATTCAATCTAGGCCTTTGAGCTTCTGTTATCTACAAAATAGTTTGTTGAGCATCATTGGATTTGAATTGAATCTATAAATCAGGTTGAGAAGTAACAACAGTGATGTTTGTAGAAAATAAATATGAAATCTATCTATGCATTTGATTTGTTTCATTACAGTTTATATTTATAAAAGATAAGTATTTATGTTCTCTAGTGTTAATAAAATAATATTACTTTGTGATTTTAATATTTAATTCTTGTGAATATAAAAGCAAAATGTTTTGGCTTAGAGGCCTGATAGCTTATCACTTGCTGTATTGCTCATTATTAGAACATGGAAACTTCTACCCAAATGAGATCTTTGAAAACAAAGACAAGGCTATATAGTTCTTCCTCATTCATGCATACACTGATTTTCTTTTTTGTCTTACTAGACCGGACAGAACTCCTAGCGCAACCTTGAATATCAAAGGTAGCATACTATATCTGTGTTTTCTCTTGACCTAAGAGGAAGCCTCCAGCTTTTAAGCATCAATATGCACATAGGTCTTTTTTCTAAGTTGAGCATATAGAGTTTATCTTAGCTGAATTTTTTGTTTTGTTTTTGATTCATTAATTCATGTTAACTTTTATCAAATACCTTTCTTGTACAATATAGTTTTTCCTTCAGTATTTTGTTGTGTAAATTACATTGATTTCAAATGTCTAGCCAATAACTGCATGCCTGGGATATATTTCACTTTGTTAATGGCATATATACTACTTTTTATAATACTTGCGTTTAATTTGCTCATAATTTTCTGAGATATGTGCCAAAGACATATGAGGTTTGGGCTTACAGTTTTCCTTTCTGTGTGCTATTTTTATCAGACATTTGGTATTAGAATCTCATTTGCTTTATAGAATGAATTATCAGGTGTTCTGTTTGCTTCTATGGGGGAATAATTGAGAATTGCAATAATTTATTCTGCAATATTTAAGCCTACAGTGGGCTATTTTTAATTTATAGAAAGTTATTTATTAATTCTATTTTTTTTACTAGGCAGTCAAGTTTAAAGAATTTACTTTCCTTCATGGAAGTTCTGTAGGATGAGTTCATAAAATCTGTCTGTTTAATCAAAGTGTTTGTAACCTAGGGTTGTAATAGCTTGTCGGATGATCCTGTTGATGCCCTGGGGTCCAGCATGATGACCTCTCTTTCACTTCTCGTGCTGGTGGCTCATGTTTACTCTATGTAATCTCTGTCTTGCTTTCTTTTCCTCAGCTACAGGTTTTTCAATTTTGCTGCTTTTTCCTGTGAAAACAGTATTTAGTCATATTTTTCTATCTCATTCTCACTTTAAATCCCACAGAACTCCTTTCATATTTTTATTTTTTGCTTCTGCTTATTCTTACATTTTCTAGTTTTCTTTCATTGGTCAACTTTTTCTCTAGATAGTTAAGTTTTTGATTCGAGATCTTTCTCATATTCTATAATGTGAGAGTAATTTTATAAATTCTCTCTCTCTCTCTCTTTTTTTTTTATAAATTCTCTTTTAAAGACTTGTTTTGCTGGAGTCTATGAATCTGGTAACTTTGCTGGCCTTGAACTCCTCCTATGCCTGAGGCTAGCTTCAGATTCATGCCTCATCTGTACAATTGCTGGTGTTACAAGTGTCTATCACCCAGACTTTGTTGACTCTTCAAGGAAGGCCTTATCCCCTTTGAAGAGTGGATGGGGGGTGAGAAGCATGGAGGTGAGGGGGTAGGAGAAGGGAAGGGAGGAGGAACTGAGGTTGGCATGTAAAATGAAAAGTAAATTTTTAATAAGAAATATTAAAAAATATTTGGGAGATCAGTCCTCTATCTGATATGGGGGTGGTGAAGATCTTTTCCAATTCAGTAGGTTGTCTTTTTGTCTTATTGACTGTGTCCTTTGCTTTACAGAAGCTTCTCAGTTTCAGGAGGTCCCATTTATTTATTGTTGCTCTCAGTGTCTGTGCTACTGCTGTTATATTTAGGAAGTGGTTGATCTTCTGTGCCCATGCATTGAAGGCTACTTTCCACTTTCTCTTCTATCAGGTTCAGTGTGGTTGGATTTATATTGAGGTCTTTCTTTAATTCATTTGAACTTAAGTTTTGTGCATGTGGATAGACATGGATCTATTTTCATTCTTCTTCATGCTGACATCCAGTTTTGCCAGCATCATTTGTTGAAGATGCTTTTTTTTCCCTTGTGCAATTTTAGCTTTTAGATCCACCCTTTTAGATTCGAAGGGGAAATAGACAAGACCTCTTGACAAAATCGGAGGCATGGGGAGAGAGGAAGAAGGAGGGTGGAAGGAGAAGAAGAGGAGAAAAGGGGAGGCAGGGAGAACTTAAGGGAACAGGATAGTAGAGATGGAAGAGGGACAGAGATGGAGAAAAAAGACAGAGATGTTTTGATTGAGGGAGTCATTGAGGGGCTGGCAAGAAACCCAGCACTAGAGAAATTCCCAGGAATCCACAAGGATGACCCCAGCTAAGACCTTAAGCAATAGTGGAGAGAGCGCCTGGACCGACCTTGTCCTGTAGTCAGATTGATGAATATCTTAAGTGTCACCATAGAACCTTCATCCACCAACTGATGGAAACAGAGGCAGAGACCGGCAGCGGGAGTGAGAGGAGTGAAATTATGAGCAAAGAGGTCAAGTCCATGATGGGGAAACAGTTTACCTAAACTAATGGGAGCTCACCAACTCCAGTTGGACAGGGAAGGAACCAGCATAGGAACTAACTGGACCTTCTGAATGTGGGTGACAGTTGCATGCCTGGGGAAGACTGTGAGGCCACTGGCACTGGCACCAGGTTTGATCACTACTGCTTGTGCTGGCTTTTTTAGAACCCATTTTCTTTGGATGATACCTTCCTCAGCCTAGATATAGCATGGAGGGCCTTGGATTGTCCCCAAAGCAATGTACCTTACCTCTCTGAGGAGTGGAGGGGGTAGGGTGGGGGAGAAGGTGGAGAGGATGGGAGGAGGCGAGGGAGTGGGAACTGGGAAGATAATTTGTTTTCTTTTTAAAAAATTTAAAAAGTATGCATCACACTAACTCCCACCTTACTAGTTAACATTTTATTTTCACTTCAAATATTTTTAAGTTTTTCCCATGATGGCTCTTTCTTAGAAGTGTACTGATTAAGCTCCAAATGTTCGGAGATTTTCTTTGTTTGTTTATTTGATTATTTTCTGAAGGAGGCTTTTGCTGTTTATAAAGCAGGCTGACCTGAAACTTATTATGTAGTCCTCCTGATTGACCTTGAAGTCATGATCCTCTAACCTCGGCATCACGCGTGCCGCTTCCTGAGCCACCATATTCAATGCCATTTAACATTTTTAAAAATTTTAATTTTATTCTGTTTGGCTTTTAAAATCATAACTTACATAACTTTTTCATATAAATTTGTCAAAGATCCTTTTATGGCCCTGCATTGATATTTCCTGGTGCATATTCCATACAATGGTACAAAGTACGTACATTGTACTGTTAGATAGCATAGTCTTCAAAAGTACCTAGAACACATTGATTGAGAGTGTTGTTTAGGAGTTTCCTATCCTTACGGAATACTTGCCTGGTGGTTTTGTCAGCTGTTAAGATAGTAATGTTGAAATTTTGCCAGATATCCTAGTGGGTTTATCTAGATTTTACTGTTTGTTTCAGTTTTCTTGGTCTCTACTTACATATTTGGAAGTTGTGTTCTGAGGTGCACACACACTAAACATTGTTACCTCTTCTATGAGTCAACCACTTCATCAGCTGCTCTTATTCTTCATCAGCCCTGTTAGTGGACTTCATTCTCAAGTCTGTGAAGAATGAGATTGAAAGCTGGGTAGCGGTGGTGGACGGTGCACTCCTTTAATCCCAGCACTTGGGAACTCGGGAGGAGCTCAGTGAGTTTGAGGCCAGCTTGATCTACAAGAGCTAGTTCCAGGCCAACCCTATCTTGAACCCCCCCCCCCCCAAAATAGAGAGAGAGAGAGAGATTGAAACATCCATGTTAGCTTCTTCTTTTTCTTTTTTTTTAAATCAGGATTAATACAGTAAATCTTTTCCTCCACTAAAGTTTTATATTTACAGATTTTATTTATTTATTTATTTATTTATTTATTTATTTATTTATTTATTTATGTTTTGAGACATGGTTTCTCTGTGGCTTTGGAGCCTGTCCTGGAACTAGTTCTTGTAGAACAGGCTGGCCTCAAACTCACAGTGAACCGCCTGCCTCTGTCTCCCAAGTGCTGGGATTAAAGGCATGCGCAACCACCGCCCAACTGGCATTTTATTGTTTTAAAGTATATATGTGTTTTACATGTCCCCTGCATACTTCTGTGTGCACATGTCCATGTATCCATGTGTTCATATATTTACATGTTGGTGTGTGTGTGTGTGTGTGTGTGTGTGTGCTGGTGCCAGTGGAAGCCTAAAGAAAATTTTCTGGGGCTGAAGCGAGTCATCTGATGTGGGTGCTGGCTGGAAACAACCTGGGGTTCTTTGCAAAAATAGTTTATACCTTTAACTGCTAAGCCATCGTTCTTGCCTCTACGGTCCTTAAAAATGTCTTTGCACCTTTATTTTTAGATGTCTTGATTAATTAATAATATCACTAGATTTATCTTATAACACTGATCAAAAGGACCATGTTTCATACTGTTGGCAATATTCCTTCCAAATGATCCAATCTGCCGTAACTTTCCACTTTCTGCCTATTCATCTTCCTCGTGTCTGTTTTAGGAAGGCATGTTTCACAATTGGCGTGTGCGTTTCATTTGACTTCACTCACAAACCAGTTGATAAATGTGTGTTTGTCACATTCGCTTGTTTTTCCCAATGTCTGCATCCACGCATTTTGTCTTGCTTTCTGACATCAGTAACTGACTTATTTTCTTGGTCATTTTTGCTAAAACGACTAACTCATTTATTCTACTTCAGAAGAAACCAATTCTTCCCTTTTTATAGCTTTCTGCTGCTTTTTTGGTGTTTGATTCGAAATAAGCTTCCTAATGTTAGAACATGAAAATGCAAATGTAATCCGTGAAACACAGTTTCTTTCCTTTCCAAGAACAGAGCTGTAAAGCAAAGACCCTGTTTTATCAGGTTTTGCTGCATACTAAAGTTTTTTCTCTCACAGTTTTGACTTGTATGTCCTCCAAAATATTTTAAAATTTATATTATTATACAGTCAATTTTCTGGGGTTACTTTAGAAAAATAATGGTTAACGCACAAAAGATTTTGTAATACTTTTCTAAAAATACTGCCCAGTATTTCTTTTTCTGGGGAGCATGCTGTGTTATTTTATACTTTGAACTGTGAAGAGCAAGATAGTTCATTGTACATTCAAGCACTCTGTATTGAGGCTGAGCTGAACTGTTTGCTCCGTCAGCAACTGAAAAGGCCAAGTGTCTCACTGTGTATTTGTGTCATATGTTTTCTTCCTGCCTTGAAGTTGGTATCAGGTGAAGATGTTTACAATTATGGCTATTTTGTTTTTCATGTCTTCTGCTCATTTTTGTCCACCATTATTTTTAACCTCCCCATATTTTTATGTCTGAGGACTCATAAATTAAATGGGAATTTTACTTTTACTCGTCTGAAGTATAACGTCTTCCAGGTCATCAATGACCATCAATTGCTGCTGTTTCCTGTATCTGCTCCATCTCTTATTCATTTCTTTTGTTTGTCTTCATTTCAAGTAATCTCCATTCCACTAATTAGCTTATTAAATGTAAGTTGTTTTTCTCTTTTCAGGGCTTACCATGATGGTCACAGCCTGATTTATGAAAACATTAGCATTTAAGTTACTGTCTTGTTCTTTTCTATGGAAAAATCCATTTGTCACTTTCAGGCCTTTACACATCTTGTTGTCAGGTATACACACACACACACACACACACAGAGACGACAGAGAGAGAGAGACAGAGAGAGACAGAGAGAGGACAGTCCCCTGTATCACCTTTGCTCTTCTGGACATTCTGAAGCCATTTCATTTGTCTACTGATTACCCTGTCTGGTGAGTTTTCTCTGCTTTTTTTTTTGTCTAGAGCCCACTGCTTCGGACTGACTTCCTGCGACCAGCGGGCACTCTTCAGTGTGTCTCTGTGACTTTCTGCTACCACTGAATCTTCCCACCATTTTCCTGACCGCTGCTTCATTTTGTAAGGATTTTTTTTCCTGCAAAGTTCTAGAGTGTGACTTTTACTTTCAGTATCTCTAGATGATCCCTTTTCCTCCCGTCGTTATCATGTGTTGAAACTATCTTACAAACATTTTATTGCTTCATTCAAAGAAATATGCCTATAAGACAAAATGTGCACAAAGATACCATTGAGCTAGATTTGTGTTGGTCACCTGCTGTTGGGTATCGGGTTTACCCTTAAGGATGGTTGATATACGCACTAAGACACTATTGGAGAAAATTGGTTTTTCATTAACAAGTGGGTGTCAATTCCAGGTAACTTATTGGTTAGGGTTGGGAACCTGTGTCCACTTTTCCCTTTCAGCATTTATTTGTGTTCAGTATGTATTCATTTCATTTCATTTTGATGTGTGTGTGTGTGTGTGTTTATATGTGTGCATATGTGAGTATAGGCACATATATCTGTGTATGTGTGTGTCTGTGTGTGTGTGTGTGTGTATGAGTACACTTGTGGACCAGACAGCCTTCTTTAGTCACTCCAAGAAGGCTACACTGGCTGACCAACAAGCCTCAGAGGTCTACCTGTCTCAATCCTCCAGTGCTGGATACCTACCACTGTATCCACGTTTGGTTTTGTTTTGTTTTTAAGTATGGACTCAGGAAATCCAACTCATCTTCATGTTTGCAGAGCAAGCACTTTATCAACAAAGCCATTCTCCCAGTCCCCAGCTTAGTTTGATTAAATAATTTCCCAAGGGAAGATGTGTTTTTGTATGCATCTTTACTAAGGAACAGGGGCTCTCTTGACTTGAGTTATTAGGCTGTTTTTATTTGTTCTGCAATTGCTCGCCCACACTAGGCTGTTTCTAGGGAGGTTTTCTCATCTCCAGATCATCTTGTGGTGCTCTTGAAAAGCAAGTGCTTCTGATTTGTGGGCTTGGAATGGTACACAGAAAATTTTAACATCCACCCCGTCCCATCTTGATTATTTTGGAAATAATTTTAATTTCGTGAAATGGGCATATTATTGGTAGATCAAGTCAATACTATAGCATGTTATGGCAATTTTAAGTCAATTTTCAAACTCCAATAGAACAAATTTCTAGTTTTCTCTTGTCTCTAACTGACTCATGAGTGTTATTTAATCCACTGGTTTTCTTTCTTCTCTTCTCTCCTTGTTTGCCTGGCAGTTTGATGTGAAATTCAGTTGCCAAGTACAACAACCACACTTTGTGCTTTGTTCGCACAACAATTATTTATTCTACTTGTAATCTTATTGCTCTGTTGTATTTATATTTATTATTGTGAAGATTCTTAAATTAGTTTTCAGTAATAGTTTGCTCATCAGTTGTTATCACTGCTTACACTTCCTGCCACACCGAATTTGGTTCCAAGTACACCTATGTGGATGTATTCTTTATGTCTTGACTTAACAGAGATTAGCATTCCAAAAGCAAGGGAACAAGGGAACAAATTAATCGAATGATATTTTAATTAAATTTGAAAAGAGAAAAATGGTGTAAAAGGTGCAAAAATTCTGTGTTAGAAGAAGGCAGAAAAATTTCAGATAGCTAACAATAATGAGACAGACCAGAGAAACAGTAATTGATTAAGTGCATATTCAAGGAATCAATGGAATTGCAGTACAGAGAGCTATTACTGCAGGTTGGGGCAGCCTAAAGATAAAAAAAAGAAGAGACAAATAAGAGTCCAGAGACGAGTCTGGGGAAAAAGGGGCGAATGATGTGGGCCACGGCTATGGGTGGAGAAAGCTTATTTAAAAGCTGGTTTCTGCAATAATAAACCAGCATCTCTGCTGCTAGAAACAAGACCAAATATTATTCTTTGTGATCTCAAGACTTGTATAAGTTCTCTAATTACCACCCAAGAGATTTATTTACTAAGTAAAAAACAAGAAACAATTGTGGCCTGAGGGCGAAGAGTAACTAAGGAAAAAGAAACACAGCTGCTTTCTCGGTCACCAATCCTGACATTTTACTTTCTTGCATCTTGAATGGTAAGCTGAAGCCGGGAGTTGGAAGGCACACAGGCTGCTTTAGGGTGGTGATTCAGACTGACTGTTGGCCTTGCAACACCGGTGTGGGTGGCTGCTTGTGTAATCAGCTGCCTTTATCTACTTGCCTTTAATGAAGTTCGTTGCCCGTCTCGTTATGTGCTCGCCTGTTAGAAGTAGGACATCCCATGGTGTTTCTTAATGGAACCTCATCAAATTTAAAGTCGTGATTGAAAAATTGTTTGCCCTAGGTTAAAAAAAAAAAATGTCCTGCTTAGCTCCAGACAGAGAGAGAGAAAAGGAAACACTAATCACAAAGTCAGAGCTTTGCGGCTGATGACGTTTTATTTTGGGGATTTTGCATCTAGAGAATAAAATAGTTTTGAAGTGTGTTTTAATTAACTGCAACATTCGAGAGAAAATGCGAATATAAAGAGCAGGAAAAATAATGCTTGAAGCACCAATTAAATCGTCCGTTTTTTTTTTAAATTTATGATTTTATAAAATGAGTAAGAATTGTTTCCAAGCACCCTGCCTCATTTCAGCTTTCTCCTGACTTCACTTCGTTTTCCATAGGCAACAGCTACCGGTATTACATTGTATGGCCTGTCCTTTATTAGTGTTAGTAACTGCAAGGAGATAACCAGACACATTTCTCAGAGGTTCAGATCAGACTGGTAAAGATCCTCAGATGTTTGTCAGCAATTCACCTATGAAGGAGTATTTCCAAACTGAGGACAATGCCCTAAAAAAGAAGCTCCCGGTAAAGGGACTGTGAAAAGAAACACACCGATTCGTCTTTTGATCTTAGAAATGAGCAGCCCAGGAGTTGGGACTGTGAGCGCCTGGCGCTATGGCTGAAGGAGGAGCCATTGATTGAGATTAGCGTTCTCTGGACAGCTTGCGCTAGCCCATAATAGTCCCCAAGGCTGCTACCCGGAGTTGTATCATAGCACCTGACCCAGAGCTTTCACTAGGCCTTCGCTTTCCTCCAACCCATTGCCACAGAGTTTCCAGAGTGATATTTCTAGAATGCCGCACCCCCGTCCAAGGCCTCCCCAGGTTTCTCTCTCACGTGGTTGTATTGTTGCGCTCCATGTTTACGGGAATCAAGTTCAGAGTTCTGGTAAGCCGGGCACAGCGTGACCTTGCCAGACTGCAACCAGCCTTACCAGATTCATCTTTCATCACACTTCTCCACACCCCATGCACCCGAATTGAGAACCCCAGTTAACACGTTGTGGCAAAATGATTCACTCTCCTGAAAGAGGTAGGCATATTTAATTAAATTAATTAATTTATCTTCTGGGAAGCATTCCTGGACTCTTCAGGCCTGGAAAATCAAAATCTCCAGGTCAAATGTAACTCCCTTGCTTAACCTTTCTCGTATCCCGTTAGCTAGAGTTAGTCAGCTCTTTCTTGGTGTTTCCTGAACGTCTTAGATCTTCAAAAATCTTAGCTCTCATGTTTATATTTCGATCAATTTTTCAACTTACAAAACCAGTTTACAAAATTTTTGAGAGTGAAGACTGGTCTTTGTATTCCTATAATTTTATTTCTGCTTCTCCCAGGAAGGAACCTAAAACGATTTTTTTCATGAATTACTGTATGATTGTGGAGCAGAGACAAGAGCAATGGGTCCTCCATGTTTTCTCTCTTTAATTCCTAACTGTCCTGGCTGAATCTTTGTCAACTGGGAACGAGCTACAGTCATTAGAGAAGAAGAATTCTCAACTGAGAAAATGCTTCAACAGAACTGGGCTATAGGCAAGTCTGTCAGGCATTTTCCAGACTAAGGGTTGATGTGGGAGGGTGCCCACCACTGTGGTCAGGTGGTACCAAATTGTGCAGGAAAGCAGACAGTGCAAGTCATGAGGAGCAAACCAGTAAGCAACATTTCTCCATGGTCTCTGTTTTAGTTCCTGCCTTGAGTACCTGCCCTGACTTTCCTCAGGGATGGAGCAGGCACTGTGTAGTCTTTAGAAAAATATTTTTAAAAATAAAAATATTATGTTCTTCATTATAAAGAATACCAGATTCTTCCCTTGAGAAGAAAAATAATATATAATTAGTTTATCAGTGAACACTGTTAGCACTACCATTCTTAACTAAACATTGTCCACTGATTGTCTAGAGCAATTGTGCCTTAGTAAAGATAAGAAAACAAAAATGTTTTCTTTTTCATCTGAATTTCTAGCATGTTTTATTTCTTTTCATCTATGTTTTGTCCCTGACTACTTTCATTCTTGGAGTAGTTCATTTATTCGTTTCATAAGGAGATCTTCTAGGCACAACAGGTACAGTCAAGCCTAATTTAGGCTAAAAAGTGCAATAAGATAAACCATATATTTATGGATTGTGTACAGGAGAATGAATGTATTATGCTTTTTAAAAAACATGTGTGATAGAGAAGAATATTAAGTTTACTACTTCTCCCTAGAAATCTACATATATCTTCAACAAAATCAGGGGTGTTCAAGACTGTTGGCTTATAATGAGATGTTTCAAACTAGAACTGAAAAAAACTTTATAATGCTTTCTGTAAATCTGAATATAACTCTGTAACTTATAGAATTGGGGCAAAGGAAAAAAACTGAAAAATGGTGATGGTGACAGGTGATTTTCTCCAGAGAGAGGAGAGGAGGAGGAGAAGGAGGAGGAAGAGGAGGAGAGGCTTCATTTGTCTTATCCTGGCTCATAGTGCATTGAGGGAAGCCGAGTCAGGAGCTCAAGGCAGGAACATAAGAGGTACAAATTAATTGCTCCCCGTGCCTTTCTCAGTCTGTTTTCTTATATAACCTAGGACCACCTGCCAAGAGTTGACACTGCCCATGGAAAACTAAGTCTTCTACAGGCAAATCTGATGGAAGCATTTTCTGAATCGAGGTTCTCTTTTTCCCAGTGACTCTAGCTTGTGTCAAGTTCACAAAAACAAGGATAAAAATAAGAAACTACCCAACACAGACACACGGAGATTAGGAGTCGTACTTAAAAAGAGAAGAGAATATACAAATATGGGTACTGGTGTGAAGAGTCATGCTCCAAGATCATGGAACACACTAAGACCTTATATATACAAACTAAACATGAGTGCTGGCAGACAGACTCAGACAGCATCAGAGAGATGATCATGCTTCTGAGCCCATGTAGAGAATGCCGCAGGACTGATATCAGTCGTGGACATGGGAGAAACAAAGCTTCTGAAAAACAAAGATCATGGACTGATGACTGAGAACCAGATAGGACTGTAGCATCCTCAGTGTATACTGGAATGTACAGAATGGATGGACTTGAGGCTCAAGCAGAACTTATATCACCACATATTGGGAGCATAAAGCCCAGGTAGACTGAGAGATTGAAGTGAAAATAAACACAGGATTCAATAAAAATAAAGTTAAATTTCTTGCACATTCAAATGCATAGATTGAGGCTCATATATGCTACAATGGGAAGGGCTGCCAGGGTGGAGGAGGTGTGAATACAGCATGATCGAACAATGATGGGTCTGAATTACCTATTGTAAAGTCGAGGGTTGCGTGCCAAGTTCCTAGACCACAAAGACGGGATCACTAGCAGAGAACTCCGAAGATTCTCATGAAGACATCGTCTTTAGAAGACCAGTCATGATTATAGGGATGGTGTGCTAAGCATGACAACAAAAGAAATGATTCACAGTGGTCACCAGTAGGGCCTGAGTGAGTCTAAGTATAACACCGATAAGACCTGAAAGTGGCTGGAAAGAACCATTGCACATAGACTAGTCACAGAAATAAACAACGGTACAGAAAATTTGTACGCGATGTGTTTCAGGGACAAGTATTACTTATTGCAGGCATATAACTACACTGTGTTAGAGCCTGATTAGCAAAGGGACACAGAGGTTGGCTAGACCAGGAGAGAGGAAGTGCAGACCCATGCCATACGGTAATATTTTGAACTTTGCAATGGAGTCAGTGCTGAGCAAACATAGATATTAATAGAGGACATTTCTTTGAAATGGGATATATAAAATATATCCCACTGATATAACTTTGCTGTGAGCAAACCAGGTACATTGTCACAAGAGATTGCTTCAAGGCAGTTTTTTAAGGGGAGATACCAAACTCAAAAACAAAACAAATAACCCCTTGGATAAGAACTGGAGACCAACATAAAAATCAAAAGGTAAAATGTTACTTCATATTAGAGATTATTTATGCTGATTACATTACAAATGTTAGATGGCTGCAATTATCTAAAGCAGAATTTCACAGCACAAATGAAAGAGTAAATGTGGCTTCCTATTGTGTGTAGCTTGCATACTGAACTAGAGGACTGTGTGAGAATTGGATATGCTTCCAGAAGTGATTGGCATAAGTGCCATGTTCCCACAAGTCATATGAAAGAGAGCTGTCTCTAACAAACAAGACTCAGATTTGTCTTTGTCTACGCAAAACTCTCCAATGATTTCCTTTCAGACAAATTAAGCAAAATTTGCATTTTATAGTATGGATTATTTTGCATCTACATTAATCTGATCAGAAATCTTCCCCTGACTCTGATCTTGTTATCTAGCGTTCTTGGTCTGTTTCTACAAAGATACTACCCTGAACGGTGTTTGATTTCTTTATATTCTTACCTTTAATTGTGTGAGAATTTTACAAAAACATACATATGTTTGGTCAAATCCAACCCCCACTGCCATTCATCCAACTCTTCTTGCGCATCCCCCCCAACCATTTTTCTCATCCAAATTCATGTGCTTCTTTTTGAACCCACAGATCCCACCAAGAGCTGCCAGCGCTTGGCGTAAGACCATCTGCTGGAGCAAGGGTAGGCTCCCTGGGCAGGGGCTGCATCACTGAAGAAAACATACTCTCCAAACCCCACAGCCATCACAAGTCAATAGCTTCCAAGATGGGGACGAGAGCTCATGAGCCACTTCCCAGTCCATGCTGAGATTTTTTTAGTCTGGCTTGATCTTGTGCAGATATTGTATGCAGACATACGGCCACTGTAAGTTCACATGCATAAGCTCCCTTCATATGAATAAAATACTGTGTTACTGCAGTCATCCACTATATCTGGCTCTTATAATCTTTCCATGACCCTCTTCCATAATGATCCTTGAGCTCTGGGGGACAAGGAGTATGAATATATATATATATCCCATTTAGGGCTGAGCTAGTGCATGTTGACCGGTTGTAGGTCTCTGAATTAATTGCTATAAGCTGTAAAAAGAATATTCTTTCATGATACAACCATCTATAGGTATAGAGATAAGTCATTAGGACACAGGTTAATGTCCATTTAGCAGAACAATATTAGTATATGGTCTCCCTTAGGCCTATGATGTAGCCACCCATGGGTTTTGAGTCTAGTTAGGGGTACTAGGCACAATTTCCATCTTCTAGAGTGGAATCAGAAGTAGTTGGTTACTTCCATAACATAATACACCACTACTGCACGAGCGAATATGTCTCATCAGGACAGTCATGATTATAGCCCATATGATTTCAGCTGGATAATACCATTGATTATTTCCTCCTTCCCCCAGTAATGCACATGTGACCACAAAGGACTGTGAAAGCATCCAACAGGAATGAAGCTTGCAGGTTTTAGTAGGGTATCAGCCTGATTTCCCATGTTCCCAAGCCCCATGTGGCACATTCAGCAACAGGAAATTCAAATTAAATCTACTTTGGATTTTCATCTCGCCTCAGTCAGAATGGCTAAGATGTTTTTTTTAAAAATGACAGCAAATGCAGCCATGGATGTACAGAAAGGGGCAAAGTTATTCACTGGGAGTTGCCATTATTGAAACCAGTGTGAAACACCTAAAGTATTCAGAAACAGATCTCCTACATAAACTAGCTAAACCACTCGGGCATATACCCAGAGGACTCTATATCACACTACAGAGATGTTTACTCGTTCATGTTCATTTGTTTCTCTGTTCATCATAGCCAGGAAATGGAAGTAGCCTAAATGTTCATCAATTTATGAATGGACGATGAAAATGTAGCGCATTTATAGAAAGGACTTTTATCCAGCTGTAAAGATAAATAGAGTTCTGACTTTTACAAGTAACTTGTGGGGTTGGAAATGATTATGCTGAGTGAGGTAACCCAGGCCCAGGAAGACAAAGGCAAATAGTCTCCTTTATAAGTGGTTTTTAGCTCTGAATCTTTATATCTGTGTGTTTAAAAATCAGAGCACCCACTGAAGTCAGGAAATTCATAAAGGTTCATGATGGAATTTCAAGGGAAAAGGGTTGGACATGGATGGTGTATAAAAGGAAAAGGGAATAATGGAACAAGAAGTGTTGGATGGGGCAGGGAATGAAAGGTCAGGGTGGAAGAAGAAGTATTGGGAGGGATCTTTAACAACATTTGAAAATGCCTTATGGAAACCAAGTACTGTAGAAGCTTTCTAAAATATATACATGCACATTTGCATATAGAAAATGAGTTTATTTTTATTTTTTTATTGATTTTATTGAGCTATACATTTTTCTCTGCTCTCCTCCCCACCTCTCCCCTCCCCTTCAACCCTCTCCCTTGACATAGAAAAGGAGCTTAAATGCAGTTACCCTATAATGGGAACAAAATGCCTCTCCCTGACACCACAGGCTATCAAGTAAAAAAAAAAAAAAAGCACAAAGCCAAGTATAGTTACCTCTGTTCAAGTTGTTGGTAAATGGGGCTCTATAAACTCCCAAACATTAGAGACCAGTCTACTTGTGCACAGGCTTATTGACTTCACTGCTACCTTGTCTTACAACTCTACTCCATAGATATTGACATTGGACCTTTCAGATTGCACAGGTCTCCCCTCAATTGTTTGTCTAATAGAGGATTTCTTAAGCATCATATCTAATAACCTCCATAGCACACAGTCACTTCTTTTGTCAGTTTTAATGTTATTATTCATGTCAGTAGTTGACATAGTATTTATTTGTGTGGTGATTGATTATTTCTCTTGTTTGATAAAATGTAAATTCTGTGAGGACTATGCTTAAATGCTCTTCAACCTCAGATCTAGAGGAAACTACATTTGTAGGTGGGGTGTGTGTATGTGTTGTATAAATAAATACATAAACTGAGGAATATTATTTGTTGGTGTTGTTAAGAATCATCAATATTTATTGAGACATTATTACTTTATTACTGGACTATTAAGAGTTGGACTCATCTCTTTCATATAATTATTAGAGTGACTTCCCTACTTTCTGAGTTGTGGACAGGTACAATAATTTAAGTAAAACCACTCAGCTAGTAAATGTATAAGCCAAGGTTTAATGTGGAAATGTTGAGCTTCATGACCTACGATACAGCAGAAGTGATGGTGTTTTTGCCCTACCTTAACATGTACATGGAAGTGTAAACTCAGGCTTGTCGAGCCTGCAGAGTGATCTCAAGAACAACTAGAGCAACTTGTTGGATCCTGTCAAGTATCCAAATAGAAACAAAGATGGCAGCGTGAGTGGTTGTGTCCCGTACTCAGAACTTGTTCAAATCTCCAGTACTATAAAACAGAAGAGAAAAACAAATAAAAGACCTTGGTACACTGTAGCACTAAGTAAATTAGGAAGTCAAGACCTGAAAGTTAAAAATAATGTACAATATGACCAATCTGATACAGTTGGATGAGTGTCTGTAAGCTTTTCAGAGACCTTGTTCTTGAATATGTATCTTCACCTCAGCAGGTTTCACTCTCCATAGCCAGCAACTGTGGCTGTCTTCTTGAAACACCAAAAGTTGGAAGGGCCTGGATACTTACTTATCCAGGAAAGAGGCTTTCATCAATGTTTGATAAGGGGAATTCCAAGATCTTCAGTTGCAGGTTGAGTCCCTTTACTGTCCCTTGACACAATAGTGTTCGGTTTTAAGTTCAGGCTGAAGGTACTGCCTCAGGACTTCACCCTACACTGTGACCCTTGCTTGGGTGGCTTCTTCTACCCTCCTTGTCAGCTATGGCCTTCTCAGACTGTTTTCCCTTGGAACAGTGCAAATAAATCACCAGTGTATCATGATTTTATTCTTCCTCAATGATAGCAGGAGGTCTAGCCTGCGATAATGAATCAGACATTTCCTGCTATTGCTGATATGCTGGCTACACCCAAACCCCTTTCTCCTGGGCCTACATGCCTTCCTCTTATTCATGTTCTTTCCGGACCTCATAAATGTGAGATTCTTACTCACTCAGACCAAGAACTAGAGTAGACTTACTGTAAAGCAGAGGCATTTTGCTGGAAAGCCATCTTGGGTGTGTTTAGAGCCAGGCTCCTTGCTTCATGGATCCGGAGCATAGATTTGATCCAACTCATTTCCTCCTCACATTCCTGGCGGGTAGACAGGAGCAATGAAGAAAGAGGAGTTGAGTCACAAAGGCTTAATTCACTTGTCTATTTCTTGGACCCTAAAGCTTGATTTAATTGAAGAAGTTTTCAGTGGGATTAACTTAGTGGCAAAAGGCATTCTGGGTCTCTTCTCAAGGCAGGTTTTAGCTGAGCTGGAACAATGTGAATACTTAGGTCTTTGAAGAATAAAGCATTCCCTGACTTTGATGAGACTGACTCCTCATTTTGGCCCACAGACATCAACTTCCCCTTTGTTATCTCTATCTCTAAAGTATCTTAGAAACAAGAATATAAGGATAATGCAGTATATAATAAACATGTGACATAACCATGGTCAGTCTTATTCCTTTACATTCATCTATACAACCCACTGGAGAGATGCCGAAAGAACAGACTTGTCTTTGTACCATGTAGAATATGAACAATGAATCTAGATTCAGGCTTGCTTAATAATCCAAGGAGTAATAGTTCTGTAGAATCTTGCTGGTACACTACTGGTTCAAGCTGAACCAATACCCAAGAAATTCAGGGAAAAGTTTAAGAATATTAAGCTACTATAGTGTGGTAGAATATTGAAAGGAGTATGAAAGAGAAACCTGAATAGTCATCCGGATCAATCACTGACTGACTTCATGATCTTAGGAGCAGCACTGCTAACTGCAGAATGACATAGTCCATATGAGTTCACCATTGTCAATATTCTGCAATGTCATTACCTTCTCGTAGTATCTGTGAACACTGGTTGGTGTCAGCCTTCTCAACACAGATGTTAGAAAATTATTCTTGTGACAGTCACACGGAGGCCCCATCACCCCCTTGCAACTCCCATGTTTTGGTGTAAAATGAACAAGTTACTACTACAGAGGTAATTCAGCAAAATATTTTGGTATTCTGAAGAATGACTAGCATTTTGTAGATGCTAAGCTTAGTTGTAGAACACTAGAAATACAGCTACCTCTAACCCTCATTTTAAAAAGTATATAGTCATTCTAGAGCAAAAAGTCACCAAAGAAGATGCACTGGTTTCCATTGCCTGCACTTCAGTCATCTCTGAAGCTCGTGTTCACTTCTGTAGTGAGGGAAGCCCTCCTATATTGGGTACCACTAAGGGTTTTACTCTGTGCTCTCTACCTAAAAAAAGCTGCTCTCCTGTAGGCTTCTCGAGATCTCCTCCCCAAAGCACGTTTCTCCCAAGTTGTTCATGGAGAAGTATTAATTGTAAGGTCTCCCTGATATGGGGTTTACATCTATATCTCCATCTGCTTTCTTGCCATACTCTAGACAGTGTAAACCTAACTGACAAAGCCAGGTCTTACAGATGTTTTGCCTTAAAGATACTGCATGAAGACTGGCCTACAACTTACAACCATATTTACCTGGGTGTATATTATTATTCAGTTATATTTGAAGAAATTCCAAGAGCAGAGAATAGAAAAACAGACTCTGTGATAAAAATAAAAATTAAAATAACAACACAAAGTGTCAGTTCTTAGGGTTGCTGTTGTTGGGATGAAACCCCATGAACTAGAGTAACTTGAACAGGAAAGGGTTTATTTGACCTATGCTTTCACGTGACTGTTCATCACTGAACACTGAAGTCAGGACAGCAACTCAAACAGGGAGGAGCCTGGAGGCAGGAGCTGATGCAGAGGCCATGAAAGTGCTCCACATAGCTTCTTCAGCCTTGGTTCTTAAAGAAACCAGGACTACTGGCCCAGGGATAGGGATAGGACCACCAGCCCACAGATGACACCACCTACAATGGATTTGGTCCTCCCCCATCAATCACTAATTGAGAAACTGGCCTATAGGCTTTCTACAGCCCCATCTTATGGAGACATTTTCTCATTTTAGGCTTTTCCTCTTTCTCATGACTTTAACATGTGTCAAGTTGACATAAAACTAGTCAACACAAGGCCCAGTTCTTTGTTCTTATTTTAACTGCTTTTCCTAGTAATACACATAGATATTTCTATTAAAAATGATATAGAGATGAATTTTCATTGATTGTTCCTGCTATTGAAGTTGCCTTCTCTGGTTCCTGACAAACTAGAATATAAGGATGTTGCTATGGAAGATGCCTTTGTCTCTATCCAAGGAATTCTGATTGATAATATTATTTTCCTTAAATATTCTTCATTCTTAGTGTCTTTTAACAATAAGGATCAGACTGTGACCAAGTACCAACTATCTTCTCCAAATGGTGGGCCATCCCCTATGCTATCATAAATCTCTAGAAAATTAAAAGAAGAGAAGACACAGCTCTTCTGCTAAGGCCTCTTTGTCTTAGAGACGGGGAGACTGATCTCTACCTGTTCAGTATAAGGATGCATGAGGGTCCTGGAGGAGGGAGGAGGGTCCAGGCGCTCTGGCCCTCTCTCTCCTACAGCACAGCGCCTGCAATTTCTCTTCCCATTAGTCCGTGTTCTTCCCAGCTTGGTACTCTGTGATGTGTTTTAAAATGAGGGAAAAAAGATAGAAAAAGAGATGAGTGAAGAAGAGAAAGGCTGAGCGAAGAGGAGAAAGGGAAGCAGGGAGAAAGAGAGATCACTAGTGTGATGTCTTTCTTCCAAACTATGGAATCACATTTATGGAAAGAAAAATAAACAGCCAGGGAAAGGCTGATTTCGGCACCAGGGTGCACAAAGGGCTGTTTCTTGGAGAAACCTGTTCTTTAGACCTTGAAGCATAGATAAGAGTTAACCTGGTAGGTTGCCCGGTGTTACCTACGGGAGGAATATTGATGTCTGCTCACTAAAACTGGAAACAAAAGGCCAGTGAAATGGCTTAGCAGATGAATAGCTCGTTGTGCCAGGCTGATGACTTCAGTCCAATCCATGGCACACATGTAAAGGGAGGAGAGAACGAACGTCCTTCACCAAGTTTTCCTCCAACCTCTACACACATGCCACGGCATCCGCACATCCCCACGCACATGTCACACCCACACCCACATACTTAATGATAAAAATAATAAATATAAAAGCGCTGAGCTTATTTTAGAGATATTTTAAATGCTATGTAGGTATTTTAACGTAGATCTAAGAACAGGGTTTCAGAATACTATGGTGCTCTCTGTTTACCCAAGAAACAATCTAGCCAAAGAGAAATTAAGTAACTTCTTCTAGATTATCCGCTTTGAAACTGGAGTGGAATTAGGGGGTCAGACTGCAAAACACAAGTGCGTGTTCTCCTGTTATTCAACACACACCCTTTCCATTCCCTCTGACACTAACTATGCCTCAGTATGCAACCCAAGCATCGAGCCCAGGCTCTCCAAGCACCCTCAGAATGTCTTCTGGGAAAGATCCTTGTCCTAATCCCTCTATGGCAGTTGGTCTCAGCCTCCCTAATGCTGTGACTCTTTAATACAGTTCTTCATGTTGTGTTGATCCCCTTCATGACTATAATTTTGCTACTGTTATGAGTCATAATGTAAATATTTTTCTGAGATACAGGTTGGATGCAAGTTGAGACCCAAAGGTTGAGGACCACTGCTTTATGGGGTTCCAGGCTTAAATCAAGAATGCTGCTCCTTCAGTTTAAGAGTAGAAAGGTTTCCCAAAGGGAATTACTGACAGCCAGGCAAAGGTGCTCACTAACTCACACAGGCCTCTGTTTTCTCCAGGTACAGTCTAGATTGTTGAACGTTCTGAACTCTGTTTTGCATTCAGAAGCAGAAAAAAAAAATAAAGAATCAAACCAACTGGCAGAGTCAGCAGGAGGCAATGCATATTAGTAAGAGCATAAAATTCATAAGTAGATCCAATAACTCCAACTTTGAGCTCTAGAGATCTTCGGACCCCAAGTGTGGGTAGGTAGCTAAAACCAGTTTGAGGATGGAAATCAGTGAGCAAAAAGTAAGCGCTTATTAGAAGTACCACAAAGTCTTCCTTGACAAACTCCACTAACAGCAAATAACAACAGAAGTGCTGTGGCCTGAAAGAGAGGCTTATGGCAAGGAGAGGTCAGGAGGAATTGCACTAATATGGAATGGGAAGATACAGGTCAACTGGTTCACTATGAAAATTCCCTTCCTGTACATTCTCATTCCTTCCCAGGGCTCAATTTCCTACTCAATGCAATGAGCATGATTGCTAAATTCTTTCTAGATATGTCTTTCTCTAATCACAGGGCTGTGTTTTCTCTCGAGGCTAAATTCCCAAAGTGCTTTGCCCAGTGTGAGAAGAAGCTGAGTCATGTTTCTGACAGGAAACGCGAAGAGAACCAAGACCACGTGACACCACAAACGCACAAGCCTTTGCTTAGCTCCATGTAGGCATCATTTTCTCACACTCCCTGACATGCATCATCCCCGATTTCTTCGCCAGGAATACACCCATTCCATTCAACACGAGGAGAGCGGAGATTCAACACACACACCCTGGAGATAATTGGAGGGCAGTCTGGAAGAAAATCATCTTTCAGCCAAGAGACAGGGAGCTCTTTTCCTCAAGGAGGGAAAGAATGCATTACAACCATGGGAGAAAGCAGGCCTTCACTCTCCTGCCACCCTCACCAAGGGAGGTCAAAGTGTTATCGAGGCTGTGATGATGAGCACAGAGTGTGGTATTCAACTGCAGGACAAGAAGTAATGAGGCCGAGGAGATGAAAGACAAAAGAAGCAAAGCAGCCAAACTGCTCTCTGATGAATAGGATATTATATTAGGGAAGAATCTGGCCACTATCTGAGGAGACACATTTCCACTGATTGCTCAATGCCGTCTGAACACTAGACAGTCACTGGACAGCATGGTACTTTGTAGTGAGCCTTCGCTGAGATCAGGCTTAGCCACAACTTTTTGCTTGCCATGTGACTCTCGGAGGTGTCAGGGCATTCATAAAGATGAGGTGGCTTACAGCTATCCTCAGGTCAGGTTCGAAACGTGCTAACATGCAAGGATGCTTCTGTTCGAGTCACCAAAGCCACCGAAGGGCAATACCACTAAGTTAGGAAGATCAGGTTTGAGGGTGCAATGGAGTCCAGCATGGGCATTTTCCACGGAGAGAAACAGGGAACAGGAAAATGGAATGGTGTAAAGAAATGTACTTTTAGTGACTCTGTACTGCTTGGAAGTCAACTGGTTGGGGTGACAATAAGTTCAGAAGTCTAAGGAAGCAAAAAGGAAAAGAAGGGGACATAGAGATGTTCACTTTCCCCAAGTTTAGCGACAAATAAATGGTCTACACACAGTCTTTTCTGATTTCTCTTATGGATATGTGCACAACGCCAGCCTTTGCTCTCATCTAGTCAATGTGGCAGGGCCAGATGCCACCACCAGATTCCATGATTCTGACCACAAACTTTCTGATCATTTCCAAACTGTCTTTGGCAGGAGGCCCCATGAAGTGGCACAACAGAAATTCCTATTCATTTCACCGTCCAGGATCTGGCAGGAGGTTGGTCTTTGGTGTTCTTTTTCTTTCAATCATTTAAAAGTCCGGCACCCAGCCTTCTAAGCATCAGAAGTACTCTCAAGCGCTTTCTTTAGGCTTTATTAATAAGACAGAATGGTTTTAGGAAGGCAATGACAAGTTGGAGGACTATTAGATCAGCTGGTGGGAACTTAGTTAAAAAACTGAAGTGCACCATGACCCACTATAGGAAGGTAGCACCGAGGGTTGAGAAATATTCACCTATTCCATAAGAGCATCCCAATTTATCTGAGAGAAAAAACAGTGGAATTTCCCAGTCAGGGAGCAGATCGCAGGTGAGTTGTGTGCTTACTGTGTTCTTTATTTCCTGTTATTTCTGATTTTGACTCTCTATGCTTGAAAGCACTTCCCGTTCCTTGTCTCTCTATCTCTAACCTTTATTTGAATTACAAAATGCTGATCCTCTAAGGTCCTAGGTTGAGAATTCTGATAAAAACCATGAGAGGGCAGTTCAGCTGCCAGTGCTTGCCACCCACTTGGCACAAACACAGATCTGGACTTAGTGTAGGGAGTTAAAAATCTCATAAATTTCAAAGACACACCCAACAGGACTCGAAAAACACTGCTCTGAACTGATGAAGTGCACATCTGAACCATACCAATTGAACACCCACTTTCTCTGTAAAGTTTCTCCAGAAAAGGAGTTTTCCAGATGCTTATACTGAGTTCAGACTACACCGTGGGACTCTGATCAGTCACAATAGTATGACTTTGTGGTTGCTGACTTTTTTATGTCATCCTTTCACTAACTTCCAAAAAGATATTACTGAAACAATGACAAGTTAGGGGTTCAAGGCTCTTCGAATCTTACAGATTTTAAGAGGCCCATTCAAGCCACCGGTCTTCTTTAGGGCTATGTCCCTTCCACTTTGTCACTCTACTTATCCAAGCCACTAATCAGCATAACTTAATAATGCTTAAGCACCAACAAAAATTGCATTGTGCCAATCCAGTTCAGAGAAATGGTAGTTGATGCTCCATCCTTTCTTGGTGCAGTGTAAGTGTTGGGAACGCTATGCTTAGGATGCCCATGTCCTGCGTCCTAGAACACCTGCTCAGAGCACTGCAGACATGAGTGAGAAATAACATTTAAAAATTAAAAGGAGACTGAGCACTACATTTGATGGTGTGTGGTTGTTCAACTCAAGCGTCTGGCTATATTCTCCAGGTCTAGTGGGTAGCACTATTCTTTGCAGTCCTTTCTTGAATAACCTTACCTTACTAACAAGAATGAGTTACCAACTAGGACTGCTGTGCTACCATGTTAGATATGCAACCACAGCACCTAAAAGCTGCACGATAGCCTTGCATTTCAAAGCTGCTATGAAATCAGGCAGATTTATACAAAATTAGACTTTTGGTACCCCATAACTATTAATCTTAAGTAACTCATAACAAGAGCTATTAACATTCATCATTTTCTGGCTTTAACCATTTCTATTTTTCATATTTTAGTACTTTTATTTCTTTTACAAATATTAAAATTTAGTTATGTCATTTGCTTTCTTCCCTTTTCTCCCTCCAGCTCCTCCCATTTCTCCTGGCTTCTCAAATCACGGTCTTTTTGGCTACTGTCACATATGACATATATTTTATATCTCTATACACACATATGCTTATCGACGAGAGCAAATACAGCCAGCTGAGTCCAATTAGCATTGCTTGAATCTATAAGATTTCAGAGCCAATCACTTGGTATTGGATAACCAGTTAATGGACTCATCTATAGAGAAAACTAATTTTCTTGCTCTCAGCATTCTTTAGTAGCCTACTCATCTTCATCTAGTGACATTTTCCTGATGCCTTTACCTAATTATTCTTTATCAATAAATAATCAGGAGTCAGATAACAGGACAAGAACCTGAATGATCAAAGAAGCACCAGAGAAGCTACTAGGGACCTCCTATGTCTTCCGTTTCTCCATCCAAACAAAGCTGAGATCCTCTCTCAGCCCCACCTTACTACTTCCTGTCTCTATCTGTCCTCAGTCCTCCAAAACCTCTATGATTAATTTTGATCAGCGAGTGGCTAGCTTTACCCTCTGATTCAAAGCAAACTTTGTCAGAATGCAATCAAAATATCACATAATATTTTTCCCTTTCCTGTTAGCATGTCTATTGGTGCTGTTCTGTTCAGGGCTTTTTCGTACAGTCGTGTTGCTGAGGTATTACAGATGATGCATCTCCATCATTTCTAGGAGAAGCAGCCTCAGCAGATTTCCCGAGTCTTACGTATTTTAGCAATTTTATAAATGAAAGTGAAAGGCTGAAGGGAGAGTAGAAAACAAACTCAAAAAAGATTTGGTAACTTATTTTTCTCTTTTCTTGAACTTAATGAAATAACCTGCTTGTGAACTGGCTTGCAATGTGGAATGTATTTGACTTCTAAACAGGAATTTACATTGTGGATATGTTTGACATTTTTGCTGTTGTTGTTGTTGTTGTTGCTTTTGACTGTACTTTTATATTTGCATCATGAAACTCCAAAATACCAAAGATGTTTTGGAAACAATTTCTGGATTTTAAGTGTTTGGAAGAGAGGGTGTTCATTTCCTTTGCTTTCAAAATACTTTAAATGATTTACAAACACCAATTAGACTTCTTCTTGAGTTACATTTCATACTATTTGCTGTGACTTCTGGCGGACCCTTTTGTTAACATTTGCATACTTGTGAAGAATGTCATAATATTTGGTCCCCAGGAACCATTAGTGGGGAGAATGTCTACACATGTCCTATGAAAGTAGGATGCCTGGGTTTTCGTATCAAAGACATTACATGGTTAAACTCTTCCTGTCAATGACCCTCTGAATGAAGCTGTCAATTTTTTTTTTCCCAAGATAGGGCTTCTCTGAGTAGCCCTAGCTGTCTGGGAACTCAGTCTGTAGACCAGGCTGGTCTTGAACTCACTGAGATCTGCCTGCCTCTGCCTCCAAACTGCTGGGATTGAAGGAGTGCTCCACCACCATCCGGTAAAACTGATTTTTATCCAGATGCCTAATTTGTTTATCCACTGAACTTTGTGCTTGAGAAACTAAATTCAGTACATCATGGATAAAGATTCAGTCTGCAGATGAACTTATGTGAACAATTTCAGAATCTTGTTATACTTGTCTTCTAATTTAACAAACTTGAACTATCTTTTTGACTATTTTAATCTTTGTGCCATTGCAGACAGACAATAAAATTCTGGCTGCAGAGATATTATACCTTGTATTACTCCAAACATTCTTGAAAGGTGATATAATATTTATGGCTAACACTTATTTGGTATGCTAGTTAATACAGTAGTGCTACAACGAGTGTCATATTATTTTAAATGTGTGAAGGCATCTAAAAAGGGAACCTTTAAAATTAAAAAAATTTAACTTGATTATCTTTTCAACATGTAATTCTGAGATATTATCTTTTCAACATGTAATCAACACAAAATGATGGAAAATGATTTTCATTCATTTTTATTCAAAGTCTCTGAAAGTACATGTGTACTTTGCACTCATGATCTCAGTTTTGATGAGCCCTATTTACAGGCTCAGTAGTCACATACAGCAATTGGAAACCACATTATATGGCACATTGTGGAATGATCTCATTTTATTTTAAAAGATAGTGTTGGTGAGACTGAGAAAAGAGGCTATGATTTTGAAAGAAAGTTAGGAGGTGTTGATGAAAGGGTTTGGAGGGAGAAAGAATATAATTATATCGCCTCAAAATAAAAGAAAAATCATATTGTTGACTTTTAAAAGGGGTATTAAATTGATCGATAAAGATAAGACAGTTTCTAGAATGCCAAGCCATGTAAGAAAATTTCCCAAGATGTGAAGAAACAAGATCATTAAACTTCCAGAATCTACTTCAGGTTAGTAAAGTACTTAAGAGATACTTTTAACAATTGTAAAAAAATAAATTTGGTTCTCTTGTACATACCTATAATTTCTCAACGAAGAAAGAAAGGAGTCGAATGTTCTGTGGTGTACGCCACACCCAAGTCATTCGTACTGATGTTTGCTCTTCCTTATATGGATGCTACCAAACCTATTACTTCATTTTAGAGAAACTAAATGGTTGAAGAGTCACCTTCCTTGACTATACATTTGTGTTTTAATAATGTAGTTATGCTCATCCACATGACAGATGTTGTTATAGTCTAGGTCCTTCACATAGACAGTGACTATTCTGCAAAGTTCCTGCTATGTTTTGGATATTATTGTCATGTCATTCTATTTCAGTCTACAAGAGAATAAAGTTTTCCGTTTAATAATAACACTAGATCATTAAAGGGCAGTTATTCTGGTGAGTGATCTATATACCTAGTGAAAAGGTTTTGTCTGGTCTGTCGCACTCGGAGGCCACTATTCTCAGTGTGTCTCCTCACACAACTGAGGTGATCTACCCAGTATTCCTTCAGTGTTGAGGAGGCTATTTATAAATGTCATGAGACAGTCATGTAGTTAAAATTAGGACCTAACTCTTGCTCAGTCATCATCAGAGAAGCTTCTTCCTACAGTAGATGGAAAAATACAGAGACTCACATTGGACAATATGCAGAGAATGAGAAACCTTGGGACACAGAGTTTTAAATGGGATGTTTCCATCAAACCTCTACTCTCCGAGCTCAGGGAAGAGGCAGTGGGATGGAAGACACCAAAGAAACAATGATTTCTATGCACAACAGGACTGCTGCACTGATGAACTGACGGAGACTGTGGGAGCAGCACAGGGACTACACAGGTCAGAGCATGGACGCCATCTCCCATGCCTAACCAAGAAGTCGTCTCCAATTGACACCATTTTCCAAGGCAAAATTCGCTTTCTTTAATGGATTCTCACTCGGTAGACATACCACACTCAATGACAGACCCCACGCCTAGCAGTAGACTGCCGACTCAGTATACAATCAATGATATGGTATCTTGGGAGATTTTTTTTTTGTTTCTTGTCTCATAATGCCTTGTCTGGGCTTTTATTTTATTTTTTACCTTATAGTGTTTTGCTTATATGTCATGGTTTCAAATTTTGTGTTTTTATGTGTTTTCTGTGTGTGAATTGTCTGCATTTTTTTTCTGTTTATTTTCTAAAGAGAGGGAGAGAGGAAAGAAGGTGTGGAGTTGGGTAGGTGGGGAGGACCTGGTAGGAGGTGACAGAGAGGAAATCATGATCTTAAAAAAATCTATTTTCTATTTAAAAATGAAAAAGAGAACAGTCAAAAATTAAATAAAACTGGGATACTCTACAATCTCATCCCTACTTGGATAGCAAACTGTTTTTTTTTACCTCAACTGGAGTATTTCTTCCTCTTCCAGAGTAAGAGAAATAAGCTCAGAGGTTGGTAGGGTGTATAAATAGACACACACATGCACGCACACACACACAAACACAATATCTTCACGTATTTTCATTTATTTTTAAATTTTATTGCATGTCCTGGCAAACAAAAGTGGCTTATAGCTTTGCCTCTGGCTCACCAAAGCCCATAACACAAAAATACCAAAAGACAAGCAACTGAAGCTGTAAAAAAAAAGTATGTCTATAAGAAAGTACCTTCTGAAAAAAAAAAACAGTAATAAAGTATATAAAACATTTGACATTTGCTTAATTTTGTACAATTATAAAAATAAAAAACCCACATATCTTTCATGGTCAACATCCCACGTACGTACTTGGGGGAAAAAAATCAAGAAAACAAAAGCTAAATGGGTTAATAAAGAGCATCCTGCTTTCTATCCTGTTGACTTCGTCGCCAAGCAAAGGAATCCCACTCTCCAGTGAGAGGCACTGAGCGGATGTCTGTTCTCCATGCTTTTCACTGCAGCCCTGGCTGCTCACGCCCTTTTAACAGTGGTGCGAGGAGACGAACTGTGCCTACCTGTGGCTCATGACGAATGCCGAAATCATAGGGTACAGTACAGAAACTTCGAGTCCCTAGTGCCACCTAAATAGTGCTGAAATGCCTCAGAGTCCCCAGTGCCACCTTAACAGTGCTAAAACAGCGCCAATACTCACAACACCCAGGAAGTCATTTGTCTTCCTGACCTGGCCAAGACACAGCTTCATTCTCCAACTAAGGGAATTTGCAAAGCCGTGAACTTGTTACAGAAATTAATAATGTTTCTCATCATTTAAACACAACAAAACGTTGAAATTAAGGACTCATTCTCTTTAACGTATAAAATTTTAAAAAATTAAAAAACAAATTTCCCTTCCCCCCTTCTTACAATTAAGGCATCATGTCTTATTTGACATCATATTCTCACTAATGGTGTTTCTGATATATATACATATACATATGTGTATGTATATATATGTATATGTATATATATCAACAACAACAAAAAGTTTCAGCTGTGGTTCTGGAAAACCCAACCATCCCCAAAGAGAAAATCAAAACAAACAAAACCAGCACAGTATGCAATTTCACACACACACATACACAATGTAAGATTTTCTGGTCAAGGCCATACATTACATCTCAGAGGCACATTCGCCCATTTGCACTTTCAAATACCAATGGGATGTCATGTGCAACGAATGACAGCCTTTTATCAAAGTACATGGCAGGACTGTGGAGCTCATTAGCATACACACAACACATGCTTTCCATTGGCAAGAGATACATATATCTATGCCAAAATGCTTCCAAAACATCTAGGAGGAACACTGACCGCTGCATGCCGACATAAAGTGTAAGACAAGTGTCTTTGTGATGTGGTTTAAAAGGCCTTGGTGAAAAGCATTTTCCTTGACTTGTGGACATCTCTATGTCTACACAGCCTGGAATGGGCTGGGTGGAAAACTGGATCTTGACACCTGCTTTGAGGATCAAGAGGAAAGCAACGGAAGTGCAACTCCTGCCACGTGAAAACTGCACTCCTCAGTTTCTAGTTGTCTACCCCTGCTCTCATTCCAGACCTTGAAGAGAGGCAAACCAATCTCCGCATGCAGTGCCTTGTGGACAGGAAAGGTTTTTAAAGGTCTGTTTCCCAAGCATCACTCCACGCTTCAAGTTAAATTCACAGTTGGATGGGACATCTCTCTTTATAGTGGAGATTCAGAATTTGAGTCAGGCTTGTTTTTCCAGAATATTCCTAATAGATATCACAACTCCCTGTAAAAACCAGACAAATTCCACTCATCCTGACCAATTGGCCTAAATTCTTACAAAAGCAGTGAATATGTATTTTACTTGGTCAATCCAGTAGTGAAATTTAGTTTTAAGGCTATTCTAATGGCAGTAAATATTTCCCTGTCAAATACTAAACTGTTGGGCCTTAAATGTCAAGGGGCCACTGTATACTTGGCTATGTCCCATCAGATGTTTGGAACAGCTGATTTGGACCATTTAAGAATTTCCAGAAGAAAAAAATATGCTTTCCTCATTCTCAGACAAAAGCAAGAGAGGTTTTCCTTTCCTATGGTGTGTGACAAAAAGCAAACATGAAATTTTGCTTGTAATGGCCACCGAGTGAACCAGTCCGACTGGAATGGACACGGGTAACATGAAATATACTGACAGAGAGATTGTGTACATATATACAGCTTTACCTCATAGTAAGCAATGGTAAACACACTGGATGCATCCACAGGTTTGGTGTGCTCAATGCTCAACATCCAAAGAACTGAGAGGACTTATACATCACCGTTATTCACATAGACCACTCAACTCTACATATCTGCCACCATACATGATACCCCTGATAAAGGGGGACAGATCAATCATCCAAACAAGCAAATTTCAAAGGCTGATAAGTGCAACTCATTTTCCATTAAATTACATTTAAACAATACTCAATACCCCCACCCAAAATATATATTGTATATTTATATATTTATATATATTTATATATATAGTCTTAGACTATAAGGCTGAAAATGCTTTATAAAAGTCAATGAGAGTTCTCTGCCGCTTAAAGAGACCCGCTGCTTTCTTTGCTAACTTCTATCTAGCAAGGACAACGCATCCTGCAAGCAAGAGTTTTGAAGGCTTAAAGCCAGAATCAGAATTAGGTGACAGGTCAGACTTTCGGCAACAGGCAGCCTCTTACTTCTCCGTCCCTTTAGAAACCAGACTGAGAAGAAAAAGGAGAAGCGCTAGTAAGAATGCTTTGAAGATCAAGCAAGTGTGCCCTGTAGGGGCTGGGAGGTGGAAAAAGACAGGGCAAGCCCTGCAGTGGGCGCTCATTCCCCTTCCTCTTTGATGCGCTGCTGTTTGTTGCGACGGGAATCCATGTCGAAGTTGAAGTCATTCCACTCGTCGCGGGGTGGGAAAGAGATGGTCTGGCGGAGAGTAAAACGCACGGCATCAATCACGCGCTCACCACGGGTCTCGCTGGAGCCCACACTGACTGTAGAAGCACCACTTGGGGTCCTCAGGAGATGTGGGGGTGAAGAGAAGTCATGCAGCTGCCTGTGGTCCAGGATACCCTTCCAGATGGCATGCCGGAACTGCTCAGGGATCTTTAGACTTGCCAAATCCTGTGCGACAGGGAGGAGCCCAGACATTAGAGGGCAGACACCTAATCTTTTATTACATGCTGTTTTTCATTCTTTGGTGTTTGGGCTTAAAATGATGAGTATATTATCACTAACTTGGCAGATAAAACTAGCTTTCTGACTGACTTCCAGATGTTATGTTACTGAGAACGAAAATAGGACTCAGGTGGGTCACGTGTGCTGCGGACAACAATTCACTTATTCTTTATTTGCCTCAGTTTCTCTCTGTGCAAAATAGTGTAGACAGTAGTTAATTAAGAGGGCAAAAATCTCAACAAGAAATGTAAGATTCTTTAAATCTGTGGGGCTTTAGCCACCAGGAGAAAGGTGTTATGGAGTGTTCCTAACAGTGGGGGAAGAGGGGAGGAGGACAGATTTTTTTTGTAGGGATTGAGAGTTTCCTAAGAACCAAACTATTTAGCTTATCTTCATAATCGTATTTAATCTTAAAATTAGTGCTGGATATTTTTATACCCATTTTATGGAGAGAATAACAGAAGATTAGGTTAATAAGCCTTGAAATTTTATTACAAGGTAAATAAAGTGTGAACTTAGGAATAACTGCAATTATCCTATGGACCGAACGGTCTTAGGGTGTGTGGATAAAGAGCATCGAAATGCACAGCAATTGTATCTATGCACTATGGCAGGGACAAGAGGCCTTTCCAGCAGGGTTAGTCTTAAGTAGGCATGGTGCATGCCTTGCATTGGTTGGCATTAGCTTGTTTAATATGCTTCAGCTCAATGAAGCAGCAAGGTGGGCAGAAAGCAGCTTAGGAGATGGCATCTTAGTTCGCCACTTGGATGCATTGGAGACAACTGTGGCTTTGCATTCTAGATACTGCGGGCTCATAGGTGAGGGTGGGTATGACATTCTCGAAACTCCAAAACACATACTATACTGTTTTCATTTGCATTATGAACTCAGCTTTGCATCTGAAGATACTCAATGTATTCAAAATCCTCAAGCAGAAAGGGACACTAAAATAGCAGACTGCTGCAAAGACACAAGAGGTGTCTGTTTCCAGAAGTGCACAAAATGATGCTGAGGGGAAGATGAGAAAACTGAATCGTTTTCCAAAATGTCCCAACTCAGAAACCTGCACCATGCTGTCATATTGTCCCATTATTTGTGTTTCAGACCATCACAGCGACCCTAAGTTCTTCTATAGCAGAAGAATGCATAGTAAGAAGACTATAATCCACTAATAGACTACATTAGCATGCTAGATGGCTTCTTGCATTCTTTATACCTCTGAGACTCTAAATGAGCCCAAGATTCTGTGTCACCTCAGCACCACTACAAGGCAACATCAACAGAGGCAGACTTGTGGGAATCGCCTCTGAACATTAACGGCTGCAGGAGAATCCTGGCACTCCCCAGAGGGGGCAAGTCTACAAGTGAGCATTTTGTAAGGACACAGGGAAGCAGCAGACTTTCTGTTCTACCACATAGGACTCCACTGTGGGTATTTCTCAAACACAGAGCAATTCTGCTTTCATCCGTGAAGAAACGTGATTTTCAAGTAGTCTAAGTCTGTTAGAACTTAGTCCTAAAGCATTCTCTATAGTTTCTACCTATGGTAGGCTCTACCAAGGAAGCACCATGAGTAACGTTTAGAGTTGGGAGGGATGGGCATAAGACAGCGTGGTACACACTGATCTCTATGGGGCTGGGACATTGTCATGCTGCAAGGGCATCTCTAGTATCGGTGCTCAAGGAGGAGGAGTCCCCACTACAGAAACAGCAGCAGAGGCAGAGACTATCTCCTCCCATCAGTCCAAAGTGCCATCTGGAAGTTAGAACGGAGGACAGCACATGCCGTAGAGAGCACTAGAAAGAGCAGCCAAGGAGGGAGGCGGAGAACCAGGTTGCTGAAATGCAAACAAAGTAGCTCCCATGTATGCAAAAGTTCAAGAAATGGAGTGGAAAGCCTGAGAAAGTTCCATCACATGCAGCTTGTTTCAAAGACTTTCCAAGCCAGAGGGGAGGGATTTGTAACTCAGTTGGATTAATTGAGGCCCCGAGAGGCTGTGACAGCCTCAAATTTCACTGCTAGTAAAAGTCCTACCCAGGCCGCAGACTTATGGCAAGTAATCATTCCTGATGATAGGGGCAGTGAGCTGGGCTGATAGCATTTCAAATGAATAGAGGGTCTTACAGTATTGAAAGGTACAGTTGACTCATCCTTAAAGCTCTGCATTAAGAAGAGGTGGACACAGCCAGTGAACAGGGTCACAGGCTAGAGATTTACAGCCAGGCTTCTCTTTGTGGTACCACTATGAATTCACTATGGCCAATGACATTTTTGTCATTTCTCTGTATGTCCTTCCTCTTCTCCTCCCTGGTGATTTAAATAGACTAATGAGAACATTGCAACCAATCTCTGAGTAAGCCTCACTATGTTGCCCAGGCAGGTTTCAAACTTCGGAGCTGAAGCAATCCTCCTGCTTCAGCCTTCCAAGTGCTTGGTTTTCAGCCACCTGTCTTGAGACTAAAGTTCTTGATTATACAAATTCTATATTTTCTTCCTCATTTGTATACACATGGGTGCACTAAGCCATAGCTTAATGATCAGGTTTATTGATTGCTTAGCTTCTAACCTGGACAGAGTTGTAGCTCCATCAGAATTGAGGATTAGAAGCATGACCAACACAAAGTCTAAAACTAGCGTAGATGGAACTATAAAGTGTATGGACCAGAGGGAGAAAAATGAAGAAATTTTACTAAAGAGAAAAGTCTAACAGTTACTTACATCCATGGAGTAATGCTCAATCTGATAGATGGTGGTCAGCCCCTGGGTCGTGAAATAGTCCAGACATGATGAACAGCCCAACCTTGCTAAGAAACTGCAGAGGGAGGAGGGAAAAGGAAGGAGGAAACAGAAAAAGAAAGTTCACCCCAACTGCATTGGCGAGATAAAGGAAAACCCATTATTTTGCCCTTGGATGCCCTGCATAAGAGTCTGGGGGCAAATAAAGTATGTGTGGGCCTTGGATTCGAGGTTTGAGGATTGCTAGAAACTCAGACTTTAGGTAAACTGACCACAGAAATTGAGCATAAGCATTCTAGAAGGTGACGATTTTTCAGTTGACAATCTGAGGTATCCTTTTGAACAAAAGCAGGAGGAGTCATGGGGGCAGGGTACAGGTGAAGGGTCCAGTGGTCAGGTCCCCAGTCCTCTTGCCTCCTGTCTTGTCACATCAAATTGAGAATCACTACATTTACTATTTTGTGTTTGGGGGTTTCTTAGAATGTTTTAGACAGTTGAAATATTGCAGGCTAGTACTCCGAAATATCGACACATGTTGATCTATATCCTTAACACACAGATATTTCTCGTTGAGGTACTAGCCTGAGACTGGTGATGCCACTCTCATCCCAGAATCGATTTCTGCTGAGCTAAGCCATGTACTGCATCACCTTTGTGGCTAACATTGCACATGGACAAAACATGCTCGACCAGCAGCCAAAGGAACAAAGCATGCTTGCCCAGAAGCAGAGGACACGCCCGAAGCATGGACCATGGAGCTGCATGTGTCTCTGTGAGAAGCGTCTTTAAGGCTTTGTTAGCTTCTGACCATAAGAAATCTGCTTCTCTGGAGTGTCCCCATTTCTCAGGGGAGTGGCAGGGGTTCTTCACATTTCAGAGTTTTGCTAATATCAAAATGTGTTACAGACATCCAACTCCAAAATCATGGTCCCGTGGTGACTAAGAGCTGCGAGGCCCAGAGAGCAGGAAAGGGAGTAGGAGAGCCAGTTTATGTCCCTCTGAGGAAACCCAGCCCTGAGCACCAATTCATGGGCCACAACTGACCTGTAGAATGAGGAGGGAGAAGGGAGTAAATGAAGACCACATGACAGGTCTGAAACCTGTGTGCACCTACACACATTTTCACTTGCCCCACACTGGTTATAGGCCTTCTCGATAGGGCTGTGCTGGCCACCCTACCAATCAGTCTCAGCTTCCTCAAATCCCAGGACAGTGTCTACCCTCCCCCCTCAGATGCCTAGGGCCGGCCCCAGGAGCACGTGCCGTGCGTGCACTCACCTGACAATGCTGCAATCTGTGGGGTACGGAGGTGGGGGAGTGCAGTGGGAGGTGGATGGCATGGAGAGTGGGGGAGGGAGGGCTTGGGTGGGGCTGAGTCCATTCATGTCTCCAGCCATTGGCATGTGAGTGCCCATCATAGGAACTGGACGGAAGCAGGAGGAATAGAAAGGGTTACTAGATGATCGTTCCCCAGCATCCCAGGGGTCTACCTGGCCTTGTTGAGTATTACCAGAAAGCTGTGGGGTTTGTTTTTCTTATTGCAGGGAAGGGTGACCTAATTTCTCTATATCCCTTCACACACTCCATGCCTAATCAAGCAGAACAGAACCAGAACTCCAAACTAATTACAGATTTCTAGACCTTTGTTCCCTTAGGACTCTCTTCTCACTCTTGTTCTTTTCTCCTAAGCTAATGTGTTCCTCCTTCTTCTGGAGAGAATGGGCTATCATTCAGTTTATCTTATGCACTCATCTACTGTAGCATAGAGATTAGCTTTCATCAATGTTTCTAGCCCCACAGACATAGCAGACATCCTGGCACAGTGAGATGCCCAAAAGCTTGTCCTGAGAGGGATGGGAGCAAACAAGAGTCAATAAGATCTGTGTGGAAACAGGAGGACTTGCTATGGTATTGGTTTGGGAACCTTATGCCTAGTAAGAAAAAAATCCCAGATTCTAACTCTGTTATATAATCCACTTGAATTCACCAATATCACCAATACTTTGGGCGTTTTGCAAAACCATGAGCTTCAAGTACTCACTTACATGCCCACCCCCAAAAAGTTTAGTACTAATAAAATTTATGGAACAAATTTTGTTTTCTGGAAAAAATAATATATCTAGAAAATAAGAATATAATTTGTATATTCTTTACTAACTAGAAGTATGGCTCAAGGGAAAGACCCCTGTGTGATGTAGCCAGCTGCAAAGTACACTTCTGAGACTTCTCCATCTATTTCCCTTCAGACGTCTCTGAGTACAGCAGAGGACTGCGTACTATAAATACAATCTTTGGAAAGTCGTGTAAATGTCAAGTGTTACAGCTACCACTATCTTGTCGCTAGAGCAAGTGGAGATATTTTAATTACTGTTACAAGAAAGAAAATAAAGTTGAATGGCTTCCCTTTGCAGTCGGGTTTGGGACCTCGGGGTGCATTATCAGGGTGAGAGAGGCAGCCTATTGCAAAGTCCCTGTTGGCAGATTATCTCAATGAGAAATCAACACGGGCTGCCAGACCACAGACAATCCCAGGCTCTCTTAGCTTCTTTCAGATAGGCTGGGATTTCCAAAGAAAAAGAAATCAAAGATTTGGTTACAATAATTAGGGACTTTAAAGGACCAGATGATAGGATCTTATCTTTTCACTGAGTGGGAATTTTAGGAGCCATGCAGTGTTCCATTCTCTCTATCTGGGAAGATACTATTATCCTTCTGCATTTTTACTATTATTCATTTCATTCAAATCTCTGCATCCCCTTTGTCTGGCTTACTCATAATAGACAAAGCAAATCTGTTTCTCGAAAAGCTATGTGCCAATTAGCATCTACTTATTTAGATCCAGTTTTTGCACTGCCTTTTATATCTCCAGTGAGTTACTATGAGGAATTCGTATGTGTACAGAAGTAAAGGGGAAGCCTCCTTATGGATTGGTTCCCTGCTTACTGCATATGGATTGAAGTCAGACTATAAAGCCAGAGATTCATAAAATGCTAAAAATGCGGAGGGATGGTTGTAGAGACAGAGCAGGAGAGCAAAGAACTAACTTGTTTGCTGTTGCATAGCTAATTCTGCAAGGATTGGGAGGGGAATCAATAATTTTGATGCTTTTAGTCTAGCGCTCCATACTTCTTCCCTCATGTCAGATAAACTTCTTATAAACCATGTCAGAGATGGTCAATGGAGGGCCTCCATCTGGGCTGTCTCAGTGAGATCTTTTTCCCTACTGAGGGAAGACTCTCACCCTTACATCTATCTCTATGATGGTGCTTTGCAGTAAAACCCATAACTCAAAAATGAGAAGCTAACTGGGAAAGCCAAGTCAGTCAACTGTGGTGGCCTCTGCCTCTGTGGCACTTAGCTTAGAGAACATTTGTGCCACGTTAAAGCATTCTTCTCCTGTACTAGCCCTGTGCATCCTTTGGCAGCTGAAGAGAGAGATGCTTACTGTTGGCTCCCATGCCCTCAGGCATGGTGGTGGGGGTGAGGGCGTTGCGCTGCTGTGGGTTGATAAGCTGGCTCACGGAAGGCAGCTTGTTCATGCTGTTCATTTTGCTCAGAGGTGGGGAGCTGTTACCGTAGGAAGACTGAGACTGCATCGAGGTCCTAGGAACACAAACATGGGAACGGTGGTCAGCATGGGATACTGAAAAGCAGGACCCGTCACTTCCAGCAGGTCTTGCCTTAGATTAAAACCTGCCCTAGAACTATGCATGGGCCAGATACTCCTCATGATTAATGACCTAGAGTCCTTGATTGTCCATGAGAGACTCCAAGGAAGGGCTGCAAAGCCATCACAAAACCCACTATTTTCTGGACTATACACAGTGGAGTGCTTGGTATCTCATTTGCGAGAGGAACATTTACACGCTTCTTTTCTTCCTTTTCCTCCATCTTCTTTCTCTCTCTTGTTTTTCAGCTTGATTAAATCTTAAAACCAGTAAGTAGAGAAAAGAACTTTGCAAGGCACACAGGCTGATGAAGAACAGAAAGACACCAAACTCAATTTGCAACTGAAGCTTTCCATTTACAACTTGCCAAGGCATCTGGGAGGCACAGCAAATGTCTGAAAGAGTCAGTCATCTGAGGCATTTGACAATGCTGTCAAATATCCTGCAGTCCTACAGAAACCCCCAAGGTATAAATACATTTCCTCAGCTAAGATCTTCATGAGCTGAGAGAAGACCCGGTGTGTGCCAACTGTGATTCTATGTAGGAGAACCACTGGGGTGTTGACTTTCTATAAATCTTTCATATGTGTGTATGTGTACAAAAATAGTAATCATATAAAGGCTAGAGCCATGTAAACAATAGGTCCAGCCATGTACCCTTGCTATACGAGCTACACTGTTAGCAGGAGATCTAAAATGATCATTTCTCATCTTTGAGAGACTCTCACAGTAGTGGTTCTAGCAGGGATAACCATCCCTCATCCATTGGAGGACGGAGCTAGAAACTAGAGGGGAGATACTAAAAACCGACTGTGGAGACCGTAGCCTTCACAGTGACTAATTGCTAAGACTATAGATCGAGGCTTTGAGCCCGTTCCCAACCTATGGTGGGAGTTCTCCTTTACAATTCATCAAACAATTAATCAATTCTGTCCTGATTTGCCTCCTTTAGACCACGGCCACAGTCTCATAAATATATTAAAAGACAAATTTGCCTTTTTATGTGGCTTTTATTTTTATGTGTTTCTGAAGGATATCAATATTGAATGCTTTGTAAAATTTAAAAGCTTTTAAATGATGGCTTTAAATATTTGTACTTTGGGTAATTTCTGAAGATGCAATGAATTCCCCATAGTTTTCTACATTAGTGCAGAGCACTTGCCTGGGTAAAGCAAACAATACGCTCTCCAGTTATTTGTGGAAATTAGAATGGCTTTACAAAACAACTACATTTTGCACCATTGTTTTAAATATTGTTCTCTTGAACCTTTTCCAAGCGGTACAAACGAGCATCATCTAATAACTATGCAATATCCGCTCCCTCCCACTCCCACTGTTTTGAGACACCTCAGTTTACCTGGCCGTCTTTCTCCCAAGTCTGAATGATAGCCACTATTGTGAAAATGACACACTGTGGTGTGGAAGCACATGGTGAACAAATAATTATTATTAGTGTTTGAAGAATGAGTAAATATGAAATGCTAAGAAAATATGCCCAAATGCCCAGTGCTCACTGCTAGATGGATGGGTTGAGGATAGAAAAGAGTCTCCTGGCACTTAGTCCCTGATTTTTTTTCTTTTTTGGGGGACATGCCTCAAGAAATAAAATGATGGTGGGTAATACGGTTGCAGGATCAAAAAACTGTTGAAGTACTAAGATAAACGTGAAAGGCCAAAGTAGGTAAGGAGCAATGGTTATGTAAAGGGAATCTAACAGCTACCAAGAAATTCTAAGTCCACATCATCACTGTGTTTCAGGAACCTGATGGGGAGTCAACCCATTCACATCAAGCCAGAAGCATCTGAAAGACCGTATCTAGTACAGAGTAAGGTAGTAGGGAGGTATTCAAGCTGCTGCTTCTGCACTTTCCTTGGGCTACCATCATGTAGCTAAGAGCTAGTCACCCATACTCCAGATTCAGATAGGATCTTTAATTTGCAAAGTCTCCATATTCTTCTCCATCTCCCCAAGTAGGTGAACAAAGAGCCAAAGCTAATGATAAGAATAGTTTTAACCAGTCAGGTGGTGGTAAAACACGCCTTTAATCTCAGTACTCGGGAGGCAGAGACAGGTGGATCTGTGTGTTCAAGGCCAGCCTGGTCTACAGAACAAGTTCCAGGACAGACTCCAAAACTACAGAGAATCCCTGTCTCAGAAAAACAAAACAAAAACAAAACAAAACAAAACAAAAAAGTAGTTTTAACCATTAGTAACTGCAATCCTGCAATCGGGAAGATAAAAGTATGTTACTGACGAACTTTGCGTTTCCCCCTGGACTTCCAGTCACAATGTATTGCTATTTCCTATATCCTGCTAAAACCTGTGGTCATTCTTTTTTTGCTAACTTATCCAATTGACTATTTTTTTTTACTGTAATAAACTTAATTTTAGGAAGAAACACTGAGGAATAAAAGATGAACAGTAAAGAAATCTGAATTTTGGAGCCAATTAAAATGTTTGTTAGTTTCTCAATATGAGATAAATTTATGAAGTGCCTGAATTTGATCAATGTCACAACTGAACTTCCTTTCCTTAGAGCAAGCTTCAGGCTGGTTCTGCAAGAGTGCCTATGACGTCTAAAGGAACTCAGGTGAGAATCCTGGACGTTGCTCACTATCTTAGAGACACTGAGAATCGTCATCCATTCCTACTCCCTTACAGCCCCACATGGTCAGTCTATAACCTAGTATTTTGTCAAGGAAATATAAGGTACCCACATACAAATTCATAAGAAGAAATAACCAGTCTTGACACATATATTTAATTGAGTAGACTTAAAAAATGATTTTGGGTAATGTCAAAAGGGTCATAAATTTTGAATGCACCCACTAGAACATGAGTAGGTTTTATGGATGCAAAGATGAAGGTCATGGCACTGTGGTCATTACCGACTTCACAGTGTCTGAAATGGACAGCCATCACACACTCAGGAAAATGTGTGATCCTGGGTGAAAGTCACAGCCAATACAGAGGCCCTGAAAAACAGTCAAATGCTTGGCCATTACAAGTGCAATCCCATGGCCCTTGAGCAAACAGTCCCCCAAAACATCAAAAAAGAAACAGAAGCTATGCTGAGTTGTCCTGTCACCCACTCCAACCAAAGGTAAAGAACTAAACTGCGATGACAGCTGCTCTAAAGGACAATGTGGTGTGGTTTCTACTGGAGGGCCTCTGTGATGCTTTGCTAGGGTTTTCTGGGAACCAAGTGCTATAAAGATACACACAGTTAAGTCTCCTATAGCTATAATCTTAGCAGATATTTTGGACACGCTAGTAATACTTAGGAAAGTATTAGTAAACCCAAGTCACAGGTTTGTTTTGTTTTGGTTTTCAGTGGTGGTGATTGAACCTAGGTCCTTAAACATGTCATCAAATTCTCTACCACCAATCTCATTTGTCCACAGCTCACAATTCCTGGTTTTTAACTCTCAAACCATTAACTTCTGTGTGTCTTGTTAAGAATAACATTTAGAATTCCAGAGCTAGATGTGCTTTTAAATTGGTGGTTCTCAACTTGTGGGTCACGACCCCTTAGGGGGATCACATATATCAGATATTCCGCATATCATATTTTACATTATGATTCACAACAGTAGCAAGATTACAGTTATGAAGTAGCAATGACAATAATTTTATGGTTGAGGGGTCACCACAGCATTAGGAACTGTGTTAAAGGGCTTCAACATTAGAAAGGTTGAGAACCACTGTTTTAAATGATCTGGGATTAGAAATTAGGCTTCCTGTTTCTGCCTTTCATGATTTCGGGGTGAAAGATAACTTCATGATAAGTTCCAAGCTACGTTTAAGGGCTTCTGAACCCTTGCTTGTTCCTCTTTCTTCATGTAAATCCTTTCATTATATGAACTAAAAAAACATTCAACTCAAATTTGGAAACATAGTGAAAAAAATGTATCTTGTCACACCATTTCTAGAATGCTCACTATAGAAAGGGGAAAGGAATAGTGAAGGGGAGGGATACTCTGAATATGAGGAATATTAAAAAACAGAAATACGTAGAAAAATAATTATACCTCTTCTAAGTATTTACCAAGTTCAGGCCCTGTCTGTGGCCTGTGCGCTGGGTAAGCTTGCGTCTAAAGACCGTGGGCAGCAAGAGTTCTTTAGAAGGTCAACCATAATAAAGAAATATATTCCATCATTTTAAATATACACAATCATATAAAGGTTGCTATAAGTACAGAGAAAATTTACATAAGAATAGCTAAAAGAGAAAAACGTTTCTGAAACAAATGTCAAAAACCTCTAAGAATGTTTCCAATTTTTGAAGTAATTATGGCTCAAAGTTACTAACTGAAATATAACAAGGGCATCAGAATTTACTAATACACTTTAATCTCTTGTCAAGATGTTTTTGTCTTATGCTTTTTATCTGCTACTTGCTTTGGTGCATTTATTAAAACTTCATTGGAAAGAGTAATCACAATAACATAAAGCCCAGAACACATAGAAATTTAAATCCCCAAACTTAGGATATTGGCCGTACTCTAGATTACTAGCCAAAGATTATATGGTATATAAACCTAATTATATGATACATTTGAATTTAGTTTAACTTTAATTAGTAAATCTGTTGATTTTAAACAAAGTTCAAAACTTGTTCAGATGTCTTTTGGCACTCTAGAACACTAAGTATTCACAGGGGGCCTGTTCATTTAGACCAATGTTTCTCAATCTGTGGGTCACAACCCTTTTGGGGGTGACATATCATATATCCTACATAGCAAATATTTACACTGTAATTAACAACAGCAGCAAAATTACAGTTATGAAGTAGCAAAGAAACATTTTATGGTTGGGGGTTGCCACAGCATGAAGAACTGTATTATAGGATCGTGGCATTAGGAAGGCTGGGAACCACTGACTCAGGCATTGTAACTAATTTTTCAGAGTGTTAACCTGGATATAATATCTTAAATAAAATTACAAAAGAGACAAAGACCAGACCACAGTGACTGCCCTGTAACTCTTATTATTTAGACCCATGCATAGCACTTGCAACGCTTAAGATATAAGAATATACTGTACTGGGGGGGAGGGGGGGCAAGAGAGACAGAAACAATAACTACAAGATAAACCAAGATGCAAAAGTTTATTGAAAATTAAAACCACACATCCACAAAGCAACAGCCTCTATCACAAGAAATTGTTGTCTTGATAACACAAGAGAAAGTGCTGGTAAGCCGGTTAGGGTGCGAGGTGACAGGGACATTGAAGGAAGAAACAGAGACAGTCCTTTTGAGTTGGGAAAATATGTGAAAAGGAAAGAGAACTTGATTGGCTTTCTGTAATTTCTAGGCTAGGAATATTGATTTTAATACCTGTATGCTTAGATATCATTCAGTCAGAGAAGTCTCCCAGATAAATGCACATGAATGGCAGTGAGAAATCTGGCTGGTTCGCTGGTAGGCAGGGTTGAGGGCTAGCAGCCCTAATTAAACAACAGATCTGGTGAGGAGACTTTGAGCTCTCCCGGCATTGAACAACAGTAAGCAGGTACCTGCTTATATTTCAGGGATAGTTTCAACTCCTATTAACACCATAAAATTAGCTTACCTGCCTTAGCATCTCAACAACCATTTTGAGGAGTAAACAAAGAAGACTATCATAGCAGATGCTAATGTACAGTGGCAGAGATCGGACCTGGCAAAGCCTTAGTGAACTTTCTCCTTCCGTAGGAAGAGAATACATGAACGATGCAACTGCTCAACAAGAATCCTGACCCCAGTCCCCTTGATACCTTTGTCTGTTACTGTTTGCAGTATTGCTCCATATCCAACATTCAAAGGGCCCAGACTCCCAGTCAAGACAATTTGCTTAGGCACAGACAATAACAGATTTTTTTTCTTGTTTCTTAAAAATACATCTTAAGTTTGAGACCTGCTCAAAAGCTTTATTATGAGTTTTAGAAACACAACAGAAGGTAACAGAAAAGGATTCCAATAAACATTGTAATGCCTCAGCCCAAGGGATCCCCCTCCCTCCTGGGAAAACAATAGAAAGCTCACAGACAAGCACAGTTGGAGTTCCTGCCCAACCAGGGCAGGCTCTAAAGATACAAAATCTGCAGTAGGCATCTTTCCTTTGTAACACTTTGAGTCCCTTCAAAGATTCTCTCACTAGTGGCTGCTTGCCTTTGAGCAGCTGGGTCTCTGAGCCAAAGTGTCTTCAAGTCCTGTTTGTGAGGGCCGGATACATGTACACGCATGCACGCGCTCCCCCCCACACAAACACACACGGAAACACAACAAACACACGTGCTCCAACACAGATGGGGGGTCTATGGGTACACGGAGCGGTTTGGGGGGTTGGAATGTCTAAAGAAGACTTCAGACTGGGTCGGAGCTTCTCTCCGGGGCTCCGCAAGCTCATTCCTGAAGCAGGCTGAAAGGAGACTGCAGAGAGGAACCAGAGAAAGAGAATGAAGGCTTAGGACTCATGCATCCACATCAAATGAGCACAGAGCTACACCCTTCTACCTTCATGATCATAGTGCAGGCGGCACAGACAGGCTCAAACGCTGCTTCTTTCGTTTCCTTTAAAAGGCCTCCTTTAAGGTCATCCGGAACTTCTACTTCTCAAGAGTTATGTAAAGGAGAGACGAGGTAAGGTGGGGGCAGCTAATCAGCAGTATACATCAGGATCTTATTTTTAAAAATGCATTGTCCCAAGTCCTCCCTAAGATCTGGCTGGGGCCCAGTCATGCCCATTTCTTAACATAAAGTGACTCATTTGAGGATTATGGTGACAGGCAGGTTCACTGTTTAGCACAGTGTTTGGCATGGGTCGACTGGACTCAATTAATTGACAAAGGGAATAGAGAGAAACAAGAATAAACTTTGATCCTCTGTAAAAATGTCACATACCCAATTATTATGCCTCATTACTGCTCTGTCTAGCCAAACTCTGAGGTCTGAAGAAATAGATCTTATCAGTGTGGGGGCTGCGTCATCATGCATCTGCACAGAACTATTAATGAGCATTTTGTATGGGCCCCGATTGAGGTGGGTAAATACCTTAATCCTCTCCGTCACAAACTTGGCCTATAAATGCATATATCAAACTCATGAAAGCAACTTTTGCATAATTAAGAAATCAATTATGCCATAGGATGCCAAGAATAAGCCCTTTTATTTGGCTAAAGGTTGTGCAACCTGGTGAAGTGTTGGGAACTGTTTCCCACACAGGATTTTCAAATCCTATTTGTTTAGTCCTTTCAAAGGAGCAAGGCCATTTTCCAACTCAATCCATGACCTAGTGTACCAGCGAGATTGAGATGTTCATAACAAAATACGCCAGGATATACATCATGGGGGAAGCAACTTATAACTTAAAGATCCAGTTTGGAGACTTCTGTGTTTGGAAGCTGAAGTCTGGAGAGTTTCTGATAGGGAAGCCTAGTGTACTTGGCATGTACTGATCATATCAGTGTTCCAGTGAAGGCAAGACTAGATACACCCTGTGGGTTCAAACTTTCAGACTTAGAAGCAGGGCCAGCTCTACAAAGAGATATGCACAATTGGAGAAGTGACCTAACTGAATTTAATAAACCTCTGAGATTTTTCTCCATTAGTAATCTAGAGGTAAGAAACCTGTCTTGAAAAATAGCATCATTTAGCTGTGAAGTTCCAAAGTAATACTGTGTTCACTATAAAAATTCAGATTTTTATATAGTTGTCAGGTTGAACAACATGAAATTATGAGGTTGTTTCCTGTTGATGTTGTTTTCAAATCTACAGAGCTGGCAATTTCCAGCAAATGTTCTGAAAATGGGTGGCCTTATAAACTAATTTAGAAGTGCAGCTTTAATGATTTATATCCATTTGGATATCTGTGTCATTTACTTTTTCCTAAATTCATTAGTAATCTTGAGCATAACGTCTGCTTCTTAATACATGAAGCCGGGAGAGGAGCATTCCTGTTTTAAAAAAGAAAAAAGAAAAGAAAGAATAGGGCTTTAAACTGAAAGAGCAAGACTAAGGACCAAGCGGCAAGCAACCATGGCAACATGGGAAGGGATGCTCCCTGCAGCCTTAGCTGTTTTGTGCGCTTGCTTGGTCTTCCCAGCCTTTGTGTGAGGGCTGGAACCAGTCTTGAAGAACCTGCTCAAAAGTAGCACCCTCTGGCTTCTGTTTACTATGGAGCCACAGTTAAGACATCACTATAGAATGAGGGCATCTTGTAGTGTCACAGCGTATATTGTAAGTTAATGGAATCTTTTCCATAGAGAACAAAATACAGTTTTCCAGAAGGAAATGACAGCTAGGAAAAGTGTAAAGAAGTCATACTGGTCTGAGAACAGCAGAGGCAAGGACAGTGAATTCCAGGGAAAAGCAAGTAAACAAACAAATAAACAAAAAGAAAACATGTCACATGGGCTTTAATCTAAACGTTAAGGCTTCCTAAAACAGGTGTCAACAAAACAGCCTAGCATTATGAACCAGTGCCCATGGGACAGCAAGGGAGTGGAATTTAGTAAAAATCTGTAAAAAGATTTGAGCTCTAGTAAACTATATTTGTATCACTGTGGGCAAGAAAATGGAAATATAATTTTGTCTTTAACAGTGCAAAGCCCAAGCATGTCTATAATAACTTGAATCATAGCAACTCGGTTCAAAATCTGTTTTCCATACAGCCTATGATCATGAAGGTAACCATGAAGGGTTGAAAAAAAAAAAAGAAAGAAATGATAAATCCATGCACAAGTGAAAAGCAAGCAGAGAGAAAACACAGAATGGGAGATTAAGGAAGCAATTAAACTGAAAATATTTTACTGCCACCTTGTAGGAAGTATATTTCTTTCCCACCAATTTTCATTCTACTAAAAAAAAAAATTCTTACCAGCATTAAATTGGTAATATGTTTTAGAAAGGAAATCACAGGCTATTACAGGCACTTTCTAAGTTGATTTATTCTTTTCAAATTTTTGTCAGGAAATTAGATTTCCAGTTTTTCTTTGTCTACTTATTCCTGTCTCCTGCTCTTGGAGATTCACATGAAAATAAAAGAGCTGGAAAAAAATCTCAGCTGAAGACTATAGCAACAGGAGGACCTACATGAATTCATGCCAATCATCAGGGAGACATATATAATGGTATAAACATGGAATTGGACCAAACATCTGTATTTTGCAAAGATCTCATTTTGCAATCTGTTAGCTCTCCATGCGCAAGCCATCACAGCTGTGAGAGACCAACTCAAAACCATGCACATGATTGTTTCCAACAAACACCCTGGGAACTGTGCAACTAACTCCTTACTATTCATCTTTAACTACTCCTGGAAAAGGATAAAAATAAGTCCCGAAAATCTTTTAGACCATTTTTGCTAGCACAACTTTAGCATACATTTTCTTCTCCGACAAAATAGATTGCTCCATAAAGAAGGGATAATAAAACTTCCCTCGGGAGCAGTGCAAGGTGATCAATCAGCTACCAGCTACTTGGGAAAAATCCTCACACAGAGATACAAGGTCAGTATTTTCATCTATACAGTGTAAATACAGATAGCATGAGCCCCTGACCAGAACAAGCCACTTGAGTCAAAAGGTCTACAAAACAAAGATAGGTTATTTCCTTTCTTATCTAATCTATGCAAGCTTCTTTAATTTATACAATCCTGATCATTGCAAAGCTTTCTTAATATTACAACACTGTTTTAGTTAGGAATTCACTACTTGATGCAAACTACCGGAAGGCAGAAGCCCTAATTCTTGTTTCCATTTTAAAGTCACGTATTATAGTGTGCTTTACTAAAGGGATTAGATCACCATGAGCACTTGTTATCTCAGTAGAAATGCTTTATTTGTCATAGGACAAAAGAGACCTCTGGTGAAGGCTGCTGTCTGCAGCTGACTTCAGGACTTTTTGTGCGCGTTTCTTACCTCTCTAGAATACACATAATAACTTTGTGATGTGCCCGTTCAACAGAAATTCCACTTCAATGAACACAAAAAGATGAGGAGCCTATTCACCTGCAAGAGTGGTTGGCAAGCTCTCCAGCATGGTTCACGAGCTGCCAGTGGTTTTTACTCTTTTAAACATGGAGGAGGTAGCAATTATGACATAAGAACATGGTATGAAATACAAGTTTCAGACTCCACAAGAAGATACTCATGTGACAGCCACCCTCATTGAGTTATGGCACCTACTGCTGTTCTCCGGACACAAGCATAGAACCAATCGGTTATAAGAGAGCATCTGCAGCCAGATGCATAACATACCTAACACTCATGCTTCAGAAGAAGAGAATGCTTACTAGTTCCTGCACTAGATGGTTCTTTCTTCATTAATGAGAAAAACAATGTCCAGAGCTGACGACTCAGAACTAGTTCAACACAACACATTATTATATGATACAATCCTCATCCTACTGATGTTGGCTGAGCTAAAGGTTTTGAGAATTAACTGGAAGCAATTCTCAGAGGAAGGCACTCTTACTTATTCCTCTGCAGCCTACTGTGTTTCAGCGGTGCATTCCTTGGATCCCGTTTGCATGTTTTTAAGTGAACTAAATGGAATCTATACTTGATTATCTTAACATCCACTGATGTCAGATATCCAAAAGAATACATATTGTTGCCAGTGAGAATTTTGTGTATTCTGATTTTCCTGTAGAGTATTCTGTATCTCAAAGAAATCACTTGATTAAATTTTATGTTTGGCCTTCAGAACAAATGATAGTTACGAATTGTAAAACTTCCATGTGAGATGCGATAGTCAAAGGGTCTTACATTCTCAACAGCTTTCAGCTGAGAAGGGGGCATGCTCATTTCCCAATCTTCTGCTGTTCCCCACTCATAAGTCAGCTATGGTTTTTAGAGATGGCGTCTAGACCCCCCAGCAGCATTTATATTGCTTAAGTGCCCTTTTTTATACTTATGTAGAAGTAGTCAATAATGTCAGAAAAGAATTAGTATTTCTCGCTCACTTACATTTCTATTTTAAAGATCTTCTTTGGTCAAACCTTATGACTATTAGACTAGCTTAAAAAAATTAGCAAACAAACCTCTTTTCTCAGTCAAGGTACTTTTTGATACCTCTTCATCTTGTCCTGAAAGGTTGAGTATTTGAAATTTCTCCAGTAGACTGAAAATGTAGTATAGACATTTATCTACCGAGACTCTGTGGCAACACCTGCACTAATATACAATGTATTAAACTCACAAGTGACGGTACTTAAGCACCCAAAGATAGCTATAAGCAGAGCTCTGATTGGCCAATCTCCCATCCTTTCAGAAGAGCTATTCTCTTCTTGTCACAAAACAATTAACACCAAAGCTCTGAGTGGAAAGGTGAAACTTAACATATGAGCAGACTGTATGCATATGCTAATAAGGTTGTATGCATATGCCAATAAGGTTATATGCATATGCGAATAAGGTTGTATGCATATGCTAATAAGGTTGCCAAACCTTTCCCATTTATTTAAAAATGTATTGCTGGAAGATAGTCTAGAACAAAGATGCTAAAACACAGAAATTTGATATGACTCTGTCCTGCGCTGAGACATCCCTCAAGGAACAGGGCTAGGTCTCAGAACCCTAGTTAACATAGCAGGCAAACAGTTCACCTCCTCGTAGGAAAACCTCCTCAGTCCTCTTTACCTATAGCCAAAAGGGATTGCATGTATCCTAGGAGATACACATGCCAATCCTCTGTGATGAGGAAAGGGTTTTGAAAATGATAAGTTGTTAGAACAGGGTATTAATTAGTAAGTGTTATCATGAGCTGGGAGCTTGTAATAGAACACAAGTGAACACTCCAAATGTCACACGACACACAGAAGGAGGCCAAACCAGCTCGTCTAAACTCTTAGGGACCACACAGTGTCAGAGTCAGCTTCTGCCATTAGCCTGCCGCTGATGCCAACAGCCAGCAGTCCCCCTTGCTCATGCCTTCCGCAAGGACGGTGGCACACTCACTGTTTCTGGAGTAAGTGCTGGTGCTGCTGTTGCTGCTGCTGCCTGTAAGTTTCGATCGTGTGCTGCGGGAGGTACTGCATGAGCTCCAGGGACTCCTTGATCTTCAGCAGCATTTCGTAAGTCTCACGGCCTCTCACCTAGGCAGAAACCAGAAAACGGGGAGGATGAAGAGCTGCAGACTAGGCAAAACTCAGTCGCATCTCACTATTTGCGGATTATGTACTGGTAAATACATCTCCTCGCTAATACATATTTCCAACATGAAAACAAGTATAGCTGGCACTTTTCAGCCAGTTAGAGACACACACAGGGACAGATGAGCTGAGTCATGTGTATAAGTTCCCAGCTGAAGGTGAGCAAGGAAAGGCTATGCTACTGTATATGCTTTGATGCTGTGAACTAGCGTTCTTTCCCCAGCCTACTTATGGTCATCTAATTCATATTTTTGTGTTTTCTGTGGATGACTTTGTTTTAACTGAGGAGAAGGCTGGGCTAGAGTGAAGGCAGCAGCCTACTTGGGCCTTGGGGGTGACTGTATGCTGCATTCTAGACCTTATGCATGTATCTGCCACACAGTCATTGACCTGCGTACGAACAACAGATGCGCCCAGTTTCTCCTCTGCTGTTATTAGCCTGCTCTCGTCTCTTTTCTCCGAAATGCCCACCCTGACTTTAGGGCTGCTCTTCTCCTCACATTTTCTCCTTCACATGTGTTTCCTCAGCCTTGCTCTACTAAGAACTTCATTATCTTGGAAGTGCGAGGTGCTCAGTTTAAGGCAAATGTTTGGAAGACATTCATCCTTCCTTACAAATGCTTGAGAACCAGCCTACTGGTCACTCAACTTGAATTGATTCCATGGCCTTTCTCATCCTGTTAACTTGATTTTGTCTAACTGCTCATTTCTTTAGATCCAATTCATCACAGTAGCCCCTTCATGATGATGCACTGGGATTTCGATGGAATATTAGTATAGTATAGAAGGTGTAATGTTTTACCTAGAGGGAAAACATCCACTTTCTGTAGCCTTAGAAGCAAGACTGGAAACCTCAGCTGACTGCCTGTCAGATTTCTCTGAGAGCCAGGGCTGGGAAGGCAGGGAAGGCTGGGAAGGAGGCATGTACTCCCGAATGAACCTGCTGAACGACTTAAACTCTAATCCCAGGGTGGTAGCTCAGTCATTGCTCCTGACACTGTCACCTGTGTCAGCTTGGATGGCATCAGGGTTAAACATCTTACAAAGTTTAAGAAGAACAGCAATAGCCACTGTAGGTGGCAAAGACCTAAGGTAGTAAGAACCCAATGAATGCTACCCATAATCTAATGACGTGGAAGATGTGATTAGTGGCCCTGTAAATAATTTCTCAGAGAGCTATGCAGCTTTCTATCCTGTGGAAGAGAATATGCAGAAGACGACAGCATTTCAGAAGAGGGTCCTCCCCAGAACCTGACCAAGGGCAAGTTGCCCTCGGCCTCAGACTTCCAACCTTCAGCTGCAGCACCGGGAGAAATCGATGGTGCTTGCTCACACGCTGCATCATCTAAGTCCCTGCTGTTCTTACTCCAAGGAGGGAGGGTTCTTCCCTCTTTCCCCGAGGAACTGGGTGAGGACTGTCTAAGAAATGTATGCTGAAGAAAGGGGAAATGAAGCTGAAGCGACTGTGACAATTCAAGGTGACTCACTGGTAGGTACAGCAGTTCATCATCTGGGGATCTTCGTTTCTTGATGGAAGTCATCTGGATGCCGTGTGTATTCTGGCGAAAAGCTGGAGGAAGAAGTACATAAGCTTCATTGGGAGAGTTTGTGAGAGCTGATGCACTGAATCTGATCTTTAAGGATACGTACAAAATAGAAACTGCCTAGCAACATGGGAGATAAGGAATGTCGGTCCTAAGTACCCATCAATTGATGCTAGTTGCTTTTATATAAAGTAACAAGGTGAGAGAGAGATAGAAAAGGCAGCAGAGAAGGCAAACCCAGGAGGCTGTCGTGGGGGTGCAGGGGCATTCAGAATATGTGCTACCGACGTGTGTCTCTGAAAAACTGTTAAGAAAAAGGAAATGCGGTTTTCTTGTTTTGCTTTTTGAAAAGTTTTATGGTTCAGATCATGCATCTCCTAAGAAGTCAAATGTGCATGTTACAGGAACTTTGTTGGCCATAGTCAAATGGGGGAATTAGTGAGTGATAAATTACTAAGGTTTTTAACCTAGCATCTCTAATCAGCTAGGATCCAGGGTGTGAAAATGATCTTTCCATCAAAGCTCAGCTATTCTGTTCTTACTATAAACCACTAAATTGTTGGTAAGTAGAGTCCCCAAGATAGGCTGCGCTATTGCTCCATGCTAGCTGCAGGCGCAAGAGAAGTTAGAATGGGGATATGTATATATGGCACATTTGAGTTATTTGAGGAGTTGTCATGGGGACTGAGGGAATCTAGCAGAAAAACATATCACGCTCAGAAGTTGGAAGTCAGTGGTGATGGGTTCTCCTGTGAAGAACAGTTCTAGTTTTAATCCATATAAATACTAATAGGTAGTAAGATTAAGCCCTCCTCAAGCCAGGTGGTAGTGGTGGCGCATGCCTTTAATCCCAACACTCAGGAGGCAGAGGCAGGTGGATCTCTGTGAGTTCGAGGCCAGCCTGGTCTATAAGAGGAGCTAGTTCCAGGACAGGCTCCATATCTACAGAGAATCCCTGCCAAAAAAAAAAAAAAAGGTACTGTGATATACTTTAAAATAGGCATAGCTATTCATTCCTGGAATTCCAGAACACTGACTACTGAAGGGGAAGAGTTGATGTGAGTTCAAAGCCAGCCTGGTACATATAGAGATTTCCAGGGGCACAGAGTGGAATCTCTCTTTAAGAAACCAAAATTAACTTGGTGAGCTGCCACTGGGTTGACATTTATGTAAAGTGCTTTCTAGGACAGCATTTCTGTATAAGTCAGCAGCACATGTGAACAATGGTTTGCAGATATTGTGCACTGGCCCTTGGGACTCTGTGGAGGTGGCTGAGATGAAGACATACACCACAGTCACGTGAACCCCTTCTAATGATGCCAACACTTCTGCTTTCAAAATTTTGTACTACAGGATTCTTGAAATATCCCAATAAAAAACAGAATTAATTAGAATCCAAGTTTAGTACCAAATGTTAAGGTAGCTGAGGCCTCATTCTGGTCACCATGTGCCGTCTAGGCTCAGTGCGACCACATTTGTACATCCCTGGACTGTGCCTAAGGAAATACATTTGTGAACGGTACTGTTCCTTAGATCCCCAAGGAAAACAGGTACCACCTTAATCCTATGCTTAATAACTGAAAGACAAATCGACACCTGCAGCTTTAGGTAACATTCGACCCAGGTGGAGGGCTTATAAAACACAGATCACTGGGACATCAAAAACAGCAAGTCCAGAGTCCGAGCATGTGCCCAGTTTCCAGGTGTTTTTGATGCTATTGGTGCGGACACCAGATCCCAAGTAATCTCCCGCTAAGAATAATTGGAGTGCCCTAGGGTGGGTCCAGTGCGATCCTATTTTCTTTGAGAGCTCAGGTCACACTGGCTCATAAAGCTCATAGCTTTCCTCGCATGGCCTTCCTAATCTTATTTGCAGATTCCCACATCTGGAGAAGACTTGTCCCCGCCCCATCTGGCCACTACATCTACTTACGGCGCTTCGTACCATCACCGTTCTTTGCGCTGTCCGAAACTTGCTGTTTTCGGATGCTGTCTTCATCGGCTTTCCTGTCTCTTCCGGGGCAAGCGCAGATCCGGGCCTCGAAGCACCGTCGGCCCAGAACTTGCCCACTAGGAATTAGAGAAGAACAACAGGTTAAAGTTACAGGGGTCTTGTCCCTGAGGTCGGCCCTCATACGTGTGTCTTCACACCCTTCAGCATGGCTGTTCAGAGCAAGCGCCCAGAAGCACCTGGCAGAACACGAAACTGTGTGCATGCCACAAGCAATACAAATAAAGAACATTCCATTCACTTTGCAAAGACCCTCCGAGCCATTAGCTGAACAGCTGTATTTAGCTACATATTTTGAAGGAAACTTGAGTTAAGCCAGGGGATGTCCCAGGATAAAATCGCCTCAGGCAGCTCAGACTTCTCAAGGAAACCAGTGAATGCCTTGGGGGCCACATGAAAACAAACACTGTCTATCAGAAACAATTCCAGTCAGATGTCAAGTATTCAGGTCTGAAGTGACTTGCATGGCCCTTGGCTCCCTGCCCCCCTTCCCTGACCCACCCTTCTCTGCCTCCACTTTCTCAGATCTTTTAGTGTTTACAGTGGATTTATAAGACAAAGCGCCAAATGGGGGGGGGGGGGCATGCAGAGGTAGTGAGAGCTCAGGATTCTCCTTCACCGACAGGTGGACAGTCCCACACACGGCACTTACTCTCTTGTTTCCAAAGTAACAATGATTAAAATTGGACGGCGGTTCATTCCTCCGACACAGCTGCTGTTGCACATGAAATTGTACAGGACTGTGGTGAACTCGGTGCCAACCTGGGCAGGAGAAAAAGAAAGGGGTACATCCATATGTAATGTAACTTGCGCCGACGATGGTGAAAACTGACGCTTTTGCGTCTCAGCTCAGCCCTCTTTTGGAAGAACTCTGTTTCTAGAGGCAGGTTTCTGTCTCGGAAAGGATATTGTATAGTGCACTGGAGAGCCCTCTTTGCCTTGCTTTCAAGAGATCTTCACACTAATGTTCCCAACACTGGAACAACAGATGGATTCATTATACTGCATCATTGCTCTTCAACCCTGCTCTTTTGCAAGCTGATTCAAATTACTCACTTCAGTCTATAACACAGACATCTCTGGGAAAGGAGAGCTTTTTAAAAAAAAAAAAATGCCCCAAATACCAGCAATAATTCAAGGATATTTTCATTGTGAAGATAAAGTAATATTACCTAAGTTTGAATGTACATCTTCGTGAAGAATATCCTAGTGCTAAAACACTCTCGGAATTGAATAATCTAAATCGCTCAATTATGCATAAGGCAAGTCAAGCCCACAGAGTCACATAGCATGTGTGTGAGTCAATGCCCCAGGGGCCAGAGCTTGCAAGTCAAGCCCAGCTACTGGCTTTGCACCTCCTGTAGTCTAGCATGCTTTCCACCGCTCTGTCCTGCTTCACACACACATCCATAAATGTTCCATCTGTTCAGGGAAACCAGCTAAACAATGCTCTGTAGCTTCACCCATTTACAATCTACTATAAAACACACACACACACAGCATTTGTTTGTACCCACTACCAATTCCCTGCCATCCAGTTAAGACTACAAAACCAACCTCAAGCTGTGAGGCAGGCAGCATAGAACCCTACTACCTAGGAAATTCAGTGCACACCCATGATTTTAAAGAGATGTGTTCATTTTTATTTTATGCATTTTGCCTGCATGATGTATTTGTGCTGTGTGCGTCTGGTGCCCCATCAGCCAGAGAGAGCATTTCATTCTCTAGAAATGAAGTTACAGGCAGATGTAAGAAATCCTGTGTGTTTGGTGGGGAAGGAGTTGAAAACTGAACTTGCCTTTGGAAAAGCAGCAAGTACTCTTAATGGCTGAGCCTTCTCTCCAGTTTAGGATTTTGAAAGGGGTGACATGGGAACAAGAGATATTAAAAGAATGTTTTGGAAGTATTTGTTGGCAAGGGTGAACACAGTGATAAACGCTAGATCCCGCATGTTACCAAATGTGTGGTATTCCTTCTGCCCTGCTTTGCTTGTTTACCTGGGGCGGCTCATAAGGGACCAGCACACTCTGCCTTCCTGTGATAGGATCTTCCACATACTGGGCATGGCTGTTCCCTTCTACTCGAATCAAGTGACTAGGAGGGGCAATCTGTCCTGTAAGTCAGAAAAAGACAAAATAGTTAGTTTACAGACCTAATAATAAAGACTATGAAATGAACTGTCATAGAAAGAATGATAGCAGTGTCCAAGGAAACCCTGTGTGTCATAAAGGACAGACCTTGTTGCAGGTACCTACTGTGGATGACACCTAACACTTCACACCAACACAGAGTTTTGTGATGATCAATGTCTAGGGACGGTTCTATGTTCTGCAACTAAAGGTTAACTATCCAAACTTTCCTAGAACCCTATGCCACATCTCTGATTTCATCCATTGCACAGAATTTTCCTAGGGAATTGGAAAACAAACAAACAAAGAAGTTCAGCCTAAGCCTTTAACGGGCAAAAAATACAAAATGAAAAGGAGAAGAAATTAGCCGAGCATATAGCTCAGTTAAGGAACACATGCCTCCTACTTGCAAGGCCCTGGGTTCGAGCCCCACTGCTTCAAACAAAGCAAGCCCAACACTAGAAGGTGGTGAGCACTATTGATCTTTATTTTTTCTCCTATCCATCTTTAGACCTGGATTTAGTCATAAAGATAAGAAACTTTCTGGCTTTACTGCGTTGAAAGAGTCCCAGGTTGGAGACAAGAAAAGGGAGCAGGTTTTACAAAAAGGTCCAAGCAAAGCCATAAAATTGAGATGTCTGGCAATGCTCCAAAAGAAAGTGTTCTGAGAGGGACCATAAAGCAATCTTTACTCTTGAGGTATCAAGTTCCAGTCTACAAAAACTATTCAATAAAAGTAAAAAGCTAAGAATCTCAACATATTCTCTGCAGCACTGGCTATTTCAGCAATATTATGTTGAAAATGAAGGAGACCTCCAAAATACTGTGGCTTTGATGGAACACTGGCATTTAGGCAAACTGAGGATTAAGCCTGCATGTATAGGATATTTTTATGGTATATTATTCATCACAAAGCAAGAGACAAAATATGGATAATGCAGTCATGTAGACAAAACTAGAAATTATTGTATAAAAATCAGACTTGAATATGTGGCTGTATTTTCTCCTTCTAAATATTTATCCAGCCTCTTTCTTCTTCCATGAATTTTTTCTGCAATCCCTTCTGTGCCCCATGTTCACACATTCCAGCTGCCTCCCAGCATTTACACTTGCAGTGTTTTCTGTGAAGTGTTCTAACCCCCAGCCCCCCTGCACTCCTAGCCCTCCCCCCAGGATTCCTTTCTACTTCCATCACTCTTTGTTTTCTCTGCCCCTCATGGAACCCTAATGCCAGATCTATGTGAACCCTGGGGAACACTCACCTCTTCTATAACACTCTGGTTAGATTTGGGGCTCCCAAGATGGGTATACATTACACATGGGCACCGAACTTAAAGGGAGCCCCCAAGACCCCTCCTGGAAACCTGACTTTCTTTCCACTATCCATTTGTTTCGCATCCTTTATTTTCTAACCTACTGTTTCCCTTCTAAATTTTTATTCTTCTTTCTTCTTTTACTTTCTCATTTGTTCATTATACCAGCTCTGTTACACTCCTTCTTCCAGTCTTCCTTGCCTTCGGTTTCTCTAAACTTGAAATATCACTCAGGGAAAGGCACCCAAGTCAAAGGATATGATAGCCACAACTACTGCCATGCTGTTATGTTCCTATTTTCTCATTCGGACAAATAAATTATTAAGTAGTTCAATTACTGTGAAAGTCACAAATTTATTTATCAATATTCTTAGTCTGAAATCAGAAGCAACACCTTTTCCATCAAGGAGCTTGATTGGACAGGACCAGAATCCAGGGCCCCACTGTTCTTACCCTCGTTGAACTCGCGACTCAACTCGTGGTTAGGGCACCGCTTCACCACCTCAGTGACATGCTCGGCTTTCTTGTAGACAGGCATGGCACGGATGACAGCGCCCTGTGGGGGTGGCGTCATCACCTTGATCTGGATGGGGCACGTCTTTGCAATTTGACAGTACAGCTTCTTCAGTTCCGTGGAATACTGCTTAGAGAGGAGAGGGGCCCCCAGGTGGGGGGGAGAGAGAACGGGTAGATGTTACTATAGATCAGAACAAGCAAACCACAGTCATTCGTGTAGCCACGTGCTAGGCTCTCGCTATCACAAGCGTGGCATGTGGTAACTTTGTAATAGGAAGCTACATTTAATCAGTATCGAAAATCAAAGCGATAATTTTACTACTTTAAATAAAATTTCATTTCCAAAACATAGTGCATTTATACTGCTATTTCTTTAGTGCGTTTTCTATTTCTCTGTCTCTCTCTCTTTTTCTCAGGTGGTTTTTTTTTTCTTTTTCTTTTTCTTTTTCTTTAAACAAGGTCTCACTATATAACACTGACTGGCTAGCTTGGAGCTCACAGATATCTGCCTGTCTCTGCCTCCCAAGGACCGGGAATAAGAGCCTATACCACAATGCCTGGCTCACCCCCCACTCCCCAAAAAAAGAAACATACCCGCCCATCTTTGGTTGAGGAAATTAAAGTTCCCAGGGGTTTAAAAAGTAATATGACTTTTTCAAAAGGCCCAAGGTATTGGTAACTAACAGCCTCTGGGAGAGGGAGGGTCGGTTTTCTTTAAGCCTGCAGCCTCTGATAGGTGCGCCAAACTCCAGAGTAGGCACCACACTCGAGTCTTTGGGAGTTCCAATTGAACCCCATGGGTTTGAAAGGGAGAGAGAAATAGCTCAGGAAGTTGGGTGGGTAGGAAGAGAGAGTAGATCTGGGAGGACTTGGGGAAGGGTGAGCAAATATGGTTAAAACATTGTATGAAGTTCTAGGATAAAAATCTTAACCACAGTAACACCATGAACAACTTCACAGGTTACCAGAAATAAACAGGAAAAGAATGTTTCAAGCTTTATGGTTGGCAGACTATAATATACCTTACAAGAGATTAATAGGAATTAGCATTTGTGGAACTTGGTTTTAAGTCTGACAATACTGAAGACATTTTGTCTGAGATCCATAGCTAAAACACTGATCTACAAGAGCTCCCCACCACCCGAGTTCTATCCTTATTGTCTGGTTCTGCAGTGAAAGAGACCACACACAGAAAGCAGCAGGAAGCATCTGGTCCTCTCACTCAAATGGCCAGTCTAATAGGAAGCAGCTAGTTAGGGCTCTAAAGAGGGAACCCATGCAGCCATGCAGAACTGTCCAGTAACGAGTGAGAAGACTTTTCCTTCCTACTCATTTTTCTTCAAGAAGAGTACATGCCCTGGTGATGAGCTGGCTTAGAACTTATGATTTAAAAGACTGAAAACTTAAGGGGACAAAGTCCTACCTGCATTGCCTCCTCTAGCTACCTATGACTCAAAATAAAAATTGCTCTTTCTAATCCTAACTCCATGTTAAACTTCATCGTCCCAGCTCCCTGGGTCAGTGCCTCCTCATTGCCTTCCGACTGACTCCAATGCTGAGGTAAAACCACCCAGGCACTAGAAATCCAGGCCAAGAGTGGGCACCTAGTAACACAGATCCAAACAGAGGGTAAACACTGAAAGTGGCAGACCTACCCTGGCAGCATCTTCCTCCCTGGGAGAAAGAACAGAACAGCAGCCAGAATGAAAAAGGACTTCCTTTTGATATGACACACCATGACTATGACTAAGGAGACAACAGAGAAGAAGAAGAAGAAGAAGAAGAAGAAGAAGAAGAAGAAGAAGAAGAAGAAGAAGAAGAAGAAGAAGAAGAAGAAGAAGAAGAAGAAGAAGAAGAAGAAGATTTAATTTGCTTTATCACTTCCTTTTGACACAGAATATTTATTAAAGTAATACTTCATTTTCCTCCATGCATATGAAGCTCTCAGTTAAAATTTCCTAGCGCTAAAGTGGTATTGCAAAACCAGTCCTCTGTGTCCACAGGCCAAGTGTTGAACACAGTCAAAAGCTTTTACATAGCTTGAAGAAAAAGAAGCATGCCAAAAATCAACCACAGAAGTAACTTTCTTCTTTAAAATACTGAATGAAATGTAGATGAATAATTTTTGTTCCTGTGTTCTTAAATTTATTTACTTTTATTTCATGTGCATTGGTGTTTTGCCGGAACGCATGTCTGTGTAAGAGGGTTGAATTCTGCTGGAACTGAAGTCAGAAACAGTTGTGAGCTACAGTATGGGCCTAGGTTCTCTGAAAGAAACCTTAACCACTGAGCCATTTCTCTAGCCCATGCTTTTGTGTTCTTAAATGATAACTTTGCAGACATCTCATTTCAGGGCATATTAAAAACTCACTTCCATGAAAAGTTCCAAAGAAATCAACATAACTATTTGTGTTTCAGCTGCAAGAAATATTTTATATAATCCTTCCCTGCATTTTGGAAAACAAATAGTGCCTTATGACACTTGACTAAAGATCAGTCTGTTGGAAAACAACTGAAGGTGACTATAGTCTCTCTGCAAGCAGGGAAGGATTGTAATAAAAACAAAAGAATAAGTGTTCAGAAAGAACAGGACCAGTCCCTAAGAGTGACTACCCACTGTAGTAATATACTATAAACAAAGCTGCAAAGACTAACATAACCAAGAAAGTGTAGGTGCGGGTGAGTATGTCGGTTGACACAGGGCTTGCCTAGTTTAACTCCCCAGCACCACAGAAACTGGATGTAATTCTTGACTACACAAGGAGTTTGAGGGTAGCCTGGGATATAACTGTTTCACAAAAAGAAAAGAGTAAGTTGAGGCTTCATCAAGCATGGCTCCTTACTCATTCTCAGGGAGGTAGGTGGGCAGTCTAGCTTCTGACTTTAAATAATGAGCGTTGTCCTTAGAAAGGGGATCTTCTCACAAAACTATGAGGAAGAGATTACAGGTCCCCTGCCTCTTATGGGAACCCCCCTATCCCCATGCCCGGGGCCAGAGGATTCAGTACCTGTAGTTGTTTAGGTATTACAAAGGGAAGAAAGTTCATGATGCATTTATTATGAACACCAGCCACAAGGAATGAGGCTGTTGCATTCCATGGCCAGCGCCAAGCCCTCTGCCGAAGCCATACATGTTCCCACTGACCAGAGAATGACTTCCAAGCCTCCTAGTTTGATGACTGTGGCCCAGATTTAGAAAATCAAAAAGGAAAATAAACAATTCTTTGGTTTTTAGCTCTTTGAATTCAGAATTGCAGATAACAGATAATGGACCTCTTATCATCATCATCATCATCACCATCTATTTTTTAGATAAGAAAATGAAGGCGCACTGGGTGAGGCCTTGCTGGAGGCTACACAGACACTGCATAGTTCCACATTCTCGCCCTTTACCACCCTTTACTGCATCAGCTCCTAGTTTTCCTATTCTCTGGTGAGAGCACAAATTTATACTTTTACACATTTCTAATTCGCAGCATTAGGGCTCTTCTGGATGAACTTCAAATGTAAACAAACTTCAGGGGCATCAGCATGAAGCTCAAGTTGCCCTGTGAAGCATGCAGAGCGAGTCTTTAGTTTTCATTGGTTGTGGTACTTGAACAAAGGAAGCAAGTTACACTTCTGAAAACATGCTGGGTTAGGAGGAAGGCACTCCCTCGACTTTCTGTCAGTACTGTTGACCAGTAAGGCTCTGAGCAATGTAAGGACAAGCAAGCCATTGCCTTTGAACACAGCTTGATGAGGACTCTATATGGGCCTTTGAATTCTGGCTCGCCCACGTCTTACCCTTCCCAAGCCTGGCCCTTCTCCACTGTGCTTTTCTCAGCCTGCGTTCTAATAATATGAACTTGTCTCCTCATTTTTTATTTTATCGATCTCAGTATGTTTTGCCTGTATGTATGTACATGTACCACGTTCAAGCCTGGTGCCTGCAGAAATTAGACGAGGCCCTTGGTTTGAGTCCCCTGAAGTGAGTTACAGGTGGTTGTGAGCTACCATGCAGCTTCTAGGAACCAAAATGCAGGTCCTCTGCAAGAGCAACATGTCACCTTAACCCCAAGCCACTAAGCGAGCTGTTTCACCTCTGATATGAGCTTTTCAATGCGAACGCATTAAACACATCATCCGTCTGTCTCCCCAGTTCAAGTGTGCTGTTCACCATCTTGGACCCTCTGGCTTCCCCTTCATTCTCTACATCAAGCCAGGGCAACTGAGAGACTCCCAAGTAGTCCTGTGTCAGGGATGGGACTTTTACATCTTCTCCCATGCTGATGATGTTTCCTATTTGACTAAATCAAAATATCTGACCAAGGCCAAACTGCAATATGTTGTTGCTTCTGGGGAAATGAATAGGCCTGCAACACAGGAACTGGAGGAACAAAAAGGACTTGCAGGACCCTTCTTTGCAAAGTCAAGTCCCCATCACTCTGTTTCCTTCATTACTGGCAAATTAGTTCTGTGATGACATTATGATTTTCATATCTGATTTTCATATGCAGTGTCCCTGACCTATCACACATAAATAATTTCTCAGATTTGGCCACATCTTTTATCTCTTACCAAAAATAGGTTTACATAAATATTTTTTTAATATATGCTGGAGATTCACATCAGCAAAGATTGTGATTTGGTGTTTCTCAAAACTCTCTAATTTGTTCTCCAACTCTGCCTTGGGGTTTTCTGAACTCTAAAGCCTAATTTGTGCTTTACACATATTTTGCATGTCGGTCTGTTTCGCTTCAATCAGCTTTATTGTTGAATAATTTTCTCTAAACTATTGTAGTTTTGAAGTGTTTTAAGTTGGTGACTTTTGAAAAGAAAGGGTACAGAGTTGCATAATCACAGGCCCATTCCAGATAGAGAAGAGTTTCAAAGTCTTCCCGGAGGATCTTCGCCCGGGTTTTTAGCCCTCCCCAGCTCCTGGCCCCAAGCAATCATTTGTGTGCTTTCTGTGTGCCACAGTTACACCTTTGTGGAATTTCAGATACATGGGCAGACAGACTACACAGCGTCCTGGGAAAATACTCCTGAAAAGTGTGCGTGGCTTCACATACGTCGAAATTCCATCTCATCTACGAGTAGGGTCTGCTATGGATCGTTTCACTATTTCCGGTTTTCTCTGCTATGGACAAATGATTATGTACACAACTTACTGTGATGACATGACATTTATGCTTTTCTTAAATAACTGACTTTTCTATGTTGATCATGTAGTGTGGGGCTTTGCTAACTTATTTGTTCTAGTAGCTTCCAATTTTCCACACAGACAACCACATCAATGACAAATATAGTCTTACTTCTGACAAAGAGTAATTCTCTAGCCCACGAGGCCTCCCATTACCTTTTGAGATTTTTTTCCCCCTGTACATATACATTCAAATGAACTGGAAACATAAAAAATTAATCATTAATTTAATATATCATGCATGTTTTAACTTAAAAAATGAAGATGAGTTTTCTGTTTTTATTCATTACATCTTAGTAACATCTATCATTCCTTTTTCTTTAATTCTGAAGCTCATTTTATATTTCAAGACATTAGAGCATCTTTTCCTTTGGTTTTTATATTGAGAGAGTCTGTCTTCTATATTCTGTACTGTGTTTCCCACAGTGAGTTCTGTGGTATTATATTTCAGATATTGACATAATTTCTCATTTCAAATTTTATTCCTTATGTCATTTATATCCATTTTAATAGCCATCTCTCATTTTAGCCTGTTGGTCTGGCTTTATTCTTTTTCTCTAACTTCACAGTGTCTACATTTTATCAGTTTTTAGTGAAGCCACTTTCTAAAGACCTGTTTCAAATTCCTAAGATATTTTCTTTGGCTCTTTAAATTGGTTCTCTTTAGTTAACTTTGATTTTACCCTACAGACCCAGAATCTGCTTTTACTATTATCTAAGAATATACCAAGAAACAGTCAGAGCCAATGTTTGTGTCGCTTTTATGTTTTTCTTTTGGTAAAAGGTTGCACGACTGCATAAAGACACAGGGATAAAGAGAAGAGGCCAGACTTAAATCTGCTCTTTTGACTTCTAATCCAGTAATTGTTGCCCATAATTGTTTGTCAGACAGAAGTCTGTTTCCTGGCTCTGCAACTGGATCCTTTGTCCTTCACAACAAGACTGCTTTGTTAACTCCAGTGTTACCTTATGTTAGTTTAGTTTCTTTAACTAGAACTATTAAAAAAAAATCCCTCCCACCCCATTTCCTTAGTGTTTCCCAATTTGTTGCTGACTCCATTGACTGAGTGAGGTCTCGGTTGACCACTAAACATCTGGGACCCTGTGCTAAAGCCAGCTCATGCATCCAGCTTGATTTAAAAAAAAAGAAAAATAAGAAACTGGCATTGTTTTTAAAAATATTATTCTAAATAATACTTCCTGATGCTCTGCGCATATCTTTTATGTGGAAAACAAGAATGTTGTACTTTATAAGTCTAAACATTTTTGCCGACCTGTCCACATTTTCATTCCTTTCCCCTGCCGTAATTTTGGTTCTTGATACTTCCTTCCGAAATAGCTTAGGTGGTATGTCAACTTATTCTTCAGTATCTTTAAGAATATCTTTAAGATTACTCCCACTGTGAAGTTTTTCTTTTCTACTCTATATTACTTCTCTTCCGTCCCCTTCACTCCCTCCCTCCCTTCCTCTCTCTCTCTCTCTCTCTCTCTCATCCACAGTCAACACATCATTAAACATTTCAGCAAAGCTGACTAAAATACATCTGGAAAATGCATCCCTGTCTCCCCACCCCACATCCACCAGTTATTCAAGCAACTCTATCTACGGTCCTAAGTGCAAACATAGTTCACTCAGTTCACAGTCCAAAGGAGGGAGGCGGAGGAGATGATATGAAAGAAGAGGAAAATTTTACTATATCTGCAATATTTATTTAATTAAAACTGTGAAGCAACATAAAATACTAAAGTGATGATAACTACTTGGGCATCTTAACTCACGTGCTTTTGCTGTCTGTTTTTATCTTTGAGTAATTCCTGCTCAGTAATACACAGCTATATCCCTACTCTCAGCACAGAGAAGCAGGTAGACGGCAAGGTTAGGCCAGGCTGGGATACTCAACAACTCTGTCCAAAACCAAGCAGACAAAGAATACTTCTTAATTATGATGCTTAATTTTAATTGTTAATTCGAGTATATTAAGAAATACCTAGAGCCGAGCAGAGAGAAATGCTTGGATTAGTCAGGCACACCTCAGTTGCTTGTAGGACTTTGCTAAGCATCATCAGAACAAGGAGGCTCTGGCCTAAAGAAGACTTAGTGCACCGATGGATTTGAAATTTGAGCGGACCACTGGGACATGTGGCACTGTGGAAGGCAGGATGTGTTGGAAGAACTAGATCACTGGGGATGTAACCTTGGGGGCTGTATCTTGCCCTGGCCATGCCCTGTTCCCACCAAAGTGTGAGAGGTTCCACTCTGTTCTGCCTACTGTGATGGAGGGAAACCTCTGAAACCATGAATTCATCTTTCTTTCTTTCTTTAAAATGGTTCTGTCAGATATTTGGTCACAGTAACAATTAAAATGACTAACTCAGTATAATTCATTGTGCTGAGGCTAAAACCCTCTTGGGCTTTGCACTGAGCTAAGCCTCTAGCCCCCTAATTTATGTTTTCCTTCTGTAAAGGAAGGATGAGCCTCACTAGCCAGTAAAACTGTAGCAGATCTGTGATTTCAGGAGTCACAGAACACAATATGCTAGGACCCAGAGGAAGTATTAGAGAGCACTTTGTCCAAACTTCATTTCCCTTTAATTCTCAGATATAAAATAGCCACAAAGAGACACAGCTTATTCATTAATTCAGCAAATGTGTATTAAGCACTCTTTGCATCAGGCTCGGCCTTGTAGCAATACACTTTCCCATCAAAAAGCTGGTTTAAAAGAAACATGGGTACTAATAGTTCTACAACTTGAAAATAAGTTCTGAAAAAAAAGAAGGAAAATGAAGGTCCATTCCATCTGAAGGGCATGAAGGTATTGTGATGCTAATCCAGGCAGTTAGGGAGTGAACTCAAATACCCCCACTTTTGCAAGGGACTGCTTTCACAACACATATTCCAGTTAGAGGGTTTCCTTAAAAAAAAATCAGCATGGCATCCTTAAGGCCAGCCCTTGTTCTGTTTCCATCATCCAGTCACTCTACCTCAAGGTATTTTGAGCTTCAGATAACTTTGCTAAGGTTTTCTTAGAAAGTCAACTCAGGGAGTTCTGGCCTATCAGGACCATGTGGTTTAGCTACTAGATTTACAGGGGAGAAGCTGAAGCCCAGAGAGGAGATTGACAAGCAGACTTTGGTGTGAATTCCAATGAGACCATGAGTATCACTGACTTTAGAGAAGAGGCCCAGAGTCGAACTGATCTGATAGATAACAGTGAATTAGGATAACTTTCCAGTTACGAAAGCACATGACAAGAGAGACTAGTAGGCTGTCCAGACGCCATATTTTTAAGGCATCATCAACTTCCAGCAGGGCCTTAAGAGCACTGCCGTATGCTTTGGTTTGGGGACATCCATTTTTGTCTTGTGCTTTTCTTCTTTAAATATAAGCCCATTTTCAGATTGCAGTAAAAAAGTAACTGGAATACAAAATGTCTACTGCTTGCTGAATAACCCACTGCCCGAGGTCATGGGCTGAGTCAGCTGCCGTCCGCTGATCTTGTCGCATATTCTGGTAAGGCAGTGGGTGTAGATGTGGCTCTCTAGGAGAGCTTTCTTGTGGCGTGGTTTGGTTTTTCGAAACAGAGTGTCTCTGTGGAACAGCTCTTGCTGTCTGTGAACTCACTCTGTAGACCAGGCTGGCCTCAAACTAACAGAGATCCACTTGTCTCTGCCTTACTAGTGCTGGGATCAAAGGTGTGTGCCACCATCACCCAGCAAGAGTCTTAATGTAAGATTATAATAACAAATACTGTGATAGAGAAAACAGCAGGGATGGGGGGAATGAAGAAAGCACGTTTGAAATAATTGGGTTCCAAAGACAAAAGTAATTGACTTCTCCAAAGAAATCACAAACATATGATGACACCCTGAGAAGCTGCAGGCAACTCACATGATTCCCCAAGACCGTGAGTTAATCATCCAGATAGAAAAATGAGGGTACTCATTGAGATTGAGGTGATCTTGTAGGCACGTCCAACTTCTTCTTCTCCTCCTCCTCCTCCTCCTCCTCTTCCTCCTCCTCCTTCTCATCCTCCTTCTTCTTCTCTTCCTCATCCTCCTTCTCCTCCTTCTCCTTCTTTCTTCATTATCACCATTGTTGTTGTGTGTATGTCTGTGTATGATGTATGCATGGCTACTATGAATGGGGATTTGACATGTGTGCCACCCTATGCATACACAAATCAGAAGACAACCTTATGGGATCAGTTTTGTTTTCCTCCTTGAAATAGATCTAAGGGATTGAACGTAGGTCACTAGGTTTGAGCTGGTGGTACTGCCATACTGCCTCCTGCACAACAACATCTTGGCATTCGGTCAATAGATTCTCATGTACAAACCTCATGCTTGAGACCTGTACAAGTTATTAGAAAAGTTTCTAAAAATAATATCACAATATTTTAAGAATGTCTATGATTTTTGTTAGGCTGAACATAGGTTCTGGTGTGGACAGGCCTGCCAGTGGTTATTTTACTTTGAATATACTATAATTGGTGATGAATCTCATAGAAACATTGTCCTCAGGTTTGCATCCACTCAAAATGAGGTTTTTAAGTGAGATAAAATGTTGGCACAATCTTTCTTTGGAAATAAACAAAAGAGTAGAAATCAACATGTTTCTAGATACATATATAATCATATTTATTTTGAATTCCTGTTCATGGCAAGGAAGCATTAGCTCTTGGTCAAGAATGGGGAGCCTGCTTTCATGTTAGGTCTCAACCAAATTCCCTGTAGACCATCATTAGAGTTAAAATATCAACATGAACAAATTCTCTCTCCAGCAACCTGGAAGAGCAGCGCTGGGTAGCAGTGGCTGAGCTCAGTTCTCTTATGCCATACAATACCCCTGATCGAATGGAAGAGGAAGCTTTGCTGAAGTTTTATTTTGTTTTGGGAAAGAGGGGGACAGGTTTGGCATACAGAGAGGAGTCTGCTCAAAACCAAATATCATGTTCAAATAAAATTATTCCACGGGATTTGGTGAAACAAGGGTAGATTCAGCTCCTTTGCTAATAATATGTTGTGAACAGAAAGGAGGGCCAGGAAAGCATTCCAGTGGTGAGGACCCCACTGCCACCACCTGCCTCGGTGACATACTATATTACACACTCTTGGCTGCTAGACTGGTAATTCGGTACCCCAGTGCATAGAAATGCCAGCTAATATCAGCACACACCTGCATATGTTCTGAGCAGCTCCCTTTCCTGAAGGCACAACCAAGACCTTCCCTCCTCACTACATCGAAACAACACACAGCAAATAGAAATTAACTCTTTCATTTTTTTTTCCAGAGAAGAAATACAATGTGTTAAATTCAATAGGGGTGGCATATACATCTCTGCAAGGATTAGTCAGTAAGTATATAAGCCACACCATCATGTTACCCCTTCTTAAGGGCAGCAGCTACATGGGCAATGCCAAAGCCATCCCTGATGCCTTAATTTGAGATCACCATATATCTGCCATGCTATTTTACTACAGGGACATAGTTTAATGTTCTCTTTGAATATAATAACACATACACCATAACCCTTTGGGAGGGAAAGTACACAAAAAACTGTATTCTTCCTTTATTAACATTTGGAGCAAATCACCTACCCAGAGAAAAAGGCTGGGACTGAAGAAGAGGAGAATAAATCTAACCCATGCTTAAACACATCCATAAATATATTAGTCTTATTTTATTTCATCTATTATTAGTAGATTCAGGTTTGTTTAACATTAAGAAAGAGAATCATCAGATTTACAAATAATTGGAAAGATAGCTCCCCTTCATGAAGAGGATATGGAAGATGGGCTTCTGATTTATGGCCCCCCTTTGAAGAGAGCTCAAAACAATGCAAGAGGGAAAATGGGCTTTGTAGTGCCACAGATAACCCAAAGAACATGACAAGAAAAAAGGGCCAATATCAAAAGCAGCCACATCCATGCATCCCAAATGAGTCATTAGTATTACAGTAAGTTCAAAGACTGTCTTCAGGTGTTTTAGTGCTATCTGAAGGTATTCAGCGATCAATTTCTTTTTCCTTTCTAAAGAGTATTATTGTTTTTGTTTTTTTTTTTTTTTTTTTTTTGGTTTTTCGAGACAGGGTTTCTCTGTGGTTTTGGAGCCTGTCCTGGAACTAGCTCTTGTAGACCAGGCTGGTCTCGAACTCACAGAGATCCGCCTGCCTCTGCCTCCCAAGTGCTGGGATTAAAGGCGTGCGCCACCACTACCCGGCTAAAGTGTATTATTGAAAACGACCACATTTAATTGACCATTACAATGGTAAGCATGTGTGATGACGTCATAACCGGAATTGAGAGAAGAGGAAATCACACAACGCCATGCAGCGTTGGAAGAGGACAAAGAGAAGAGCTGGCATGTGGTGTGGGAACACAGAGATTAATATGCCGCAGAGCGAGACACAAGAGAGGCAAGACATACATGACGAGCTCTGAGTTTTTATCAGGGGTTTTGGAAAATTAATTCCAACCTCAGTGTTCTAACATACAAATGAGCTGTACCCAGAGAATCAAGTAGACTTGACCTGAGGGAAATATATGAATAAAAGTCACAGAGTTTGTATGAGCTGACAGGCATATTCTGTTCTCTAAAAGCTCACTGGAGAAACACTAAAACATTCACATCCAGGAATAGATTTTTGTTTTTTACTTTTAAAAAACCAATTTCAAAGTTAATTTTGTCTATTCTAAGCAGAACTCAAGGCCGTAAGTGTTCTATGGTAGATTCTAGCAAAGGAAAGGGGGGCAGTGAGTATGTGATTTGGGGTGTGTGGTGAGGGCATTTTCAGAAGTTTGGTTAAAAACCAAAATACCAGTCAGGAAGCAACTCTGTCTCCTCTCTGGTGACTCTAACCACATCCCCCCCACCCCCCCGTTTCTAGAACTAGGTACAGGAAGTCAAGAGCACAGAGGTCTGTCTTCCCACTTACTTCCTGAAGCATACGGGCAAGATCACTTTGGACCCCAACTTCCTGATGAATGAATACACGGGTTGTTTGACCTTAAAACTCTGTCTGCATTGAAGAAGAAGGGCCCTGCAAGTGAGCTCCTTGGCAGATCTCAGACCACCATATTCTCCTGGCTCTCCGGGCAAGGTCAGGCTGGAGCAGATCCCCACTCTGGCCCCACAGCCACCTGGCAGGTACTCGCTCCTCCCCACTTCTCTTCCTGCCACAGCCGTCTAGCTGCCAGACATATACGAATTGTGTTCTTGATAGTTTGAAAAAAAAAAAAAGAAAGAAAAAGAAAAGAAAAGAAAACCTTCCTCCCAGCACTTTTTCTGACAGCCCCAGCCAAAGGGCCGCCTGTTGCCACCTGTCAGTTGTGGGGATTAATTACCTGAGCTGAGGCTGGGAGCGGCACATTCTTCCCAGGGCCTCACCCGCAGATGCTGACATCAAGCAGGTGGGCTGTCTACTGGCAACTTACTGTGAAGACCAACCAGCGGGTCCACCCGGCCTGGCAGGTGGGGGACAGGGGATACGGGATACTTCTCCTGGAGCAGCAGTTCCGGTGTGAGGAGCAAGCCCTGGGACTTGCCAGGAGGTCACAGCCAACTGTGTGGCTGGCTGCAGCACCTAGCATTGGGGAGACAGCGCTCCCTTTTAGGACTGGAGGGAAGCAGATTGGCACCGTCCTTGGGCAGGGGCTGGGGTGAAGCCTGCCAGCCTCCTACTTGCCTAAGGATATGAGTTCGGAAAGCCAGTTAAGAAGCATTTGACACGCTTGATCGGTAATTTTGCGACTTTATCTCCGCTGCAGAGGGAAATGGCCTCCCTCTAGTCTCAACTGTCAATGTCGCCCCTGATACCAGGACCAGGCCAGGAATACAGTCACAGTCGCCTTCTCAAAGCGGACCCAGGGAGACATTTGTCTCCAGCTGTCTAATACATATTAGTTTGTTCTCACATATTTCCCCAAAGTCACATTCGAAGGAGCAGAAGGCTAGAGAGAAGTGAACGGTGTGTGTGCAGTGTGACGGGAGTGAAAGGCTTGCACACTTCAATAACTTGTAGAGAGGCAATTTCAGGTAGACTGGACCTCACTTCTAACCAAACACCTGCAAACAGTTTTCCTCAAGGAAACAACATCAGAAGGAGAGGAGAAACAGGAATCACCTATAGAGTCAGGTTCTTCCACTCTGGCCTGGAGAGGAGCAGAGAACGATCACTCCTCACCTCCACCGGGCATATTCAGCACCATTACCTCAAGAATGGGAGGCCCAGAGAAAACCTCATACAAGGAGTAAGTTAAAATTTAGAACCCATAACTTCTAGCTTCCAACCCTATAATCATTTCAAGTGAAACAGTCTGTAACTCTCCCAGAAGAAGTTATCTGACCCTCCAAGGTTGAGGGGCAGATAAGAAAGTTTTATGAAGGTCGGGTGGTGGTGGTACAAGCCTTTAATCCCAGCACCCAGGAGGCAGAGATAGGCAGATCTCTGTGAGTTCGAGGCCAGCTTGGCCTACAGACCTAGTTCCAGGACAGGCTCCAAAGCTACAGAGAAACTTTGTCTCAAAAAAGCAAAAAAAAAAGGGGGGGAGCTTTATGGAAATGGAGACACATAGCCCCCCCCCTCATTTTCCACCCTTTCCTCTACACCAATCTCTCTCTTAATTTCACTATTTCTCAAACAGGACAACAGTTCTCGACATGTAGGTCACAATACCTTTGGGGGTGCATTATCTGATAGCCTGCATATAAGTTACTACAACTTATAACATAGCAAAACATAGTCAGTTATGAAGTAGCCATCAAAATAATTTAATGGCTGTGAGTCACCACAACATGAGAAACTATATTAAAAGGTCCCATCAGATGGCTTTGCTCTTAGCCTTCATTTGCCCTCAGGTGGAGAAAAGTGTCCTTCCTCTCCCTCAGAGTGCCTCTAGGTTCCCAACAGCCTCTAATGCCCTGGGCTACCTCAAATAACCCCCAAACCTTTGCCCTTCTCTTTCCTCTGCCTGACCTTAGTTTATCAAGAAAGCCACTCTTCCTCATTTTCCTCACTTCCTGGGACTCAGGACACATATGGCCACAGGGCTGTCTCTCCTCCCCACTCTAAGACCAAGCCTCACGTTTGAAGTTGGAGCTGTCCCTCCCTGTCTCCCCATGATGGTATAGTGGAATTCACTGTCCATGTCCACGCTTAGATAGGCACACCCACTCTTTTCTCAAGATGACTCATGGTAGACTCTTCCTCGATCTCCAGTTCCTAATGAAAGCAGTAACCTTCTGGATAGGAAGCCACTGGAAAACCATCTGATCCTGGAGGCATCTACAGCTGTCTTCCCATGTAACAGCCCCGCAGCCCAGGCGTTTCTGACAAAAGGCTACCAGACTTACCAGCACTCTTTTTTTTTCCTTGCAGAAGTGATGCTTTTTCGGAGTTCCATCCATACACCTACTCTAAAAAGAACCCGCTCATGGTCATTTGCTGGTGTCTGTGGGCTATTCTTTTTAATAGAAAGCTAAATAAATCATCAGATAAGATTTAATAGATGAGGACCAAGAATCTGGAAGCTAATGACATGCGACTGATGTCCACAGAACGTGCCACCACTCACGGTGGTGTGTAGTCCTTAACAGTTTGGAGATTACTCCAACGTCTACTGCAGCAGAGGTGTAAATGGATGCTTTGCTTACAGTGACATAAGGGTAGAAACCCAGATTTGGATCCAGGGCATTAACATTAAGTGTGTGTGTGTGTGTGCATGTATATGTATATGTGTGTGTATGTGTGTGTGCATACATTTGTGTATGTATTATATATACCATGTAAGCACATTACACAATGCTTCCATGTTTATATTTAGAGACCCTGCTCTAAATGTCCAAGTTACTGTACCACCTGCTATTGTGAGAATGCATGGAGACCAAGACTTTCCCCAACATTTTGGGGGGGATCAATATATATTTACTTATATCTGACATACGGCAGATGTAGAACATAAATGTAATCTAGAATTAGGCACAATACGATAGAACTTGGATCCCAAAGTATTTTCATGATTCAAAATCCAAGAAGGTTACTGGGAAACTAGAGAAGCCACTAACATCTCTCCTGGTTGTAGCTTTGTGAAAACTGCAACAGATAGCTCTGAGCCCTGAGTGTGGGAGCTCATCCTCCCATCACCCTTCCTCCCCAGCTGCATTGTCTTTTCCTACCTCTCAGCTGCTCTTAGAAAGTCAATAACATTCTTTGCCTAAATTTGGGGGGGGGATTGGATTAACTCCTACAAGTATTCAGTTGCTAATTTCAGGTTCTCACTCACACACTGAACTTGGAATAGACATCTATATGTTTTAGGATTGCTGTATGAGCATAAACAAACTAAATCAGTATCTTTCCATGAACTGCAAGGGTTCTCGCTCCTGCCCCAATATGTTGAAAACTGGGAACAAGGTCAAAAGACAGATTAGACAACTGGAGACATTTGGTGTGCAGAAAACACAAAGCTAACACTGAACAGACATGCAGTGCAAAAGCTTTGAGAAGATTCAGTTTAGAGGAGTTCCAGTTATCTCTGGAATACATCCGCTTCCTCTCATTTGCCAGTAAGGTGAACTGAGACTCCAGACTTCAAAGAAATGGTCTAGACTTTCAAAAACTAAGTTCCAGCCCCATTTTCTGGCCACGAGGTTCTGATGCTGAGTCACCCAGTACACAGCAGAGGATGGCACCCTGTATGACTTTAGCGAGGTGATATCCTGCATACCGACCACACAATGCTTGGCTTAGGACAAGCCCTAAGAGAAAGCACTGCTAACTCCAGGCAGTCTCAGGACATCGTTACTGCCACCTGAGAAAGCTGCACAGGTATTGCAGTGACATAATCATTTTCAAACAAAATTCCTAGACATTCATGTTGACTTAGGTCTGGTCACTATCCTGATTGGAGTAGTTCACGGGATGAATTGGAACATTAAAAAAGTAGAGAAACAAAGGAAAAGACAGTAGGCCAGTTAGGGCCCCTCACAGACGAATAGCCTAGCTCATTCTCACTTAATCGCGGGGTTCATCCAATGCACCGTGTTTCGTTGTCTTTTTTTTACTTTTAAGGCCAAGGGAAGAGCCTCCACTTGATATTTTTCTGTGTCTGCTTGCAGGGCATCCTCCAACACTGTCCTTCTGTCAGAAAGTGAGAATAGCAGAGAGTTTCAAATAACCCCATGAAAGAAGTCAAGCAATAATTGTTGAGAATTACCATTAATCTGACATTTTTATCCTCCATTCTTTACCTCAAAGAAATTCACTCCAGGGTGTAAATAAGCCGGGTTTATAGATGAGGGCGATAGCAGCCATCGGAGTACAAGTAAACAGAGAGCAGGCCTGTTGGTCTTCAATTTGCCTTCAAGTGCTAAGTCTAGGAAACTTCCAAGTCCCTTCCGCTATGGCTGTCCCCAAGTTTCTGACTGAGCAATAGAAATAGATGTTTCTGTTGACATTACACCAACAAACAGGCAAAATGCTGAGTTTCTTTATTTCCGTAAGTACAGGAAGCTAGCATACTCAAATACCAAGATCCTATGGCTACTGTTGCCAAAAGGAGAAGGTGTAACCTAATGCATTAGACCAGGCTTGCTGGCCTGTTGCTTTAAGCCCACTTTCACTCCACCACCTCTGTTCAAATAAAGCCTCAGGAACTAAGACAATTTTGAGGCATCTACGTCCATGGCTGTTAATTTGGCACTCTGTGGCCCTGCCTTATGTAAGCGTCTGAGGGCTGGGGGTTGGGGGGCCAGAGAAAGACTTACACAAACACTGTCCTTTGCCGGGAACACCTCCTACCAGCTTATCATAGCATTACTTCCTATGCCTTTCCAGCTCATCTAAGATGCAAGCATGCTTCATCTTGCCCACTTTGCCTGCATTCTTTATAAACCTCATACTCCGTTTAGCACCAACAGGTAAACTCACAGCACAACCGTCTTGGCTATCCCACGGAGTTAAAGAATATTTCCTGAAATACTACAGAAATAATAGGAAAAAAAAACATAAAGTAAGTCGGTAAACAGCAGCTAGCCCACACTGAGAAACTCAGAAACGTTAAGTTGGGCATGATGACATGTGGCTGTCATCCTAGTTTTCTGAGAGTCTACAGCAAAAGGATTCCTTAGGATCAGCTTTGGGGACATAACAGGGCTCTGATTTGGAAGAGAATAGAGGAAGAAAGGAGAAAGGGGAAAAGATATAAAGGAAAAGGAAGAAGGACAGGGAAGAAGGAGGAAGCATTAAGAAGCTCACGGCTAAGGGAAGAAGGAAGGAGAAGAGGTAGGGAGGAAAGATGGAGGCCTAGACGAGGCTATGAGAAATCAACACATTACCCAGCTTGAGTTAAGTCGCATGCTCACTAGTACTAAATACATTTTTATTATTTGTGTGAAATCTGTAATTGGCTTGACTTTTGAAATTTTATTTGTCTAATCTAGCAACACTAGCTTGTTCAGAAATCCTATTTTTACTACCTGTATTGAAAATTACACCTTAAGGAACTCCATAAACCCATCATTCGTGTTAAACACAATAGCTTACCAATATTATCACATAGAAAGGAAGGGGAGAAGGGGGATGTGTAGGGCTGATGGCCTATCAAGGCATCCAAAGACCCAACTGTAGGAGAAGAGAGCAAACCAAAGCTCATGCTGTTACATAACTTCTTAGTTAAGAAATGAGGGACATGCCAGCCAGCACAGCAGGGACGTTACCAGAATTCAACATGGCCATATTTCTGTGCGTTTTGAAAACTCTAAGGCATTTTTGAAACAGAATGGGAATGGGACTGACAGTAGTAACCCAGGATCGAGCCTGAAAGGAACATTGACCAAAAGGAGACTGGCTTAGAGGCCAGTGTGCGTCACCAGCAATGGGCCATCAGAGATAAGTTAGACAGATTTTTCTGCCTGACAAGAAGATGGACAGTTAGGAGAGAGTGTCTAGGAACAATGGGGACTATCTGCAACAGCTGGGCCAGTGGGCAGCCCTACGGAGGGCTTGCTCTGAAACATGGACCCTGAGAGCAGGCGAATAAATGGCATCGGCACGATCCTAAATCTAAGTATCTAGAGCATGGGACGGGAGATGAAGCACAAGGCTAACAGTGCCAAAATTCCTAGAAATCCCAAGGAAAATAAACTTTTCCCATTTCTGGGAGAGGTTCTACCTTCCAAACACTCCCAGGTGGCCACCAAACAGCCTCACTTCTCTTCTGGAAAAACTGCCATTAAGAAATGCTAATGATTCTCGTGTTCCCCCAATATTGTGTATATCCACCAATGGATGGAAAGAACATTTGTACTCTTAGAATTGAGGCTCTTTAACTGTCTAAGTCATACATATATCATTGATCCATTGCCTTAACTCTTAAATAAAAATAGTCTTTTCTCTCAAAATCGACATTTACTGAATGCGGAAAATGGGCGGACCAAGACTGAAATTTCTTTTTTTCTTTTTTTTTTTCTTTTGGTTTTTCAAGACAGGGTTTCTCTGTGGCTTTTGGAGCCTGTCCTGGAACTAGCTCTGTAGACCAGGCTAGTCTCGAACTCACAGAGATCCGCCTGCCTTTGCTTCCGGAGTGCTGGGATTAAAGGCGTGTGCCACCATCGCCCGGCAAGACTGAAATTTCTTGAGCGTTACAAACAGCCTTGGCAATAGACAACTCTCTAATCAGTCCAAAGGACAGGCATTCCGAGTGACTTCAAATACAGACCCAGTGGCAGGAGCAGGGATCTGAACCTCTCTTAACCCACGTGTGCAGAACATCCCATCAGGACCTGAATCCAGCTTTGCCTAGTGCAGGCAAGAAGCCCTGGTAAGTCAGCGATTGCACACACAGGAAAAACAGACTGGCTTGCTATTGCTGGAGTAATGATGTCCGGGGCACCAGAGAATATACATATCGCAGGCAGTTCTTCCACTCACGTTATCTTACTGGCTGGCAGATTCCTTTCCAATAGGGACGCCAGGAAAGAAAAAACAGTTCAAAGTGTTCCTAAATCGGAGGACTAGGGAGAGACCACCAACTGTGACGACCTGTTTTAAAGGCCTTCACAACTGGCCATTACTCGCTTCTCATTTAGTTACTTTAGCATTTTGTTTGTTTTGTCTGAACACATTGAATGAGCAGGCTGTCTCCTTTCACACGTACAAGTTCATGGTCTAAATCAGCACCTAGAAGAAAGTGACCCACAAGCCAAGGAACCTGTGTCCACTGGCTAGGAAGGTCTGTTCTGTAGGAACAGTACTGTGGAGACACAAACGTGCACACGCACTCACACTCACACACACGTCCGCACGAGAACACGCAGTGGAAACATTCATTTGTTTTCATCGAAATTCCTCAAGGGAAATTCCAGAGTTGTTCTTTATTGGAACAAGAGACAAACTCATAAGCATGAAGGTGATAAAGTCAACTTTCCCCTGACTAGCAGAGGGCAGGCACAAAACTCTGTTTTCCAAGAAGTGCCTTCATGATTGCCCCCTGTCCCCTCCCCCGCCCACCACCCCAGTCTCTCATCCCAAAACTGAAAAGAAAAAAGAAACAAGAGAGAGAAAAAAACTCTGCAAGACTATCAAAGCTCTGCCAGGCCAGTAAAGCACATCTCTGCTGTGAGTAATTTTCCTGTTTACTTCAAACACTTTTTTTCCCAAACTCCAACCTGGGCAAGTCTGATCAGGTGAGGCTTTGGAACAGGTAAAAGCATCCCCAATTTCTACATAAACGCTGCAGGCCATGGGGCAGAGACAAGTCTCAACTGAGCTCTCCACAGTAGTCAAGCTTCCCGGCGCCTCTGGTCTTGTCTCGCTCATACCTGACAAGTAGCGTCATGTCTCCCGTGCCTTCAGACTCGGCTTTATCTGCTACACACACAACATACACACGCATACACACATACCACTATTTTCTTGATTGGATTTATATATGAATAGATAGGTACATTGGAACAAATCTGCCTTATAGCCATTATCTTTCTTGAGTTTCTTTCTAAATAAAATTTTCTCCTCTGAACTCATTCTTCATGTGAAACCATGGCTGAGTGCAAAAGCATGGCTGTTCCTCGTTGGTAAATGCTTTCCTTTCAAATCCAGTGGTGGGGAGGTCTGACTTTTATTTTTTTACAGAAATAATGATTAAATAAAAACACTTATTTTAAAGCTCAACATTTATGCAAATATATCTCCTGTATAGTATGTGTTTTTCCTTCTAAATCAGAGAGAAAGAGGGAGGGAGGGAAGGAGAGAGAGAGAGAGAGACAGAGAGAGACAGACAGAGAGACAGAGAAACAGAGAAAGAAAGGGAGGGAGGGGGGGGGGAGGGAGGGAGGGGGGGAGGGAGGGAGGGAGGGAGGGAGGGAGGGAGGGAGGGAGGGAGGGAGGGAGAATTGCTACTCATGATGGAAGATTAGTCACTTGGTATAGCCTACCTCTAGAGAGGGAGGAACTAGGAGTTAGAGTTTAATCTTTGATCTATTTTGTCAATGTGGGCAGACTGCTGGGTCTTCTGTAGTTTATTTCTCAGTCCATAAGCAGGGCATTATGGAACTCATGCCTCTGTTAGAAACTGGGGAGTTCTGCTGTCCACACTAACCTGCGTTCCACAGGTAGGAGGTATCAGCTGGCTATTCGGGTGCTGCCCTTACATAACACTGAACACTTTTACAAACTTGGAAGGCAGTGTTCAGGCTGAGGAACAGTGGTTTGTTTTGTTTGGTTTTCACATCAGAGATGAGCTAGTACAGATCTGGGAAATGTATTTGCTGCTACTAAGTCCCTCCATTTTTTCCTCTAGTCTCCCCTCCCATTCATGCTTCTTTCAGGCGGAATGTTGAAACTGAAAGGTAGCCGTGCAGGCTTAGATGATAGGGTGCTCATTACTGCCTAACCTCAGGGTTTGGAGGCCAAGTAAAGGAACCAGGTAAGAGATGCATCCTGAGAAGGGCTGGTGTACACTCCACGCTTGACCTCCTTATCTCATGAGGAGTACTTCCGTGGGAGAAGCACCGGTGGGAGCTCCACAGTGCATAACAGGTGCCAAAGAGTGGAAGTCAGAATGCTAGCGGAAGAGCAGAGTGTGCAAGGGCCGTTCACCCTTGGGCTTCAGCGCACTCTGTATTTAGCCAGTGGCTAAATACAAAAGAAGGTAAGTGCACCTGCTTCCTGGGGACATTGCTTCCTGATCCTGGAGAATTTGTGCAGGAATCAGTCACAGCAATGTCAAGTACACTATGACCTCCTTGGCTCGATGATTGTAAGTGCTGATTACAATTGTGGCTGCCTCATCCAAAGTTTCAGAATCCCCCATAAGCTGGATACCCCTAACAATATTAGCATACACAGAGGAGTAACCATAATTGTCTGCTAGGGGTCAAAATTATGCCATATGTGTCTCATGAGAGAAAGGAGAGAGCAAGGGTCTTACTTGGTTAGCTTTTCTTGCTGTGCTGTTCCTGAACTACTGGGGTGGGCTGATGAGCTATGTCCAGCTGCAACTGTTATACACGAGTTCAGACTGCTGAACTGGTCCTGTGCTACCTTCTGGGACTTACGATTTTGACCCCAAGGACTACCCATCTTCCAGTGCCTGGGGTTAGCTAACTACAACTGAGCCCTGAGCAGAAAGGTCTCAGATAACCTTCTCATTACCTGTTAGCCAGTCATCAAGAAAATCCAATGGGGCAAAAAAGATCAGAATAGTCCCATAGAGACAGCTCTCATAGCACACCAAGTTCCAGACCAGCAGTCACAATGCCAACCCAATATTTTGTATGTGGAAGCCCATGTTTTACAACAAAATACTGTCTCTTTTACTACCCCACCCCTGCAGTAGAGAAATACGGTAGGCAGTGTGGGGTGTGGGCCTCAAACAACAGCAGTTGGAAACAAAATCACACCGCACTGCAGAATACATGCCTGGCAAGAAGTCAAAGATTTGGTAACCTATAGAATGAGGTCGACACTACCTGTGCACTGCAAAGTCCATATTGTCTACACGACAGCGACCATAGCAACTGTTTGAAGCAAGTGTTTGAAGATCAGATGATACCATGGAATTGAAAATAAACTAACAGTGATAGTGACAGCCTGCAGGAGACAGATCCAAGCAAGCTCAAGTTAGACAAAATACAGCATGGAGGAGGGAACGAGGGACCCAAAGCCACACTTCTGAGTAGTTATTGGCCTCTGGGAGATGCTTAGAAAGGGAGAGTTAGTTAGACCCCTGTTAGGCTGACTATTCTCCAAGGAAGGCATCACCCCCAAGGCTAGTTAGGGCACACGCACACTGAATTTATTTTTTAAAGAGAACTTGAAGTTGAATGGGTAGGGAAGTAGGGATGGATCAGGGAAAAGTTGGGGGTGTTGCATATGATCAAGATAACTACACAAAATTCTAAAATAATTAACAAAAATATTATTTAAAAATACAATAAAACCATTACTTAAAAGCATTGCAATAGAGAGAATCTGAATAACGTTCTGCTTATATTTCCTACACTTATATTTGCATCAGTCAGGTGCATAGGAAATGATCTCCTCGGCTGGCAGTTGGCGGTGGTGGCACATGCCTTTAATCCCATCACTTGGGAGACACAGGCATGTGGGTCTCAGTGAGTTCAAGGCCAGCCTGTTCTACAGAATGAGTTCTAGACAGTTAGGGTTACACAGAGAAACCCTGTCTCGAAGGAAAAAAAAAAAAAAAAAAAGGTCAGTTTAACTGGAAATACTTAACAGGTACAGAAAGCTCTCATGACCCAAGAATTCTTGAACAGCAGATCGCAGATCTAAACAGCCACCCTCCACATTTATATCATGGGGTTCGTGGGGTTGCAGTGGTGTCCAGGGTTCTTCATGTCAGGGGAGCTGGCATCTGGAAACCTCAGAACACCAGAAGCGTGAGCTTTGTAAGCTCTGTTGGTCCATTCCATTAGAAAAGGTCATGGCAGAACTTTTTATTTAATGGGAGGAACTTTTAGGGTTTTATTTGGTTGGTTTTTTATTTCTGCTATATTGTATGGACCAATTTTATACATTTAAACCCTGCAGAATTCTACATAGCTATTTTATGTTTTAGTTACTCTAGGTTTTATGTCTTACTCACTTTTTTCACACCCATTCCTTTTCCCAAACAGGATCTGTGGAATATCCATTTCTTTTTTCCCATCTTTAATGTCCTAAAAGAAGCTATCATCATCCTTCTATAAAACACATTGTCTTTTTCACACCTCTCTGCTTTCGTTTGTTTTCTGTGGCAGAACACTGAGTTTCGATGTCTTGCTTCATGTACCTTTCACTCACATGATAGGAACAATAAAACAACACCAGCAACAACAAGACTCCACGCGTGTACCTGGGCATGGGGCACACACTTATCCCCTCAGTACTGCAGAGACCAAGGCAAGAGGATCTAACTTCAAGGACAGACCCAGTGCGATGGTACGATCACACCTCAAAAAGCATGAGGAGAAACAGCAACAACAAAAGTATGTTATTTGCCCTCCCTCCCTTGTATATGTGCCTTTAACTCAACTCAAAGCTTTCACACTAACAATACACACACTGGTGACCAGCTTTCAGTGTGTAATTTTGCACAGCCATGCCTGCTCTTAACCTTTGTCATGAAAACACATGGCACGAAGAATCAAGTTGAAGGATAAATCAAGTTGTGCTGTTTTCCAAGTCCATTTGTTACCAATGCTGCGTACCACAAACTGCGGCAGACTGTTACAAGGCTAGCTCTTGACTCCAGCTTTGAAAGGTCTAACTTTATTCAGAACCAGGTCCTTCTAGTCCAATTTAAAGTCAAACTCTAGCTTTGTCTCCACGGTTCTTCTGTAATGGTAGTTTCAGAACTCCTAAAAAGCCTTCTTTCTCTGCCCCGCCCCCACCAATTGTCCTTCTGGGAAATGGCCACTGACCTCTTCCCAAGCCTAAGGAAAGGAAGGTCGATAGTAGGGCTAACCTTTCACAACTCTTTAAATGCAAGGCACGTGTTGTCACGTGGTAGATGGGACATATCTGTGAGTTCGGCGCACACATATTCCAGAAAATAATATATCCTAATTACAAGAAGGTAAGGTTACAATTTGAATTGAAAATTTAAGAAATAAAGGGGCAAGTATTTCAAGAAAACTAAGAACAATGTAGAATCTCTGTCCCTGAGTTTTGTTAGAAGTAAAAGGAAGAGCCGGGCGGTGGTGGCGCACGCCTTTAATCCCAGCACTTGGGAGGCAGAGGCAGGTGGATCTCTGTGAGTTCGAGACCAGCCTGGTCTACAAGAGCTAGCTCCAGGACAGGCTCCAAAATCACAGAGAAACCCTGTCTAGAAAAACCAAAAAAAAAAAAAAAAAAAAGTAAAGGAAGTAATCTCCAAAGTATCTTTTCCAAACACTGTTTAGTTTTAATTTTAAAGTGACAGAGGTGCTCTTCTCGCTCCCATATACTCTCTCCTAACCAGGGAAGTGAGAGTCGGAGTCTAGTTTGTTCCTACGGTGTGGAACTCGAGTGCACACTTAACAAATACGACTACATTATATTTAATTGCAGTGGTCTCCACCACAGACATTCTAAAACTGCATGTTCTGGGCACTAACACAGGATGAAACATTTTCTTGATATCCTGAATCTCCTTTCTGGTTCTTGGTTCCCTATCTTGGAAGTTTCTCTGAGTCCAGCTCCACAACACAACTTGGTAACATGGTACCCGACAAGAATTCGGAATAATTTTTGGAGTAGAAGAAATAACAACGAAAGTAGTAAATGCTCATTGTAAGACAGCCATGGTGTCTGTTATTCAGCCTAAAGGGAAGGGTTTTATAACTGAATGAAATGACCCATCATGGAGGATGGCAGGCTAGAGGTGGAAATGCGTTTCTTCTTGTTGATTGTGAAAATGGCATGGCTGCGTGATAGCTTGTGCTTTTTATAATGAGAAAAAACTAAGAAAAAGCTGCCTCCATCTTTTAAAAACTATAGTTAGAGGCAGTCTTCTCATGCAGTGTTCATTCCTACTAGGGTAAAAACCAGAAAGAATGCTAAAAGAGTTAGTCCAATGTATTCCTTTCAAAACTGGTAAAGCTAAAGATCTGGCTGGCATAATAAACCCGGCTCTCTTCATAAGCCACTTCTCCCTCCTTTCAACACTACTTCCTCTCAGACAATTCCAGTGGCGATGAAGCCACATATATACAGCATGTCTCTAGTCAGTCACTTATGTGTACTTTGGGGCCTTCTATGCACAAACCAATCGCATACATAGCCCTGCTAATCCTAGATGAAGAAACACCAAACATTTAAGGACTCTTATCATTTTTTTTTTGTTTATTTGCTAACATGGGTGTGGCAAGAAAAAATCTTAAATTATGTATAAGAAATGCCACAGTGATAAAAGTCAAAACATCCCCCTTGTGAACGTGGGTCTCTATCTCTGAAACACAAACTCCACTTCTTGCTCTTCTCATGGTCTGTATTCTTGTAACGCCTTCCCCAGTTTGTCTCCTTGACCTCAGTCTTCCGACTTCTAAATGACACTTAGTCATTTCCCTCCAATAGGATACAATATCTTCACCAATTACTGCTTTCCCCAGGCTTGTAAGATAGCGCTTAGTTCTTTGGGATGGCATTCCAAGATTGTAATCCCTCATTCTAAATCTGAAAACTTCTCTCCAGCACTGTAGTCTTTCTCTAAATTCTTTGTACTCCAAGGATACTCAACTTTTCTCTATCCTTGGGTATCCAGGATACACCCATGTCTCCATAAATTTAGTCACTCTCTAACTTGAATGTCTTTTCGATGTTTATCTATAATAGTGTCCTGCTTTTCACTTTAAAATCTAACAGGAAATATTGGGTTCTCTGAGAAACTAGATAAATTAGTATTTTCTGTTCTATATCATAGTTTGTTCAGACAAGAAAGAACAAACAAAGAAATATTGAAACTCATTGAGTGCCACAGTATCGAGATACAATGACCAGACAGAGTTCCCCCTTCAGACCTTTTAAGTGCTGGGGATGGAATGGGGAGTTTTCGTCTACAGTTAATACTTCTAGTGAGTTTAAGTGGATAAGCAGGAGTCTGCCTGGAAGACAAAGGTGGTAGGTAGTAGGAAGGACATTCCAGAGAGATTAGAGCCCATGTCACACTGAATTACAGCCAGCTTTATCACTTCTCAAAGATTTACTGCAAGCCCTTTGAAGAAAGAAGAGGCTAACTTATCTATTAATATGATTCCCTACAGCATCCAGCCCTCATATTAGCTAACTGATTTGTCAGGGACATGCTCAGTGGGCAGGCTCTGGACTATGGGCTTCATACAGTGACCTCTCAACAACCTTCCTGAGAGATTATTTCTGCCTGACAGAAATGGAAATTGAATTACAGAATAGTCTGGTCACTTGTGTGGTTTTTCTATCTATGTGGTTTTGTTTTTCAAGAATGTCTTCTGGCCCTCATAGAATGTTCTTCGAAACTAAGTGCTGTTCTATGGGTAATACCAACTAAGCCTAGAAATATGGGATAGCCAAACACTCATGTGCTTGACGAGTCCCGGGAGACTCATTCAGACATCAGCTTGGCCACACCAATCTGGGGGCGAGGAATTTTGAAGTTGCCAAGAAGATCTAACTTTAAATAGAATAACCAAAACTTTTAAGTGACGTCTTCTTTCCACATCATTATAGAGTTTTGTATATAACGTTAGTTTTTAAAACTTGTGGAAAAATAATGGTATTTGCCTTTTTATTAGGAGAATTTCCTTTTATCTAGATTTCACTGGAGTTCTATCCATACTGTATTTTATTCATTTTCTTCAATCAAGACTGCACATATTTTGGAATATCAAAAAAAAAATTAGGAAATGAAAAATACATGCAGACTTACTTCCTAGAGTAAGCCATTTGTTTATATTTTGGTATTTGCAGATTTGTCTTTAAAGTGGATCTGAGCAAAGGATAAATTCAATTTCTGGGTACAGTCTTTTCTACAATGCAAGCAAATATAATAAACTCAGATTCATTTAAGTGATGCAATACTTCCAACAATCTTCAAGTCAGAGAAAGAAATTTTCTATAGGTGTTTTTTTCTTTTTTATTGTTCTTATTGAGCTATAAATTTTTCTCCACGTTGTGGTGGCCGTTGGTATTTGTACCATCTACAGTTGACTCAGACAGTGTGGAAAGACTGGGATTTACCAGCTAGGAAAGGACAAAGATGCTAGCTGGCTGAGAGGAAGTTTGAATGAGTCATTTCAGAACTACTGACTTTTAAATTTCCTTAGTATTTTCTTTGCTCTTCCTTTTTCCCTCTCCGTCTTCCATCCCTCTCTCTTGTCAATCTATTTCCATCTTGACAGGAAGGAGCGAGAAGCAAGCTGGAGCTGACCGGAAGGAGCAGAGCAAAAGGGCAGCAGAAGCGACAGGGAAAGGCTTGCTTTCCCAGGCACTGTGGGCATCTGCTATAGAGCACACCACCTACTTCCCCCTAGGTTGAGTGTTGAGAAATCAGAGCTGCCATACACTAAAGAAATACATGAAACATCTATATAAAAAGCTAAGAGGACTCCCCATTACATTCCCACAAGATATTTCCTTTTCTGAGGGAAACAAAGGAAGCTACTAGGGGTAGAAACAATTAAATTTCCCTCTACTTAAATGATTTGTTCATTACTTAAGCATATCCACTCACACTGATTTTTGCCTCCCATCCTGATAAGTAGTTTTTAAATCAAGTTTCAGCAAAACTTCAGCGTATTTATGAGCAAAGATCTAGGTAGGTTTTTTTTTTCTTTCTATAGAATAACTCTCATGAATATTTTAAAACTAGAAAATGTCGACTTAAAAATATGTATGTGACATATATTTGTATCCTGATGATTAATATAGTCATGAACTGGGCATTCATTTTATATTTATAATTTGTAATCTCATGCTGATACTATCAGTTCAGTAGAATGCCTCCCTAATATTTAATAGTCAGTTTGACTCTAAACACTTTAATTCTATTTCATATGGAATAACATTGTTGCCATTTTTAAAACGAAGCTTCCAGTACATATGCTGGTTATATAAGGAAATAATATGTGAAGGGGAATCTTCTAAAACCTTATAAATCATTTTAAGATTAGACCTGTTCAAACAGGCACTAAGGCATAAACACGTCTTGGCCCCATCCCATGCAGAATGGGTCGGCTCCAGATGTTCTCCTGCAAGCTATGTCTTGCCTAGTACAAGAACATTCATCTCCCAAACACATCATTTCACCTTCTTTGCCTGGAGCCACACACACACACACACACACACACACACTCCAAATCACAGGGTTTATTATTACTACTATTATCGGCTCCTAAAGAAACTCTGCTTTAATATATATATGTATATATATATCTATATATCTATATCTATCTATCTATCTATATATATATATATCAACAGAGAACAGGAACTGAACATCTAATCTTTAGAATGTCACTTTCTAGTGACAGGGAGGTTTCTTTTAGCCCTTCACAAGCAAATGACAATGGAGCAGTCTAACCAATGTCCTTTGTGCTTTTCTTTAAAAAAAAAAAAAATAATAATCCACAAAACCAAAGCCTGGGCCAGCAGTGACTCACAAAACCAGAGACATTAGCTCATGGCCATGAATCAGTCGTGAGAATTCTGCTGCGCCCCTCCCCTCTGTAGTGTCCTTGAGGGTAGCTGGTCCCTAGCAGAGATGGCTTATGACCTAGGCACTGTTGTTAGTGATCACTGAAGGTTAATGCTGCTCACGATCAAATGCTATGAGCAAATTGGCAGTGAGAACAGCTGTCGACGGGGAGAATCCTACAGACTGGGGATATCCACAGGATTTCCCAGTTAGGCGAGTCTCCCATAATTAGCCATTCCAATGATTCCAGGAGAGAAGGAAAAAAAAACAAAAACAAAAACAAAAAAACCTCTACCCTCTAGACTCCCCGGGTTTTCCCTAGGAAGAACTAAAGGGCAGAGGGGGTCAGCTGTGGGGTACTCAGAAGGATTGTCTTTTACCTAAAAGCAAGAGTGGAAGGATATACATTAGAAAGTTTTAAACTAAGTTGGATAAGAATCACCTCGCTCAACCAGAGCCTCAAGCTTAGATGTGTGAGGTTCAGCTCCCAACTTGGGAGCGAGGTTCACTGGTAGCCTCTCTCAAGGCAAAGGCAACAGTTCCCATGGATACCAACTTCCTTGTTTATAAACCACTTATACCTCATTATCTCATGTGGCCCTCAGGAAAGCCCTGGGGGGTAATTATCATAATCCTCATTTTAAAGATGGGGAAACTGAGGCACCAGCAGGGCCCAGCCATTTGCCTAGATCCGAGCTAGAGCGCAGCAGCCCACTGTTGCTATCAGCTATTCCCTGGGGGTAAGCGATCACACAGGAACCTTCTCTGGTTCTTTCCTATTCTTCCCTCCCTGTCTGCCTAGCCCTAGACATACTGATTTTGTTATCTTCCTCCTGCCTTCTCTCACCTCTCCCGATCTTACAGAGTGAGTTATGTCACAAGTGAGCGTTGTGGCCATCACTCTGTGTTTGCACAACGGTTCCCTTTGATGGTCTGTTCCTTCCAGCGGCATCCACACAGGACTGAATTCTTCCACCTTCCGTATGATCTGAACATAATTATGCCTGGGCTTCAAAGGAACATTCCACCTGTGATTTTCAGCATCCTGCCTAGAGATGTGTGTTGTGGGCTTTGACCTACATAGGTGAGCAGCATCTTACCTTCACTTATTCAGTTTTCTGTACTCAGCACAGCTTCCGGTGGAATGGCAGTGTGCGGGGGCAAGCACGAAGGCTTCCATGGGCTTTACTTAGGCTACTGGAAGGTCAACACTCCATTTATAGGATAACCCAATTGCTTATTCAGCCTTTCCACCACTGCCTAGTGGAAAGCTCCATGACAGAAACAAGAACTATCCCATGGAGTCAACTCCTTAATACAGATCCCAACAATAGCTACAGCAGGGCAAGTGTAACCTAAATTCTAACCCGAAACCTATAATCCTTTCAATAAAAGTCAGCACTCACTAGAAGCTGCAGCCTGGAATTTAGACTCACTATATTAACATCTACTAATAATATCATCTTCGTATTGGGGAAGATGAAGCCAGTAGAAGGACAGGGTTCCACTGAGGCCAAATTGACAAAGGTGGAATTCAACTTGGCTTCACCTAACCAACAAACCGAATTCTGCCCCTTTACTTCTTTGCCTTCTGAGGAACAGATTTCTTTTGTCGGTTAGCTGAAGTCAGGCCTGAAGCTCTACCTTTGTCTATTTGGCCTCTCCATGACTTGTGAGACTGCCAATTTTAAATATTGTATCTTCTATACCTTTTCCTCTTTTTGAAAGCAAGAATTTTGGCATTTTACTAAATTCGTAGCCTGCAAGACATAGATACACTGTAAGAACCTCTCATTGTTTCAGGCAGTGTTTTGCTTGCTTTATGTCTCACTCAATTTACCAGGGAGCGTTTTCATTTTAAATCAGGAGTTTATGAAATGCACTTCATTCAAAGCATTCCGTTTTCTGTTTCTGAAGTCTAAATTCCAATGTCAAACACATTATGAAAGCAACAAATTAGGACTGAGTCCATGCCCTACAGCCATATGCTCAACTGACAACTTCAAAACAAATTCTTAAGCCATTTAAGAAAAAAAAGAAAAAGAAAGAAGGAAAGAAAAAGTTAGCTTGGGAATGCTTCTAAGCAAGCTTTAGCAGGATATAAGCCCTCTGTCTGCTCATATTACACCGTGGGCAGTACCTAGGAAAAATATATTTATTCTAATTTCCCTTTTCCTAGTTTACTTCGTTCCAAAGCTTCTTTAGAATGATGAGTATGCCTATTCCATTGGACAGCAGTGACAAACAGATCACAATGCTACTCTGGCCATCTCTTCTTTAAGTGTATGCTCATTTCCTCCAGAAGAGACAGACCTCTCTAGTCCCTGGGCACTCAAAGACTAGCACTATGAATGCCAATATCAAATCAAAATCCCATCAAATCAGGCTATGTTCAGAATTAGTGGAAAAAAATATCCTGATGTTATAGTAAGAGACTTTCTGCTTGAAACATCACCCACCTATAAATTCAGATAAGCAAGAGGCTGAAGCAGGAGGAGAGGAAAACTTAAGCCCAGGAGCGTGAGGCCAGCCAGGTTGCACACTGAAACGCTGTCCTATCACAACTCATCCCAGTGGGTTGGAACATTGAACTAAGGATCATAATTAAACCCTGTCATTACTCATGGGCAAAGAGTCTTAAAAGTTTGATTGCTTCTCTGTCTTTGCTAAATTCAAGCAGATGTTGACTGAAAGCTGCCTGGCAGTTTAAAGGCAAATTAGGAAAGTATATAAATTAGCAAAGTGTATAGAATTACATATTTCTTCGTTAACCCCACCTGAAATATATCTGAAAAGAAATTTAGTGCTCAATAGGAAACAGACTTGCAAGAGGGAAAAAAATAGGATGTGCCCCTCTCTATTCCCTGTCTTTTAGTTCCCAAAATAACTCAATCAAGTCTCCCAGGAGGAAAAGTGAAAGAAACAAGAAGCATGTCCTCATATCTAAATGCAAAAACACATAATAGACTATGAAATGCAGTAATTAAAGATGGAAAGCAATTGGATTGATTTTGCACATTCCGTTTGAATTCATTTGGGTCTCTTCCCCAAAATAGAAGTCCGTATCATAAACATACACCATTAGAGCTAGTACCGTGTCTTAGAAAACATCGGCTAACAAACACAATGTGTGGTTTTCAGACTTTTGAGTTTCCAGTGAGACAGTCCACTTCCCCTGTCACAGCCAGAGTGCTAATCCCAGGGTGCCTAAGATAATAGCTACTCTTGGGTGAGCGTTGGGGGAAGAGAGGAATATTAAAACCTGCAAGACAACGGCTAGTAAAACTTGTTTGTGTTAGCAACCCCGTGTTTATTGACTACCCAGTGCAATGATACCAGTTAAACCAATGCTTTGGAAAAGTTGAATATCAAATGTTTTTTGATAAGGATCATTGAACACAGTAATGAAATCAAGACACAATCAAGATTTGTTCAATGAACTAAGCATGTTGGTTCTCACAGCTAACTTCTGTCCAAAGTGGATGATAAAATTTTCATTCTCTTTTTCCCACAGGCCTGTGTGTCTGGAGAATGTCTCAAATGGTGTCCACTGAAGACTCACATATTTCAGTTTTCATATTTCTGTGCTTTCTGCTCTCTCCCATTCTCACTGTTGAACACTGACCCCTCTGCGTTTTTTAGACAGTTTTATTTTTTTATGCTAACGTCTATAGTTGCTTCTTCTAGGTCACAACTCTGAGGCCTTCCAAGTGTTATCAGGTTTTTTTGTGTGTTTTGTTTTATGTGATACTCGCCATCACAAGCAACGGCAATCTTCACAGATCCAGTCCTACTTACACATACCTATGCATTTGTTACAGCCTGTGCTGTCCAGCAAGCACCACCTCTTTTCTGCCATTCTAACAAATTATAGTCACAGTGAATTGTGTCAAGTAAGGAAGTGTAGGGTCTCACATGTATCGCTGCTCCAGTATTCCTATGTTAAAGATGAATATCTATATTTCCTATACTTTTGTAAGAAAAAAAAGCATCATAGATTAAAATACCAGTTGTTAGATAGGATACCCATTCTGGATTAGCAGTACATTTTGAATGCATACACTAATGACTACCCATTTGCTTCTTGAGTAGGAATTACACGAGAAGCCTGTAATTCCTCTGAATGTGGTGCTGAGTGAGTTGATTCCCTGTATCCAGACCCTGAGCTACCCAACTATATCATTGCTCATAGAGCTTTAACAAGAAAGTGATGGGTGCACATTTCTGAAGTTATAGGATGGTTCTCAGGCAGACTATAAACACCTCTGAAATGTGCTTCTGTTGAATCTATGTATGAATGTGTAGATGTTAGGCTTTGAAGATTGGTGAAAGTTAAATAAGCTACATAAAAGAGGTAGAGGAATAGGAGATTAAGACTGGCCAAAGTTATCTTGTGATAACTCCTAGAAGCTGGCAATCCCATTTTGCATGTTTTGGACAATAGGAAAAACAGTTATCAGCTATCTTCCTACATACAGAGGGAATGCAGATATACTAAAGCACTTCAACACAGCCTGTGTTTATGAATACTTGGATAGCATCTACCTTGTAAACATATGAGAATAAGAAATAGAGGAAGAGCCTCCTTGCTGATGAGGAGTGACTTGAAGGAGATCATTAATCAGTACAACATGGGTAGATTTTCTAAGGATGCATCTCAGCTGTGAAAGTACAGAAATAGTTCTTCCAAATTCCCGTTATTGAAATTTCATCTATTCTGTTGGCTAGTCTGTTTTATCTAGTTATAAACTGTCTCAACATTTCTCAGAGGCAGCAACTGCTAGTTCCACAGTTTTGTTTTATTTTTATAAAAAGGTAGAAAGCATAAGTATAGGCTACAAACCTACTGTGTAAAAGTAAATCTTGAGTCTAATACATTTTCTAGTCTTTAACTTCATCCCTGGTCACCAAGGCAAAGGACTAGAAATCTCCCTGTTTGGTATTCCAAGCCTTTCTCATATCTACTAATGTTGGGGGTGTCCTCTTAGACCACTCTACTTTTGGGTATAGAGCATCAGACAAGGTTAGTAAGGGTATATACTAATATATTTTCAAATTCAATAAGAAACAAGGTTTTTTTTCTTACATGTAAAACCCTTAATAATATGATGAGAAACAAACTCGCTCTATACACTAGATAAAAATCTAAACTTGTTGAAGACAATTTTGAGAAAATTGGTGTTTTAAGTTACTGTAACTGAATGTATTAAAATTCTAGGACATCAAAATATTGATTAAAATATTTGTTATGATAAAGCTAGCTTTAGGAAAGTCAAATTCATAGAAGTAACTTCTAATATTTTACAAGTAAAACTTAACGTATCTATCAAGGCATATAAGACAGTTAAGTAAACTATAGGACTGTAAGAATGTTTTTGACATTTTGTATAAGTATAGATGTTTATAGCAGTAATTACTTTGGTTTTATGGTATATAGTTAATCACATGTATGATTTATTTGATGGAGATTGCTTGGTCAGAAATGTAAGCCAGGCGATGGTGGCGCACGCCTTTAATCCCAGCACTCAGGAGGCAGAGACAGGCAGATCTCTGTGAGTTCGAGGCCAGCCTGGTCTCCAAGTACAGGCTCCAAAGCTACAGAGAAACCCTGTTTTAAAACAACAACAACAACAACAAAAATGTAAAACTAACTTATGACACTGTTTAATGCGAATTTTTCTCAAGAATACAAAGTATGAAAATGGAGTAGAGGCAATTCACATCATTTAGGGCTTTATATTCACAAATATAAAAGTCCCAAAATAATACACAAGATATAAGGGAAAGTACAAGAAGGGGAATCATAGATACAAGATATATTTGTATCTCAAGTTATCAAAGGGTAATCAACATAAATTCATCCTACTGTTCCTCAGAGCTGGATTCAGTTAAATGTGTTCTAAGGAGAAACTATTTTAAACTATAAAATAGTATAGTATATACAGGAGCAGGAGAGATGGCTCAGTGGCTAAGAACACCGGCAACTCTTTCAGAAGATCCAGGTTCAATTCCCAGCACCCACATGGTAGCTTTCAACTTTCAGTATCTTTCATTCCAGAGGAACCAGCACCTCTTCTGGTCTCTGCAGGCACCAGGCATGTGTGTAGGCAAAGCACCAAAACACATAAAATAAAAAACAACCCCTCCTTTTAAAAAGTATATATTTTTCGTTTAATATTTATACCCAATGACTTAAACATGTAGCGTGTGCCATTTCATGTCTTTGTCATTGAGCCGGAAAACCTCAGAAAAGAGGCTGAATTGCCAACATGGGAATGTTGTAGCCCAAGAAGGTAAATCGAAGCAACAAAATTCAAGGGATGAGGTAATAACATGCTGTTTTGAAAATTGAATCTCCCAGGCTCCCAAAGCACTTCATAAACTTTAATTATACCTCAAAGCCATCTTGCCAAGGAAATATTATAATACCCATTTAACAGATGGGCAGAGACAAAACCACCTGCCCCAGTTCCTCTTGCTTATTAGTTCCCCCACAGTGGCCTTCTGAGTGCCATGTTCTCCTTAATGAGTCGTGTGCTTCGGGACCCTGTCAGATGATGTCACAAATCAAATGAGAGCCTTCAAGTAATCCTTGTTCTTATTTGCTACATCTTGGAGGCTATTCAAAGAAAAATGCAGAGAATCTTCTAAAATACTCTCCTCGTGGTATTGATTAAAATTTTCCTAAGAACATAAAAAGGCCCAACAACAACAACAACAACAACAACAACAATAATCCCCTAAACTTCAGAACATACCAAAGGATCCTGTTTGACTCGGGAACTTGAAATTTCAGCATTAACCCCACAGAAAACAGATGGAAACTCAGTTTGTCCGGACAGAATGAAATGGCAAATGTTACGCTTGCTCATATGAACCTTCCATATAAATTCAAACTAAACGAGATGGCTCACTCTGCTTGTAAAGGAAGAATCCCTTTTTAATTCATCACACAGTAAATTAAATGTAGGTAGACCTGCAAGATGGCTCAGCAGGTAAAGGTGCTTGTCACTGACCCTGAAGACCTGAGTTCTGTCCCCAAGCCCTATGGTAAAGGGGAGAAGCAACACGCGTGAGTTGTCTCCTGACCTCTACAGGCCCACTGTGTCATACCTGTCCACACACATACGCATGTGAAATAAATAAATGCTGCAGCTTGGTCTTCCAAAAAAAATAAGTATAGGTTCTCTGACTACTTTAAATTTTATTTTGAGTTTTAGTTTGATGATAGGGTTAAGAATATTATTTAAAAAACCACGGAAAGGACACCGACAAAAATCCTTCTCTTTGGGTGTTCCTCTTCCTAATTACAGGACCCCATGGTCTAAAACCATTCCATGTCTAGGACCCATCATGAGGCTGAAAGAATCTAAGAGTTACCATCCCATTCTACAGAAGTTTCCCCTGTAGTATAGAAAGAATAGAAGGCACTGAGCAGAAAATTGACATTATTTAAAGTTCTCATGAATCCAACACTCCAGGAGAGCAGAAAAACAGGGTACCAGGAACCTGGCAACATTTACAAAACTCAGCTGTCCACTTCTCATAATATCACTCCATGGAGGAAAAACGTAGAGACCAAAAAAGAGATGAAAAACTTGGAAGCAATCTAAGTAGTATATTGATTGTTCTTGGCGTCCATTCAAGAGGCTTTATTCGAATACAGTTGCCTTAACGCGCCCAGTGACAGGTGATGGATGAACACCTTTCAGGAGAAACTCACATGTGCCCTTCGTGAGATGGATAGGAACTAGGGGACAGACCGTGCTCATGGTGGAAATGGTTCGCCAGGAAGTGACAGAAACGAGAGTGTGCAGAGCTCATAGATGGGAAAGTACCAACAGCAAACATCCCACAGTAAAGGGCACATCCTTCAGGGCTGATTCTGAATACACATTCATTTTAAGGGATTTCTAGTGACCTTAATGATATAGTATGTTTTTCTTGAGTCATTAAAAAATTCTTCTGGTATTATTCTCTGTTTATGCATCAATTTTCAGGTGATCTTTATTCCAGAACATGCTGTATGTGCCAATTAAAAATAAACTATCAGTTAGTAAGCTGAGAAAATTGATTTGAAGCCCGTTAAACCTCACTGCCCTCTTTTGATTATAGCTTTGGCTAATTTTAGAGTTAAGGGACAGAATTCCATAAATTCTCTAATGATAAGAGCAAAAACAAATAAAATACTTTATGCAAGTCCAGAGCATACAACCAGGGTTTTTATAAGATAAAATTTTATAGACATGAGAAGGTGGGAAGGATAGATTCTGTAAAAAAAAATAAATAAATAAATAAACACTGCAAAGGTATTGCCTTGTTACATGGAATAAGATTTCAATCTCTATTTCCCTTAAAAGGGACAGTGAATTAACACTTAATGAAATATGGCTGATAGTAACGGATAGCTTCTACCTTAGAGGCTTGCAGCTACTTTATTCAGAATTCAAATAACCTTCTCTTGTCTTTGTCAACACATTGCACAGGATGGAAAGTTAGCCTGGCTACTAGTTTTGTTTGGCTTATAGTATTTTATGGGAAGATATTACTGTCAGTTAAAGATCTGGAGGTGTTACATGCAAATCAGAGTCTCTAGTTTCTCTTTAATTGTTTAATGACAGGCCTCACTTCTCCTAAGACTGCCAGCTTGGACTGTAAGGCAGAGGACCCTGCAGGCATGGTGTGTCAACCCATTTCCACACAGGCTTTGCACTAGTCATGGTGTGTCAACCCATTTCCACACAGTCTTTGCACTAGTCTTCCTGGCACCAACATCTCTAAGCTCTCTCCTCTGGCGTAGTCCATTGTTAGTCAAATACTCTGCTGAATGTCAAGCTTCCGGTGTCTGACTCTTGATCTTGAAAATGCATCATTCATATCATTTATAGTGATGGCATAGTCAAGATTGTCTCCATACTAGCCCAGAAGTTCAGGAAGGCAGGGAAATGGCATGCACAGTGGCTAGGGATCCCTATGGAACTCAGTTGGCCACTGTCAGGGACAACTAATGAAGGAGAAGAAAGACAGGAAGATGAGGCAGAGAGAAGGTGAGGAAGAAGGGAGGGTGAAAGGAATAGGAGGAAAAGAAAGAATAAGAGGGAAAGAAAAAAACAGGGGAAGTGTTGGGTATTCTTGTTTGTAGTAGTGAAAGCAATAATTAAAAAAATATTTCTGTTGGATCAATGGTCCTTATTACATCTGCAGTAAATCAATATTAATTGTTTTTAAAGAAATTCCAGGCTTCAGCTCACAAATCACTCAGAAGACAGTGGGATAGTGATAAACTTTGCATTAGGTGAACTTGGACTTGGCTGACTAGCTAAGTAACTATATTCTGGACTGAGGAACATCTCTTCTGTAACATGCTTGACCAGGGATGTGTGTAAATCCAAACCCCAAAGGCTATCCCATTAACCATCACTGAGAGTCACCGAGCATGTTATTTGAGACAGAGTCTTAGTACTCTGTGTCCTAAGGAATGGCTTGGGTAACTCATTAGTGCGCTTGATGTACAGAAAGATGTGCTTACATCTTTATCATGGACAATTTATAGAACAGCTTTGCCAAGAACTAAAAATAACCTTTTTATGGGCTACCAATTTCTTTCTTGTTTCAGCAATAAAACCTAACTGTCACTTAACTGTGAGACTATGCTAAGGTTGAATTAAGGCTTAAACTTTGGGGGTTGGAGTGAGTTGGTGTGTGGAGGGGGGGAGAGAGAAAGAGTGACAAAGAGAGAGACAGAAGCCAACAGATAGACACAGAGAGTTAAAGAGACAGAACTAGAGAGAGAGAGACAGAGACAGAGACAAAGAGAGAGCATACTAGGAATCGAACCCAGAACCTTGTGAGTGTCAACCCTGTATCGCATCACTGAGGTGAGGCTCCAGTCCAGAAATATCTCTGCAAATCACAGACAACATGGAGAAGTTTATCATGTGCTTTGATGGGCTAGCCACAGAGTCTGCATTCCAGAGGGCCATGCAACAGGCCGGCTTGCATTTGATTTCTGCAGAGCTGGCTGCCTTTTTCTGAAAGTCTTACATTACAGGTAACCTGATGACAGGGAGTGGGCCACAGGCACGCATCACAGCCTGCCTGGCTCCCTCTGAGACTGAGACTCAATCGCTAGGATCAATGGAACTCTCTAGGGAACTAGCTGTTCCCTTTTCAAACTTCACCTCCCTAATCTCCCCACTGACTCTAGGCAGATTCTTCAAAGCTCTGGACATAACCGGAACCTGGTATGTTGAGGAAGAGCAACAGAAGAATGCTGTCCACAAACCACAGGCCAAGGCAGAAGGGCCACATCCATGGGTGGCTCACGGTAAGGCTCAGGACTGGGATCTAGCTCAACACTAACTACAAACAAGGTGTCCTTAAGTTTACTAAGGACCTGCCATGTGTCCCACATTGTTCTGTGTCTAGGTTAGGGTTTCTACCTAGTAAGTCTTGCAAATCTATAATGAGAGAAAGACACAAAAACCCAAATGATTCTCCTCCCCAGAACAATATCATTCCTCACCTCAGTTGGAAAATAATTAAAAAAACAAACAAAATAGAGAAAAACCTAACCAGAGGGTACACACAGAGAACTATCTGCTCTGTTGTGGGCTGCTAATTAAATAAATAATGTCAGAGCTGTAAAGGGGTGTGACTGAGGTCAGTCATCACAGGCAGCTTGGGTCAGTCTGTGGATGGCAACCTCACTGCTGCAGTCAGGAGAAAGAAAACCCTCTGCCTGCGGAGGCAAGCTTCCTTCTGCTCATTGTCGGCGTTCATGGGACTCTTTCTTTGTACCACCAGTGTATAGCAGCCATCTAGCATTCTGATGTGCACTTGTGCCTCGCTTTACTGAGCTAGTGCCCTGCTGTGCAGTGTTTCAGTGAGAGCCACACGTCTGAAGAGAAGTCAACAGCAAAGTCTTCAATAAATAGCATGCACTGCTTCCCTGACCATACAGGGAAGCAAAACAACATCTTAACATATAAAATAAAATTAAAGGTAATAAATACGTGTGTTAAATCATGAAGTTTTGTAATTAGAAAGGGCCCACGCCTGTGCTGGCAAGGCGAGACTTTTTCAGCCTGGCAAGCTGAAGAAGCAAGACAGCCAATAGCTGTCTGTGCTCAGGAAAGCCTGTTTCCATGGTGTGTCCTCTGCCAGGTATTTGGATAGAGGATAATTCTATAGTCCTTTGGGGCTGAAGTATGCATGCTAATATCTACAAATCATCAAAAAAATTATGGAGACTCTCTTCTTATTTTTTTAAATTATTATCCGTTATGTAACTGTACCCTCAGCAAAATTGCAATAAACTTGCAATACAAAAAGACTCAAATTCAACTTACAAATTCAAACCCAGCCAAGTTAGACTTGTGTGCCTATGATTAACCAAGCACTAATAGGTACATTTACTCATCTTGTACTCTTTACAACCAAGTACTGATACCCATGCCTGTGAGCAAAGAAAGTAAGGCTCGGAGAGGGTGAGTCTGAGGGAAAGTCCACACGCTACCAGTGTGTTGCAGAGATAAAATAAGTGCTTGCATTTCTTGACATCTTCTAAGTACCATTGTTTCTTATACCCTGTGGCTGATGAGTCTCAGATCGAATGCTGGGCCATTCATGTATTATTAAATAACAGGCCTCTCTAACTGGGGTCAATTTAATTGTGGAAATAAGAAAGTCTGAAACAAAACCTCGACTTGTAGTTGACAGGTGTGTATGTGTATGCAAGATAGAGTAGAGGAACCTATTATCACACTTCACTTAATTTCCTTGGGAGAAATTATACATATATACTATATATAGTATATACAGCATATATACCATGCATAATATATATAATATTCTTCCAGAACTATAACAATACCCCCTCCAGCTATCTAAAGTAGAAGTGGTGAAGGTGCCTGTCCCCATGCTCTGAGCATCTTAGAGGCTGGGAGTGTTTCTGAGACAAAACCCTGAAGACTTTGGAGGAAGAACATCATGACGAGTTGACACAATGCAGAGGCTCAAGGAAACATCTTATTAAAGAGTCACTGGAAGGACTAGGCTGAAAGTGTGGCCTCCACTAATGACATCTGTTTCTTCTGCTTCGGGTTTGTGGGAGACTGCATAGATGCCTAGGGTGTAAGTGTTCTGTAATACAGTCCAAAATACTCTCTGCTAGCTGAACATCAGGGTACTAGAGGACAGCACTATAGGACACAGGGGCATCAGCCAGCTCTACAGGACACAGGCCTGCTACTGTCAGTTAGAAAAAGTGACAGTCTGGATAGCATAGGAAGGATACTATCTGGAGCGAAGGCCATGTGACAGGATTCATCTTGTGACTTATTTATTGAGGCTTCCTATTTTAAAATTGGGGGTAAAAGACTTAGTCATGGGGCAAAATTAAGACAAATACTTATGTAACTCTTCTTTGGGGCTGGAGAGATGACTCAGCAGTTAAGAGCCCTGACTTCTTGCCCAGAGGACCTGGGTTCAATACCCAGCACCCACATGGCAGTACAAAAACTGTAATTCCAGTTCCAGGGGTTCCAATACCCTCACAGACATACATGCAGGCAGAACATGAATAAACATAAAATTCAATAATTCTTCTTTATGATGCAAAGCCTGTGCATGATACAAGAATATGTAACTTGTCCCAATAATTAGATGCTGCTATATACAAAGCATGGATATCCCTAACTAAGAAATGTCTTCATAGATGGTTACCTCACAAGGACTCCAGTGACCTTGAAATAAGGCTGCTTGAGAGCGAAAAATTAAATATAATAAAACTATAGTTATTGTGCAATACGCTAGTGGGACTATTATTCTATAGAGATCGTAGACAATTAAACAGAGTCATCCAAGAGATGTCAAACTGTCTGGCAAGTTCCACTTCTGCATGGCAGACAGTGTACATGCTGAGAACCTCGTCACCTCTAAAGCTTTCTGTCCTGACTATTAGTACTGTCGCCTCATCTCTGACAGCACTGTCACCATCTTCGTCCTCACCAAAGCACCATGAAACTCCAGATGGCTGAAGTGACTTGGCTAAGGCCACACTGACAGTCACACTGCCACCCAAGCTTTCTAGCTCTCACCCAGATCTCTAAAATCTAAGTGCTTATATATTTTTCCTGTATGGGCTTCTGATACTGCTATCATAGCAAGGATATTTTATCAGTGTGTATTTCCAAATCTATGTTTTCCCAAATCTATGCTTTAAGCAGGGGAACTTCAGTGCTCTTTGTGAGACGATTTGTTTCTTTGAGAGAAGGTCCTTGATAGTTGGTGGCTAGGGTTTGTTTTGAACGTCCAAGTGGGTTTTGAGCCTATTGAGAAAGGAGTGTTGGGCGGGGGGAGAATGGAGGTAGGCTGGTTTAATGCCACTGCCCCAAGCATTGCTTCCAGAACTTTAGAAGGGAAGCGATAGTCATTTGGTGGTCTCAACATGCTCTTTATGCCCTCAAACAAGCAGACCCAGGACTTAGTAACCAGTCAAGTAACGGTTGCTTCTGAGGCTCACGAATACCATCTCCACGTCCCACTCTATGTTCACACGCCTTTGTAAAGAGGTCGCTGTCCAGGTGGATAGCAAATCATCACTGAGAAATTCCAGTATGTTCTGAAGGCCACTCCGAGATTGTAAATAAAAAGAGATGAAGAATTGTGACACAATTGACAAGCAGGACATACAGGGAAGATCAAGTGTTAATCTGGCCCTTACATCCATGGTTGAAATATGAGCCATCAGAGTTACTTCTCGGACCATGAAAGGAGAGCACTGAAGTAAGATGAATTTGTAGACAATTTAGGGACTTCCTGCTTGGGAAGCCACAAAAAGTCAAGCCATACTCCATTGAAGAAGGCAGATCTTAGAAACAGCCCAGCTTAAACTTAAACAGTATCACTTGGCTTAATCTGTATGTTCTCCACATTTCCTCCCAGCAGGACGAAGTAATAAATCCATGCTATTGGCTACACAAATGAGAGGGAAAAGGCAAGGACCAGATGCGAGATGATGCCAGGAAGTAGTAAGTGTGATGACTGTAGACAATCCTTGAACTCCACTCACCTGGGTGAAGGCAGGCGGTCAACTGGGTACCATCTATAGGATAAAGGTAGGAGTACTCTCTAGAGAGTCGGGCTTCATAGAGTGGCAAAGAACTGGCTACGCTCTAAAAATGCTTTTCAGTAGAATAATCATTTTTAGAAGATTCTCATAAATAGTAAATTGTTTGAGAAATCTGCACAGCTTTATGGTTGGCATCCTTTGGTTAAACTAGTTCAAACTAGTTCTGTAGGAGTCTTCCTTTATGTACTAAGGACATTATAAATGTTAGTCTGTAGTACAGTATAAAAACTGAGAAGTAGGGTAAGCATTCTTCTGATTCTCCCCCTAGGGCCTCCCATAAAGGCCCAGTCCACTTCCTTTAGACTGGGTCTCATGAAGCTGCTCAGCCTGGCCTCATAGTCTCTGCGTAGACCAGGAAAGGAGCTGAACTGCAAGTCTCCTGCTTGAGCTTAATGAGCAGTTGCAACTACAGGCCTGCATCACTATCCCTAGGTCTTTTTCTTTCTTGATTTGGGGACATGGATGGATGGCCAAGCATTAGAAAACTTGTATCCACAACATATGGGAAGCTAGGTTCTTCAACATTTGAAACCAGGATTCCTTTGCACTGACTCAGGGCCCTAAATAGTTGTAGTGGTTTTTGATGGGGGACAAGGCATTATAAACTAAGTGTATATATATATCAACAAATTATGACCCTTGCTATAGAGTCTACATGAACAAGCACATTGGTCTTAGGAAATGATGTTCATTGCTTTAAATGGTTGCATTGTATTTTGTTAATCACTTCCTTTTTGGGTGGCTGGATTTTTTTTAATTGATTTTATTGAGCTATACATTTTTCTCTGCTCCCCTCCCTTCCTCTTCCTTCTCCTTCAACCCTTTCCCATGGTCCCCATGCTCTCAATTTACTCAGATTAGATCCATGTATGTCTCTCTTAGGATCCTCATTGTTGTCTATGTTCTCTGGAACTGTGAATTGTAGGCTGGTTTTCTTTGTTTTATGTCTAAAAGCCACTTATGAGTGAGTACATATGATATTTGTCTTTCTGCCTCTGGGTTACCTCACTCAGTATGTTTTCTAGATCCATCCATTTGCCTGCTAATCACTTCTTACACATCTCCATCTTTTGCAGAGAGGAGATTGGTGGACACACAGCACACCCTGGAAACTGTCCATATTCTAGGACTACGCCATTTCTGGTCGCAACCATTGTCCTGAAACTGCATACAGAGTACCTCTCAGGAGAGGGTCGCAGATAGGAACTCATGGGCTGACGTCACAACTGGAACATTTGGTTGCCAGGCTAGGCCAGGTTTTTGCATTGACTATCACCTACATGCTCCATAAGTGTTAAATAAGCAAAGACAATTTTCCCTCATTAGATAAGTAATATATAAACTTGGAAGAGGGAAAAAAATTCCTGGGGTCTGATAAAGACAGCTCTGGGTATGGAGGTGAGGTGCGCTTACCGTCCAGGTGGCCGACTTGGCGGTGCTTGACTGCTGGAAAGACACATCGAAGCTGTGTGGGCCTGGGTAGTCTGTGTTGGAAGGGATGGCAGGGGATGGAGAGAGGGCATCAAAGGTGGAGCTGGGCTGTGCGTAGGGCGAGGGTGCCGTGACGCTGTTTTGTGCGTGGTCTGTGTTGTAGGGGCTGGTAGATGACGAGCCATTCTGAATCTGCTGGTCCATGCTGTTCAGGAGCCCCAGGTTCGTGTACTGTGGCTGCAAGGACACCCACACACCCTGATGTTAGTCGTGTAAGCCACAGTTCGTTGCTCAATAGAATAATAAAATAAATAAACAAAAAGCATCATTTGGTATCCTTTGTGAAAAACTGGATATAAGATTCCAAACACTTCTTAACAAGTAAAGCCATCCCTGGTAGAAGGAAATGTCCAATACAGCTGGGTGAGTGTTGGAAGATGGAATTTATGCTTACCCAAAACAGGCACAAGCGCCCAGGGCACAGCACTGCTTAAACATTATTTGAATAAATGCTGACTGCATTAATTGCTTTCTTTAAAAAAAAGCCGCATACAATATTCACAAGGAAAAGAGACCAACTGATAGATTTTAGGAGCTGAGCATAAAATTATTGTAAATATAGGGCAAATTTTCTTTTTAGCATTAAATCTAAATTTATTTGACAACCAAGTCAGTTTTCAGTGAGATGCTTATGGAATTCATCAAAATCTTCTTATTTACTTGCAAAACAAGTTTCTCATTACCAGAGAGGGGAAGTGATTTCCCCAAGCACTGCCCACCAGACCGAGCAGAAGCTCTCTAGCAGCCTTATGTCAGCTGGCAGTGGCAGCCTCCCTTAACCCGAGTTATACTGAGCCTGCCTCCTGAGGGGTCACTGGCTTGTGGGGTTTGTGGGACAGTTTCTCGTGGGGGAAGTCTTGTTTCCCAGGTAATGAAGGGGAGGAGAACCCCCTCCCACTCCATTGGTACATATTCTTAAAAGGAAACAGGGAGGTTAGTGTTTCAATAGGAATATAACCTCAAGAGACCCAGGCTATGAAATATGAGGAAGAACTAAAAAATATTTTAAAATATTAAAAAAGAAAAAAAAGAAGGAAGAAAGGAGAAATGAGGGCTTGAATTTTGTTTTCCATTTCAAACTTTAATAACATGATAACATGATTTTATCCAACTTAATTCTGTCCCAGGAGGCACTAAATGGGCTCCGTCATTCCATTCAGTCCAGAGAGCATCTGCCGCAAGGCCCAGCCGCACACCCAAGCCATTATATTCATGGGCTCACATTCCACTGCTGAATGCCACCTCCCTTTTCCTCTGCAAAGAATCATTAATCTATTGACACTTAGCCCCACGCTGACAAGAACAGCTGCTTGTCTCCTCTTCTCTCCCTTCTGACTTGGGCAGCTTCTACCCCTCCCCTTCCAGCCTCGACCTCCCTTCCAGACAGGTGTGCTGTGGCTAAGCTACAGGTAGACACCTAGGGGAGAAAAATAAATAAATAAGACCCTAGGAGGTACAAAGGTGTCTATGCCTTGCCGAACTAAAGCTTTTAGGTACCAGGCTGGAGGCCATGGTTTGGGAAGTGAATTGAAGAAATCTTATTTGTGTTTAGTTAAGGGTCAGTATACAAAGCACTCTAGAAAGTCCTGTAGGAATCAGATAATGCTGGCAAGGGCACGTGCTTCCCTATAGCAGGACAATTAGGGAGGCAGTGGTCCCTGACCAGAAGGAAAGAGAAGCTAGTCGAACACTTTCTCGCAGGCAGTAAATGACTGCTGTCGCACCCCTCCCTGCCCCTCCGGCTACACAGCAGAAACATCAGCTAATTGTGGGCTTGGAGGAGAACAAAGAAACACCGGCCCTTTGAATTCCCACTCCCCTCCAAATACATAGAAGGAAAAACGTTGGGGGCCCCAAAGTTTTAAAAGCCAGTAAGCAAACACATCAATTCTCCAAGGACTTAAGCAAAAGTCAAATTCCATTTACAGAGGCATCTCAAAGGCAAGCCCTGCCCTGGCTGCAAGGCTGAACACAGCTGACACCGAAGAAGAAACTTCCAAAGAAGAGTCTTCCACAACTCTCTGAGAGCCCGGTGGCTGCTGACAGATCTGCTTCGGATGCCACGCTAAGTTCTACGCAGCTAAGTAAAATCTTAGACCAGAAATGACTAGAAACAGCATGAATTGTTCTGACGAATTCCTTAATATACACAATATAAACCTAAAGTTCTCAGTATTGAGTAGACTCAATTTGTTATCCAGCAATAAAAAGGAGAAAATCACTTCAATTTAAATTCCTCCCAAATTATGCTTTAAAAACAAATCAATCCAAGTACTGTACTCAACTGTCTCATGTTTTAAAGAAATTATAAATCCAGCACTTCTTATTGTGGGCTTAGATGAGAACAAAGAAACACATCTTTGACTGTTTCTAATATTTATAAAGTGAAATGAATAAACACGGGGCACAAAAAAACATATACGGGGAAGTCCTCCTTGGACACATTTATTACGTTGTTGGGAGTCAGTTAGTTGAAAGCCACAGGAAATAGCTCTATAGAAGTTGAGTTTGAAATATCCAGTATTTAAAGAAGTTCTCGCTTGCTTACTTCTAACCCATGCCCAATGGCTTGCTGGAGATGCTCCCTGTAGGCCTCAAATGGGAAGTTTTCACCTTACAGCCCTTAATCCTAATAGAAATCATCACTCATTGAAACTGGTGGTAGAAGCATCATTCTCCAGCAAAGTGAAGCTGGTGGAGGGGAGGAAACAGTACTGCCCCCTTCTTTACTCTTGGCAATACCGTGAACACACAGAGGAGCAAGGACTTACACTGGAATGCTAATTGATTATTGATGATGACAAGGAGGCATATCAGACACTAGAATGTGACATTTGTGCATCAGACACGAACACTGCCCTGGGAAGAATTCCATTGGGCATTTGTATTTCTTGTGTAACAAAGAGTGTCAGGATATTTGAAATGAAATATGGAGGAGAGTCTCCCTGTCTAACGACAAAGGATCTCGATTTCAGGATACCAATAAGGTGAGCTGCAGGTGCACACATACACAGAAAGAATGGATGCCCAAGTTATGCCCTGTCCTGACAGAAAATGCAGCCTTCTTTTCAGAAAATATGAACACATAAACGGGCATAATTTGTCTGTTACTTACTACACTCCTTATAAAATAAGACGATTGATTTCCGCTGACTTTAGTCAGTTGGTTAATTTTCTGTAGAAGTTACTTGGAAATAAAAGACTCCCTGACTAGACCCGAAATATCAGCCAAGCTTCTCGCTGAAGCATCTTCACATCCAACAGAGATTAGTTGATCTTCACACTGAGAGGGTGAAGCACAGAGTGCCCACGAGGCTAGACTACACTCTTGGATGTCATGGAACACCCTTAGAATGTTGGGGAGCCCAGATACGGTTGTGACAAAAATAGGGGTTCCCCATAGATAAAAATCTGTTTTCTTTCCTCAGGAGCAAAGAACATGTACAGTTGTCAGTTACCAAATAGAAGGAAGAGAATTGTCTCTGTCTCCCCCTTCCATATAAGTTCTGTATGCTCCAGCTGACCGCGCCCATTCGTCTGCCACTAGACATCAGAATTAAGACAGCACCAGAGAGACTAGATTTTCACTGTATGACTTTTCAAAATGTCTTAAGAGCACAACCCTTGTACCCTCATTTTATTTTTTCTTTCCTCAATTATGGTCTTGTGGCCACTTTAGATTTTGAACATGTTATGTACCTGGATTTTCTTTTTATGAGATCAAAATATAATGTTTTGATATGTTGCTACAAATAAAATCCTTCTTAAATACCTGAATTTATAGCCATTTGAAGCTAAAAATTTATCATCTTCCTATACAAAATTAACACCAATACAGTATCAAATCAAGTTATTTGGACACTGCCTTGCAAATGGGGCTTAAGTAAAACTTGTGTATATAAAAAATAATCTCTCCCCACAAATTCATCACTAAAAGGCAAATATACCAAGCTCTCCTTCTTGGATATTGCTGTCTATGCTGGGTATGTTGAGATCATGTGGAAAAATAACTAGCATTTCATCTGGAAAAGTATTTTTGGCTCTTGACTGTCTGTTAGGTAAGGCTAGGGGATTAGACAGCCTCAGCACTTCTCATGTTTCTCCTCGGATTTTAGAAGTGTAACAGAGCTCTCAGGCTGGTGGCATGGGATTAAGGCCTGGCACTACCAGCAATGTGCTCTTTTCCCGGGGTGAGGAAGGTGAGCAAATTTGACCCCAGTTTCCTATGGGCTCAGAATCTACATAAAACCACGAAGACAATGGAAAGACAACACCAGTTCTCACATCCTAGCAGCCCCACTGCGAAGTGATTTTTAAAATAGTGTTATGATCCCACTTTCACAGCAGGTTCATGAAATCATCATTTTGTCTTTGTTACAATTTGCCTGGTCAAATCTAAAAAACTGATCTCTTTCAGTGGCATAGCTAGTTTCCTCTGTGGGTAGATAGAGTCTTTGGCCTCGGGCTTAATGGTTGGGTCTCTGAGAGCCTTCTATTACTCCCTTGGGAAAAGAAAACAGTTTCTTCATGGCCTTGGCTTTATAAAGTATCCATTCCCTTACACGTTAGTACACAGACAGCATTTTCATCCACCAATATTAGCAGGGTAGAGATTTTCAACAAGCACTGCCCGAGGGAGAAATGCTTGTCATTTTTAAGTCTTCCACCACCTGTCCCCATTCAGAAAATGATGGTTTGTTTTATGCTAGAATTGAACATAATTAACTTCAAGCATGCTTTTTGAGGTCAAGAAAATATTTATAGAAGAATGTTGAATTAGATCAACATCTTTTTCCCTTAAATGTGTAGGTACTATGATCTTTTCTGAAAACAGTATTTTATTAAACATAAGGTATTTTCCTTCTTTTGTTTGTTACATAGTCATAAAATGTGAGTACCTGGAAACAAATGTACCCATTCATACAATGAATAAAATGCAAGAAGAAAGTATTTAAACAAAACCAAATCTAGAGTATAGGCAGAATGCTTACTTGACTATTTTATCATAAAGTTTTGAGAGTCTTAGAAAACAAAGTTGCTATGACTTGTGACAGATGTCTTTAAGAACTCCATGAACAGTTGAGACAAACAGATTAAAGTTTGCTGATCAAGAGGACAAGGATGTCAACAAATGCTACACAGAGTTTTGGAAGGCAGAATATGTTGACAATAAAACATAGCTAAAGAGAAGTGTAAAAAGTTCAGTTAAGGAAGAGTGAAAATTTAATTCAAGAACTTTATTAGGTACTCACTCTAGTAACCAGGACAGAAATACAAACCCTGAGGAATCTCAATTCAGATACCATTATACACCACAAGAATGTAAGCACGATGGAAAGAAGAAATATATACTTTTAATTAATGCTGTAATTATTTACATATTAGAGAAGATATTCAGAGCTTCAGTTTGTTCAACCTGGCAGCTACTCATTAAAATAAAGGCAAAAGTATGTTTGCTTATGGCCATTTTCTCCTATTTTCCTCTCTAAGGGCATCATCAGTCTAGAGTAGTCATATATTTTGCTAGCTCTATTTACACATACAGTAATGTTGGAAAAAACAATATATACTAGTAAAGAAAGATCTTTAATGCGAGCTAGTACATCTACATGGAAAATACAATCCAGTAACCGCCATAGCGCGACAACAATTTCAGTTCATTTGCTTTGTATCAGCGGCCAAGACACAAAACAATAGGGCGATTTCATTATAGTAGATTCACAGCTCATGACAACATGATGCAGAAGACACTTATTTCAATAAAATAACAATGAATGTCCAAAATAACCTCCCAAAAATGTGACACATGTTTAGTATTCATATGCAAGGCTCTCTGTGGAAAGATATTAGCTATTATCGATGTTAATATTTCTATTAAGTCTTCAGCTGGGCCTTTACGGTATTCAACCACTTTGTACTTTTTGCCCATGTGTCCTCATAGACACCACGTTTTATGTTTTTTATAGCTGAGGGAACTTAAACTCAATAGAAAATAGTACCAAGAGTCATAATGTGACACTAGAGAAGTGAATCCTCTGATTAGCCCTTTATTCTGAGCACCTATGACAAGAATGCAACTGCCTACCTGGAATTCCCATCTGAAAGTTGCTTTCAAGGAAAGCACTTCTTTCTTATAGCTAAAGGTTTCCCGCCTGCCCAATAAGCTGATTCTTGTTCTCAGGATTCCTCTACTTAATCTCTAGTTCCCCAAAGAACCCCAGCTCCCTGAGCTTCCACAGAAAACACGTTGCAAATCTCTTCATGACACTCTTAGACTCTTCAAGGTGAGCGCCTTGAGAAGACCCATATTGTCTTAAAAAAAATGGCCCCGTCTTTAAATTGACCTTGGAGGTAATGTCACTAAAACTCCACTTTGGCAAACAGGCCTTTCCTTCAACTTTTCAAAAGCGAACTCCTGCTTCATTATTCAATTTTCTGTTTCCATGTCCTCTGCTCATGCCTCATCACACTGCCCAGACAGATGACTTCCCCGCTGCTTCCCGTTTTCATAACCTTTCCCCACGCTGCTGCGTAATTATCCCTGCAACTGTCATCAGGAATACTGTAAACACTGGTCTGCTCTGCCAGACAATAACCTTAGGTGAGATCATATGCGTTACATATGCAGTCAGTGACAATTCCCTGCTACTTGGGTAAGTGTCTGGGGCACAGTAGATGTCTGTTAAGAAATACATAGAAAATCCTTCGGCTACCAACCACATTCAAAATGTCTTTCCTTTATCCAGCACAACAAAGCCATGTCGGTACATCCTGAAGTACCTCTGCATGCACATTGCATTCCCCTCAGCACTCAGCTGTCAGTTGAACAATATAGGGCATCTCCCAGAACCTCTGTGACCCTTGCTTTGTCTTCTTCATGCTCTTGGGAGGCGAGAATCGGGCTTTGAGCTTCAGCATTGGTGGGAACCTATAGCAGAATAGCCAGAATTGTCACTCCTGATGCAATGAGTAATAGCTGGTGGCTCACACCTAGCTGATGAGCTTACTGAGGAGCCTCTACTTCCTTAAAGTGAACACACAGTCACTTATGTGCCAAGGCAGGGATCTTTCACCTGACGGTCTAGACTTTCTTCTCAATGCAAGTACGTCAGCAAGAAGAGTTGCAGTCTTGATGGCCACACTACTATTTACATCTTGATGGCCTCACTATTATTTACTTCTCCTAAAGGCAATTATGGGCAAACATAAGTTCTTTTGAAAAGAAGCCACTTAGAAATAAGTCTTAGCTTCTAATACATAGATCATAGACTTGGCCCCGTCCTGTCTGACCTTTTCAATTTTCTACCCAGTAGTCAGAATTCTGTTCAGAATAATAACATGATTAATGACTTACAAGTGTAAGTTTTGAGGAATCAAGACTTTGGTATATCAAGCTTATAAAGTGATTCGTGGGAATGATCTAAATTTATGACCTTGTTCCAGACTCTATAATGTACACCCAGAGGCCTCAACAGCAGCCTTTCCTTAAAATGTGTGCGCTGAAACAGAAGAAAGCAGTGTGCTCCTGGAGTCTTTACCTCACTCCATTTCTGTTTCCTTGTCTTTGGAGTGCCGGGGATCAAAACTGGGGTCTCTCCTCCATGAGGCCAATGTTCTGCTGCTGTGCTCTGCCCTGGCCCTCTAATTTACTTTGGCTGACTGCTACATATTTCATCTGAGGTAAAGCTTTCGGCACTTTGCTACACGTTGTAATAAGACATCGTGACGTACCAAGGGTTGGGATATTCTCTAAACCGGCACTTCTAACTGCAAAACAAGACTGAGGTTAGCAGCTATGGCAAAGGTATGCCTCACTCTGAAAAGCGTTTGTTTCCTCAGCTCTCCCTCTTTACCTCAACCAAAAAGTGGCACTCCTTCAGTCAGCTCAATGGTGCCTTTGACAGAAAAGGCTTCCATGTCGTGTTTAAGTAAAACCACTCTTGGTTTCTTGGGCATGGAAAATAATCTGAGGAGCGTGTTTGCCCGTCACCCAGATGAAAGTACCCACCTCTCTGGGGATACCCATGGACACACAGGGGACAGACTGAATCAAGTACCCACCTCTCTGGGGATGCCCATGGACATACAGGGGACAGACTGACTCAAGGAGACAAGGTAGAAGCAAGCAAACACTTCAGCTGCCCTACAAGATAAAGATCTAATCTCTTCCCTTTGTTTTGTTTTCATCACACACACACACACACACACACACACACACACACACACACACATTCTCTGCCCTCCTGGGTCATCAATTAAATGAAAGTAGCATTTACTCCACCCCAAGTGCCTGTTAGCTAGCACACAAACCAGCTGTAAAACAGGAAGCTGCACCATTTCTTCAAAGATGTTGCTTGCTACTTGAAATTTACTGAAAGTGAATAAAACTCATCTTACTGCAAGAACCCCAAAATCAACCAAACAAACAACCTGCCAGACAGCAAGGAAACCATGTGTTTCTGGTACCTACAGAACATACTAAGGACAAGGCCTGCGTGTCTTTATTATTCTGCACATTTAAAAATAGCATTTATTTTTACTAAGAAGGTACCTGGAACCATACACATTTCTATCTGAAAATACCATTTAAAGCCAATGCAATAGGTGCCTTTCCAAAACATTCAGAGAACACTATTTAGTAGACCAGGAGAAGACTCGCAAGTAAGTAAATATGCGTTCTCTATCCTTTGGGGTTGATTCATCAGGAGAGAGAGAGAGAGAGAGAGAGAGAGAGAGAGAGAGAGAGAGAGAGAGAGAGAGAGAGAGAGGCACCTGGCACACACAGGTCCAGGAGACTGAAGTCTTGCTCTGAAAGTCAGAATGAGGGACTTCATGGCTAGAGTTCTTAGTTTTCTCAGAGCCTTAATGACTGCAAGGGGCTTCATCTGGAGATAAATAGATGATCACATGGGTACTGGAGTACCAGAAGAAAACAGACAGAGGAATCTCCTCCTCCATCTCCTCAGTCAGATTTTGAGCCTTTTAAGCACTCGGACATTGTCCCCTGAAGAATTTCCTGTGTACTAGGCTTACAAGAGTTTCCTTGACCTCACCTGTACTGCAGCTCTCTCTGTGTAGGGGTCCCATAGGTCCTCCCAGGCTCTATTTAAAGGGAGTCCAGGCATTCCCCTGCGTCTGATGTTGTCCTTTGTGAAGGGTAATGGTTTTCCTTTTAATTCAGAGTCCATCAATTGAGTGACACTAATCCAGACTGATTTGAGTAAACAGAGTTTATTCCACATTGTCTCTGTGATCTGAGAAAGAAGCACCTTGAGAAAGATCACTGCCTGGTTTGGAAACGGCCCCTGTGGGGCTTTTGCGCAAGCTTGAAAGGCAGACAGGAAAGGCCTGCGCAGAGCCCTGTCCAAAGCCAGCCTTCTTTGGGGGAAGGGGCGATGGGAATTCTCCCAGGGGTATTAGACTAACTGCACCTATTAGTGGCTTCTTCACCAGTAAGAACAGAGAACTGTTTCCTTTGTAGTGTTTCCAGAGTAGCTGACCAGAGAGGCTCATGAGTTTCTTCCTCTGACAACACGCCACGGCTTTTAGAAACATTTGGTATTGGTCTTTTGCTTGTTTGTTTGTTGTTGTGTTTTTTTTGTTTTGTTTTGTTTTAGGTCTTAAGAAGCAGGAAAAAAATGAAGTTCAGGTTACAAGTTTTGAATGAAATATCAATTTTTTGAAAAATATTTCATCCTTAGACCCTCTCCTATCATCAGTGTGTGACTCACCTTAATAATACCAGTTAGTAGATTTTAAGTTGACAAATGGGTATTATCTGGGGAAGGCATCTCAGTTCAAATCTACAGTTGTCCAATCTTACTTTGTCTTCAAAGAAGAAACTTGAACACTTTCATTTAAAACTTAGGGCATATAAACCAGTCACAGTAAAACATCAAAGAAGCTTATAAATGAAAAGTCCCATGTCAGAAGGGTATGGTGGCACACACCTTTGATCCCAGCACTTGGGAGGCAGAGGCAAGCAGATCTCTGTGAGTTCCAGACCAGCCTGGTCTACAGAGCGAGTTCTAGGACAGTCAGGGCTGCACCAGAAACTGTATCTTGAAAAACAAACAAACAAAAGTCCCATATCTTTTTTTTTTTCACTAGAAAATGTAGAGGAATACAATTTTGAGTAGAATACTACCAGATAAAGTAGGAAAAACAAACGTAGAGTATAAAAGTATCGTCTTTGTGAAGACTCTCTAGATACTTCATTCAATTACTTCTTCAAAAGGCTGAAGAGCAAACAGCAACAGTTTTGTGAGACTTTTCTGTTTGCTCGGATGCATCCAGAGCCCAAAGTATAAGGCTGGACACTCCCCAAATCTGCTTGGTTTAGGGGAGCATTGAACTGGGGAGGAAGAGACAGAAAGAGAAACAAGTATGAGGCCCCTGATCCCAGAGCTTAGCTCCTTCCCTGCCCCACCTGCTCCATTTGTCATTGTTTACATCTTAATTTTTTTTTTTTTTTTTGAGACAGACTCTAGCTTGAACTTGCTGTGGAGACTAGGGTAGCCTTAAACTTGCAGCAATCCTCCTGTCTCTGCCTCAAGAGTGTTGGGATTACAGGCTTATACTACCACAGCAGATTTTTCTTGGCCTTTAAATCAAGTCACTAAGCACTCCGTCGCCATCTACCCACCCCATGGCCTGTCCTGCCCCTCTTGCTCTTCTACCCTCTGCTCTCTTTGGTTGTCTGCATGCCTTCCCTGGAGAAACAGGCGATGGAGGCACCTGTGGCTACTACTTACTTGTTTCTGCCTTCCTCACAAAGATAGTTGGTGTGTCTAAACTTAGTTTCTAGGACATACTGAGTCAAGTGGAAATGTTACTTCTAATGGAAAAAAAATAATCCGTATGGTTTGTAGCTGCTGTCTGATCTACAGGCAAATCCATACTACTTCTCATTTGGGGTCTTTATTTAGGAAAAGAAGAAAGAGTAGAATAGAGTCCATTTATAAAGTAACTGAATAATTTGTGTACTTACTAGGACATTTTTGCAAATAAAAAGGGGTACTATTAATAATTTTGTTGGAATAGTAGATATAAACAGGGTAAAACAACACTAAATATTCGCAGTTTATCTATGTCAGAAACCACAGCTACTAAAGAGTGTTACGGGAAGAGAGTATGTCAGTTGAATGCGGCCTAAGAAACAGTTGGTTTTGCTGTGAAGTGGTGGCTCTTCTTGCAGAGCTGGTAGCTGATGTAGAGTGCAAGAAATGTGTTTTTCTGCTTTCATGCAGCCCTGGCTAAGCCATGTATTCTCCCCAAGAGCCTGACATGACATAAGGCTCTGATTACACAGTCTCTACTCAGAGCCCATCCCACATTTGCCATGGCCATGGTGTCAGCATACTCCCTTCTCAGTAACATGCTCCTTGTTCAGCCGCTCTAAGATGTCTAACTCCATGTCCCAATGACACCCTACTTTCTCTTCCACTGAACTGCATACATGACATTTCTGAGCATGCCAGTGGCACACCAGTCCTGTGCCTTCTCTGCTTGATCACGTTCCCGAAAATCTTCATCCCCCCTGTAAACCTAGGACTCAGGAAGTTCTATGTGTCTATCCAAGTTCAGGTGCATCCTACATATACCTTTGAGTTTTCCCGATCCTCTTATCAGGGGCTTTTATTCTCTCTCCTCTGACGCTTTTCACGATGCTCACACTTTCACACTGCAGCAAGGACCTCTATCATCTATGTCATTGTGCTTTTGAAGCTTTACTCTTAAGGAAATGGAAATAAGATGAACTTTGGGTCAACTGCCTTTCTTGAACCTTTCAAGTCACTGTGCTCTAAAACCAAATGCCCTGCCCTGCTGGATTCTCTCTATGTGCCATTAACATTAGCACTGGATGATAGATAACACTGTGCCCATCACCTAACCTTCTCATCAGGTATCAGAGGAGGAAAACCTGAGTTCTCCACCTATTGATATAAAAAAAGTGAAAAATACTCAAAGAAAAAGGGAAAAGTTTAATTTGATAGCCATAGGGAAGATATATTAACCTATATTCTTCTTTCCTATGTCATCAAATGCACATCAAAGGAAGCTAGCGTACTTTTGTGACAAAGTATTTCTTAATTTCTTATTGCTCAAATTCTCCTCCATAAACAAAGTCTCATGACCACAGATACATACTTCCCGAACAGGGCCTCATACAGAATTTATTGTAAATTCTCTGCGTTTGACTCTAAGAAATATGGAGCAAAGCTGCATTGAGGAGATGGACGTAGTCTGACGGAAGAACAGCCAGTTCCTTTTGGCAGCTGCGAGTAACATCCATTCCTACTTCTCCCCTCTGTACACCCCCGCTGAGGATTGCTGCTCTTCTGAAACAGCCAAACATGCTCTCCCTTCTCTAGATAAAGGATGAGTGTTTCATTATCAGCCAATCTCTTTTCCAATAGTAATGAGGAAGGCATGATCTATGGCCTGCCATCTAAGATCTCTTTCTCCCAGTCCCTTCTGGGCTTGAGAGCACCCAATTGGAAAACAGGCAGGGCGAGGCAATGCAGCCGTGTGGAGAGCAGATACAAAGTGGCTGACACCGAATTCGACCTGCTGCTGAGGCCTGTCAAGCAGCGTGCGAACCCTGGGGACTACCATTTTATTGATGAGGAAGAATGTTCCCTTCCATTTAAAACATAGCCAGTAGAAACAGGACAGAGATAGGAAATGCTTGCTGAGGGCATGCAGGCCCTAAGGTCAGCGGAGTAGGCAGTAACCTGGCCTGCCGGGGGCCTCGCTGCTATCTCAGTGCTTTCCCCAAAGCTTTTCGTAAGGGTTTCATGGAAAGCTCTCTGGATAGCTAGGTGAGTTACAATCGTCTGCTTCAGAGTGCATACAACTGTCCCAAGGTGTGCCAGATAAAAATAGTTGTAAATGGCACACAATTGGACACACAGAACACTCTCAAATCTAAAAAGAAAAACAGTCAACTCTGAGTAGGAAAATGGAAGCTTGGAGTCTTGGGTTCTATTTAGGATCAATCCACCAAACTGTCCTCTGTCACCAAAAACTGTGCAAGGGGTATTTTAGCAAAGGTCTCTTTCTAAAATGGAGCTTCTCTCTTCTCTCTCCCTCTCCACTCCCACCACCAAACTACATGAACATTCATCTCCCTTTCCCTACCACGTATACTCATGAGCATGCACTCTCTCTCTCTCTCTCTCTCTCTCTCTCTCTCTCTCTCTCTCTCTCTCTCACACACACACACACACACACTGAGATATCAATACAGTGCAGTGGAGTGTGGTGCCAGTCCAGTGTTTTCGGTTGTTGTTTTCGTTGTGTTGTTGTTTTAGAAAGTAGAGCTTAATCTGTGAGGAAATGCCTTTCTCGTGACATTTTATCTGAGTCTGGGTTGGTCCCAAGCTTGGCACTGGATCCCAGTGCTTGCTTGTTGCTTCTCCATTGTCACACCGCGGCAGAACGTGAAGCCCTGCCTGTCACATCTTGTCCATTTCCTCCTCCCTTCTGGCCCCTTTCCTCTTCACTAGTTGCTGCCCCCATCAGGCTTTATGAGAGGGAAATAACTGGAAAGTTAAAAACAGTGTAGCCAAGGAGCAGACTGTGCTTTTATTAATTTTATCAGTTCAAATTGTAAGTTAAACTAAAAAATTAATTAAGCCAGAAAGTACATTATAGTCATTAAACAATCAACACTAGATATCTTAGTCCTTTTATAACACAAATCTGCCCAGTTTTAACAATTCTTGCTACTTCAATATTGATGGGTACTTATAAACATGGATACCAAAGTGCCACAGCTTTTTATTAAGTCTCCATATTCGCAGAAACATGTGGATCCAAATATTCCATATACTTATATGGAACAGTGCGCTTCCAGGCAGCGGCCATATGAAAGAGAAGCCTAGGCAAACAAGGGGGCCGGTCTTAGCAGACCCCAGCCGTGAAGTTAACACAGAACACACACACTGTTGGGAGAATATGAAGCTATGAAGCCAGTGTGCAAGACGACAGAAGAGAGTCGCTCGCTCATGTTCTCTTGTAGTTGTTTCCTATGTAGCTCAGCAGCATTCTAGCAGCCAGCACAGCATCCTCGGGAACCCTGACCATTCTTCTGCCGAGCATTCCAAAAGCCCTAAGCCCGTGTAGAGGAATTGCTATCACAATGAGGCTGCCATATTCTCATGAAAAAAATGACTGTGTCTACAAAAGGCAGCCTTCCCACAGAGATATACTATTGCCATGGGGTTTATAAGACTGTTTTTCTTTTCTTTTTTGACACTACATTTTCTTTAAAGCAAACGTTTCCTTTAACCCGACCCCGGGCTTGAACTCTCCTCGCCCATATCTCCGAACTAATTTGCGCTCTTCTTTTCACGCTTACCCACAGATAGCTTTTTCTTAGACACTTCTGAAATCCTGCGCAAACTAGCTCACAAATACAGACAAAATCAGATGGATAGAGCGATCCTCTCTTAATTATGAAAACAGGACAACATCAGACCCAGTGGAAACAGCAAGAAACGCAGACTAGGTACAGGCATTTCTTTAAATTGTTTGCTAACATTTTAAGCTACCTTTCAGTGTTAAAGCAAAACGAGAAACTCAAGTTTCTCTGGCAAGGCCAAGCAAGACTGCGTGCGTGCCTGCTTTAAAGGAAAGCGGGCATTTCCTTTTCCTCCTTGAGATAACTTGATATTTCCCCCGTTCTATTTGCACAGTTCGGGCGTCTAGACAACAGCATGGTCAATAACAGAGCGCCGGCCCTACTTGCTGCCTTTGTGTGTCTTCCTCTTGTGGTCTGCACTGATTGTTGTGTGCTCTGTTTTGACTTTCAAAAAGCTCGACTCCCATACCCGTCTCCTTTTTCCAGGCATTCACCTGTAAGTGCTCATCGGAAATACTGAACTCTCTCTCTCTCCCAACAACCATCCCCTGGACCCCTCACCCCACCCTCCCACCCCAATCTGATTAGTGTCAACACAGCTGCCTCTTCCTAGGAATGTAAACTAATATTGTCGTTAGGCCTCTCGACCCGAGGAAACTTCCTCAGGGCCGGCTAGTCTCATCCGCCACTTAACTTCCCGACATCCCGGTGTCTAGTGATTTAAATGCCTACATCAAACAGGAGCAGAGAAGCACCAGTTCCTTAAACTCGTGAAGGTTCGAATGCTCACTTTCGTGTACACAAGCATAAATGGTTAATAGCGCACTGTTCCAAAGTAACTCATCTATCTACAGAAAACTTCTAAGTCAGTCAGCATACAATGCGGAAAAGACTCAAGGGTCTCCAAGTTAACGGAGCTTCCAGACTGATACAGTGAAAAGTGATAGCTTTAAACAAACCTACTTCATTACCTTAAACAAATGCTCTTGCTTTTTAATATGAAGCCTGAAGAACGGAGCAGTTAATGTACAATCAATTGATTTCTCTCCCCGGTACATTAGCTCCCATCACTGTTCCTAGCGGAATGTGCTCTGCTTCTACGGCCCTTTATGAAAAAGTAAATTTTCTATAATCCGAATATTGTGTTTCTTCAAATACATAATGTCACCCAGGAATATTTCCTTTCCCCTGTGCTCCCACTGTTTCATCTGATTCTCAAGGAAAATCAAAGACACTCTTACAGCCACGACAGAAAACATTACTGAAGAAAAGGAGATTCCTACATACAACTTGCAAACACATTCCATTGGGTCACTAGAACCACAACTACACAAGTTCTTATTTAAAAGAATAAGAAGAGAAGAAAAACACCTTTATGCAGAGTGCTAAAATCTAAAAGCCTTACCTCACTAAATTGAGTCTGGGCATTGTTTTCCAGGTACAACATGTTAGCAGTGAGACTGGTCAAGACTGCTCTTCTCTCTTCTGCTTCCAGGGTTTTGCCAGCCCCCCCACCCCCTCTGAGAGCCTTTCGCTACAAATCTTCTGAGAAGATAACAGAAAATCAGGTGCCTCTCTCTTTCTCTCTCTGTACATACTTTAAGGTTCTCTAATATATACCCAACTATAGGCATGAGGGGCGGGACTCTTCACTTTACCTGTCCAATCCATCAACTTCCACCTGGGCTCCTCCACTCCAATGGAGTGAAGCCTCTCCCATCTCATTAAGTAGTTAGAATTCCTTATCACCAATCTTTAAAAGCAAGGGGGGGGGGGGGAGAAAGGCAGGAGACAGACAGGTAAAACTTTCCCTGTCTCTTTCATAAGAAAGTGCACTCTGTCCCAAAAACAAAACAAAACCCTCCTTCAATCAAGCCTACCCCCACCACCCCCACCACCCCTAGCAGGACAGGCAGAAGGCAAGGCATTGCACAAAGTTCTTACTACACTTTGCAGTAGAAAAGCAAAAGTTCTGGGAAAGTTTTGGAAGGCTGCTTCTTCTTTTGTGTTTTTCTTTTTTTCCCTAAACTGTATTTGGGATTTTTAAGAATGACTACAGAAAGAAAGTAGGGGAAATTGCTCGTACACTTTCTCAGTATAAAACCTTAAAAAGGTATGTTTTGCTTGCTACCCAAGTGTTCAATATATTTTTATCATACATAAACAACGGGACTGATATCAAACAATGCCAGCAGAAGCCACTTGATTTTCCAGAATAGATTTCATCAAGCAATTAAAACCCCTAGCCACGCTAAAGTTGTCAAAGCAAACATCCATATTAAATACAATAGGCACAGGCATTAGGAAATATATCCATGCTCCCCAAACCTTCCTCTTATTTGTATATTTCTTTTCTCTGTTATATTCAGTTTTTATTAAGGCTTCGAGATAATATTTCCTTAAAAGTATAATAAAATTCAAATTGATTATTTTCTGGGCTATTTCTATGTCAATGACTAAAAGAGTGTATCTTTAATCATAGTTAAATAGATTTGCATAAATGCATAAGGATAATCTTATAGGCTCTGGCTCCGATTACCAGACTCAGTGGAGATGGAGTGTACCCAAGTTCTGAGGGGATTGCTAACACTCTCTGCTCTGTCATTATCACCCAGGGCTTGAAATGCAGCTAGCCTTATATCTGAATACTCATCTGCTCTGAATCAGAAACGGGCTTCTCTCAACTATACCTCAGATTAGAAATGGATATTAGGTTTCTTGTGAAATTTAGGAGAAAAAAATTAGAACAAAAATCTAGAAGTCATACTAGATTATTAAAATATCAGAATTAAAGTTTACATGTTGTCATAGTTTATACTTGTTTCCACTTATTTCTATTTTATATCCCAGGCTTCATTTAGGGAAGGGATGAGATGATCATTAGAATCAAGGTTATTTTAAGGACCAATGAGTGATTATCAGTAATGAAGCTTTTCTTTTCTTAAAAAAAAAAAAACAACAACAAAAAAACTCCCATAACATAATTTGATCTGAAATATTCAAGAATATGAGATTTTAAATACTACAAAATTATCTCACACAGAACACTCACCTCTTTACTTAGATATTCGGAGAAATGGCTTTTCTTACTAACTTAACCAAACAGGAAGTAGGTGGGAGGGCTTAAAAATAAAGCAGAATCATTAACTCCACATCCTTCCGGTTACTCCCACTGACAGGTTAAGGGTGAGCATAAAACCTGGATGATCCCAGGTATGTCTTTAAAAGCAGGTATTGGACCCAGCACCCTGCTTGGAATGGGGTCCCCCAGGAAGTGCAAGCCTGACAGGGAGTTTCACTCAGCCTCGTTCAATCCTGAATGAATTTTCCTAGAGAATCACTGTATTAAAGTAAATCTGTCACTGCACTAATTTTTATACTAATTTGATAGCACAGTCATTTGAATCCCTTAACTGAGCTATTAATTACATATAATCAAAGGGTAAATAAACTTCTTTAACAAAGTTTAAAGATTCCCGGTAGGATTTGGGGAGGAATTATCTTATTCTTTCTCTATGCCAATCACACACAAACAGCTCGTTCTGTGGCCTCAGTCAGACAGGAACCGGGATTCAGACAGAAATCTCCCAGTCTTGTGCCAAGGCTGTTTGAGAAACTTGGGAAGTTGAGGAAAGGAGCCTGACAGGGAATTTGGAGAGGCAGTATTCACAGTTCTGGCTTTAGCAACCTTCACGCCCCAAGGGCAAGTTACTCAACCAGTCCAGATTCAGATTCCTCCTTTGGGAAATGACAGCGTGGAGGAGCTCAGGATTCCTAAAGACCTTTACAAAGAGGGAAGTCTGTTTCTTTGCCCAGGATTAAGAGATGCGCTACAGAGGTTTCTCTCATTTTATCTTGATAGCTATAGCTGTCCCCCAGTGTGCTCGTTTCTGCAATGTACAGATGATGTACTTAAGTCACGTAGATACTTAAACACTCAAAGGACATACGGAAAAAAAAGCAATGTATTGGGAACCAAACCACATGTTGTTTATTTATATTTTTTGCTTTAGGACAGTCCCATGAGGAAAAATTAGCTAATTGTCCATATCAATTTGAACTTAAAATAAACATATTCATGAGTGCTAATTAAAGTGTATCTGATAATGTTTGGTTTCAGAATTAGCACCCTGGATATAAGCACCGTGCACTTAACCAAGCTGGCGGTTATGGAGAAGTAACAGTTCCTTGTGCTGTGCTTTCCCTGGGATCTCAGTGGTTATGGAAAACTTCCACCCAGGCTATGGAGGGTGGAATAAGGAGCATAAACGGCTCTCTATGTGACATATAGAAGCAATACGTCTATCCTAGTGGTGGGGGTTAGAGCAACAGAAGGGGAAAGTATAGGCTTTGTGGAGTTAAGTCATGTACACAGTAGAGTCCCCATCGAGAAACTCATTTTCTTAACCTGAAAGAGAAGGGAGGTTAGTAGCCAAGACTATCAATACTTGGGATTATTTATTTGCCAAAGGAACCCCACAATTGGTGACTTGTTTTATGGCATCAATTAAACTCTAAGAAGAATGTGTATCTAGTTCTAAGTTTAGTCATCTTTCAATGACTTAACCAGAAGGCTGCTACCTGACTGAGCCAAGGAAAGGGAGAAATTTTCTCTCCTGGATCCTGGAGTCATCATCATTCCTTTACTTTTCCTAGAGGGGATGATGGGACACTCACAGGGTGTCCCAGTGACAACTATTAAGAAAGAGGTTCTGGTGGCACGCAGCTTTAATCTCAGCACTCAGGAGGCAGAGACAGGTGGATCTCTGAGTTCGAGGCCAGGCTCATGAGTTCCAGGGCAGGCTCTAAAGCTACAGAGAAACCCTGCCTGTCTCAAAAAAAAAAAAAAAAAAAAAAACAGAGAAAACAGAGAGGGGGAAGTGGAAGGAGGAGGGAGGGAGGAAGGAAAGAAGGAACGAAGGAAAGGAAAGAAAGAAGGAACGAAGGAAAGAAAGAAGAAGGAAGGAAGAGAGAGAGAGAGAGAGAGAGAGAGAGAGAGAGAGAGAGAAAGAAAGAAAGAAAGAAAGAAAGAAAGAAAGAAAGAAAGAAAGAAAGAAAGAAAGAAAGAAAGAAAGGTGTTCTAATCCATTGGCATCTGTCTGATCACAGCTTCCACTGTGCCCACTGCATGAGAGCCTATCTGGTCACTGGCGTCCCCCTCTTTTATCTGCATCTTCATTTGGTATTCCCTAATCTCTTTAATTTATCCATGTTAAACTGTATTCCATGTTCACCTGACACAAATATTTGTTTTGATATTCTTTTAACACTATCTTTAGGAGACTTCTCTAACCTCCTAGTTGAAGTAAATATCTTTTTTTTTCAAGACAGGGTTTCTCTGTGTAACAAGCATACTTTGTAGACCAGGTTGGCCTTGAACTCACAGAGATCCTCCTGCTTCTGCCTCCTGAGTGCAGTGCTGGGATTAAAGAAATGTGGCTACCACCCTCTGGCAATGCAGAACTTTACATTATAGGATATTAGTTAAAGCAGCTGTGAAAATCTACCTCTGGATAAAAATAGTGTATCTCCTCCATCAGACCATACATTTTTGAGGTTAGAATGTTTTCCCAGTACTATCCCACTTAGTGTCTAAAAACTCGGTGTGTCAAACACTTTCATTCTGTAAGAAAGAACAGGAGAGATGAACAGCAAGTCTTTCCCAAAGCTTATTGTGAAACAAACACTTATTTCATGGGATACCTTTCCCATAAAAATCAAAGCACAGTACTTCATTAGAATAGAGAGGAAAAATAATGACTCCAATCTAAGCTCAACATCTCAAATCCTTAATAATCATTTGTGGAAAGGGAAACTTGCCAGCTTGATAAACCTGTAATAGTCCAAAAAAGGCTGGGGCTTTTAGAGCACGGGGGAAGCTAGGAGCTGTGGGGACTTTCCAAGCTGTGGCAAACAAAATCAGCTACATCTTTAAATGTCAGCCTCCATCCAAATGAAAGGGTTACCAGCAGAGTGCAGGGAGGAATTTTTCAGTCTCTGAGCTTCTCTCAGCTAAGTGACTTCCTCCCCTCTGTGTTCCACACTGGTGACACAGAATGAACATTCGTAGGAACTACTGAAGTCACCAGTTAAACTTTCTCTTTAGTCTAAAACTGCATTCAAAATCAACATCTATGACCATATCCAGTTTAGGGTTGCCAGTCGGGCTCTGACAGATGGGGAAGCCTTCTGACCACAGAAGGGGAAGGAAACTCTGACCAAATCTAAGAGTCATATTCAAGACAGAAGACCTTTTTTTTTTTTTTTTTAAAAATGTTATTGGAAAAGGTAAAATAAACCGCACTCAGTCTCTTTCTTTTTGAATCTTTCTCTCTCACTGTCTGTCTTCATTTGAACCTTTTATTAGCCAAGTACTCTTCAAAGTATTTTACATCCATAAAACTTGTAATTCTTGTGAAAAATAATGACTGGAAGTACATTAGTGCTGCTTCCCAAGTGGAGACATGGAGGCACAAGGCAGGATGAGGCGAGAATTTGTACATTTTTGACCCAGAATCTACATAAAACTCTGGTGCAGAATTAGGCTCCAGCTTCGTAGTTCCTCTCATCGTCTGTTTAACCAGCCTCCAATGCCATGGGCACAGCGGCCTGCAGCACATCCAGCCCACAGCCCACTCTGTGATTATAGTAATAGCAGGAGTTTTATCACATCACATGCCTGCTTTTAGATAATGCTCGGCTTCTGAAGGTCTCCCAGCAACCCACCTCAATAGATGTAGAAATATACAGATACAATCACTCGTCATATAATTTTTCATTATGATGGAAAATTAAAACGTAATCGCCTAAGTAGAAGCAGAAACTGACAACTCTGGGTCCGAAAAGATGGGTCAGGGGTTAAGAGCACTGGCTGCTTTTCCAGAGACCCTGAGTTCAACCTTCATCGTGGCTAGCAACCATCTGTAACCAGCCCCATCGGATACGATGCCCTCTTCTGATGGGCAGATGTACAGGCTGACAAAAACAGCTATATCCATAAAATAAGGAAATAAATCTTAGAAAAGAAAAACTGCAAACTTCAAATTTTAAAAACCAACTTTAAACCCATGAACCATTGTTAAAAGTCGCAACCTCCCAGATTTACATAAAGTGACAAAATTAACTTAATCCTGCATATCACTTTTGTCAATTATCATCATAGTAATATGAACAATTACTCTCTTAGTAAACAGCCACAGAGCTACAAGTACTGGGCCAAGTGTTAAGGCCGAGTTACTAGACGGGTATGGTATCCCCTGATTTTCCAAGACCACAGCACGAAAGCATGTTCAGAAGACTCACCATCACAGCCCTGCAAAACATCCTTTCTAATGTCAACAATGAAAAGGGAAATTCTCGTTTTAATGTGGGTTATTGGCTTGCTGGGAACACTGTGTTTCCACCTTCACCAGCCCTTTACATCTCATTGCTAATTTATCTGTCTGAAGTGAGGCTCAAGGACAGGGCTATGCGCACACTGGGCCTTGAGCTTGTAACAGTCATTTGCTTTATTTCTGAGTAGTGGGATTATAGTCCTGAGCCACCAATCCCAGCAAAGATTCTCCTTCAGATGGTTGATAAATATCCCATGCTTGCTCGCAAACTTCTGTCCTATCGGATTTGTAAGTTTTCATTACTTGTTATGATAGTAACACTAACAAACTGATCAAATATTTCCAAGTTCATTCTCTTTTGATTAGATATAGGAATAAGAATCTTGATCACTTTATGAGTAATGACTTCTTTAATATTTAACACGTGTGCTGCTTGTTTATTGTATGTACGTATTTTAAAATATATGAAATAGAGTACACAGAACAAAATGCCATCATGTACTTTAGAACATAGAGGCAAGCCTTGTTAAAACTTGATATATACTCAGCCAAAGGAACAACTTAAATATAAGTATGTATGACTCATGAACTATATACGCAATGTTAAATATTAAAGATATATTTTAATGCAGTGGCTATGAATCAGTGTAATATGATATTAAGAAAAATATAGCAACTTAAGTTCACTAATTCAATTAGCACATCATACTGCCTAGTAGAAACATGGCTCAGCAGGTAAAGTGCTTGGCATGAGAGCAGATGGACCTGAAGGTCTACAGCACGATCGTGGGTCTGTAGTCACTGTCATGACAGTGACGTGGGAGGCAGAGACCAGGGAATCCTCGAAAGATCTTTGAATCAGCTTTTCTGATACACACAGCAGTGACTGGGAAAGGCGTCCTTTCTTATATAAGTCGGAAAATGAAGAATGATAGCCAAGATTATCCTTTCACTTCCATATACTTGTGGTATATGCAAACCTACACACACACACACACACACACGCACGCACTATTCCAAAAGCTGATAGCTACCACCCATTGTTCCCTTGTTTTTTAGGCATTGTAGTTTCTATTGAGACCATACTGTGGTTTGGATCTTGTGTGTTCCTCCAAAGCTCACATGTGGGAGGTTTGTTCTCCAGCTGACGGTGCTATTCAGGGCCTGAAGTTTTAGCAGCAGGCCTTACTGGGAGGAGGTGGGTGTTGGAGGGTGTAAGGAGTTCTCTGATATGTTCTCTGACACTTGCTCAAACTATGATGGTTTGTCTCAACACAGGACAGAAAGAAACAGGGCTTCCTGACCATGGCCTGAAACCCCTGATACCTTGCTCCCAAACAAACATTTTGGTTTTTTTCTAAGTTGTCCATCTTGAGAATTTTGCAAAAATCTAAAGCAATCCCACAATACAAAATACACAGTATTAACACTAGTACCTAGTTATTATTTAAAATACTTTTTAATATCTTAATATACAATCTCATTATATAAGTAAGTAACTTCCTCACTTGGGTACCTGGCATGCCTCATTAAACAGGCTCATCCCCACACCCACTGGCTTGATATACAAATAGCAGGTCTCCAAATCAAACCGGTTCTCATCAAATACTGGTTAGGTTTATTGAATACTTTTGAACACTTTCATCTTAAACATCAGCATTTTATTCTATATTATATTTGACTTTCCTAACTAGCCCCACAGCAGTAGTTTACATGATAGATTCTACAAAAATAACTACTGTTTTTATTAATTCGTATGCACAGTTCCATTCTTTGCTATGAATACCATCCACAAATACTTATATCCAAAGCATTACACTGTCTTAAGCTTCAATAGTCTGATTAATAAGTATATCCCTGTCCTTGGCCTTCCTATTTGCTGTCACAATGTCCATAGGGCTGCCACCACACTAAGTGCCCTAGGCAGTGAAGTTGTCAACAGGCAGGGAGGACAGGTTTACTACAGTAAGAGACAGAAACATGGGTCTGGGTCCTACAATGGCTTTAGGTTAGTCCCTTTGAATGAATATATGATTAGCAAGTATTCATTCAAGAGAATTATTGGGCATACTAAGTTGTTTTCTATAATCTACTCAATTATAGCTCAATGTAATACCATATGTTAAAACTCTCCTCTTTCTAAATACATAGAAAAAGTGACCCTTCTTCTTGCCTATAATGATCATGTACCAAAGGTCTCTGTTCCCAGAATCATAAACATAAGATAGGGTTCTGGCTTTTGTGACTATTCCAAGTACAAGCCTTCCCTTTCAGTATTTCAATCTGTTCTTTAGACTCTGTTGTCACGGTTTGGCCCCTGACGTGAAGATGACCCCAGAGTTTTGGGAACTTGCATTTGTCTATTTCACCATGATATAAACTTTACTATTGATGAAAAGAGACAACGTCCCTGTGAGCCACTTGTCCCTTCTGGAATTCCTCCTGGAAAGACTGGTAGGGCAGTCCATTTCTATCCAGCTTTAGGCCTGGTGACTCCACACTCCACTTTCATCAAAATGTCGCTCCTTAACTTCAGGTAGAAGTCACAGCCTTATGCCTTTGAGGAAACTTGGAAAGTCCTGCCTCTCTCTTGCACGCAGATGGCACAGGTTCTCTGACTCACAGCCCCTGCCCCCTTGTTTCCAGCTGTGCTCTGCTATAGCCGCTTTGGTTAAACTATAAGATGCTAAGCATTAAAGGCGGGTGCATATGCATGTCCTGGATAAATCTACTCTCCCAGTGATTTTCTACTTGCATTTGTTATTGCCTGTTTGCTCCCTGATGCACTTTAAGTGAATGGCTAAATCCTGATGTATTTCTGCAGCAATTCTGTGTGTAGCCTTGACGGCTTTGCCTCCTTAGCATTTATGCATATAACCATGGATGTTGTGGTCCAAATCAGCCTTTCACTAGAAAACGCACACAGAAATCATGACCATCTTCACATTAAAAACCAGAGAGTGGAAATACCAGAGAAACGACAACTGAAGCCCTAGGCGGACGTACAGTAACCGACGCCTCTCCCACCTCTAACAGGCATGACGCGCTGAGACCAGCAGCATGTGCTAGATACCCTTCCAGACACAAATGGCATCAGGCTTCCTCACCTTCCATTCAGGATGGTAGAGGATGGGAGGAAAAACTACGGTCTAACATTAAATACGTGCCAAGTGACTTCACAGTACAGTGTTGTCTTTCCCAAATGTGGAAGACCTGAAGCATGTGTTACATCCTCTAAAGGCCAACAGGGTTCATAACGGCAGATTTGAATGCAGCTCCTGGCATTGTTTTTATAAAAGAAGACCAAATTTTCATGTTGGAAGAGGTTTTGATAATAATCTTGTGATAATTCTAGTGCTAGGATTGTCTCAACCGAGTACTTATGGGAAATCTACTTTAACTGACAAAGAGGGATGTAGCAGCTTAGAGATATGCAATAATCGCCTTTGGATTTTATTTTCATTATGCCTTATACATAGCACACATATATTATGTTTTACTATCTTTCAGCTAGTTCCATAATTTTCTCCAAAAGGAAAACTCAAACAAAACAAAACAAAACAAAAAAAAAAAAACAAAAAAACCCAGCATTCTCAAAACATGCCACCACCACTGCAGTCAACACAATCTGCTGCATACTCAAGTGTTTCTTATTCATTCATGTTTCCTTATTTCCTCTAGGTAGTCAGTTGGTAATTTCTCACCAAATTCTTGTTATTGCCTATCTCATCTTAGAACGTTGTGCTCAAGTCTTTACGACTCCTAGAATAAAGAGGCCCTTGAGAGTACTGGTCCTGCCTCCTTCATTTCTGTATTTCCTGCAGCTTGAGGACTGTGCCATCAGCAAAAGTTCTGCTAAAGAGAGGCCTGGTTTGGAAACAAGCTTGTTCTCTTTAGCGTTGGTTCTCAAATAAGGAAATACGCTTACAGAGGAATTAAATGTATAATGAAGTTCACACATAAATTACGCTTATAGCTGAGCCCAGAACTCAGATTTTCTGGCTCCATCCCAAGGCACTCACTCTGTGTGGCACCAGTGCTCATTACAGAAGAGATTAGTGTCTTGCATGCGTGCCAACAATGTGCGAGAACGCAGCCTCAGAAAAAGGCACTTTTTGTTTACACGGTCTGCAAGGGAAAATGAGTGGTCCTACGGACAGAATGGACTTCAGTGGACCGCCACTTCCTTTCAGCAATGTGCCCCCTGCTAAGCATTGATTTCCTGAGCTTTCTACTGTTACAAAAACAGCAAACTGACTTATTCCCAGCTTCCCGATCCTGATTCACAACTCGATTAAAAAGTGGTGCAACCAAGTAGGTGTGCCTCTGAGTCTGGGTGGCAGAGCCAGATCTACAAGGCTATGGCGGACGCTGTTTTGATTTTGTAAGAAAACATTATCTGTATTCATCTTTAGCTGGAAAGGTCTGTCGGGAAGAATCTTAAAAGTTCCAAGCGAAGTGATGCATCTGAGAAATATATGCAGCTTCAAACAAACACTGAAATATCTTTCAGACTGACTCTTTTTAAACAGCAACAGGAGAGTAGCTCGGTAGGACAGTGCACGCTTAGCACCCGTGAGGCCCCCGGTTCAGCCCCCAGCATGGCAAATCTAACAAACCAACCAACCAAACAGAAACACCTAAGTCAAAACATCAAGAAATGCAATTAAGATTATAGGGTAATAATAAGAATGATGAAGTAATTTCTTTAAGTGGAGTCTAGTCCAGGTATGTTCAAATCATAGAAGGAAACAAGTGGCAAAGCCAGGCTTCAACATGTGTATCTAAAAACCCACATAGGTGTTGCATGTGCGTGTGTGTACAAACATATCTACATATGCATGCCTGCGCATTCACACACAATTACACTCACAGGCATATACACACATACATCCTGGAACAGTGGATCTAACAACATGAAAAATAAAAACAACACTAGGGTCTGTGACATAGCATTTGCCTAGCATGCAAGACTTTGTTTGTTATTCTTATCAACACAAAGAGATAAAGACATAAACAAGACAGGAGGACAGGGGTGTGTGTGTGCTTGTGTGTGTGTGCGTGTGTAGAAGAAAGAGGAGGCAGAAAGTCCCATAGAAAGACAGAGAGGTACTGAATAAGAAAGGTTATAACTGACTATGATTTGTAATTGGATTGCTAAGTGGATGCAGAGCCAGAACTATTCACATTCTAACCCACTACGTATGATTTATTGCTCTTTACTTCTGGGAATTTCTATTCAGAAAGATTCTATGTAGAATGGGGAGCTGAAGCTATAATGTCCCAGAGTAGACTTAATAGTATAGTTGCTGCAGCCTGGGCTTAGAGAATTATACCAAAGTCAGGCCACTGATTCTTCAGTCTGAGCATTCTTAGAAGATACAAGATACATTCATCATCTTCTTTCCTCCCTTAGTCCCCCAAAGGTCCTTTGAATAACTTTTTTTTATTTAGCAGCTATAATATGTTGTTAGTCAGAGCCACTAACTTGGCACTCACGTAAGCAAACTGGCATTGCTACATGATCCTCAACACCACAAAAGCTATGCTCCACTCCAGAATGGAACAAGTCAAAATGCATTGGCTCTTGCAATGTGCAAAAGTGCCAACTGTAACCATCCACTTCTTTTCCTTTGTTAATAGGAACATAGGAAACATAAACAAAAAATATGAAAGTCAAGGTTTAAAGTTAGTTGATTTAATTAGAACTTAGCATCAAACCGTATATCCATGGAAGATGGTAAGTCTACAAGGAATACTGCTGAATATCTATTGGAGATCAAACATAGGTTTGCACACATGGACATTGCCTTTAAGGATAAGCCTGTGTATTTTATTACATTATGGTCTATGAAAAGATCAAAGCAACAATACAAAGCAGTGTTGCTCCTAAATCTTTCCCATCTAGTAGAGATTTCTATATAAACACATAAAAAGAGGGTCAGGATGGTAACCATTCAAGATGATAGCTAAAATAAATGTTAGCATTCAGTTAAAAGTCCAAGTCACAGTACTCGGGAACACTGAAAGAGGGGTCACTGATTCTCTCTGGGGGATTAAAGAGGTTGATCTTTAAAATGGAGAAGGATTTGGGAAGAGGAAGAATATATCCTTAAAGCAAAGCATCAGCTCAAAGACAAGAAAACTATAAAATGTATCTGAGCAGTAAGCTGGCGTTATTGAGCCTGGGGTCTCATGGAAAGAGATGATCAGAAAGGCAGTACTGGAGTAAGACTGTGACGGGCTGGGATTCTGCACATATTACACACGAGGTAACATTTGCAAGCAGAGACGTCGTGACTTAAAATCCATGCAAGGAAACACATGGGCTAGAGATCACCTTTTTCTGCCCATGACCACTTTTCTATCTTCTCATTTACTATAGAAATCTTCATGTGAATTGAAAGTCTATCTAAAAAGACCACATGAGCAAAGAGCTTGTCTTCTGGAACTGCTATCACCAAGATCAATAGCAACTCCTCATCTCCTTCTTACCCTCCACAGGGAAGTGGGCCAAGTCCACCCAACTGTCACAACAGCATTTACCCTCTGACCCTCAGCAAACAAGGGGACAGGATGCCTTTCTGCACTGCTGGATGCTATGCCTTGTAAAGACTGACCTCTGTAGCCAATTACAGAGTACAAGCTCACCCCGAGGACTCCCAAACACACCTAGACCCTTCTCCGACAGAGCTGTGGCCTTGAAAGAGACTAAGCCAGCAGAGAGTGGGTGAAGCTTTATTCTCAGGGTAAAAATTTAAAATTTTTTCATCAATACTTACTTGTGAAGTCAGGAGTAACAAGCAATTAGTAGTACCTCAAATGTCTACACACCAATCCTGTTTTTCAGTATTCTCGGGGACACAGTGATGCTCGGTGCCCAGGATATCTATTATTTTTTCCTCCAAGAAGCGTGGCAAGCCTAAGAAGAGTGGTGACATTGTCCCAAAGGAAATGTGGAATTCCAAAGACGAAAGATAAAGGAAAGGTGGAAAGAAATGGCAGATGGTGGTGATTATAGTGACGCCAAATTTTGGTGAAGCAAGAACTAGATGTCACCATAGTGGGGACTGTAGACATCATGACCAAAGAAACACATCTACAAGTGAAGTAGAAAACTGAAGGTGGAAAAAGACTGATACTTTGCCACTGTTGTGTCAGTGTCACGTGGCTTGTTTGAATACCGTACCCCACATTTGAAGACTCACATCACCTATGACGCTAACTATAAGAAATAAAAGCATTTCCATATGTGGTATTCTGTATTTGTTTTTCAATGCTGTCTCCCACAGGTCCTTCTCATGCATCCTTTGCATTCTGCTGTAAAATTAGTTCTGATTTATTGCCCCCAGGACAGGCTTCTACAAAGTTCACTATTGTACAAGATACCTTTGGCTTTGGAGAAACATATTTCTGCTCTAACCATGGAGACTACAAAAGATATAAGAAACGGATGGAGAATTAGATAGCAGTAAAAAAAAAAGTAGTCTTCAAAGTAGTAAAGAATAGCGACCAAGCCTGTTGAAAGCCATTTATTTAAAAAAAAAAAATAAGGGAGAAAAAGAAAAAAAGTCATGAAATCAAGAGAGAAATGTGAGGATGACTTGGGAAATGCTGTTGAGTCTGGATATCATCTAAATACATTGAATTCATGCATAAAAGTACCATAGAGTAACCTTTTTTTTCAAAAAAAAAAAAAAAAACAGAGATGGAAAAGAAACCTAGAATAAATGAACTCTAAAATAAATGACAGACAGCCAGTAGAGGAACAGGGTGACGCATGAGGACTAAGGGTATCCAACGCTGTTTGAAACATATCTGTCATAGCTTAGCATGAAAGCTTCGTTGAGCCATGGGTTCTGAAACTGGCTAGGTCTGTGACGTTAGGAAAGCTTTTTCCTTACTCACTGAGAGGGGATACCACCTCACTTAAGAATAAACGTGAGTGATGTTCGGGGAGATTATTTTACCACTCCTTGAAGTTTCCAAAACAGCAAAGCATAAACTTTAGGCCATCCTTGTCCTCAAAACAAACTGACCACGATTTCTTTCATATATTCTCTGATCTCACTTGTGAACACTCACCTCATAAAAGAATCTGGGGGCTGAAGCTGCAGCTCAAATGGCAGAGTACCTGCCTAGTATTCAGGAGGCCCTGTGTTCAATACCAAGCCTTCCATAAACCGGACATGGTGGGGCAGGGGCATGCTGAAGGGAGGTGAAGCAGGAGGGTCAGAAGTTCAAGGTCATCCTCAGCTACACAACACATTTGTCATGAACCTGGGGACCCCTGTTTCAAAAGAAACAGAAAAGAATTTGGCTACAATGAACGGTGACTTGTAGAGGTCCTACTTCTGATCTAATATTTATAAATTAGATATTCTGTCAAGTCTGAAATCATGTGCTCCATTTGCTTTTGTGTTTTGAGTTTGCAGTCCTAGGAGCGGGCTTAGTGGTTCGCACGAGCAAGGGAAACTCTCCAGCTGAACCACAGCTTGCCGTGAAGTTCGGGCCTTCAGGGAAATACTTAGCAAAAGTCAACAGTTTGCTTTAAAACAAAGTCTGAGCATCTATCCACATATGAGTTGTTGTTTCCATTATTGTGCTATTTACTTGTTTCTATTACTTACCTATTGAAACCTAATGATATATTTTTTCTCTCGCTTTGTGTGTGTGTGTGCACATTTCATGGATGGTGAATGTAATCCCTGTGTACATGTGTGCATATGGATTGGACCCTAGGGAAAAATCTCTGGAGTCATTCATTCTTAGGCACCACACACTTTTTTTTTTTTTTGCTTGAGAAAGGGCCCGTCACTGGCCTGGGGTCCCCAGTTAGGCTACACAGGCTGCCTGACAAGCCCCAGGATTTCTCCTGTCTTCAGTTTCCCAGTGCTGATCACAAGCACACAACACTCCCCCCCTTTTTTTTTTCAGGTGAATTCTGGGGGTCAAACTCTGGTTTCCACACTTGTGGGACCAACACTTTATTGGCCAAACCATCTCCCTAGTTCATCATTTTTTTCTGTGATCAGAGGATGAACCAGATGACATTTTTTTCCCCACTTCCCTCTAAGAGAATTAGAAGGTAGATGCTTCCAAATTGTAATTATGGAGTTAAAGGCCAGACTGCTGGGGAGGTTGAATCAGGTGACCTTTGTGATCTTCCCTAACCCAAGGATTTCTATAATTACACAGACACTCAGGCGCTCATGCACGCACACACTCACGCACTCATTCATCAGCATTAAGGAAGCAGGAAAATGCCATAAATGAACGCAGTTACTAAACAGTATTTTTTTAACGCCAGCACCATGCAGGCCTGACATGGTTCTCTACTTCTCCTGGGAGCTGACTTTTGATTTATCTACTATAATGAAATAATTGTTGGTTTGGCCATTGTATCCAAATTGTCTGAATTTCCAAGATGTGTACAAAATTAATGAAGGCAGACTCCTCATCTCTAACAGGGTCCATCAACTTTGCTCATACAGCTTCACTCAGCGTGGCTTCCTGCAACCACAGTAGCTTGAAGCTGTCTGACAGATTTACTGTCTGGGCTGATCTAAAATAAGATTAACAAGAATAAGATTTGAGAAGTGAAAAACGATTCTGACATAACCAGAAGGGATTAAAGGAAGCACAGGATACTGAGTAGCATAGAAGTTTTGTGTTTTGTTTTTCAGTTGTTTTTTGTTTGTTTGTTTGTTTGTTTGCTTTCAGAGTCAAACATTGTGGAAGAAGCGCATACAGAAAACACAGCATCAAGATCAAGATAACTTTCAGAGGTATTGCCCCATATCCTAATGACTTAGTTTCCCAGAAAAAGAAAAAAAAAAATGTTACCACCGGTAGTTTTTGGAACATCTTGTACTCATTTATCAAGCAGGGAAAACAGCCAGAAAACATGAGCAGAGACCGACCCACCCCCCGCCACACACAGGAGGGGCCTTGGTATTTGATGGAACAGCAACCTTCGGCTGCTCAACCAAAGAGGTTGAGAGCAAACCCAAAGAATTATCTACTTATTACCCACTTATCTGCTTATTCTCCCCTTGAAGTCCACTTCTGTCTGCAGTATCAATCACGTCTCTGGCAGCTTGTCTTACTACAAAGGGAGGATTTGATACCTTGCTTAGTCTTCTAGAAGAAGCAGACTCCTGCAAAACTAATTCGTTTACCACCAAGGCTGTGGGATGAGGTTGTCTGGGGGCTGGGCATAAAAACAGGCTATTACAACATAATTCTTGAGAATAAAACAGAAATTCAATCTAAATTTCAATGAAATGCCATAGTCTAGGCACTAAACTTGGCACCAAGTAAACACTAAATATAGGAGAGGAAATTTCTTACAAATGACAGTATGACAACAACTATCCAATATTATCTTCACAACGTTGATAGTATTGCTGAGATAGAGTTATCATCATGAAATTATGTTTTATTATTATAGACACACAAATTTAAAAGATAGACACATCCTACAGTCAGGAACCTGGACTTCTGGCTGGCTCTTTCATCATCTGGCTGTGTGATCTTGGTCTGGGCTCTTCCTTTGCTGTATTTCTGTTTCCTTAGTTAAAAAGCTTTGGCTGCCAGGTGACCGTCAACATCCACCCTGGCAGTGACATTCTCAGTGAGAGTGTTAGCTTATGTGACATGGCTTTCCAGTAAGTTCAAAATAGGTGCACTGCTTGGGAGATAAAAGTTCGGGCCAGGGACAAGAAGCAAATTAGCTGAATGCCTCCATGAACCCTGAGACTCATTATAATAGTTTGTTTACTTAACTGTCTTCATTAGCTGCTCTTGCTTCATCAAAGGAATGCTTCCAGACCCTTACAATTAGACATGTAAACAAAAGCACCATCTATCACTGCCATACTCAGACAAACAGGGTTTCTGATATGCTATCAATCCTACTGACGATGATAGCCTCACTAAAACTATTAGGCAGGTATACAAATACTAGGGCAATATACATAGGAAAATAATAAATGAAGTCACAAACATCCTAAACGTCGATGGGAGCTAATGAACAAGGCCTTGACCTTTCTTTCCACCATGGGCAAGGGGAAACCTGGATCTTGCAGATAAAGATCGGCCAAGCAAAGCTTTATGCAATTTCTGATTGTGCTGGTAATAACAAATATACCCAGCTCTTCTACCGAGGAGTTCCATATAAACATGTAATATTATTAAAGAAATAGCATTCAGATCAGTAATTACAAAGGTGAAAGTTTTACTACCAACCCACAATATCAAAATTCTTTGCTTTTGTTCTTTCTCTGTTTCATTATTTGTTTGGTTTGCTTTTTTCCAGACAGTGTTTCCCTGTGTAGCTTTGGAGTCAGTCCTGGAACTCACTCTGTAGACCAGGTAGACCTCAGTGAACTCAGAGATCCACCTGCCTCTGCCTCCTGAGTGCTGGGACTAAAGGCATGCGCCGTTCACCGCCTGGTTCTGTTTCATTATTAATGTTGTCAGTATGTATTATAATATGACAAACTATAAAAATATTTAAGTTTTGAAATCCTAATCTTTTAAGTTGGGGAATTGAGAATAACATTCATATTTTCACTTGATAGCAGAGGTCTGAAATATTATTTAGACATAAATACTAAAATATACACTTAATGGAGTTAAGTGGCTTTTAGTAACATTTTTATTGAACAAAAAATATAACATAGTCCTGGCTTGGTAGCATATGAGTGCAATACCTACAAGTAAGGAAATGGAGGCAGCATAAACCCAAATTTAAAACCAGCCTGGGCAAATTATCCAGATTCAACCTAAAAATAAAAGGTGAAAAAATATCTGGGGATTTGAGTGAATATCAGACAATTTATCTAGTATGCTGCAGGCTCAAGAATTGATGGCCAGGGTTGGGAAGCGGGTGGGAGAATAAGGAAACAGTTACTTTGCACTTAGACTGCACATTATATCAAAGACAATAATAGACAGAAAATAAGATTTTAAAATACAGAGAGCTGCCGGGCAGTGGTGGCGCACGCCTTTAATCCCAGCACTCGGGAGGCAGAGGCAGGCAGATCTCTGTGAGTTCGAGGCCAGCCTGGTCTACAAGAGCTAGTTCCAGGACAGGAACCAAAAGCTACGGAGAAACCCTGTCTCAAAAATGCAAAAAAAAAAAAAAAATACAGAGAGCTATACAAAGCAAGCATTTTTATGACTACATATCATTTAAAATACTTATTGCAATTAATTTCACTTCATTCAAACAATAACTTCTGACATCTTACATCATTTGTACAGCGGGAATGACTCACTAATCTCAAGAAAAGAGCTTGCAGTCTTAAACGTTTCTTCTTGCCTAACAATCTGTGACAACGATGGCTTGGACTGGACTCTCTAAATTTGCATAAATCTAGAGAAAAAAAATGTTCTTCAGAAAGAAAAAAGAACAGCTTCCAAGCACAATGCCTTTTGATAAGCTCCCAAATGTCCAGCCTTCTGCTGCTTAGCTACATCACGAAAGGCTTACTAGCTGCCCAGGAAACATTTTAAAGTCTACACATTCTGACTGCACAGAAAAGCGGTACCTAGCATATGTAAATGGCACAACACGCTCCAACGTGGATACAATCATTAGAGAAATCACTAAAACTCACATCGGGACAACCTAGGGGAGTCGGAATACAGTTCGGTAAAATGGCGCATGCTTTCAGATGTGTGAGGCCCTGGGTTCAGGCCTCAAAAGCAAAAGTCAGAAACAAAACAAGAGAACAAACTCCACATAAGGTGAGCCATCAGGAAGGCTTGAATTGTACGCCTTGACTGAAGGAGCTAACAAAGTTTGCTAGAGATGAGCCCTAACCATTCACCAGACATTTGCTGAGTGTTGCTGGGTGCCAGGCTTTGTAATGTTTCTGTGTTCCCGGAGCTTGGAGCAATCTGCTGCAAATCATGAATCAATCTGTGACTCATCGCTGGAATTCCACCAATGGTGACAAATTTTCATCCTTTCAAAAAACGTTTTCAGCCAAACTGAGTAATCAAACTAGGTAAGATTATCGGGAAATAAGTAACATAAAATAACGACATTTCATATTCCTAATATGTTTGCACTGAATGTAAGGGCGAAAGAGACTTTGAAGCAATGAGATTTGCCCGAGTTCGCTTGTTCAAGACTCCTCTGAAGTTCTAAATGTATACAATCATTTAAAAGTACATTCTTTTGATGATTCCTTTGCAGTGTGCAGAAACTATCTATACATGCATGTTTATTACAACTGTGTTGTTAACCAAAGACATTGTTAGTATTAGATATTGGATTAATTATTGACAAAGAGTGATTTTTTGAAGTAGCTTCCAACCAAAAGTAGGAAAAACAAGAATAAAGAAGCCCTTAGATTCACAGAGCCCATGACCTCTCACCCAGACATATGGCAGTGTTCTGACTTATCACAGATAAATCATAATAAATGTCTACAAACAACTTCTAAAATATCATTTTATTGTCCAATATCCTCAGGTAGACTAATTAGTAATAAGCTTAATAAAAAACATTTTACTTTTCTTTTAGCCCAAAATAACTTTCTCCACTGTTATTCAAATTGATCATTGCATATGTTTACAAATTTGGAAGACAATAGAACTTATTAAAGTATGAGCATCAAATAATTTTAAAAGTTCACTGTTTGTGAAGTTGGGGAACTAGCTCAGCGGGGAGGCACTTGTGCAAGCAGGAAGACCTGAGTTCAAATCCCTAGCTCCCTCGGCAGCACATGCCTGTCATCCCAGCATTGAGAAGTGGGGACAGGTGGATCCAAACAGTTCACTGGTCAGCCTGCCTACGCAAGCCCAGGTTTAGCTAGCAAGAGACCCTGATTCCATGCAATAAGGTGCACATGGACAAAATACACTCTGTGTCTTCCTCTGGACTCTACATTCAGGCACTCAGGCACACAAAACTCAACTGCACACAATAGAAACACATACATGATACACACATACAAGGACATAAACAGTCTCAGGATGGAAATAGTGAACAATTTGATAGACACTTCTTAAGTAAGTCACAATTCTCAGATGTTACATACGTATTCTGATTTAACTTATTGGTCCAAGAGGGATTATTATTATGATCCCCTTTTTACACATGAGAAAGGTACACAGGTAAATAATGTAATGTGTCCAATGTCATGTAACTAATACGTAGAAAGACCAGGACTGGACAGGTCTCTGGCAGCCACGTTAACTAGCTTTTGTGCTTGACCTTACAATGGAACTACTTCATCTATCTCTGTGAACGTACCTATACTTCTGAGTCCAATTCCACAATCCCACATGACAGAAGGATAGGGATTGACTTCTGCAATTTGTCACGTGACTTTCACATGTGCTGTTGGCATGTGTATATCCACACAAGCACACACAGACAAGCTAAATACATATAAAGATATTAAGATGGAAAGTAAAGTCCTAAATCTCAAAGTTAGTTACTATTATACACAGGGTATTTCAACACAGAAGCCAAACTACTTAATCTTTAAAATAAATATCTAATATTAAAACGTCATGTAATTCACTAAATGTATCAGCATACTATATATAATCTCACATTGCCATGAAATTCTTTAGAAAAACCTCTCATCTAGATTTGAATATCAATTCTTAAAGGATAAAACAAAATAATCAGAGTTGGTTAGTGACATGTTAGTTTATAGGACTCACAAGCCACAGCTAAAATGCTAGAGATTTGATCATCAGAAGGAAGTTTCTGGAGCTAGTTCCATGCACAGCCATCTGCTCCTAAGGATGCTTACATCCAAGCATGCTTTGCGGGTCAGCCAGAGAAGAAGGGTTGTTTCCATGGGCCCTCAGACAGTGTGGCAACTGTCACTCAGTGTGACATAAACTACTGCGTCCGGTTTGCCAGCCACGAGCTACTCATCAGCTGACTTCTTGGTGGGTAAAGCTGGCATCCTGACTCTGTGCCAAGGGAGATGCTGGAATCCACACCAAACTTCAGATCAACTCAAGTTCTTAGGCTCTGAAGATGATATATGAAAAACAAAATTGGGCAAAGAAAATGCCTTTTGTTCTTTCATGTTTGCACTTTAGTGAGGGAAATCAATAAATTTGGCTTATATAAGACTGAACTACCATTTCTATTACACAAACCGGGAAATGGACATACTTTTCCCTCTTTAGGAGGTGAGATTCATTTCATTTTTTGTGAAGAGTGTTTTGCTTTCATGTATTCATATGCACCATGTATGCTTGGGACTCATGAAGGCTAGAATGGGACATTGGATTCCTTGGAATTGGGGTCATGTTTGGTTATGAACTACCACATGGGTACTAGGAACTGAAGCTGGGGCTCCTGCAAGAGCATAAGGGATTCTCTCTCTCTCTCCAGTCCCCTTTCTTTCTTTCATTGAATACAAAACACAAACTATCTCTATTTAGTTAGATACTTCATATAATCATATCAAGAAAATTATCTGAGACAGCACTACACAAGATTTTTCTTTTTTTTCTTTATTTTTAAAGTCCTTTTGTAGGACTAAATAAAGAACTGGATCAAAGTATAAACAGGAGAGGAAAACACACCAATTCCTTCAGCTATGGCTTCAGATAGCATTGCTCACTGAAGTGAGCTTACAGGTACTAAATTAATCAGCATAAAACGTTTTCATATACTTTTCCATGGTTTGGTGAGTGACAGTTTTAATTTAGATCTTTTGTTTTATGTATAAATTGCCGATCCAAAGGCACCAGCAAAGAATACACACACTAAATATCTTCAGAAAACCACCCGTAGGCTGCAGGGAGAAGGACAGGGAGAGGTGTGCAATAGGAGGAAAGATTACATCAAGAGAGCCTAATCCCTATCACCCAGAGAACAAATGCAACCTAGGGGAAAAAAGTTGTCTCTAAAAGGAAGAAGGCAGCAGAGAGCTTAATCACTTTTGCTTTTGTTGGTTCAAAGTGGTAGGTAGGTCTGTGCGCTCAAAAAGAAAACAATAGCAACAGATTGTGTGTGTGTGTGCAACATTTACTACTTAAAACAGCAACATGATTTATGCTTTTAGAGTGTTTCAATTTCAGAAGAAATCTGAATGAGGAGATAGTCTGTGCAAAGACATTCCGATGAACTGGTTAGGCAGGTCCCTGTTTGGAAGGAACACTGCCTGGGGCTGGCCAGGGAGATGGAGGCAGCTTTACTCCAGGGAGTGGAGAGCCACAGAAGGTCCCTACTTTTCCTTTCTCCTCCCCACACAGGACACACATTTATGACTAATCGCTATTAGGACAACCTGTTGCCGCCCACCGTACCTTCCGACCATAGACTGGGAACCAGGCATTTTCTCAGACAGGAAAAGTCACTTTTGTGTTAGGTTTGCAACATCACAAACACTCTAGATGGTTAGGCCACATGAGTTTTATTTAGAAGGGTTGTGTTTGAACAAAGGTTCATCCAGGTTCTATGGTCCCTGTACCACCTCATGAGAGGAGGTCCAGTGACGTGGACTCAGAAGCAAGGACCTAACAAGTGCAGCCTTTACCAAGCCTGAGACAAGGGAGCGTCATCCAGCTGGGACCTGCGCTCTTACTGATCAGCCAAGGAAACTAAGTGGAGAGGGAGAAGTGATGGGTGTCAACAGAACCATTCCTGCCAGCAGCATGGACACCAGAACCTGAGACTGTTGTCTTCCTGGTCAGAGTTTCTTACCCAAACTTGACTACTACAGACGTTTGTATGCATTTAGAGATGCTTCATATTTTAGAGAGCCTCGAACTAAAATCTTCTCATGGCAAGCAACCACTGAAGAGCTCAATCTTGCATATGCTGTATCCTTTATTTAGTTACAAGGAAACAGAGATCGCGTATTGGGATACTAGTTTCCTTTATCATTTATTCACCAAACAGATAGATGTCCTTCTTCAAAACCTCTAGCTTTTTCCTGTTGGGTCCATCACATGCACCAGAGAAGTCTCTTTTTCTAACTGGGCTATTTTTATCATTAAGAAGCACATAAAACAGCATGGTCAAATAAGGAGCGGGCTGCATGTCTTTAACGCAGCGGCTGGGAGGCTTTGCTCTGCTTCCTTTCATCTAGAGCAGCCAACATCACCCCAATAAAGTTCGGTCTGACCCCAAATAATCAGATACCGCACCCAGACATCTAAAGGAGAGGCCACTTTACAGAGCCACATTTTACAAGGTCATCCAGCTCTGATTGGAAGAGTAACAAGTGGTAGGGTTCAGGAGGCCAAATCATGATCTGATGTCGAGCACAGTCTCTGCGTCCTTACCCTGTGCTGCAGAGGTAAGGAGTCACTCCTGAAAATCCCTGCTCACTTTTCACTGCTTTAGGAAGGCGTGGCACGAAATGACTTAAGTCATATCCATTAAGAATGCCCAGTTTCTTGGCAGGATGGTGAGTCAGTAAATGCAAAGGGGCCGGACCTGTTCCCTGTTGTTATTCTTGCTGTCTTGTCTTGTTTCTAACATACAGAAAAGAACTGTTTATCTTTTCTAAACACAAAGACTAAGTTCAATAGACAAAAGAGGCAACAATGAAACTCATGGAGCTGCAGGTAGGATACTTCTGGTGGCACCAGGAGTCCTCCAGTGAGATGGAGAGTCACAGGCATGAAGGGCTTTAGAAGAGTTCCCCAGGAGGCACGGGCACTCCCCACCCAAGTGTGAATGCCATGCACACCTAGAGGTCTTCTTCTACCCTGGTCCCTGTGACTCTGCCAACCAAAAATTACACACACAGTTGTTGGTGTCGATTTGTTTTGTTTTATGCAGCATTCCCAGCACTCAATCAGTGTGGTTCTCATATTCTAGTTAGTGGGACACACAATTGCTCCTCTTACAGTAGCAAAGCTAAGAGAACACCGATTTTTGTCTCTGTTGTTATGTGTGAACAAGCCATCAGTTCTCAATAAATGTGGGCAAGATGAATAGGGACTGAACCATTAGCACCCCCTAAAACCTACGTTTCTTTCCCGATGAACCACAGAGAGGACAGAAGATGAGACCATAGACATGTGCAGGTACCTTATATCTTCCCCCACTTCCAGGTACTGACGCCCACCAAGCTCAGCAAGGAGATGGCTTACAAGTACGACTCTCTTTGTTTTCTTTTTCTTTCTTTCTTTCTTTCTTTCTTTCTTTCTTTCTTTCTTTCTTTCTTTCCTTTCTTTCTTTCTTCTTTCTTTTCTTTTTCTTTTTCTTCCTTCCTTCCTTCCTTCCCCCTTTCTCTCCTTCCCTCCCTCTCTCCTTCCCTCCCTCTCTCCTTCCCTCCCTCCCTCCCTTCCTCTCCTTCTTCTTTTCCTTCCTTCCTTCACTTCTTTTTTTTCTTTGAGACATGGCTTCTCCGTGTAGTACTGGCTATCCTGGAACTCACTTTGTAGATTAGGCTGGCCCTGAACTCACATAGATCTGCCTGCCTCTGCCTCCCAAGTACTGGGATTAAAGGTGTGCACCATCAAGTCCAGCCACACAGCTCTTCTGTTTTCATCTCTTTTTTTCATATATATGATACATATATATATATATATATATATATGTATCATGATTCTTTATTAATTTTTTGAGTATTTCACATCATGCACCCCAGTCCCAGGCTTGAAACCAGGGTTGTGCATTCTATGAGCTACATCCCTGTCCTTCCAGGAAAAGTTCCAAACTGTCATTTGAGTCACTAGGTGATTCATGTATCTTTCCTTTCTTAGTAAGCACCACCATTCACTAACTTACATTCGCTCTTTCATGTACCTAAGCTGAATCCTTCCTTTCAGTCACTCCCTGTCTTCAAGAATACGCGCTGTCTTTTTTTTCCTTTTCAATAGCCTGATTATTTCCTCAGCTTCCAAACAGAAATGAGCTCCCTGGGATTCCTGCTGTAGAGTTAGTTCCCTTCTGCACAGCACCCTTTCCCTCAAGAAGGGCTGTTTGTATAAGGTGCTGTCTGCCAGGACCTAGGAAGTCCTTGGGACTTTTTTTTTCCATTTATTCCCTGATTCTGCAAACAATCTAAGTGTAGTAAGTTGTGGGTGCCAGCCAGAGTCAGGGCAACTAAAACACTTGCTGCCAGGAAGCACTCTATCAGAAGAACTAGAAAGTTCCTGGTGAAGGTCACCTCTGAAGCCTAGCAGTCATCCTAAGGGACTGACCTCTGGGCTAGTATTCTAGGATAAATGTACATTTTTCATCTTTTCTATTCATCTTTCAGTATTCAGTCCTCAACCATTTTCCTATTTTAGAGTAGACACTGATGTAGATGTTTCTTCTCTGTCATTACAGTGTTATAGCCTTGCCCAGTCACCCCCTCACCCGAAATGGTTGCATACCTATGAAAACATGCATTAAATGTTTCCCCAGAAGCTCTGCCCATCAGAACACCTAGAAGGTGTGGGAAAATATAGGCCCTAGCATTTTGCCATCAGGTTCTGACTCTAGATCTGGAATGGTACCCAAGAATTCCCAGATCTTAACAAATGTGGAAGTACTCTTGATGCTGTTGGTTCTCAGACTGTGTTTTGAGAATTAAACCATGCCTTGGGTCTATGTAGACCTGAGCTCACCATTGTGTTAAGGGTTAAGCCCATGTGGATCTGTCTTAAGCCACTGAAGTTCATGTTCCCAGTCACTCCACTGGAAGAGAACAGTAAAAACACTCAATGACAACTGAGTAACAACAATAGTTTAGTAAAATAGGTATGTTTTCTAGTGAGTTCTGTGAGACCTCAACATAAGAAAGACTACCTTGGTTTTCAAGAGAAGTCAAACTTCTGCAACAGTGTGGAAAAAACAGAAACCAGAAAAACCTCTGTTATGATCTGTGGCGTGAGTGACCCTGGCAAACCCCAGCTGGGTGGGGACGTGTCAAGCAGAGAAAGCATTGGTATGGGGAGTTTATTTAGTGGGTATTGAGAAGGGATGGGAGGATAGGGGTGTGTCGGGGAGGGAGGGAAGGAGAGAGAGAGAGAGAGAGAGAGAGAGAGAGAGAGAGGGAGGGAGGGAGGGAGGGAGGGAGGGAGGGAGGGAGAGGGAGAGAGGGAGAGAGGGAGAGAGGGAGAGAGGGAGAGAGAGAGAGAGAGAGAGAGAGAGAGAGAGAGAGAGAGAGAAGAAGGGAAGGGGGAGAGGAGAGACTGTAAGCTGCCTCTTCAGAAGGTGGGAAAGAGAAAGGGAAGAGAGTGGAGACCAGCTTGCCTCTGCCTGGAGAGATTGGGAGTGGGTGGAGCTTGTCTCTTAAAGGGACAGGGTACTGACAGGGAAGGCCAGCAAAATTATAACAACCTCAACTCTGTATAACTTTAAGTAAGAATGGCCAAGTCCCATTTCACAGTATGCTAACATGTCAGAAGTAACTCTTGATTTTAAAAAGGATGGATATATAATAGAAATTTCATACTTTTTTCTTTCATCAATAGTAACTGCCACTATTGAAATTAAAAAAAATCATAGTTTTGAAAGTGATCACATTTTAACCACACATATGTTACCATTGAGTAGCAGGCCCACGAGAAGTCCAGCTCTAACCACTTTGTGCTCAAAATTCACATCTCAGGATTGTGTTCTGTAAGTAATAACAGTGACTTCCTCCTCCATCCTGGGAGATAGGCTCAGAAACATTCTGTACCTTTTCTTTTTGAATTTTTTATTCAGTTTACATACCAATCACAGTTTCCCCTCCCACCCTCCTCACGGACCAAAATAATGAGCAAGAGAGCTGGGTTAACTGCAGTCAGCTGTTCGCCTCCAGAGACTGAACTCTTCAGATTACTTCTTACAGCAGCCAGAGAGGTCTAGGAGCTCTCAGAAAGCTGGGCTTACCCCCAGAGCTCATGTTTATCAGAAATGTCTCCAGGGTCACTTGAAGCTTAGCTATCTCATCATGAAGGAAAGGTGTGTGCCGGGGGCACTAGAGCATTTCTGAAGTTCCCATAATTCTCTAAGAGTTTTCCAAGTTTCTCCGGTTGAAACTCTGCCTCTTGGCTGAGGGAAAGCCTGTATTCTTTCTTTTCAAGTCGGCTTGCTAGACGTCAACCTGCTGAGGTTCTGAGACCAAGCAAGGTCACAATCAGCTCTCCTGTGTCTGCTGAAATCCCCGTCTGTTTATCTGTCCTTTTCAACTTGGCCACTGTGACTGCCGGCACACTGAGCACAGGGTCTTAAGTAACTTTGCTGGGGTTACACCAGAGACAGGTGTTAAGGAAACTATTCCCCTGGGGCGATCATTTCGAACTCTCCCTCAGCAAAAGGAGAGGGAGGGGTAGAAGGGAAAGGGTTTCTTTTCAGATTAAAGCAGGGACTGCAAACACCTTCCCCCAGGCAATACATTCTCTGCCAGTGTGGGCTGCAGTTTACCCAAACACCAAAGCAAAAAGCAAACAGCCTCTTTTGTAAGGGAAGAGCTGTCAGCTGTCAAGTGATATTTGTGAATTTCTAGAGAAGAAAGAAAGGAAAGAAAACCCTTGCCCTTATTTTATTAAGCAGCCTGTTTGTTCAAGGTTGAAATGCATATGTGTGTTTAAGGTAAAGTCCCTCAGTTGGCACTCTGGAACAAAGTGATGTCTTCCTATTGGCTAGGCCATACAAAGAAGAAAATAGAAAAACAATCTGCTGTCGGGGACATCTAAACTCAGTCTACACTAGGTGTAGAGTGAGCTTCCCCATAGGCAGAATAGGTGATTACACGCGGATTCCGTAGGAATCGCTAGAGCATTAATTGTTTGGTGGAATGTTTTCTTGCTCCCATGTTTTAACTGTATGCACAGAGTGAACACACAGAGCTCAGCAGCCGAGGGGATTGCCAGGGCTTTTGCGGGAAAGGTTAAGAAGTGCTGGAGGAAAAGGAGAAAACCATGTAGCCATTCCCATGCCCAGGACAAATTCTAGACCCTGTGCACAGTTTTTCCACCATGTCTTTGGCCACACTGTCCCCATCATAATTTGCCCACACATGGACTAGCTGCTCCACTCCCCAAGAGGACTTACTTCTCTTCAGCCACAATAGATACCTCAGCCCTGTGAATCCTTCCAATAACGTGACTAAAAGGAAAGGTGTCAGTAAAGGATGCCTTTCAGCATGGTGTGCAATCAATGGCTACTTCTTCTACAGATGTTTGCATCTTTTCACAGAAGATACTGTAACACCAACATTATCTCCAGTTTGTAAACCTCCTCACAGGTAATGAATAAGCATAAACGGGCAGCAATAACAATAACAGAAAAATTCATGGAAACAAGTCCTTTGCATACACAGTTTTATCCAATAATTATTCATTTAAGTATCTATAAGAGAATATCCATATCTAAATATATTTCTAAAAATTTTTACCAATAGAAAAGTTAAAATATGGTAAATCTGAACAATCTATATTATAAGAATTAAGTTTTTTTTGTGAAGATTAGCAAATAAGTTCTATGATAGATATACAAAAGAACATTTTATAAAACTTATTTATTACATTGCCAGGGAAGAAGGAGAACACTTTATCTGGAACCTCCAGTGACCACACCTACAGGAATCCCAGAAGAATTTCAAACCAGGCAACATACAGCCACCACACTCTCCTAAGAACCAGAGAGTAAATAGAAACCAAGGGAGAAAACACCCATCCAACAAAGACAAGATCATTTATCCCAAGAATTACAATCTTCCCAACCCCAGATGCCTAGACACTAGCATATGATCAATAACAGAACAGTATGTCTCTACCTCAGCTGATCAACCCAACATAGTGGGGCCTAAGGATTGCAACAGCGCTAAAGCACAAGGAAAAGACCTTAAAATAGCCTTTATGCATATGATAAAGGTCCTTAAAGATTAAAGAAATAAACCCCGTAAAGAAATCAATGAAAATACAAACAGTGGCCGGGCGGTGGTGGCGCACGCCTTTAATCCCAGCACTTGGGAGGCAGAGGCAGGCGGATCTCTGTGAGTTCGAGACCAGCCTGGTCTACAAGAGCTAGTTCCAGGACAGGCTCCAAAACCACAGAGAAACCCTGTCTCGAAAAACAAAAACCAAAAAAAAAAAGAAAAGAAAAAGAAAATACAAACAGCGGAAGGAAATGAATAAAACTGATCAAGATCTGAAAGTGGAAATAAAATTAATAAGGAAAACTCAAACTGAGGGAAATCTGGAAATGAAAAATCTGAACCTGAAATTCAGAGGCAAGCCTCACCAACAAAATACAAGGGAGTGGAAGAGAGACTCTCAGGCATTAAAAACACTACAGAAAAAAATGGATATGTCAATCAAAGAGAATGCTCAATCTAAAAAATTCTGGGACAAAACATTCAGGACATCTGAGGTAGTTTGAGAAAAAAAATCTAAGAATAATAGAAATAGAAGAAGAAGAAACACAGGTCAAAGGTACAGAACACATTTTTTTGTTGTTTCTATTGGGCTTTATATTGTTTTTCTAATTTCCTCCCTTTCTCCTCTCTCCCCTTCTACTTCTCCAATAAAAACTATTTTTTTTTCAAAAAAAAATCACAGAAAAAATTTCCCTAACCTAAGGAAGGAGATGTCTATCAAGATACACGAAGCACACAGAATACCAAACAAACTGGACAGGAAAATAAATTCCCCTTGTCAAGTAATATTCAAATCACTAAACATATTAAACAAAGAAAGAATTTTAAAATCTGCAAGGGAAAAAGACCAAATAATATATAAAGGCAGAATTATTACAATAGCCCTGAATTCTCAGTGGAGACTCTAAACGCCAGAAGGGCTTGCATAGATGTTCTTTCAGAGATCACAGATGTCAGCCCAGACTACTAGACCCAGCAAAACTTTCAATCACAATAGATGGAGTAAATAAGACATTACATGAGAAAACCAAATTTAAGCAATATCTGTCTACAAATTCAGTCCTCCAGAAGGCATTAGTAGGAAAGACCAACATTAAGAGATTAACTACACCCAAGAAAACACAAGGAATAAATAATCTCAAACCAGCAAATTAAAAGAGGCAACACAAACCAAAAACAAACAACAAAGTTACAGTAATTAACAAACACTGTTCATTGAAAACTCACTCTCAACACCAATAGTCTCAATTCCCCAATAAAAAGACACAGACTAATGGAACAAATATGAAAACAGGATCCATTATTTGTTGCAATCAAGTAGCACACCTTAACATCATGTATCAGCATCACCTTAGATAAAAGATTAGAAAAATACGCTTCAAATGAATGGACCTAAGAAGCAAGCTGAGGCAGTCATTTTAGTATCTGACAAAACAGACTCCAAACCAAAACTAATCAGAGAGATGGGGAAGGGAACTAAATAATCAAAGGAAAATCTACCAAGAGGATATCAATTCTTAACATATATGTACCAAACAAAAGGGCATCCAAGTTCATAAAAGAAGTGCTAGTACAGTTTAAATCACATATTGTCCTCAAAACACTGATAGTAGGTAACTTCAATACCTACTCTTACCAACAAGATAGGTCACCTAGACAAAAGCTAAACAGAAGAATTATGGAGCTATACAGACTATATATTTATATACATTATACATTACATACATTATAAACTAAATGGACCTAACAGCTATTTACAGAACATTGTACCCAAACATAAAAGAATGTACCTCCTTCTCATCACCCCCTGGAACTTATTCCAAAATTGAGCACACACTCAGACAGGATCCTACTCTTAAGAGCAGACTTCATGCCCAGCATGAAGGTAAACAAGAAATGAATTCAATGGTATCATTGGAGCTACCTTGTCTCATAATGCCATGTCAGGACTACTTTGTAAAAATTTTATCTTATTATTTTTTTTGCATAAAATTATACACATATATACTTTTCTTTTTTACCCTACAGGTCCTTTTCACTCATATTATAGCTCCTGTTTAGTGTTTTTATGGTATACCTGTGTGTGTGAAAAAGTGGGTCTGTTTCTTGCTGGGTGAGGGTGGTGCACACCTTTAATCCCTGTACTATTATTTATGACATAATCCAAAATTACTTGTTTTTTTTTAACTAAAGAAGAGTAGGAGAAAATTGCAATCTTCATGTGTATTATAATTGTGTAGGGACATACATACTTTTGAGAGTTATAAAGTTTTTTAAAATTTATTATTATCTAATTAGGTAAATTTATTGGTGTTATTCTCAAAGCATTACATATTTACTGTATTTAAAGAGCTTATATACAAAACAGACAAATGATGACAAAAATAACAAGTTTTTGACTCTATGTTTATATGTGAGGAACTCGGAATGAAGCAAATCACCATAATTCTCCTGGGTAAAGACTTGTGTTATTAGACTTTTCTATGCAAATGAGAACAGACATGTTTGTAAATGCATGTTACTGGGGCCTCTTCACAGTTCCGAAGAAGCAACTCCAACACCAGTTTTTCTAATGATACAATCCCATGATGCAATTTAGTAAAGAAAGGTAAATCGTGTGGAACTTCATTGTTAGAGGAGGGACACTTGTTCTTCTCGGCCACCCTGCTAGCTTAGACCCGAAACAATCACACAGAAACTGTATTAATTAAATCGCTGCTTGGCCCATTAGCTCTAGCTTCTTAATGGCTAACTCTTTACATATTAATTTAACCCATCTCCATTAATGTGTGTATCGCCACGCGGCAGTAGCTTACCAGCGAATGTCTATCTCTGGTGGCAGCTCCATGGCTCTCCCAATTCCACCTTCCTCCTTCCATGCTATAGGCTTTGCCAGTTTTCTTTATTCATTAACCAATAAAATCAACACATAAATGGAAGAAACTTCCTGTACCACTTCATCACATACATAAAGTATTCACTGACCATTTTCTAATGCTTTTAACCAAATCTACATAACACTGAATTCAATGAGTTTCCTAAAAGGCCAGATAAGGGTGTAGATGACAAAGGGGAAAGGCATGGAGTAAAAGATGGTGATGCTTTGGGAATGGCTCTAGAGGCCTCATAGGAGCCAGGACTGAAAGAGAAGAGAAGAGAACTAATGATCACTTTTTTAGAGTAAGTTCTACTCATTGGCTCCAGGCTTAGCTGTGATAATGCACATCTCCAGAACCTGGGGACACAAGTGCACAGGAAATGACAAATGAATGCACCCCAGATCTTTGTGGAGTCAGGAGATGGCATATGCTAACTCTTGGATCTGATCTAAGTTAGCCAAAGCAATTTCTGTGAACAACTTCTAAATAGTTTGCTTCCCCCCAGAGGGTATGTAGTTAATACATATATAAATCTTAAAATTTAGCAGATGATGATGGCATGACATTATATATGTCAAAAACTGCTATGACTTTATTCTCAAAAACTAGAATATCAGTGCGGTTCAAAGTGCATTACATGTGGGTGCATTCATGTATGCATGTGTACCTGCAAGCTGGGACCGAGGAAAGGAAGAAATTAAGAGTATTAATAAATTCAGATCAATTCAAGACTGCACATGAGAATCAAACTTGTCTTTCTGTTCTGCTTCAAAAACACAGGCACTGTTTACTTTGAAAGCAGCCATTCTGGTAACTGAAGGGTAACTTAGCAATGCTCAGTGAGAATTGCAGTTTTCCCCCAAACTGATAAGCATCTTATTTAATAAATAGCCCACAATTCTTCTCTTGAGTTCACTGCTTGGGCAGTTGAAAGTCAAACTTCAACACTCAGTAGTCAATATAACAGGAGATAGAAAAACAGAAAGAATTTAGTTCTCTAGTTGCAAAGCCAATCAGATCCAATTGCTATTTATAGAACTTTCCACACAACAGAAGCAGAGTGTGCAAACATGTACTTCAGTGGTATACTTCCCAACACTAATAGGTCAAAATTTAAGTTCCAAAAGAGGGGGTGAATATATTTAAAACTAAACAGAAACTGAAAAAGAAACACATTGAGTACATCAGTATTTGTTGGCTGCAGCTAAGGCAATGTCTAGTGGGAAATTTATTATTGTAAGTCTCAAAGAGAAAAAGATAATAATCAACTCACAAATATAAACTTCTAAGTGAGGAAGCTAGGATATTAGAGCTTTAATAGAGTGGTGGCTGTAAGAAAAAAAAGGAGAAGCAGGGGAGGAGGAAGAGCAAACAGAGAAAAGAGTAAGAAAATGAGAAAAAGGATGAGGAAGATGAGAATGAGAAAGAGGAAGGGGGAATGGTAAAGGAGGAGAAAAATTTTGGGAAAAACGGGAAAAAAGTGAGAGGTACAAAGTAAAACCAAACACACAGAAGTCAGGAAAGCAAACCAGAGATAAATGAGGTTGGACAAAGGAAAACATTAGGAAAAAGTTAAAGTAAAACGTGAGGTGTTTTGGTGAAAGATAATCAAAATCGGTAAGTCTCTGGTACTGAAAGTTTCCAACATAATAAATAAAAATATAATTATCTTTTTCATATTAAGAGAACACAAAGGAAATATTTCAAACAATTCTGTATGCATGGGTTTAGCAACTATGATTCAATTTATCATGTTCTCAAAAACTACATTTTGTCCAGACTCGCCCAAGATAAAAAATAGCAGCAGTCCAATAAAGACGTTCAATTTCTCACTTCTGAAAAAAACTTACCAGACCTAGATGGTTTCATTGGTAAATTCTTCCAAATGTGTAAAAAGGAATATTATTCTATAAAGCTTTTCAATGTCAATCAACGTCTGTGCTGGGAATAGAACCCTGGTCCTCTGGAAGCGCATCCAGTGCTTTTAATGGCCAAGTTATCTCTCCATCTCTCAACACTGCAGTTTTTAATGCTCAAATTTTGCTTATATATACTCTTTATATATATATATATATATATATATATATATATATATATATATAAAATATTTATGTATTTTTCAGCCTGACCTCTTCATATTTCAGAGTTTCTTCAAGCTATGCTTTGGTGACATCAGTTTTGCAAATGTGGAATCGTGTTGCCCCTTATAATCAATTTTACTCATATTTCAAAGCCTAATTACAAATCATTCTTCTGTAACATATTGCTTGTCTTTCTCAATCTTAATAAATCAATACTTTGTCATGTTTCTATAAGAATACCCACACATCTGAGCAGATTTCATAGGCAAGTTTATATCCACTTGCTTTTAATGCTAGCTGTTTCATGGTCTTCTTGGTGAGGGAGAACCAATGACTTCCTCATCTGCACCATAAGAAACATGCCATATGTAGTAGCTAAATAATAAGACTGTTTGGACGTATACAGGATGGAAATACTATATATATTTGGGTCATATAAGTAGGGTACTATGATAGGTACTAGGAGAGGTGCTATGGCCTAGTCTACCAAACACACACACGCACGCACACACACACACACAGAGGCACGCACATGCACACACACACACACAGTTGAAGACTGTTGATATGTACAGCTGAAGACTTCTTAAGTGTATCTGGGATGAATCAGTAAGGATTTATAAAAACAGAGAATTTTAGGTAATTACCACACAGTTTCCTTAAAGAAAACTTTGATTAACGTGAAATATAGAGAAAAAATAAGTACAAAATAGTTATTTGGCCAGCGTCTGTCACTAAGGAGAATGATTAACTGTTACTATTTAATACACATTTTGAACATATTAGAGGTATGCTTACACAGATCCAAAGCAAGGCAAGATAGAGAAATAAAGTAATACATAAAACAATAGAATCAAGAATCATTCAGGCACTTGAGAATGCAGATTAAAATACGATTTCTTTGAGATATTTTACTCACCTTCACTCTTAACCCAATAGGATTAATTTTTAGAGGCATAAAACACATTCTAATTTTTAAAAAGATACACAGTATCTACAATTTGATACAATCTAATATAACATCCATACATTAACTTTCTTTGTTAATCATCAGATCAAAACATCATGATTCTATTTCTTGGCTATATGAAAAATCAGAAAAGAATAGAATGAATTTCTCAATTTCTGTCCTTAGCAATCTGACATGTCTTTTCATGCCCATTATAGAGTTGCATTTCTTATACAGTGAGAAAAGAATTGGCCGAGTTCCCAACTTATTAAAATACTATATTGATGGGGAAAGCAATTTATGTGTAGACTTTACAAAGTATTTAGCAATTAACTGATAATGGAAATGTAAAAGACTGCTACTTCACAGTTGAAACAAGCCCCACACAGTAGCACAGCTGTTGAGAAGGACCGGGCATCTCAGAGACACCCTAATTCGTAATTCACAGAGCACAGCACTGCTATGGCATCCTGCACAAAGCCACTATTTCGCCACATCTGCTGCTGAGGCCTGTTGTAATTTGGCCCTGTGTGTGTAACTGCCAATCATATTTAACTATGTGTATACAGAGATAAAGATAAGAAGGTATTAGGATAGTGCTAGTATAGAAGTTGACAATTCAAATTAAATTAGAATTTATGACAATTGTAAAATCTTTTGAATTGAAAACAGGGTATCTACAGAAAGGTGAGCTTGTTTATTTGTTGAAATTCATTTTTTCTCCCCTTCCATGGACACATCAATACAGCTGCCTCAAGGGCTTTCTTATTATTTTGTCCTCTCTAGCCAAACCCTACTGCCTTCTTTCCGAACCTCTACTCTGTGCTCTCGAGAACTTCAATGACAAAAATGTGGTCCCTGATCCCGGAAAAGACATAGAAATAAAAAGGTATAGTATTGTGTAACACAGAACATACCGAACGTTAGCATCACGGTTGCTTCAGAGGGATGGTATTTAATTCCAGGGGAGGGAGATGGTGACACAGAAAGGAATCCAGGAGAAAGCAAAGAGGGCAGTGAGGAACAGGTAAGCACTGGACAGGGGGAGGGAAAACGTGGAAATGGTGTTTTGGAAGAGAATGTTTTCAACAGCAAAATGAAACAACAGGCTAGCCTGGAACATTAGGAAACCAAGTATGTCAGGGTGTAAATTAGAATGACCATAGGGACTGGGAATTTAAAAGCTTGCGATTTTAAACTTCCTAACTTTTGGTATTCCCATGTGGCCAAGAGTTGAACTAGAAAATCTTTTCAGTGCAAGAACACACAACTTCTTTAAGACAGGCAAACCTCTGCTGGGAATGATCTGGTTTTTTTTTTTTTCTCTCTCTCTCATTAGTATAGGTATCAGTATTTTGATTTGTATCAAAACTAAAAGGAATGTTCCTGACTTAGCCAGAGATGGAAGTCACTGGTATGGCTTGGCCGTTAGCTCGCTAGGTCCTAGATCTATCACCCTAACGTTAGGAGTGGCACAGTGGCAAAGCCCAGACAATACAGCTTATTTATCGCCTTGTTCGTGCCCTGAGTGCATGCACAGAAGTTACTTCTTCCTTCAACATTACAGTGAAGCCAAGTGAGAAGAGCGCTTCTCACAGTGGCTGGATGGGGCAGAATCAGTTCCAGTTTCTGCTTCTCTAGGAGTCTGAAAACCCTGGTGACATCATCCTCTCTAATTTGGGTTTAACATGAAGAACAACTCAGAAAACGACCAAACAAAGGAAAAGAAAAACCAGCTGATCTAGGTTTGCTCTCTGCCCAATGTTCTGATCTGTTCGGAACCATCTCCTTTTGATTTGCTGATAGCCTGGCCCACACACTGAAGAGGAAGCTCAGGGTACTCACCCACATGGGGTCAGTGAGGTCTGAGTCTTGCATGCGAATACAATCCATGCTAATCTCAATCTTGTTTGTTGCGCCATTTTCTGATGGTTCTTCCACAAAGTTCAAGTCGATGGGTTGTACTGAACATATGGGCCTAGCACAAAGAGGGAAGAAGGTGTGCATCAAAAAATTGGGAGAAGCTACAAGGCACTTGACTTCTTAACTAGTAATACTGAATATGATCTGTCTCGATGTTGGCAGGTCCTTGCTTAGAAATCAAAAGCCCCAGGTTCACATCTGGACTCCACCATTTCCCATATGAAGAATGAGAGGAAGGGCAAACTAAATCAGACTTGGCAAGTTGGAGGCACGATCTCTGCTGACTGACATGCAGGCCAACATGGACAGATCAGGGACAGAACTATGTGTAGATCCTAGAACGTCAGCAAGTGTGCGGAAAGCACTCTGGTGTCCTCTTTCATCTTCATAGTAACTTAACTAAAACCGGGTATCAATCAAAACAGTAATATCCACCTTTCACAGAGGGTTTAAATGACTACTACAATGGAGTGTTTCACCATTGGGGATATGTCTTCAAGAAAAAAGAACAGGGTCTGAGTGCCAGATACCAACACTGGGGAAGATGTTTTGGATTGTTCTGGGGAAAACATTTAGAATGTCCACAGTGAGTTACTTTAAAACAATGATCTTCTTTTGGTATTGGAAACTAGAGAAAGAAAACTAATTTATTTCCAAAGCAGATATATTATCAAAGGCCTTAAGTTTATTAAAGTATAACTTTTCTGGTTTTTCAAAAAATATTCTGTAGTAAATGATATTTCAGCCATTTGTGTTCACTTATTCTTAAAGAGTTCAGGTACACTTCTTGATTAGATGATACTTACTGTTCCAGAAAATCCCAAATATGCTGGAACACTTCCGGGCTGAACAACTCACTTGTTTGGGAGCTCTGTGACATGGTGGATCGGTAATAACTTTCTTTCCAAGAGAAATGAGCTGGGGTTTCTACGAAACTTAAAAGGACAAAGAAAATGAAGCTAAGATTATAGTTTCCGAATTCATGACACTGGCTAATGAAATCAAACTCTAAACGATCTGAAAAACACCAATGAGTCTCTACAGTCAGACAGGCGAGTGTAGCCCCATTCCTACGTTGCACAATTGGTGCTTCATTCGAAAGCAGCATGGACTACGCTCCGCATGAAATCAAGGCAGAACTTCCAATGCGAGACAATCAAGTCTCCTTTATCAAATTCATCTCTCTTAATTAATAGCATTGTTACTGTATGCTATACTTACACTTCCCAACAGAGTGTAGATTTCAAAAAGAAAACAAACACCCCTTCATTAAATCTGTCGGCAAGTCTGGCCTATCATTATGCCGATTTTATAAGAGCCTCAAATGGTTATCTGCCCTTTCTGCCTCCAGCAGGCAAAAGGTAGAATTGAAAAACAGAAGTGATTTCAGAGAACTTAAATTTCACCCTCAGATTAACAACTTCTCTTGTAGCTACAATTTTAGTGTCACTCTTGGACAATAAGTATAAGTTCTTGGACCTAAGGCTTTATTTTTTTTTTAATCGCTAGTTGTTTACCAGGGTGTGTGCGGAGGTGTTGCTTAATTGGAGTTAGAATTCACAGGTTAACTAAGGGATAAACAAACACCAGGATACTGGGCCAATTAATGCCGCCTCAATTTGTTCATTTTGCTGCTAGGTCCTTAAGTACGCCTTTTTTTTTTTTTTTTTTTTTTTTTTTAAATTCAACTCTGATCCCTGTTTATCTAGAGTGAAACTCCAGCTTCCACAGTTGATATATTCTCCACGTCTGAATATTATCTGCCTAGATAATCTGGGTAGTGATTTGCTATAATGATCAGTAGGCTAATTTTACCTCAGAATGAAATCAGTTAGCTCTTAAGTCATTGCTCTTCATATAAAAATTAATTAAATTAATAGAGTACAAGGACAGTAAATCCTCTTCCCTTTCAAACATTCATTCTATATTCTCTTTACATAGGAGATTACAGTACTGCAGTTATTAATAAGTGATACTAGCCTACCTCATCAGTACATTGATCAGGTTACATATACAAAATAATGAATAAAATATGCCTTGTTCACCAAGAAGCATATGAGTATTGAAAATAAAAAAAGTGAGTATGACTCTCTCATTCCTCTGGGAGGTGATGGTGGCGGCAAGAGCAAAACAAATCCATAATAAACTTGGTGAGTATAAACATCTCTATTAAATCATCATATATAATTTCTGCAAGACCAAAGGAAGAGCCAAGTGGCTGAGGGAGAATAAGCCAGCATAGAAAGCGCTAATGTGCAGAGTGTCTGTCTCTTCCACTTGGGGCTACAGTCAAAGATGAAGTGCTAAGATGGACAATAACTTGTTGCATGTGGAACAATTTGATATAACTCTGTGTTAAGGCTGTGTAAAAGGTTGGACACAGAATGTGGAGCTATGAAATTTACATGCGGTGTCTAAACAAGGGCAGGCACTTAAACTTACACTGAAAGGCCCTTTTCTAAGCTATTCTTTCAAGATTCCTTTTTCATTTTAAACATGTGTACATTCCTGTGTCTTTGTGGATATAAGTGCATGAGTGCATGTAACAGTGGATCCAGAAAAGGGAACTGGATCTCTTAGAGAGGGAGTTACAGGTGGTTGTGAACTACCAGGGCGTGGTTACTGAGAACCAAAGCCTGCAAGGTCCGTCCACACTCTTGTCCACTGAGCCGTTTCAGCAGTACCTTTTAAGCTATTTTAACTGGACTTCTTGTTTCAAGATAATTATAGATTCATAAATGATTATGATAAATACTATAGAGAGATCTTAAGTACCCTTTACACAGTTTTGCCTAATGGAGGTATCTTACAAAAACCCATCATCTACTGACATAGCCAGGACACGACTTTACAAATCTGTCCCAGAAATTCTTAGTGTCACTTACATTTGTATTTGTGTGTGTGTGTGTGTGTGTGTGTGTGTGGTGTGTATATGTGGCGTATGTACTCAAGTTTACATGTTTATCACTGTTTAGGGCAACATACACTATAACCACAAGGCTAGAGGATTTGAACCATGCAATGGATGCAATCAGAATATATATCTGTCTGGATATTGCATGGAGGAAGGACTTAAAGTGATTGTTTAGAAAATTGTTGTTAACAACTTAGGTAAGAAAACAGGAAGAGGACAAAATATTTATACAATTTAAACTCTAAAATGAACATAAATGGTCACAGGAATAGTCATATATATATGTGAGACTGGATAGGTCAGAAGACAGATATGAGGGAGAAAAACCATACATATATCCCAGGAGCAATTTCTTCCAATGGTCGGTGTGTGCTTCATTGCTGTTAAACACCCCTGAAGTTGTAGTTAGGGTCCTCCAATTACATCAGAAACAAAGATACAAAGGAGACTTCCCCAACTGCCACACATAGACACTAATAAAAGATCTAAATTAACAAAAACCACTCTGATATCATAATATCATTTGGAATGTAGTCTGACTGCCTGTAGTCTGACCACCATGCTCCTGTGGGCTTTTAACAAGAACCTGGATATGAATATCCTAAAATGTGGCTGTAGGCGTGGCTCGGTGCTCTCCCAGAGGACTTGAGTTTGGTACCCAACTTCTCTGTCTGGTGGCTCACGACCACCTATAACTCCAGTTCCAGTGGATTTGATGCCCTCTTCTGGGATCTTTGGGCACCTGCACACAGACAGTATGGATGGATGGGGACACACACACACACACAGAGACCCTTTTTTAAAAGGCAACATCTAGAACGTAAAAGAAGATCCAGTCCTCTTGCCCTCCGTAATTTGAGTTGGGGAAGAGTGATATTTTTCATGAGTAGTATATCACCTATCTCGTGTATATTCATTCATAACATTCCTTTAAATTATGTAATGCAGAACCCAATGGGCAGGTACCAGCATCTTCTGACATACTGCTCCCTTCTGCTCAGTGGCTACAGTCTGCTTCTAGAGCATGCTGTCCTGTGCTTCACTTTGCTAAATAAACTTCCTCTCAAACTGGGCGGATTTTTTTTTTCTCTCTAAGAATCTAAAAATTTAGAAATGCATACCTGGTAAAATATTGACCTCCAAATAGAGAGGAGGAAACGATAGGGGAAGGCAGGTGCAGGGGTGGTGAGGGGAGAGAAAAAAGAAGGTAGAGGAGGGGAGAAGAGTTCAAGGATATGTAGGATGTGTTCACATATCTCCTTTGCAAGCAGAGTTAGTTTCTTGTTCAGTGTCTCAGCATGCAAACACCACAGGGTGGGGGGGTTGGAGAGGTCACCAGGGGCCAAAGGGCATGAAGGGTGAAGTAAGTAAGCACCGCCCATCTTTTAATTCCTTGCCTATGGGTGAATTTCAGTATCAATTACTCATGTAACAATGGCTCCCTTCAAAGGTCTTTGTCAAAGCAGTTACGCCCGAAGACTGGAAGTCTGAAGATGTATTCTTTTTACAACTTGTTTTTTTTTTTTTTAAGAACCATCCTTCACTCTTTATACTAATTCAGAAAGAACACTTTTTTTGTGTGTGTAGGAGTTACTGGAAAAATAGAAAACACATATCAATCAACAGTTGGCATCTTCTTTTGCTTTCTCATTGCCCCATCAAGCATAACTTCTGCTCGATTTTGTCCATTTACTACATGGAAAGACTGAACTAAAACACCAAACCAGAGAACAATCAGGCCAGCTCTGTTATGCTTCAACTTGGCTCTTTCCACACCATCTTTAAAAATACATTAGGACATGAGATGCCAAAACTTTCACACCTGAACCAACCAAATGGCTTCTTAGCAGTGCCCGTGCTATCATCTGTCCAAGAGCATAAATATGGGGAAATAATTATAACAATAGTCTCCCTGTTTCCCTTCAGAACATATAGATATAAATGTATAAACCTAGAAATTCACTTGATTCTACTCAAGTGTGCCTTAAGTTAGGTAACAGAAAAAGTAATAGCTAGCAAGGCAAGCTGGGGAAGCTTCTGGCTGCTGCTAGATTTCCTGCCTCAAAGAGCCCTTGATCAGATCTCAGTTCCCATGATAGAAAGGAAAGCAACTCTTCTGGAAGCCTCTCCAGCAGCTAAGCTCACACTGGAACTCACATGGGCTCTGGGGATGTGTTCATGCCTGAGTCCCAGCTATGAAGGAGGAGCAAGCAGCCCTTCTAAGAACCTCCTCTCCAGAAGCTAGGCTCACACTGGAACTCACATGTGCTGCGGGGATGTGCTCATGTTCATGCCTGAGTCTCAGCTATGAAGGATGGTTAGCATACCAAGTGCATCCTGTCTCATCAACATCACTGCACAGCTGTGGTCCCAATAGTAGGAACTGCCTCAAGATCCATTGTTGTGCTGCAGTGTTGGCTGTGGAGAACAGGAGGTTCACTTCCCCGGGACTTTCCAAGCAATGGTTAATCACAGCTATTACTCTAACGTATTATTATGAAATGCATTGAAAAGAAAGTTACACTAAAATACAAAGGTGATAGATACTGACAACTCATCTCTTCTTAATCGTTTTGCTATCTAGCGTCCATCCATCTGAAAGCCAGTTTAAAAAGAAATATGGTAGAATGGCTTAGGTAAAAATAAAATAATCAGTAAATTCAGGACCATCCCTCTGAAATAATGCACATAATATACTTGGTGATATGTTTCATATGCAAGGGACTCAGCCATCTACAGAGATTCTAGCATGTGGGAAACCAAGCAGAGGGGTTATCTAATAAATAGAGCATGTTGCTTTTTTGAAAGTGTTTTTCTCATAGATGCTATTAGTAGAGTGTTTTTAAGTTTTTCTTAATTTTTACCCATTTTCATAACACTTTGCACACAAATTTCTAATTTCCTACTGGTCTGTGTCCATCTTAGCAGCAGAAAAGCCAACACGGGTCGGTCCTTTCAGTTTGTGCTCTGCCGCTCTGAGGACAGGCAGCAAAGCATTGCTATGGATTAAGGCAAGATCTCCAAATGGGGCCTGCTTTTCCAGTTATGCTGAGGTCCTCTAGCCTCGGAGAGGAGAAGCAGGTTATTCAAGTTCACTCAGGCAATAAATGATAAAGCTGAGACTTAAATACAAGATTGTGTTGCTTCAAAGTCATGCCTTATTAAATTGCAGATATAATATCTACTTTTCATTCCCCATAAAACTTTGGAAGCACGGCATTTTAATATTTAGGAGATTTTTTTTAACATTAAAAAAATCTACTGAATCTATTTTGTCTCAATAGGTATCTTTTGCCAACAGGATGGGCATGAGGCGACATTAAAAACTATGATCATAAGTGAATTACGCCCCTATAACTGCCGTCCAAGACCCTGCGTGGTTCTGGTAGAATAGATAGGCCTGTCCCATCCTTTCTTACTTGCGAAATAAGTGTGTTTAGTAGGCACAGTGGAGTCTGAGCTGAAGCTGGCCTACAAAGAAAAGAAAAACCCAAACCTTTCAGAAAAATGAACCTAAAGATAAAAAAGAACTCTGCCAGGCCTGGAGTGGGTGGGAATTCCACCACCAGCCAAATCAGAATCGTTTTTCCTTTGAAACAGTTGGGGGAAAGGTTTTAACTCCATTTCCATCCTGTACTTAAGCAAACCAAAGGACAGGGAGAATCTTGAGTTCAGGTCCCCTTCTCCCAGTCCAGAACCCATTAGATGTGGATTTTCTGGCTTTGTTTCATCTTCTACATAAAACTGGACCACTACATCAGGAAACAGAAATCAGTAGCCTTTCTCTCCAAGGTTTGGTGAAATTGTAAATTTGTCCACATTCTTTGTACCAATTTGCTTCCTGAATTCTTTGAAATACAGGGAAATCATGGCTAGGAACCTTTAACAGCACCCGCAGGGGTGATTCACAAAGGCATTGAGAGAGGCTCTGATGTAGTTCAGCCTTGAGCAGTCGCACAGCCTTGGGATCAATCCTCAGCATCAGCTCAGGGGGAAGAAGAGTGATGGGGAAGGGAGTCTACACATGGAATGTGAAAATACAGCCAACAACTTCCCTAGTGCTCAAGAGACCTTGATCACTCCAATACTCAGGGAGTCTCTCCAACTCTTAGATAAAAGTAGATCCAAACTCTGAGGTTGACTTCTCGTTCTAATATCTACCTATTGGTTGGTAGTTTCTTACTAACTTCTCTAGGCCTCTGAAGCATTTAGATCACATAATTCCTTTTACATTTTTAGCTCAGAAACCCTTAAAATCTTTGAGTTCCACTACTATGGTCATAATAATTAGCATCACTAGAAATACAAATATTAACTATTAATATCTAGCTTTAAGGAGGCCAAAGAACATCTTGAAGCCTTTTGGCACATTGTCTTCTTTCTCATACCCACCACCACCCTCTAAAGGCCCCAAATGACTAGATTTACCCTAAGGACTAGGTAAAGAAAACCTCCTCACCATGACTTAGTAACTTTAAGTCAGGCCCATTAGCATATTTGCTTCCTTTGATGGCAGTTTTTCCTCTACCATCATGTTGAAAACAATCAATGTGTTTCTTGTCTTTCCATTTGTGGAGGTTACTTTTGATTGACACTTGATTGGCTTAACAAACACATAGGGGATTAGTGGAAGACCTCTCTAAGGATAGCTGGGACAGTATGTCCACAGACAGTTTTCAAAAGGGCTCTGATCAATTCAATGGGTTAATATTTTATATATTCATAATATAATTGATTCATTGAAAGTTAATGATAATTATGAGGTGGGCATAGTTGAAGGAAATAGGTTACCTTGATGTGTTCCTGGAGCAATATCATGCTCTGGTCCTTTCTATAGTCTTTTTAAATTCTGTGTGTGTGTGTGCGTGTGTGTGTGTTATACATGTGTTCATATGTGTACATATGTGTGAACTGATGTCTACATGTGTCCACATATGTGTTGAGGCCCAAGACTGATGCTGGCAGTCTTCCCCAATAGTTCTTTACATTATGCTTTAAGGCAGGCTCTCTCTATGAACCTGGAGCACACAGATATGGCTAGTCTAGTCACATTTGTTGCAGCCCTGCTAACCAAGTGCTGGATTTACAGGCAGGTTGCTGCTTTCAGTTGGCATGTGAGTTCTGGGGCTCTATTAGTCCTCATTCCTACTACTGGTACAAGAAAGCATATTGTCTCCTGAGCCATCTCCTCAGTCCTATTTGTTATTTCTAGTCCCTGTAAACCAAGAGTAAACAATACCCCATCACACATGCTCCGATTACCAGTATACAATGCCAAGTAGCTGTGGAGAAAATGGAAACTCCATGCTGTCCAATAGAATTCTGTTTCAAAAGATGGATACTCTGAGCCTTGGAGCCAAAACAAACTTCCATCTTTTGTCCACGCCAGATGTTTGTCACAACATCAAGAGGAGTAGTTAACACATCTTCTGCTCTGATGCACATCCACTCATCAGCTTTACTCTTAGGAAGGACTGCATCTGGAGCACATCCTAGGCCTCAATTCATCTCAATTTACCCTAATTTATGGAGCAGCAGAATCAAAGGGGTTCTCCCAACAAAACACTGAAGTGATTAATATTAGGACGAGTCTCCTATATGCCCATTTCTCTACTATTCAGTCATTTGCCATAATTAGTAGCTTCCTTTCAGAAGACTCCCCTTTCCCACCACAATCTTCCTTAAGACTCTGTGTCTATGCACCCCGAAAGCCAACTCACACCCTGAATTACGAGAAAGCACCTCTAACTTTAACATCTTGGTTGCACTTTCTGTCATAGCCAATTCTACTTTGAAGGTAATGATGCTCTCTCTGTCTATAGCTCCCTTCTCTTACTACCCTGTTCCATTATAGCTTCTTTCTGGTTTCTTTCCACTTGTTGCTATTCTCTCCCAAACTATGAGCCTACATGATGCTCAGTCTTCCCCAGCTCAGGGCCTTCACTCATTAACTTAGCCCCCTCTTTGCCCTCATTCCCTTCAGGGATCATTCAATTTCACTGCCATTAAGTCATTGTGGAGCCTTTGTTCCTTCGTGCATAGACTCCTGTCTTGTCATGTCGGAGAAGTTTTAATAGTATCTGGAGTTTGGCTTCCGGAGACAAGAAACACCTTTTAGGCTCTGTTCTTTCTGCTTGTGCTTTTCAGCATAGCGGGAAACCAAATACTTGTCAAGGAAAACACTGAGCAAGTGGACCAGAAGCCGTGGTGCCAGTAGCTAGAGCCAAAACAGCAGCTAGCATCCCAATGCTCCTGTTAGGGAGGTGCCCTGCAAGGCACCCAGCAAGCCTTGTTCAATTTCACAATGTCCTTTGATGTAGACACCAACATTCTCAAAGCTTACAAATAAGACTGCACTCAAGGCCATGTGTGGATTCAAAGAATGGGGACGATGTTTATAAGGCCATGGCTTCAGAACTAGATCACCATTCTCAAGGCTAATCAAAGCCCCAGTTTCTTTAACTGTACCAACCAGGACAAAATGAGGTCTCTAGGCACAAGGAGGAAGACCTCAAACCTAAGCTAAGAGGCTACTTACTGTTCTAGTAGGAGGGAAACATTTTCACCCTGTAAGGTAAGGAGAATCATGGGAGTGTTTTGGGGGGATGCCAGTGCTGGTGTTTTGATCCCGATGATGTGGTAAGAACCTGATCTGATGTATAGGCCTGTCATGCAGGTTGAAGGCAAAAGGCCCCAAGTTCAAGGGTATCCTGAGCTATTAAGCAACACCTTATCTGGAAATAAACAGTAGAAAAGGGACTGGGGCTATATCATCAATATAGCTCAATGCTGCAATGTCTTGTACCAATAGATAGACAGACAGAGAGATAATGTGTGGCATAAGACTTAGAAATCTGTACCTTAAAGACAGAGTGTATAAAAACTCACACCTTGAGAATTCAGTCAGATTTCAGTCTGTCTAGAGTTCAGGACACTTTTATAAACATTAAATTTTCGCTAAATATCCATCCTCAGGTCGGCAATGAGTCACAGACATGTCCCTCTGGACAATGCATTACAAGTGTTTCTGGAAGCAGTAGGGATTGAACCCTGAGCCTTGAGCATGCTAAGGAATCTGTACCACTCCTCTATACCCCAGTCCTCAGACACCATTTCAGTTCTAAACAAAATCACGGAGGGCAATGATTACAATGCTGTAGAACACAAGTAGCCTGCTAAGCATTTTCTAAATACTGTTGGCTCTAAACTCATTTGATCCTTTCAACACCCTATGATAACATTTTGCTAGTCGAATCTTCTCTTGAAAGGTGGGGAAACGAGGGTATGTACAGCAATCAGCTTCCACAAAAGAAGGCCACGTGGATCGAGATTGGAACTGGTTTAAACCTAGTGAGATGGCAGCACTGCCCGTGACCCTAGGTCTCACACTATGCTGTGTCTGCCAGTCATGGACCACATAGAGCTCTGGACACAGGTTAAAGCTGTGCCTACTGTACAGTCCTGATGGCAGCTTTCAGTGGCTGGGATCTTGGGCAAGTTCTTTGCCATCTGGGGTTCACGTTCATCCTCAGTGAAAGGAGGTGGGTGACTTTAGATGAATTCTAAGATACCCTGTTCCAAAGACTCCAGCGTTCATCTTACTGTGTTATTGATCCACTAGCACTGAATGGCTCCTGACAGAAACACACACACACACACACACACACACACTGCCCTGCTATTTTTGCCACTACTTTTACCCATCAATTCAAACTGTTCCTCTCTGAGTCATTTCCCCTTGTCAAGCAAATGTCCCATGGACCAGCAACCTAGAGAGAGGGTTGCTCTGTCTTCATAAAGTTCACTCGTCCTGACACCTGTTGGCTGAATTTAATCTGACTCTCTGTAGGGCTTTCACCTGAGTCTACGGGAGCCCCACCCTTCTCCCTGGAGCTCAGCAGCCTCTGGTCACTCCTTTCCACGCTTAGGCCCCAGTGCACCCTGCCACCAATGCATCCCCAGCTCCCTCCCCTGCCTGTCCTTCTTACCTACTGATTTTTTTGCCATGGTTCGACTCTAGGCTTAACCTCTCTGGCTTCCCTTAGCCCTAATTTCTCAAACTTGGCAATGCCTTAGAATACTTGGGATGTTTAAAATGCAAATGGCTGAACCTGGCCCCTATCCAAGTAAGTCAACAGTTAGAAGAGTACAACCTTGGGATAAGGTGTTTTTTCAGAACTTTGGGGTTCCGCAAGAAGAGCTAAGGTGTGGGATGGTTGAAAAACATCATCCTCCGACTCTCCTGATTTCCATACCCTGGGAATCAGAAGACAATCACCCTGGCAGGTGGACCAACCTCACTCTAGAGGAGGGAAGTCTGGGCATGTGAAGTAAACAAGTAGGGGCTTCTCTGAAGCAGCTTTAAGAAACAAAGTCGTAAATGATATCTAAGGTCCAGCGCAGTACTATCCTGTCCTGTCCTTTGCCTTCTTCACCCCCCACACCCCCCCAGCCTCAGGCTGTTTACTGTGTACTGCCCCGAGTTCATCTCTGACCCTGGAGAACAGAGACACTACCCTACTACAGTAGCTGATGAGGTGACCATGAGGGTCCCTGTCCCTCTTTAGGCTGCATGTTACTGACTACTGGATTACTAAAGAATTGCCGTCCCCCCCCCACCCCCCAGTTTCATTATTCTGATACTTTAAGGCCTGCAACTCACCGCCCTTCATGATTACAAAAGCAGCCCCAGTTCTTTCTGATTCAGCTGACAACAGGGGATTCATCCAGTAAAGCAATTCATGGCACCTGCTGAAGAACGCCTGGTAGCCAGCTCCGCGGCCTGCACACGGCCCACTTCCTCGCTACACCCAGAGATCTCGCCGCAGTTTTGGGAACAAAATCCGAATCACCACATAAAACCTCCCAGGCTGTAGCCATGACAATTCCTTCTGAGGGTAGCCCCTCTTGCAGCTAAGGGATTCTCACCTCCTCAGATGACTTTATGAACGCCGCTCAAGGAGCCTAGGTTGTAGACTCCGCGCTCTCCCTTCAGCCGCCTGCTGATGCATTCTGGGAAATTACTGTACACCCCAGCTGCAGGGAGCCTTTCTGCATGTTGCTTGCCTCGCTAAGAGGGACAAACCCGGACATCTACAAGTAGAGACTGCCTCTCCCCTCCCTGGTGGGAATCCTCGGCTTTGAGAGACATTGCTACAGGGGCTGGAAGCTTCATATGGGTGTTTTTAATTTTTACCCTGCAAATAAGCTAACAATTCAACAGTGATAATGAGGACCGTATTTGACAGTATCAAAACTTAAAGCCAGGAGTCTTTATGGGTGTATTCTTAATACTATAATTTTTTTATTAATTCTTTGAGAATTTAATACAACAAATTTGGATCACAGTCACCCCAACTCCCCCAGATGCACCCCTTTCCACTTCCTGTACCACTTTTCCTCCTTTTTAAAAAAAAATTTTGCATTCTGACCACATGCCTTCTCTCCTCCCAGTCCCTGCCCCATCCATTCATTCCTCTTGCATTTCTTTCCAGAAAAGAGCAGCCTACTATGGATATCAACACCCATGGCATATCTATCAAGATGCAGTAAGATTTCCCTTATCGCTAAGGAGGTTGAACATGACCTTAAGTGTCTTTTGGCCATTTGAATTTCTTCTGTTGAGAATTCTCTGTTCAGATCAGTGCCCCATTTTTTTATTGGGTTCATTAGCATTTTAAAGTCTAGTTTCTTGAGTTCTTTATATATTTTGGAGATCAGACCTTTGTCTGTTGCAGGGTTGGTGAAGATCTTCTCCCAGTCAGTGGGTTGCCTTTTTGTCTTAGTGACAGTGTCCTTTGCTTTACAGAAGCTACTCAGTTTCAGGAGGTCCCATTTATTCAATGTTGTCCTTAATGTCTGTGCTGCTGGGGATAAACGTAGGAAGTGATCTCCTGTACCCATATGTTGTAGAGTACTTCCCACTTTTTCTTCTATCAGGTTCAGTGTGTTCAGACTAATATTGAGGTCTTTAATCCATTTGGACTTGAGTTTTGTGCATGGTGATAGATATGGATCTATTTTCATTCTTCTACACGTTGACAACCAGTTCTGCCAGCACCATTTGTTGAAGATGCTCTCTTTTTTCCATTGAATACTTTTAGCTCCTTTATCAAAAATTAGGTGTTCATAAGTTTGTGGGTTAAAATCAGGGTCTTCTACTCTGTTCCATTGATCGACTTCTCTGTTTTTATGCCAATACCAAGCTGTTTTCAACACTGAGGTTCTGTAATAGAGTTTGAAGTCCGGGATGGTAATGCCTCCAGACGATCCTTTATTATATAAGATTGTTTTGGCTATCCTGGGTTTTTTGTTTCTCCATATAAAGTTGATTATTGTCCTCTCAAGATCTGTGAAGAATTTTGATGGAATTTTAATGGGGATTGCATTGAATCTATAAATTGCCCTTGGTAGAATTGCCATTTTTACTATGTTGATCCTCCCAATCCAAGAGCAAGGGAGATCCTTCCATTTTCTGGTATCCTCCTCAATTTCTTTCTTCATTGACTTAAAGTTCTTGTCAAATAGATCCTTTACTTCCTTGGTTAGAGTTACCCCAAGATATTTTATGCTATTTGTGGCTATCATGAAGGGTGATGCTTCTCTGATTTCCATCTCTGCTTAAATGCAATTTTAGTAACGGAACAAACTCACTCCAGCCAAGGGTTCCAAAGGGCACAGAGTGTTTCATGTTAAACACTTTTAGCTACAAGGAAGGTGTTTGGTAGGTTTTGTTTTGTTTGCTTGTTTATGCTTTATAGAGAAAAACAGAGGCATAATACCATATAAAAAGGTTGTCAAAGCAGATTTGCTAGAAGATTGGAGGATCTCATAAACACGTGTCCACAAACTGTCAGCCCCCAAATTGCTCATTGCTTAGGCAGTCTGGGACTTCTGCTCCACGTGGTCAGAGGACAGACACTCTGACGCGATCAGACTACAAAACTAAACAGGTTTGTTGTCACAGGGGTTCTCTGTGTAACCCTGGCTATCCTCAAACTCACTTTGTAGACCAGACTAGCCTCCTGCCTCTGCCTCCCGAGTGCTGGGATTAAAGGTGTGTGCCATCACCACCCAGCAAGTGTCAGACATTTTAAGAAATTTATCAACCCCCATTAAAAAGTAAAAATTTAATTTCCTAATCAGACTAGTTTAAAGCATACAGGAGAGACTGGATATGTGCACTGGTTGGTGTGCTATAGTGTTCATAAAGGCAACTTTATATATAAAATAATCTCTGATTAATGGATGGAAAAGCAGCTGTGAGAGCTAGGAAGGGCAGGTCCCTGACATCATGGGGTTGGAGAGTAGACCTGGAAGCCTGTCTCTGAGGACAGAGTTGAGTGTCTTCGATGGCTACTGCTCAGTCTTTAAACAGATGGTACCCATCTAGGGTCGAAAAAAAAAAAAAAAAAAAAAAAAAACTCTGCTGGCCAGAAGCAGCCAGGATTCCTGAAGAACAAGTCTACTCATTTCCACCAAAATAGGCTCAACTCTGGTTTCTGCGGGTGGGCCACTCCCTTTGGTGCTCATGGGCATTCTTTGCCATACTTTTTGATTACCATTTGGGAATTGAGAAAACTTGTGTGTTTCCACTCCAGCCTCCTGGTTGAAGAAGGAGGCTCTTCAGTAGACCACTTTTGTACAGCAGGTGTGCATCTAAACACGGTGTTGTTCGTATTCTTGGTTTTGTTAAGTACACTTCTCTCCATCTGAATCTGGTATCCACTGAGGTACTGCTTAACACCTGCACAAGGCCAGGCCTTTTTTTTTGTTTGTTTGTTTGTTTTGTTTTTTTGTTTTTTGAGACAGGGTTTCTCTGTAGCTTTGGTGCCTGTCCCGGAACTAGCTCTTGTAGACCAGGCTGGCCTCAAACTCCCAGAGATCCGCCTGCCTCTGCCTCCGGAGTGCTGGGATTAAAGGTGTGTGCCAGGCCTTCTATCTGGGGCTCCAAAACTAAAAACTATAAAATTCCCTTTCCAGAGATATGTTACCCTGTCTTTCTCTTGTATGGGGAAATGATTCTGTGTTTTATGAATAAATGATACTGTGTTTACACCATTCTCTCTCATCCTATATCTCCTCACTTCCTCTCAAATGATTGAATTCTTCACTAATCATCAGTTACATGTTTATGTGCACACACGCACATATATACAACCTGTTGAGTCCATTTAGTGTTGCTCAGATGTATGTGTGCCTAGGGCTGACCTCTGAGGATTGGATAACCTATCCATGGAATTCTACGTTGGTTCCATCTCTGTTCCCCCACGTCCTGTGTCTGAGGATGTGGTGTCTTCAGCAATGGCATCTCACATCCTGGAAGGAAACTAAACGTATCAGCAGTAATCTGTACTGGTTTGGAGTCTCTTGGTCAGAAGAAAGCAAAATAATGAAATCTGTGGGTAAATGGCTGGAGCTAGAAGATGTGATATTGACTAAGATAATCAAGAAAGATAAACCGTGCGTGTTTTCTCCTGTTTGCAGACCCTAGATCCTAGTCCTTTGACATTAGTGTACACCCTGGAATGAGTGCATAACCAGGCAGGAACTCAGAGAGCAGATGAGGATATTCAGTTCTAAACTGTGATCTCAGGCTTCTGAGACTCACAAGTCATGGGGGTTACGATGAGGAGCTTGATCTCATCCTTGGGAGCCTCAGAATGGACGTAGACACAGGCTTATTTCTTCATTTTACGTCTTCTTGATTTTGTTTTATTTCTCAAGGCAGGGCTTCTCTGTGTAGCCTTGGCTGTCCTGAAACTCAATCCGCAGATAAGGCTGGCCTGGAAGAGAGATCTGCCTGCCTCTGATTTCTAGCTGTGCAGCACCATGTCTGGCTAGTGATTTCATGATTTCTTTTTTCTTTTCTTTTTTTTTAACAAAAGAGAAACAAATCAGTGCACATAACTATTTGCAGATAAATCTTGTCTCTCCCACAGTGAGCTCCATGTGTCTTCCACAAGGTATCTACATTCTTAACAGGACTAGCTGCTCTAATTTTTAGTATCAGATGTATATCCCATCGTAGCTGCCCCACACACCACAGCAGATGGGTCCCAGACTCACTATCTGTGGCACGGTACTATTTAAAGGCATTTGACCTCATGTTCAGGGTGTAATTATAATTGTAATTTGCTGGCATGGTATACCTAAGAGTTCTTGTGTTTATCAAAATTTGCTACATCAAAGAACAAAAACTAGTGCATTCCTAGAGAAACAGGGGAGACATTCCCAAGAGCCTCATCTTCCAAGAGATCAGAAAGTTTTCATAGCCGTCATTCTTTCATAGCCAGACTCAACTACATGCGATCACTTCTCCGTATTTTGTCTAAGATCAGCTGTAAAACAGAACTATAATAAAATGTAAATGTGGTAACTCTAACCCTGTCCCACCATTGAACATCCTCACTCACACCAAGTCTCATTAGGAAATTTCCCTGCAGGTGGCTTTCATGTTCAGTGTTGCCTCTAGTGTCTCATAGATCTTAGAGTCCTTTCCTCAACTGCTCAGCTACTCTTAGAACCTTAAAGATTTCCTCTGATTCCTTTCTATCCAGTCTGTAGGCAAAGAAGGACTGGGAAGATAAGGAAGGAGGGTTAAGAAAAATAATCTAGAGAACAAGGGAGGAATCTTAGGTAGTTTTAGACCCATCCCAGCAGAAACATAAAACACTCCTGCTCATGACTCATGTCACCATGCCTGACTTCTGGGGAAGCTATGATGTGATAGCTGTACCCAAAAGGAGATAAACAAAACAAAACGCATGACATTGTCTTTCTCATAACGACCTTCCCAGTGAGTGGGAAAATTGTTGAATTTTGGGTTTTGTTCTAGTTTCAGTGTGTTGTGTGCATGTGTGCGTGTGTGCGTGCATGTGTGTGTGTGTGTGTTCATGAGAGAGAGAGAGTGAGTTTATGTATGGGTGTTACATTCGTCTGTGGGTATTTGGCTTTAGGCCCTTTCCTCTGTATCTCCCTATGTTATCTCTTTGAGACACAGCTTCTCACTGAACATGGAACTGGCTGTTTTCATTTACACTGCTCTCTCCGCCCTCGCAGGGCTAGAGTTACAGATGCTGCACTTGCCATTACACCTAATTTTCTCTTTCTCTAACATGGGTGATAGAAATTCAAACACAGTTCCTCATGCTTACACAGAAAGCACTCGACCTACTCGATCATCTCCCCAGTGTCTAGACAACCCTTTTTAGATTGTTGTTACCTGAATTGTGTGTGTGTGTGTGTGTGCGCGCACACACACACACACTCACACACATATGCATGGGTGAAATGACTAAGTCTGAGGAGGATGCTGAACTAAATCCTTGGTACTCATTTATCCCAACTTTTCAGCCTCACTCAAGAAACCAGGGAGTTCTAAGTGTTCAGACAATCTTGGAGAGATGTAAAAAGATGAAAGTTGTTGTTCCACCAAAAGGACTCCATCAAAAGACAGGTGCAGCCCAGTAAAGGAGTTCTAGGAAGAGAAGCCTCTAAGACTAAACTATGTTGTCACGTGTCACAAAGATATACTAAGAAGAAATCTCCAGGCAATTGATTGTAAGGGTTAGCTACTTAGTCTTCTGCCAAAACAATAGTTATTTCTCTCCTCTTTATGTGGTGTTGGTGTTCTTGGAATATTCTCCTGTATAGTCTGTGCTTGAGCAATGAGCCTGGTTTTTCAGCCAGAGTTTCTCTGTATAGCTTTGGGGGCTGTCCTGGAACTCCCTGTGTAGACCAGGCTAGTCTTGAACTCATAGAGATCCACTTGCCTTTGCTTCCCAAGTGCTGGGAAGGCCTGAATCACTGCTGTGGGACAATGGTCTTCTATCCTCTAAAGATTTGTCATATGTATTGGTTTAATAAAATGTTGATTGGCCAATAGCCAGAGAAGAAGTATAGGTGGGAAGACCAGGCAGGGAGTATAAGCCAGGCTAATTCTATAGGAGAATTCTGGGAAAAGGAAAGTCTCAGTCTGCAGTCATCATCCAGACACACAGGAAGCAATATGAAAATGCCTCACTGATAAAGATACCAAGCCACATGGCTAACACAGACAAGAATTATGGGTTAATGCAAGATGTAAGTGTTAGTTAATAAGAAGCCTGAGCTACCAGTTCAAGAAATTTATAATTAATGTAAGCCTCTGTATGTTTCTTTAGGACTGGATGGCTGCAGCACTGGGTAGGACAGAAACCTCTATCAACAAATGGCATCCAACATGGGGTTCGAACACACTACCCTGAGATTAAGAGTCTCATGCTCTACTGACTGAGATAGCCAGGAGAGAGAGAGAAAGCACGATCACATACTTTAAGTTGGCATTGATAATATAAGAGGTCATGCCCAAGTGGACGGTATCTTAAAGACTACTGACAGAAGGAATTCCCACAGCACACTGCCGCCGCCCAAATGAGGCTGGACCACTTGAAGGAACAACTTCTGGGACTTGTAAAAACCTTATCTCTTTGCGTGTGTCTTTTCAACTTTTAGGATAAAGAAGAGCACCGGCATTAAGAAAGAGTGCTGAGCACAAGACCACTGCCCCAAAGGTCACAGCCCAAAACAGCTGAACATGGAGCTTAGAGATGGGAAAACAGGGATGCTCGAACGGTGCCATCTCTGGTTGCTTTGAGAGTTGAGCGTTAACTGGGAGGTGGTGGCACACAACTTGAATCCCAGCACTTAGGAAGCAGAAGCAGGTAGATCTCTGTGAGTTCGAGGGCAGACTGGTCTATAGAGTGAGTTCCAGGACAGCCAGGGCAACACAGGGTCTCCTGCCAGTACACTACCAGTTTCCTGGTTCCGTTGATCACCTTCAGTTAACACTAACACAGTACCGGGTGTCTGTGAATGCCTCATGCAACATACAGATTTGGAAGCCCAAATTTATCTAAAATTGTTCCAGGTTTCATATGTATTCTTGATAATTGGGAACTATTAATGTATGAAAAATATGCCTTGGAGAACATGAAAATCAAACTTTGAGCACATTTCTCACCATAGACAATAAAAGATGCCTATTTGATCAAATAGTTCCTAAATACTAATTCTGAAAGGGTCTTAAAGGACAGGAATTGGTGTGGGACTTTGAGTGATATCTCAGTTGGCAAAGTGCTTGCTGATCAAGCATAAAGACCAATTTGATCTCTAGAAGCTGCATAAAAATATTTGGGTGTGGTGGCATACACTATTAATCCCAGATCTATGGGAAATAGAGATGTATGAATTCTGGGACTCCATGGCCAGCCAGCCTGGACTCCACAGCAAGCTTTGAGTTAAAGAGATATACCATCTCAAGAAAGAATATGGAAAGCAACTGAGGAATGGCACCCATGGTTGAATCTGGCCTCCATACACATGTATATGTATACATGTAACCACCCAAACACACATGTCCACTTGGGCACATGCATACACTCATACAAACAAAATAATGTGTTTCATAATTACATTATTGACTTGCTTGTTACTATATGCATTTCTAAAGCCTATTTCAGCCATCAATTACATACATTTCATAATGCCAATTACAATTATAAAAAGAAGTATAAAAATTTACAAAAAATCCTCAATGAGCTGTTAGGAATAATTGTACTGGTTATAGATATGAATTTGTGATTTACTGATTCAGCTGTGATATTTTATAAGAAAATGGTTCTTTTAGAAAATGTTTAAAAAAAAAAAAACAAAAAAAAAATAAAAAAAAGAAAATGTTTAAAAACTATTATCCCAAAATCTTCATTACATTTTTTTTTGCTCCCTGCATCTCAAAGATCAAATAAATCAGGGAGGTGTGAAGACTGACTTTCTGAAGTGAAACCCAGACCAGAACAAGTAGGTGAACAATACTTAACACTGTTTCCCAAAGTTGGGTTAGATAATCTTGAAGGAAACTCATTATTTTTCAAATATTCTCTGATCAAAAGGAAGACATCAAAGATTGGCTTTCTCTCCTGCTCCAAACCAGAGGAATGGATATGTGTGGATTATTTATTCAAGCACTAAAATGCATTCCTCTACTGAAGAAAACAACCTACTTTTTTGTTAAAAAAAATGAAACAACTTAATGTTTTGTTTGATAATTCAGCCAAATATTTACTGAGTACCTATTACTTGACAGGTAGTGTGTTACGTCTCAGAGACACAGAGACTTGTCTAAGTCTAATAGAATTATCTAAGTGGCTGAGGTGGAGATGAAGATGAGGTTGCAAGAGAGACCCATCAGGATAGACTTGCTCATCTCAGTTCACAGTTGCCTCTTGAGTTCAATTATCAGGATTCCCTGACATACCTCTATTGCATGGAGGCCCTAAGGGAAGTTCCAGCCACGGCTATCTCTTTATTGCAACTTAAAGAAACAGCGATGGACAAGCTCTCCGTCCCCGGCATTTACAGATAGGTTATTCAGTGTCATACTGTAGTTGAGATGGTTCTTTATCAAGGCATACAGCCAAAACCTTCAGCATAACTCCCCAGGTTCCAAAACTGTGAGAAATCAAATTGTCTTGTTTTACCAACTCATTTTGTTGTAATTTTTGTCAATGCCCAGAATGGCTGAAGATACCTGTTGATAACTTGATTATTTCTTCTCTAACTTCAGAGTAAGCGTTTCAAAAATAATTTGTTTCTCCCCAGTTAAAAATAGACCTGTCTTTTGCCACACTATGGAGATGAATTACCAGCTCTCTCACTAAATTTGATAGTAGCTGTATATTTCTGTGCTTGTATCCCTTCCTTATAGCTTGGAACAGGGGAGGCATGTTGTGTCCCAGTAACTGCTACTGCCTATTATGGTGTTTGTGTAAGGTGTATGCTAAATAAAACATGCCAATTCAAACTGTTCTGTCTTCCTCTTCTGGACCAGTTACTAAAACTCTCCAGAATCTCTCTTTGATTTTTCCAGTACCTACTGTGGTAGTTTGAATGTAGTTGACCCCCAACATCCCAAAGGGAGTGTAGCCTTGTTGGAGGAAGTGTGCCACTGGGGATTGGGCTTTGAGTTCTCATGTGCTCAAACTACTCCCAGTGTTACTGACCATTTCCTGTTGCCTGCCAGATGAGGGACTCTCAAGATACCTATAGACCCTCTTTCCTTTGTTCTTCCTGCACCTACATTTTCCATGCCCACGCACACTGTCAGGACAGCCTTCCATTAGGGATGCCCCATCCATCCACTCAGCTCTCCCTCCTACTGTTTACTCACCTCAAACAAGGCCCACGTCTGTGTAAGAATCTAACCAATGTCACTGAAGCCATGTATCCAATGGGAGGTAAACAAGTCATCTTACATTTTTCATGACCAGAAATAAAAGAATGCTGGCTTTCTAATCATCACAGCCCAGTTTCAACACAAGGAACACACATGTCTCATGATCTGTAGAGTGTCTTTTCTCGCTTGTGCTTTTGTTTCATTTCTGCCTTTTCCCGCAGTTCCCCATCTATCTCTTCTCAAGCACCCATCATTCAAAGCCTATACCCAAGGTTGTTTCCTTCTTGAACTTTCTCTTGTCACTCTGGATGGACTTGTGATCTCCCTGTATTCCTACTGCATCCTTCCCACAACTCCAGCATCTCTTCTTCACAGCTGACATCTCCCTGCCTTGGTTCACAGCCATGAGCCTTGTCTGACTTACTCCGCCACTATCGGCTCAGCACCAGAACATACAAACTCTCCATAAGATGAATAAAATTACACGCATGTTGAGTTCTCGCCGCTGAGCAGAGAAGAAACTGGACGCCTTGTCCTAAATTCCACAACACAGTTTTTGAAAATCAAACTGGGGTGAGAAAGAAAAAAAAAAAATCTGTGCTTCTGGGATTAAGTGATATTCACCCCAATGAAAGATCCTTAGCTCTATCAAGCATGACATCTAACCACACATACCGCATGCCATGTTTCTGGAGACAAGGGCGCCATCATCGGTGTTCATACATATTTCAAACTCCAAATGGACGGGTAGGCATTTACAATTGATGCAAAAAAAAAAAAAACCCTCCTAATATTGAACTTATTTATAGTTCCAGAGGAGAGAGAGACAGTCTGATGAGTGTGCCGTTAAAACTCTAGGAACTTGGCAGCGGCCCGTGCTCAGGAATTCCCCCTGCTCTGCATTTTAAGGCTGATGTGATTTGTAGGCATCACGATTTAATGAGGCCCACAGCTGCGCAAAAAGAGCAGGAGGTGGAGATTGGCAATTAGGAGCCAGCAAGCAATCTGGCAACCCCCAGCCTCTGGAATTTCCCTGACTCTGTCAAGCCACCCTGCTTCCTTGATCCACCTTAGAACCCGGCACTCTCTGAGCTGAACACTGCAACAGCATAAATAACTGTAGAGTTAGTTTGAAGTTCATCCCGTCCTTGAACTCGTCTTTAGCAAGTGTATTTTTGTAAGTCCGGGAACTACAGTTGGATGAACCGGGAAGGTAAAATAAGAAATGATACAAACCGGCAGCTAAAAGTGAAATGGAAACACTGAGAGGAGCTTTGGTTAATGTTATAAATCATGCCTTTTAATTAAATTAGCCCCACCCACTCCGATTTTAGCTGCAAGCAGAAGTTTCCACAGCAGCAGCATAGATGCTGAGAAACTTGTCTGGGGTCTGGTACAACTGAAGTTCCTAGCTCAGTTCAGATCCTAGCTCGGTCCTGTAGTGATCCCAGGAGTCAACAAGTTACCTCATTCCCTCCACAACCTGGAGCGAGAACTATCTCACAAAGGGCGCTCAGGGTGCCTTTTCTCTTCTCAACAGCCCTTCCCCTAACATGTGGACAGCTCTCCATGACATGAGTGTGTATTCTAAATCTAGTGATAAAAAGAAGGAAGGAAGGAAAGGAGAGAGAGAAGAGGGAAGGAGGAATAAAGAAAATCTTGCTTTTAAAAATAAAATAAAGATTTGACAAATGTATGTCAAACAGCACATCTCTTTTGGTATTACTAAGTAGTACAACTTGATCATTGCATCTTTGTTTAAAATGATTCAACACATTTATAGATATAAGTATTCTTCATTGATATAATATTCCCATTAAATATAAAGAAAAAACATTTGGGCTGGAGAGATGGCTTAGCCATTAAAGGCTAGGCTCACAACCAAAAGTATAAAAACAAACACTTTCTGCCTAGTGAACAAAGAAAGAGGAGAAAAGGCTGTTGCAAGATGCAGAGCTCAAGAGAGAACTACAGTACTCGGGTTTTGTTGTACCTTGTTGTAATGGGAGCGGTGGGGCTGCATCCCCTGCACCCGGCTGCCCACATGGCTAGCTTATGCCCCCAAATAATTACACGAAAACTGTATTCTTTTAAACACTGCCTGGCCCATTAGTTTCAGCCTCTTATTGGCTAGCTCTTACATATTGATCTAACCCATTTCTAATATTCTGTGTAGCACCACAAGCTGGTGGCTTACCAGGGAAGATCTTAACCTGCGTCTGTGTCCAACGGGAGAATCATGGCGACTCCCTGACTGTTCTGTTTACTCCACCCACCTAAGGGTTGGCCTATCAAATGGGCCTAGGCAGTTTCTTTATTAATTAACCAATAAAACAACAGATAGAAAGATGACCCACCTCCATCAGTACCTTAATGGAGCTGTCCTGGTAATGGCTCCCACATGTATGTCCTCTTTTAAGAGTGTCCACTTTAGAACGACAATGACAACTCAGAGGAGGGAGCAATGTCCTATAGAGATATTCATTAGGGAAAGCCGGAATTTAAAAGCATCTCAATTTCTCAAAGAAAGTACACAAACGTTTTCTTTGCAACCTTTTCTCAGGTGAAATAATAAACCAATGGGACTGGAGAGGTTGCCCAGCTGTGTAGGAATACTTGGTGCTCTTCCAGAGGACCCAAGTTTGTTTGCTGCACCCATGTCCAGTGGCTCACAGCTGTCTGTAACTCCAGCTCTAGGGGCTCTGACACTTCTGGCCTCCCTAGGCATACAAGCCTGTATATACTCTAAAAGATAGACAAATTAACACAAGGAGCATGGCGCTACACACTTGTAATATCTGCTCTCAGGAGGCTCAGGGAAAAGGTGGTAAGTAAAGACCAACCTGAGCTGTGTAGCAAGACTCTGTCTCAAAAATAATGTAAGTTTTTCTTGTTTTTAATTAGGACAAGGTTAACTACTACCTTAAATATATAAGAAATGTGTTTCTGTTGACATAAGTATAAATGCTAATATAATAATTCATAAAATACATTATGCAGCAAGCTAATGGATTTTAGGTGAAAAAAATGAAATCTGCATAACTAAATGGTTACATTATAGTAACTTATTCTGAGGGTGTGGACAGATTGATTTCTGTAGGAACTATATAATAATACATTGATATTCTAAAATTGCTTACTTACGATGTTTAAGACTGTGCTTATTCTATTCAAACACACTTACAGAACTGGTAAAATGGCTTAGCAGGCGAAGGCACCTGACAATAACTCTGTTGACGTGAGTTCAATCCCCAAATACCACATGGTGGAAGAAGAGAAGCAATTAACCAAGCCCCCTAAATTCTCCCCCGAACTCCACACATATGCCATGGTGTGTGTGTGTCCGCCACACACAAAAAATAAATCCCTCTAGTCAAAATTATAGAAGTCGCACTTACACATGCCTCCTTCAACAACATGTTTACTGTGATAACCCAATATATTTTCTGGGTTTCTTATAAGCTTTACTAGAAATGCTGGTGTGCCATGCTGTGTGGGTTTTACCTCCCCAGTTAGAGTTATTTGGGCCCCAGGTGAAATGCACTGACCAAACTAAGTGCTAGTGTGTGATGTTGGGAGTCTATGTTTTAGGATAAAGCATACGGATGAAGGACCAACAACAACAGAAACCAGGCTTTAGCTGACAACAGAAAGAACTCGATAGATTGTGCTTTTCTTGTTCAAAACAACAGGTTGTTTTCCGTAAGTGGATATAGTCCTCATGACAACTACAACTGCCAAGAAGAAATGTTTGCTCCGAATGTGAAGTTAAAAGATAGCACACAGTCATTTGAAGTCAGTGTTGGTAAACACTTCCCAAGCACTAGATATTGTCACGGCTGCTTTAAGTCTCCTTTCCAATCTGTTGATCCAGATTAGGAAAGCAAGTTGGCAGCTCAGAAAACAAAGAGAAAGAAAGGAAAACAGCAATGGAAGCCTCTGACGCAGGCTAAAACATAACACAGTCAGGACCTCTGACACAGGCTAAAACATAACACAGCCAGGACGACAAAATGAGAGCCCACGGCATGGAGTGTAGGTGTATTGTACCTTATGGAACTCTGGGGTTTGTTTGTAGATGTTGCCATCTGTGTGTTTTGTTTCCTTGTGCCTGGAAAGTTCAATAAGCTAAGCAGACAACATCTTTATTTTTTTCTTTTTTAGCTAAGGCTAAGAATATTCGAAACCTGAATTAAAGAATAGTTAAGATTCATTTTCATCTGAGCATGAGCTTACTGAGTCCATTTTAAAAGTCTTAAATACAGGTTCTAAATTTTCCTTCCTGATTTTAACTTTAGTATGGTAGTGATTTTAGTACTTAAGGTATTAATATTAATATTTATGATACGTTTTAAAAGCAATCATTTTCTAGCATAATGATCTGATTTTTGCTTAATGAAAAGCAATGAGATAAGTAAAAGAGTAAAGATGCCATTATTCTATAGCTACAAATGCATTCTCATCCTTTACATAGCAAACATCCTTTCTGGGATTATTTTATGTACAAAGGTAAGTCTTTAAAACAATGAAATAAAGATATGTATTTAGACGATTATAGGTGTATTAACAATAACAAAATAGATTTTACTCCCCTAAACTACAATTCAAATATTGATTATAGAACACTGGCTTAATATGTTCAGATAAATCTATAAATACAATATTAAATGTAGGATTAAAATGATCACAGTGATAAGTTCAGAAAGTGTGTATGTGACGCATAGAAACAGTGTCTCTTTTCTATGCTCTCATTACAGATATCCAATGTGTGCCAGCATCTAGCTAGACTATAAAAGGGAATAGAAAAATAACAATGTTTAATATCCCTGAATGATATGTTTTATTATTTTTAAAATCTATATTTTTAGCTAATGTGATATAGCTATTAACTAGGATGACATGATTCTAAAATGCAATCAGTGTTGATAATTATCAGCAAAGCTAAATGTTTAATCTGCATATGTACTGCTAAAGTCCTATGAGAGAGCTAGCAAGAGAGGAATTTCAGAAAATTGTAACAAAATAGAAACAAAACACAAAACAAGTCTCAGACATCCTGAAGGGTAGGCTTTGTGCACTGAGAGGAAACAAAGCTATATAATGAAGATCGTTCCTTCTGGAGGTGAGGTGATTTGTGGTTTCCATTTGTGGATTAGGGGTTTGGACTCAGAACTACTCCCCAGTTAAAGACTATTATTCCAAGTTATCTGTCTGGCCCTTATCTTTCAAGGCTGTTAATGTCATGTGAACTTCTGGCTTTACAGTTTGTGTTGTAAAACTGTATTAATTAAATCACTGCTTGACCTATTAGCTCTAGCTTCTTATTGGGTAGCTCTTACATCTTAATTTAACATACTTCTATTAATCTGTGTATTGTCACATGGCTGTGGCTTCCCAGCAAGTTTCCTTCCAGTATCTGTCTCTAGTGGGTCTACATGGCTTCTCTCTGACTCGGCCTACTCTCTCTATATATCTCTTTTAGCTCGGATTTACTCTGTTAAGCCATTGGCCTGGAAGCAGCTTCTTTATTAACCAATGGCAATAAAACATATTTATAGTATACATCACCTCCCACATCACCTCCCCTTTTCTGCGTAAATAAAAAGAAAGGTTTTAGATTTAATATAGTTAAATTACATATAACAAAACAGGTATCAAGCAAGAATTACAGTTACAACATTTATGTCTACTTTATCTTTTATTATAATTAAGGAAACTATAACTATCTATTCTTCAATTCCATCAAAGACCCCAGAAGGATATATTACCTAAGTAAACAGGAAGTGCATTGTAAGCAACTTCTAAAACTCTGGAATTGACAGGGACATCTTGCTACCTGGACAGTCACCCAAAGGGCTTCTGTAATGTTGCGGGCACCCATCTTCAGCCTGCTGGTCCGTAGTATCTGGCAGACCTTTCCATGAAGCAGGAAATTTCAAAGATAGTTCCATATATATTGGCAGTTTGCCAGTCACTTTCTTCTGTGTCCTGCAGAATGTCTGGGAGACTCATGAAGCAGGAACCCCAAAGAATTATCTCACCTTTAGGCAAGTTCAGTAGTCATTTCTCTGTTGGTCCTGCATGTCCATTTCATACAACATAACATCAAGCAGTCTAGGCAAGAACAGTTTCTTGCCCAAATGGCTAACAAATTTCATAAGGAGTCTTTTCGGTGCCCATCGTCCTCTTGAAGTAGATTGGTGCTGCCAGGAGCAGATGTGTCTCATTGTCATGAAAAATCTATGTTCTTAAAACATTTTAAATACATATTCTGTAGTCTTTGAAAGATTTGAATAATACCTATCTAACTGAAATATATCTCTATATATCTAGAAAACCTAACTGACAAGACTATACATTTGACTATTATAGATAATTAACTATTAACCTATGTTTTTAAATTATACATTACATTTTTAAAAGAGCTACACAAACACAATACCTTAATCAAGAAGAGAAATATACATAGCAAAATTGATCTTAAATTTGTAGCAATAAACCAAGATCCATACCAATGCAAAGTATTCATATGTATAGCAAGTTTGCCTTTATATCTAGCAAGCTATGTAAGATCTAAGTAGGCTGATTTGTAGGTACTGACCTGGGAAGGTAGAATCTATAGCCAAAAGATAGAAATCATCTTCAGAGCAAAACAAATAAACAAGTAACAACAACAAAACAAAACAGAAAGATACAATTAAGGACGGAGGTCACAATAGCATGCTTTGTCCCCTCATGTTCCTAAGCCTTTTGTGTATTGCCAAATTCATGCTTTTAATTATGGTCTTGCTGTATGCATATTATGTGTAGAATAAAGTTGGAGGGATTTAGAGGGAAGAACACACATGAAATATTCCAATTTGCCATGGAGACTTTCTCAATAGCTAAGATGTAGGGTGGGCAAGGCGGTGTCTTTACAAAATCTCTCTGGACCAAATGTTGCTCAGTCTTAGCATTTATTTGTGCTGTTCCATTGTTCTGAAGTATAGCAGGTTCTGCTAAAGGATTGCATCACCGATCCACAGTGGACAGCTATGTTCTTCCTCGCATGACCCGTTTCTGAGGACAGGTGATCCCGTTTCAGGTCTGAAATGGTCATCTCTTCTATCACTTGGTTAAAAGGCTTCATACCTTGGATCTCTGGCATACCCACCAGAGAAGGCATCTCCTGAGCCTCGTGAAATCAGCACACTTCTTTTCAAATTTCAAACATAAAATTACATCATATACTAAACAGAGTTTAAAGAACTCCATATCTTGTCCCACCTACTTCAGTTTCTAATTTAACATGGCAAAGATAGTCATGCCCATGGTTGGTGAGAGGGACAACTATGAGCTAAGGGACAATTCCATGTATCAGAAAGACATGTGTTGGGTATCACATACCACACTGATTTTTTTTTAAAAGAGGAAACACCTAGACTGTAATTTCTATTAAATCCAATAATTGGTATCATAGGAATTTCTTTTAAGTCTACATGTATGTTTAAATATTTCTAATAATTTCTCCCAATTATATCTTAAAATGATCAATCTTTAAGTTTCTCTAACATAGCGGAAATAAGCAACGTGTTTGAGAAATGACAACATAATTTAACTCTTCCAGGCATAAGTATTTAATTCTTCCATTAGAACATCCTGGAAAGCCACAACTCTTAGCAGTGCAAAGACTCTACCCCAGGCACATTGAATCAGCATATGTACAGTTTGGTTTGTAACATCAGTATTTCTCATAATCTTTGCTATACAATTCAAATGTTTTTGCCAAAAGTCAAATTTCTGGGTTCTCGGGTCGACTTTAGAGGGCATCTTGTCTAATCACCTGTGTTTCTTTATCCAACCCCACCATGAACAACAGCTGGATTATGCTCGTTTAAGTTGTCTGCTTCCTAGTAAAATTTCCCTGGAAGCAAAACTTTCAAGTACAGAAAAGGAGTGCTGTCCCAGCCTAGATAACCGTCGCCTTTCCCCCTCAAGAAGATTGAAACCCTGGCCATGTCCAAGGCTCCAGTGTCGGTGATAAAAGGATGTCGTTGGTTATTTTACCCTCTTCTCATTCTCAGCTGTGCATGGATGACTGTTTCCACAAACATTAATCTAACTGGAAGTGATTATACCATTCTTGTAGTCTTCATATCTGTATTGAAAGTTAGGGTTTCACGATATGCAATTGATTAATGGAAAAGCCTGGCATTTAGCACAGTTTTAACTAGTGCACACAAACAGTAATGCCCGAATACCTGGAGGGGCTTAAAAATCTGTTTGATTGCATAGTTTCTGCTTTTCTTCCCCCAAATTCTGAAAAGTCCATAGTATTATTTTATCTCATGTGTTTATCTGGCAATTTATGGATATTAGAACTAAACCCACTTTCTGTGAATATGGTCTCTGCCCTGAGCGATACCCCAGTCCCAAATTTATTCATTCATAAGAATTCTGCTATTGTGAGAAACTGTTCTTTTATTGAGAAACTAAGACAACAAAATCCTCATTGTTGTTGATTTCTGCTCCAACTTAACACATACTATAAAATAAATACTGCGTGTTATCTTATTTAACATTTTAATTAATTCTGTGAGTGGGTTTTATTGTTATACCCATTTTATACATGGGGAAGCAGACACTCAAGTTTCCTGAAGGATCTTTCTAGAAATAGGCACTGAATGAGCAACTTGTTCTCATGAAATTCCAACCTCTTGGGTTTATCTCTCACAGCTTTCCAGAATGCTAGGGCATTGAAATATCTGCACCAGATACTGAGTGGAGGATGCCAGCGTGTAGAGAAATATTATGCATCTCTGGACAACACTTGAGGGAAGTCATACAACTGAAGAGACATCATTTTAAAGTCACAGCATTTTATAAATATGTAGCACTGCCTTTCTTTGAATTTTTATCGTGTCTCTCTAGGAGAAAGAAGTGATAAGAAAATAGGAATCTTTCTAGCTGGCTGACTGGATTTATTAGAATTTACAAACTCTATGGGTGAGAGATTTTACACTTTTCACTTATCTGAACTCTCTTTTAACACTTCCACTCTGCCAACAGTTGGCTAAACTGTAAAGGAACTAAATTCACCAGACGTTTCAGCAGGGGGAGAATTGTACACAGCACACAGCTTGTCGCTGCTCGTGCAGTCCGAGACTCTACCCAAGATCCGCTTCGTGCGGGAGGGCTCCGCTAGGCCCTGAGCGAGGCAAGCATGGACAAAGAGCCCTGTCTTCCCTTCAACTTGAGGGAGACTGATTTCCCTTCAGTCAAGCACTGCAATTACTATCAGGGAACTGTGACAAGTGCGTGGAGGAAAGATTAGAAGGGACAATGACAGCGTGTATTAGGGGCCTAAGCCTCATATCAAAGTGTGTTTCCCAGAGATGGTGACATTTAAACTGAGCTCTGAACAGTAAGTAGATGTTATCTGAGTGCTAGGCTGTCTGGAAAGCTGAGGAAACTACTTTGTAAGCTATGGGTGGCTTCACAAGGGAAGCAGAGGGAATTGGAAGTTGAAAAGGTAATTCAATATTATGTGGAGAGCAAGGAAAAAGAACATTCTCGGATGTAAAATAGCATGAATCCGTATGACCTTAGCACACCTCTTTAATTCTGAGCAGAACACACACAGGCAGCCTCTTATAAGCACACACACACACACATACACACACACTTTTCTACCTTAGATTACATTCACCCAGATAAATGTCTTCCATCAAGTACTGGCCATATGTCTATGATGTCACTGATACACATGTCTTGCTTACCATTTAGTTTCTACCACCCATCCTTCACAGAGGACTAGACCAAAGTGAAAGTTAAATCTGGCTAGTGAGTGCCATGAGCTTCCTAGAGGTTGGCGGTCCATATGTGAATGCACTTTCTTCTGGGACAGACACCAGGGAGGCTCTTTAATTCATATTTAAGTTGCTGTCACTATTTAGTGAGTGAGGCTTATTAGGGATCTTGAAGATCACCAATTAACCACAGTGAGCCCCTTTCAGAAGCCAAAGTGAGTTTGCATAAGCAGTTGGCCAGTGTGGAAGGGACCTGTGTTTTGGCCTCAGCTAGTCTAAGAACTGGTCATGTGACACTGGATAAGTCAGTCATGGCAACTTTCTGAGCTCTGGTTCCTTCTCTTTACAGGGAAAATACAATGGCAAGACTCTCAATTCCTCCAAAGAGCCCTGGCAATGATGGACATACATTTGGAGACATACACTGTTGGTGTACCGTTCTGCCATTCTCCCATTTAGCATAAAGCACCTGAATGCTGAGAGTCATTTTTATTGAACATCTTAAAGATCTCTGCCTCCATTGCCTTCTTCCATGCCTGTCATATTCGTGCTTCGATCTCACTAGCAGTTACTTGCATCATCTTTCATATGGCCTGAGACCCAAAAATAGCACCAGTAACCCGGGTTTCTGGCTACAGGGTATGGATGCTAGAGTCAGCTGGTGTCTAAGTTCTGCTGTGGTACTCAACCGCTGCCTGGGAGTAAGCTCACCAAACTCAGTGTTGCCCTCCACAAAGTGAAATGATGCTGCCACCCATGGATAGAAAGGAACAGATGTGAGAACATATATGAAATAGCATGTCCAGCACTCACTGACTGTTGATGGCCTATGCTCTAATTTCTCGCTCATCTTTAATTTGCATCATTTCTAATACTGTTAGAAATACTCCAATGGAGAATTTGTTTCAGTCACTTAGTTTGAAGAGAGCATTGGAAAGTATTATTATTCCCTAAAATTAGCTTTCAAATGACGAAGATAAGATTCAGGTCCAAGTCTTTTCTCCTCCATCTTGATTCATTTTCTTGTTAAAAACTGTAGATCAGATCTTTTCCCATTCTGTAGGCTGCCGTTTTGTCTTGTTGACAGTGTCTTTTGCTTTACAGAAGCTTTTCATTTTGAGGAGGTCCCATTTATTAATTGTTTCTCTCAGTGTCTGTGCTGCTAGGGTAATATTTAGGAGGTGGTCTCCTGTGCCAATGTGTTCAAGTGTACTTCCCACTTTCTCTTCTGAGGTTCATTGTGGCTGATTTTATGTTGAGGTCTTTAATCTATTTGGACTTGAGTTTTGTTCACGGTGATAGATATGGATCTATTTTCATTCTTCTACATGTTGATATCCAGTTATGCCAGCACCATTTGTTAAATATGCTTTCTTTTTTTCCATTTGATATTTTTTTGCTTCTTTGTCAAAAATCAGGTGTTTGAAAGTGTGTGAACTAATATCCAGGTCTTTGATTAGGTTCCATTGGTCCTCCTGTCTGTTTTTATGCCAATTCCAGGTTGTTTTCAGTGCTGTAGCTCTGTAGCAGAGTTTATAGTCAGGGATTATGATGCCTCCAGAGGTCTGATCTCCAACATATACAAAGAACTCAAGAAATTGGTCATTGAAAAAACAAATAATCCCATAAAAAATGGAGTACAAATCTAAACAGAGAACTCTCAACAGAGGAATCTAAAATGGCTGAAAGACACTTAAGGAAATGTTCAACATCCTTAGCCATCAGAGAAATGCAAATCAAAACAATTCTGAGATTCCATTTTACATCTGTAATAAGGGCCAAGATCAAAAACACTGATGAGAACTTATACTGGAGAGGATGTGGGGTAAAGGAAACACTCCTGCATTGCTGGTGGGAGTGCAAGCTGGTATAGCCCTCTTGGATATCAGTATGGTGATTTCTCAGAAAATTAGGAAAAAGCTTTCCTCAAGACCCAGTAATACCACTTTTGGGTATATATCCAAAGGATGCTCATTCATGCTACAAGGACATGCGCTCAACTATGTCTATAGCAGGACTGTTTGTCATAGCCAGAACCTGGAAACAACCTAAATGCCCCTTGACAGAAGAATGGGTAAGGAAAATGTGGTACATTTACACAATGGAGTACTACATAGCAGAAAAAAATAACGACATCTTGAAATTTGCAGGCAAACGGATGGAGCTAGAAATCATCATATTGAGTGAGGTAACCCAGACCCAGAAAGACAATTATTATATGTACTTATAAGTGGTTTTTAAACATTAAGTAAAGAAAACCAGCCTCCAAATCACAATCCCAGAGAACCTAGACATCAATGAGGACCCTAAAAGAGACAATGATGGATCTAATCTACATGGGTAGTTAAAAAAAAAAAAAAAAAAAAGATCTCCAGAGTAAATTGGTAGCATGGGACCATGGGAGAGGGTTGAAGGGGAGGGGAGAGGAAGGAAGGGGAGCAGAGAAAAATGTAGAGCGCAATAAAATCAATAAAATAAGAAACTGTAGAGCAGTCATGGCAACCTGATGCTTGGCAGCTCACCCCACCAAAAGACAGACCCTTCCTTCCTGTGCCACCTGCCCTGCTCACCACACCTTGAGACCCAGATAGAGAACAGGTTGAGTGATTCTGATTTAGTTTGCAAAGGAGAGAAGAATTTCAGGCCTTGGGAAAGATGTGATTTACCAATCAGCTCCATCCCCCAACAAGTCAAGAAACAATAGGGAGATAGTCTTTCACAGCAAGAACAACAACAACAAAAACTTAAAGCCCTAAACTTCCAGAGAGGCCCTGAGGACTTCAAATCTGAATCAATTAGGCTTAGAAAGAAGTTGGTTTCAAATTAACCTTTGGAAAGTTGAGACTAACTCAATAAATATCAATAAATATCCCCTGATTTTTATGTCTGATGTATCATATTAGATTAAAACTTGTAAACCCCCCACCCTAGAAACTTCCAAAACAGCAAAAGTCACCTAAGAGCTTGGTGACTTACACCCTGATGCAGCTCACTCGAGAACCAAAAACCCTAAGAGGTCCATTTAGCAGGTCCAATATCAAAAACACCTCCAGAGCTAATCCAATGCTCTAAAGGATGGCTTAAGCCATCGGAGATCATGCACTGGCTATTGGAAACTCCAGATTGTGGAAAAGTTACAAATTCAACTTGCTAAGGTTAAACTGTACATGGGGGCTCTTCATCTACACAAGGAAGTAATGGGAAAAAACTAGGGGAAAAAAAGATGTGCTCCCTCAGATTCGGGAGAACATTCAACAAGTAAGTCATCCTAGAAAGAACATGTGCCACCCCTGCTTGGACAAAGCAGAGCACAAACAAGGATTCACCCATCTAAAACCGCTTCAGCCTGGAAATGGAGGGTTGAGTTCTGCAAGGGCAGCTGTGGGTCCAGACCTTCTTCATGGCCTTGTGTATTCTACCTCGGTCTCCAGTGTCTACTCAGCTTTAAAAGGACTTCTAACCCCCATGTTCCCGAAACTCTTTCATCCATCCTCACTTCTAGGCCCTTGAAAGGAGGTTTTGAATATACAGTCAGGCTTGCCTTTGTCTCTTACTCATGCAGTATATGCTTCGCTTACATTACTATTTTAATTTTCTTCCATTTACGGGGACCCTCCAGAATCACAACAGAGGAATTTCAGTACTCTTCATAGCCTGACAGAATCAAATTATTTTCTTTTTCTTTTTCTTTTTTCTTTTCTTTTCTTTTCTTTCTTTTTTTCTTTCCTTCCTTTCTTCTTTTCATTCTTTCTTCTTTTTTTCTTTTTTGAGACAGGGATTCTGTGTAGCCCTGGCTGTCTTAGAACTTGCTTTATATATCAGGCTGGCCTCAAACTCACAGAGATCTACCCACCTGTCTCTACCTCACAAACACTGGGATTAGGGCATGTACCACCATTGTTCAGCTAAACAGAAATTTCTTATATAAACCCCTTTGGTATTTGTAACTGTTAAATAGCACCAACTGGACAGAAAAGTCTGAGCCCAAAGGTTCTCTTGAAATGTGATATAAGAAGAATGGCAAAAATAATAAATGGGCAGTAAGAAAAGTTATCAACAGCATTGACTAAAACTTACCCTAGGCTCTCTCAAAATGCTTCATAAATACTTGATCATTTACTATTGACATTGATTATAAGGGAGATATATTATTCTTCTCTTTTTCCTTTTTGGGAAACTGAGTCCTAGGGAGTTTATAAAACCTGGTGGAGCAATACTCTGGTAACACGAGAGAATTAAAGGTAGATTTAATTAATTAATTGTAAAAGCTTTGTTCTCTGAACTCCATCATCAGAGATGGGAATAGATAATGGTCCCCTAGTTTGTCTTGCTAATAAACATAATTCTAATCTCTATTTTAAAAATATTTTGTTTTTCACAAATTTTATGGTTTTGGCAGTTCTTCATAATCTGTTGATTTCATTGGTTAATCAATAAAGAAACTGCTTGGTCTGATAGGTTAGAACAGAGGTGGGTGGAGTAAACAGAATAGAATGCTGGGAGGAAGAGGAAGTTAGGCAGACGCCATGCCTCTGCTCTCCAGGGTAGATGCAATGCAGCCAGCCACCAGGTCAGACATGCTGAATCTTTTCCCGGTAAGCGCACCTTGTGGTGCTACACAGATTATTAGAAATGGGCTAAAGCAAGATATGAGAGTTAGCCAGTAAGAGGCTAGAGCTAATGGGCCAAGGCAGTTTCTTTATTAGCCAATGACCTTCCTCCATCAGAACCCGGAGCCTCATACATGCCAAGGACATGCTCTATCACTCAGTTACATGCCAAGCTCCATGTGTGAACTTTTTATTTGGATTTTTAATTCAAATTGGATACAAAAGTTAACAAAATATTTTACCAGATGTCATACTTACATGTAGAAGGTGACTGAGCGATTGTGTGATGTGAAGCAAATCTCAAAACTAAGAGCAGCATCACAGGGTTGCTATAGTCTTAAAATAAGGAAGTAACTGTGCACGCTTTGGCCAGGGGAGATCCTTACTATGTTTTGTGAAGACTGATAGGAAAACCAACCTTTCATTCACAAAAGTGAGTTTGCTGTATGCATGGGCTGTGTTGTCCATTGCATCATTGTGTGTCTACAGTCAACTACGCAGTATGCAGTGAGCTTATGTGTACTTAAGTCTGAATTCTGTGTTTTTCTTCTCCAGCCTTTTCCTTGCTCTGACAAAACACTTGACAGAACCAACCGAAGGAAAGAAAGATTGGTTTTAGCTCACAGAGGTGCCAGCCCCCAATGGTGGACATGCGAAGCTCACATCACTATGTCCTGGAAGTGGAGTAAGCATGGCCATGCTGATGAGCTTGGTCCTTTACTGTGTCTGGGCACCTCTCCTGTGCGATGCTGCTGCCCACCAAACATGACTCTCTTAATCAATCCTTGCTAAAAATGCCCTCACAGACATACCTAGAGGGAGCTTGCCTAATCTAGCTATTTCTCACTCCAGTCAGTTTGGCAATCAAAATTAACCCATCACAGGGTGTATCAGTCATTCCTTTTTATTCCGATATAATTTATGTCAGACATGCATAATAATAGGCACTACTTTACATTCCGCAGCGAGATGGTTCTCCAAGTAAACAAGGTAATATCAATTATTCAGATATTTCTAAAAACGACTTGAAGTGATAATTTCAATAAAATCAGCACACCTTTATCACATTGTAAAAAATAATTACAAAGAAATACAGAGCTATAAACAACAATATTTATATAATTTATGACATTTCTGATACTCTTTTAAGAACATCACATACATTAGCATGCTTAGTCCTCAAAGAGCATGGTTTATTATTAGCCTCTTTATAGATACAGAAAATGAAGGAGTAATCAGTATATGGTCTCATAGCTCATTAAAGAGCACAGCTGGCTTGGAAAGTCAGACATATCAAGCTTTAAAAATGTAACGACATTAGAGCTGGTGAGATGGCTCAGTGTACAGAAGTGCTTGCTGGGCAAGTTGGATGACCTGAGTTTAGATTGCCAGAGCTCCCACAAAAGCTGGGCACAGTGGCACAGACATCTCTAGTTCCAGCACCCTCCTATGAGAAGGGAATTGTGGAGACGGGAGAATTTCTAGACGCTCATGGATCAGCTCACCAGGGTTATCAGCAAGAAGGCCCTGAAGGTTGTCCTCTGACACGCCAACATGTACTTTGACATTCCTGTGTTCACATGCATATATGTGAGCAAGCATATATATCTATATCTATATATATCTATATATAGATATATATATCTATATATACCACCCATCCACACCACACACACACACACACACACACACACACACACACACACACACACACCACATACACACAAGCAAATAAAAAGACGTCAGTAACTACTTTGTCATATCTTTGTTGGAGGATTAACCTATAACCTCTGTCTTAAAGGAAGGAAGGGCTACTCCCTCTGATTAGGATGAAACAAAGTGAGGGAAATAAGGGCATGAAAAGAGGAAGGGATGGATTATTGAAGACTGAGAGATATTTTAGTTTAAATTCAGTTAAAATAAAGGGCTGCTGCTCCAAAGTCAAGTCCTAGCCCAGCCCCTCTTAAAATTCATTCTATTCTGAGATGGTGTCTCATTACATGGTCTCCAAATTGTTTGGCTGCCTCTGTCGCCACTGAGCTGAGATTCCAGCTGTGTTCTGCTGTGCCTGACTCTCCAGTTTAGATTTTACTCTTACTGTCTAGTTAGAGGTAACTATGGAGGGGTAAGTTATACCACACTCTTTTTCAAAGTGAAATCTTTATTGAAAATGAAAAGAAGGTGAGGAAGAGGAGGAAAGGAAAGATGAGAAGGAAGAAACAAATAAATAAATGGCAAAGAAGGGGAACGAAAGGACAAAGGGGGAAAAAGAAGGGGATGCAAACATGTAAAGGAAAACACACAATCACATAATCAAAGAGCAAAACCCATGTCTTAAAATCACTTTTTATTTATTGATGTCCCTAAGGAGAATCTTCTACAGGATGGTGTTCTTGCAGGAAGGACCCCAGGGGAGCTTGTTAAGGCATACCAATAGGACCAGCTCACAGGAGTTGTAGGCCCACGAGAGAATGAGCATTGGAATTAGTGCTGCCAACCTGAGCTGCCTTCACCACCAATCCAAACAGCACACACAGAGAGGGAGCTGCAATGGAGAAGTAAGAGCTGGGATTCTACCTTTTAGTTCATTCTTTAACCAGTGTGGCCCTGAACATCTCTGGCAGGTAACATGATGACCTAACCCAAAGGTTCAGTTCTCAGTACAATGGTCCATAGTTCTGACAGATACCTAACTGAGAAACTGGCTTGTTTATACAACAGATGGCAATAAAGTTCCAGAGGATAATAGCAGGGCAGAAAGTGGCTGCTGTTCTACACACCAGGGGCGACAGCAGACATGTTCGGCCTTCTCAATGGGAGGCACACTTTTTTTTACAGATGGTGACCAAGTAGCATGGAAGGAAATCACCACTGAAAACTCATTTGGAGATGTGTGGCCACCTTTCTGCCTGATGCAGCTAATGAAAATTTCACTAGAGGAATATTTTGTTTTAAGAAAATTCAAACTGTAGAATACCTTCATGGACTCTTGCCTGGCCCCCTCTCCTGTGTTAGAAATGAGCAATCTGAGACCTAGAATGAAGATATATCTTAACTCAGCTCTCATGCCCACATGTATATCCCCATTTGGGGATCTTATGACATGCATGTGTTTTACACACACTGTAGGAATTATTGGCAGAACCACAAATTCTTCAGATAAAGAAATTTTCATTGCAGACCAGGTTGACATTACCTCCCTACATGGCTTTGATCAAGTTAGATGCCTGGCGCTGTGATTTCAGGAGTCAATTACCCTCTTTGACACTTGCGTTTCTGCGGTTTAAAGTGAGGGGGCACTGCGTAGCTCCGCTGTTTTGAGACACTTAAATCAAGGGAGAGTCAGAGGTGCAAGGCAATAGTTTCCTCCCTAATAAGCAGTCAGAACTAAACGCCTCTGAAAGGGAAGTCTCCGAGGATCTCTCTCCACACACCTACACAGAAGAACACAGAGCTCCTGGCTAAGTCCTAGGGCGTGACAGGTGAGGACAGATACCTACAGCTCTCTGGATATCAGTTTCCATCAGTTTCCTTTCCAAGGCCAGTGGCCATAAACTTTTGAAGGATTGAACCCTATCGGCAGCCACATCTCTCCTCCACAACAGAGCACAGCAGATAAGGGCTCTTAAATTTTGAAAGAATGAGGCAGGAAGTCCTTTCAGAGTCGGAGGACACAGGACAGCTGTTCCCAGGCACAGGGGCGGTGTCACCCAAACACTCAGGGTCAGGACTGCCTCTACACTGCCTTCTTTAAAGCAAGAAGCATCTGTTTGTGCCTGAGGAGCCTTCCTCAGGCACCAAAGCACGGGAATAAATCTGCCAGATCTTAGGGATGATCATACCCTCTACTCTCATTCACCCAGGGCAGTTCTGAAGTTTGTGACCTGACAGTGGGAGATGGGCTTGAATTATATCCCCTCTTCTTGGTCTCAAATTACTCATCACCAACATGTGTGTGTGAGCCAGGGGAATTGAACAGGCTTGGCTGGGAGATGTTTTAGACTCGGAAGGCTTTGCTTTTAGTGAAACTTTCTTAAATCTAAAGTACCTCCTGAAATACTATTCTTCTGATCTTTTGTTTGTCTTTTCTTTTCGGGTGTGTGTGTGGGGGGTGGTTCAGTGAACTTTATTGATGGTATTTAAGAGAGCAGCACTCCCTAAGCACCTCACTTTCTTCTGGGGGTCTGGGATGAAAACTGTGAGGGGAGATGCCCATTATCAGAGGCTGAATCGGAAGGGCCTCTTTCTTGCTTTCATGTTCTTAGTGGGGTGGGTGGCCCAGGGCTTCTTACTCCCCAGAGGTCATGTAGGCCATGAGGTTCACCACCCTGTTGCTCTAACCATAATCATTGTCATGCCAGGAAGTGAGCTTTACGAAGTGGTCACTGAGAGTGATGCCAGCCCCAACATCTAAGGTGAAAGAGAGAAAGGCACTGTTTAAAGTCACAGGAGACAACCTTGTCTTCAGTGTAGCTCAAGATGGTAGCTCACGATGCTCTTTAGTCGATCCTCGAATGCCTGCTTTAGCACTTTCTTGATGTCATCCTACTTGGCAGCTTTCTCCCGGCTGTGACATATCAGATCCATGACAGACACATTGGGGGTAGCAGCGTAGAAGGCCATGCCCGTGAACTTCCCTTTCAGCTCTGGAATGACCTTGATCACAGTCTCAGCAGCACTAGTGGCTATGAGGATGATGTTCTGGGTAGCCCCATGCCCATCATACCACAGTTTCCTAGAGGGGCAGTCCACAGTCTTCTGAGTGGCAGTGATGGCCATGGACTGTGGTCATGAGTTCTTCCATGAAGCTGTCATGGATGACCTTGGCCTAGAGGGTGGCTGGTGAGGGGTGGGAGGGGCGGAGGGGGTTTAAGCAGTTGCTGCTACAGGCAGCATGGATGACAATCTTGAGTGAGTTGTCGTACTTTCTGTAGTCCACACCCATCACAAACATGGGACATCAGCAGAAGGGGCAGAGATGATGACACTTTTGCTCCCACCTTTCAGGTGACCTGGTCTTATTCATGGTGGTGAAGATACCAGTAGACTCCAAGAAATACTCAGCAATAGCATCACTTCATTTGAAGTTGGAGGGATTTCACTCCTGGATGATAGTGATAGTCTTTCCACTGATTGACAAGCTTTCCATCCTCGGCCTTGACTGTGATGTTGAACTTGCCATGGGTAGAGTCATACTGAAACATGTATACCATGTAGTGGAGGTAAGTCAGGGCTCATTGATGGCAATGATATCCACTTTGCCAGACACATATATATTATATAATATTTATTTTCTATTTTATTATATAATATATATGTAATATGTATATTTTGTTCTATACAATACTATATGTTTAATATTGTGGTGGTTTGAAAGAAAATGGCCCCCAAGGGAAGTGGCACTATTAGGAGGTGTGGCCTTGTTGGAAGAAGTGTGTCATTGTGGGGGTGGGCTTTAAGGTCTTTTTCTCAAGCTTCATTCAGTGTGACAATCAGTTGACTTCTTATTGCCTATCAGATGAAGGACTCTCAGCTACTCTAGTACCACATCTGCCTGTGCTCCACTGTGCCTCCCGCCATGATAATAACGGACTGAACCTGAAACTGTAACGGAGCCCCTCAATGAAATGTTTGCCGTGGTTATGGTGTGTCTTCTCAGCAATAGAAATAACAAAGACAAAAATATTTATGGACCATGGAGATGGAGCCTGGTATGGAACTCAGTGCACACTCCTGCTGCCTTCCTTTCCTTTCCTACGATCGTGAGTCCTAGCCAAGCATTTTCTTTCCTTGCCCTTTCTCAAAAATTCAAACAATTGAAAAAACTTCTCTCTCTTCATTTTGTAGGATCAGAAACTCAGGATGGATATGCAAGGAGCCAGCATAGCTGGGGGTAGCGCCAGGGCTCTGGTTATGCTGCTCTGCCCTCTTTCTTCTTCATCTCCCAGGTAGTCTTTCTACTGCTGGGCTTGCTGTTTTGTGAGGAGTTCTCAAACTATGGGTCATGACCCCATGGGGGTCTACTGACCCTTTCACAAGGATTGCCTTAGGCCATCTGCATAGCAGAGATTTACAATAGGATTCCTAAAGGCAGCAACATTGCAGTTCTGAAGCAGCAAGGAAGGAGGTGGTCACGACAACATGAGAAACTGTATTAAGGAGCTGCAGTGTTAGGAAGGTGGGGGAAACACTGACATATTTGCTGCTTGATTCTTCATTTTTGTCCTTTAAGGATGAGGTGAATGAGAAGATCCTACTTTAAACAATTGTACCACACTTTCCGTTCTGTAGAAAAGTCACCTGAGAAAGCAATTTCTTCTTTGTTCTCCTTCCCAGCCCTCCTCTTTTCTCCCATGAGCACGTGTTTATGGAGGATGAACTAGGAGACATAGTAGAAGTAGATGAAATGCCCACGCCTTACTGCACTTCACAGGAAGTGAAGCACTCCAGGAAGGTTGCAGTGCATGCAATGCGAATGCCCAAGAGCTAGGAAACTGTGAAGTCAGGCCTTAGGGGACAGAAGCTGGGCCTAGAGGAGAGGGGCCTGATGACCGAGAATGACATTGCTAGAACTTTTCAAAACAAAGTAAGTCAAAACCAAGGAGATAAAGACACAAGGAGGCTAAGCCCCATATCCCCAGCCCATCGACTTTACAACACTAACTCTTCTAAGCATGGACAGTTCTCATTAACCCTTTTCTCCACCCATTTTCTTTCAAGCTACTCCCCTTTAAGAAAGTCCCTAATCCCTGGGATAATCTATCAACCTACTTATTCTGTCATTCTTTTTTTTTTTTTTTTTTTTTTATTTTTCGAGACAGGGTTTCTCCGTAGCTTTGGAGCCTGTCCTGGAACTCCCTTTGTAGACCAGGCTGGCCTCGAACTCACAGAGATCCGCCTGCCTCTGCCTCCCGAGTGCTGGGATTAAAGGCGTGCGCCACCACCGCCCGGCTATTCTGTCATTCTTTATTGGCCACATTTAAAAAATAACCTCATATGTTGGGGGGAAATGTCTGATTTTTCACCAGAGCCCATTTGACTTTTCCTGTTTCCAGTTTCCCTGGCTCTGTCACATTTTGTTGTCATTTTATTATCTCAATATTAGTCTATCGCAATTTAGCTGTTTATTTATTTCTATCACATACTCACTATATATATGTACATATATATTCTCTCACTATAAAAATGTAAAAGTCACAAATCACATGCAAGATAAAAGTTACCCTTTTATCTATCCTTCCTTCCTTCTTCTCAGAATCAGCACCATTAATAATTTTTATCTTTATACAGCTATATACTTCTATTCCCAAAATAGTTACACTTCTTCTTGTCATCCATAAAATGTCAGTTTATTCTAATCTATTCTCACTTGTTACTCTCACTTTCCAAAACATGAATGGACCCACAGTTCTCAAAATTCTGCTCTACTCACACCACCCTATCTGCATGATTGTCTCCATCTCTAATATCCCCATTTTAAGCTTTTAAAGCTTTGCAGTTTAGACTTAGTCATTCTACGAGCTCCACCCTCTGGTCACTACAACATTTATAACATGTATTGAAATCAATCGTGTCTTCTCCTGACAGGATCGTCAGTTTTTTAAACACAGTGAGTGTACTGAGCTCACTCTTTCTGCACACAGCACACTGCCTAGCTTACCAGAATTCTCAAGTGAGTATCGACTTGCTAAAGGAAAGAATAAAGGATGCAGTGAAAGTTTCTTCTGGGAAATCCCGTGCCATGAGCTTTATACAGAATCTATATCATGTGGGTTCTGTTTGCTAGTTCCGGCCATACGGCCATCATAGTGATAATTTCCCCTACCGTCTCCATGTAGTCGCTGAAGCTGCAAATGGCTCGGTTGTAATCAAATCTCCAAACTTTGAATGTAAAACTTGGTGCAGCCCATTTTTCATCCTAGGTGACGCGTCTACATTCTGTGGATAGCCTTCTGATGAGAACACTGCACGCTTTAGCAGGTTGAGAACAGGTGCCGAGTTGTTCTTACTCCAGGTCATGCAAGACAGAGATTCTACAAATTCAGAAGCACTGAGCAGGGGCTCATGACTGGCAGGCTACCACGATGACTTCATGTTCAAGTGTAAAGTGGAGACCGAGTTCCCGACAAAGGAACAGAAGATGAAGTCATCGTCTTGGCTTTGTTTGGAAACTCGAATTGTTCAGCGCTATAGTGGGACATTCAATATGCCGAATATGATAGGGGCTGGAACTGACTCACCGGAAACTAAGAAAGAAATGAAGCTCTCGTTTTTCAGAAATAGCATGTGTTCCTGCTGCCTACTGTGTGTCTGCCACCCTGGCATCTCGTCCTTCAGCAAGTGGGTCGTTAAATATGTGTTTCCAAGAGGGAATGAATAGATGAAGTGTGTGCTATAGCATATTACAAAACAACCACATCTGCAGTAGGGGTTCCGCAGGGCAGCAAAGAGTATTGGATCTGGCTTCATTTGGGCTCTAACGCTTTCAGGACAAAGGCCTTGGGTGTCTTATGTAGGGGCTCCAGTTTTTTCATTTGTATATGGGGATGGTAATAGTGTCTCTCTTGTGAAGCTGTTGCTAAATTTAAATGAGGAGATACATAGAAAGCACTTACTGCAGGCCCTACCTCGTAGCTGTCTAATGTATATTAGAAACTCTTGTTCTTTTAGGTACTACCCTTGTGATCATTAAAAGTTTTATTCACGGACTAACACAAATCTGGGCTTATACCTCACATTTACGATTGACTAGCTACATAGGCAATTTAGGTGCTACTTCTGTTTTGTCATCTGGGCAATAGAGACTATAGCAGCATCAAATGTAAGATAGCACATGGGAAGGGCCTAACGTGGTTCCTGATGAATTGAAGGGCTTCGCGGTATCATTTACAGTCCGCCAGGAGGCATCCCATCAGCAGGTTTGCAGGGGCTCACACTCCCTTTAAGACTCTCAGTCAAGGGCACAATGCAGGTTCAGAGGCTTGGGCACGGGGGAAGCAGTGGTGTCTGTGTGCCTTTGAATAGGAAATTGCAGAGCAGAAGGGGGAATAGATTAGCTAAAAGCCGCAGAGGATAATTTGTCATTGATTTTCTTGGGTCGTCTTTGGCTTTATAAATAATGCTTCCGTGAATCGCACCACAAATAGTCTCTACCCTGTTCCATCTTTGAGGCAGATTCCAGGAAATAAAACTTCTGAACAATCAATGTGTTCGGGGAGGAACAACTCAAGGCTGGGCACATGCCAAGAAAGCTCACCTCCCCTGGTGGGTGAAGTTTTCCTTTGGGATGATGCAACAATGTAAAACTCTATAACTCTACACAGCAATTGAAATTAACAGTTAAAAAAGAAAATAAAGGTACCAATTTATCTATCAGACGATGACAGGTTGCTTTGAGTTTTGCTCTCTTCAATGGCTGGGAAAAAAAAATGAGTGTTTTGTATATGCTTTTGGCACGGGTATTCTTTCTTTGAGGAATTACTTATTAATGGTCTCTGTGAATTTTCCTGGGCCCTGAGATCTTGTGTTTTGCATTGTTGTGTGCTAATAATATATGTACAATGTATTGACCCTCTGTCATGGATTGAATATTTTCCCAGTATTCTTAATTTCTATATGATGGTATTATTTCAATTTCTAGGCAGATAGAATTTTGCAAACTGGATCAGTAGGTCTCATGTCTATGGCTTTCCCCTTTGTCTTTATACTTAGTGAAGATTTCAAACTTGTTAAATGTACCTGTATAGCTAGTAGGTTCTTTTCTTCATTTGCTTCTTTTCTTCTCACCTGCACTGAGCACTAAATATCTCTCCACAACACTCTGAGTTGCAGCGTCAAACATTAAAACCCACCCCTGGGATTCTTATGATATTGTATTTTTTGAATGGGTGGGTGGGGGTCTATGGCTGTATTCATACTATTGCATAATGTTATCATGAAGATGTTCTATGTCTCAGGATCTGATAGTAAAAATCTAACTTTTGATTTTCAATTTTTTTCTGGGACATTTATTTCTCTTGATCTCTTTTAACCATCAAATTCTAGAAACAAAATAAATTCTACTGGAGCTTTAGCTGGACTCCCACGCCACCAGCACCATTCAGAGAGTTGACAACTTTATGCTATCAGAAAATGATTTCCCCCTGAATTTACTGAAGTCCCCACACAATTCTGTGTGGAGAGTTTGGATTTTTCCACAGAGAGCTGATAGTTTTAATTATTGCTAATTCATATTCTTGTTGTTGCTCTAAATAAGCTATCTCTCAAGAACTATTTCATGTGATTTTGCTAATATCTGGGAATTCTATCAATGTCTAAATATTTAGCATTTTTACCTACCTAATTACAAACTTTAAAATTCATGCAAATGGGTATAATGTTAGCAAAATGCAGAAGCAGTAGAGTCTGGGTCTCATTTCTCTCACAACCTGAACAACTCTTCATGCGGAAAACTCTCTTCAGAAACTAAAACATTCCAGATGAGAGAGGACAGCTACTGAATGCAGTTGACAAGTTAGAAAAATGCATTTGAGAGGTTCAGAGGGCAGTTTCACAATGCCTGTGTCTCCCATTCCCCAAGCAAGGCCAGGGCAGTGTGGAAAGTTACACCATCCATTTAAGGGAATGGGAGTAAGGTTATAAACTCAGCTTTGCTGTGGACCTAAGTACCCGGCCTGCTCTAGTACACCCTAGCACTATGCAGCTCCCAGATCTTTAGAACACAGGCTCTTGAAAGAGGGTCTCCAATACTAACACAAGACAGTGTTGGCTATACAAGTTATGTTTAAGGGCCAAGCACAGGCTGAAAGCCCTGGACTCAGGCCCCACTAGAGTCTTAGTACACAGGCCCCATGTCTACCTTCACAGACATTATCACCAGTCCACTCCACTGGACCAAAGTTCCAAGCCAGTCATTAGAGAACTAAGATAGAAGCCTGGCTCTTGGACTTAAGCCTCTAGGTCTGCCACTGAAAAGTCAGACATCAGGAAAATCCTTGTGAACTCAGTACCTCATGCAAGCATCAAGAGCGTCGTCTACTGAAGATTCCAGTAACAAGCCCAACACAGATCCGTGTTCACCTACTTAGACTCTCTGGCTGGACTGAATGGTAGCAAGGTTTTCTTTGTTAAAGCTATCCCATCAAAGAGGGAGGGAAGGCTTACTTACTCAACAGTGCAGGCACTGACAAAGATTCCAGGGATCATAACCATAAAACTTGATACCACATAAGGACTAAAACAAAATAAATGTGCTTGATAGAGAAAGGAAGGGAGGAAGGAGAAAGGGAGAGGGAAGAGAAGAGAGGGAGAGAGAGAGAGAGAGAGAGAGAGAGAGAGAGAGAGAGAGAAGAAATGAGAGAGGAAAAGGGGGCTCATATAAATATGTACTGTTTCCAAAGAATTCAAGATCCTCAATAAAGTTCTAGCAAAGGAAATATAAGAGAACATTAAAAAGAACATTTTACATGACAAACAGGAGAGATATTTGACAATATACAATATCCTCTGATGATAAAAATGGCAACAAATTTGTTATGGAGGGAAATCTTTTTTCTACATAATGAAATCTTAGACACCGCAAGAGCACAAATCCTAAAATACTAAGACAGAAGCAAAAACTCTATTTTCTTTCTTTCTTTCTTTCTTCTTCTTCTTCTTTTTTTTTTTTTTTAAAGATAAGGTAGTTCAGAACTGGAGGGATGACCCCACAGTTAAGAGTGCTGACTTCTTTTTTCAGAAGACCTGGGTTCCTTCCCCAGCATGGCAGCTCACAAGTGTTTGTTACTCCAGTTCCAGGGGATCCAACATTCTCACACAGACATACACTGCAGGCAAAACACCAACTCACTTCAAAGAAAGAGAAAGTAAGAAAGATAGGACAGCTCTTACGTGTGAAGAAGAAAATGAATACCCAGATGAAGCTCAAATAAACCCAAGCACACTAAATATGAGATGTTCGCTGGTATATGTGATGATCAAAGCAGGCAAAGAGATACAGTGACATTTGAAGGATGCAGAAGAAAATTTGAACAGAACTAGAAAAGTTGGCATCCCTTTCCTGTTCCACCTGTAAAGAAAAAGTTTTGAATGTGCAGCTAACCTCTTAGGATCTGTGCATCTGCAATGTGTGAGCCCTTATTAGGTTAAAGAATTCTCCCCCTTAAACATTTTTATCACCAGAAGACACCATCTACTGTCAAATGCTTTCTCTTCCATTGCTCATATGCATTATTCTTTGTGCTGTGCTCTTATATTTGCTTTGCCAGAATTTTGTTCAGCATTTCTGCAGCCCTACTCATCAAACATATCAAGTCCTCATTTTCTTTATTTTTAAAGTATCTTTGGAGTTATTAGCATAATACTGGTCTACAACTGTGAACTATCTAAAAAAAAATCAGTGGTTTTATTTATTCTTTTCTGATTCATGTTTCTTTTATTTCTTTAGACTTTTGAGGAGTGAGCCTAGTAAATTCCTCTAGTCTTAACTGACAGTGGGACATTACCCCAGGAGGGACTGGAGAGATGCTGGAAGAGATTCCTAGGCAAGAATGAGGATCTGAGTTTGTATCCTCAGAACATAAAAGCCAGGCATAGGAGTACGCATGCATCCCATCTACAGTCCCAATGGTTTTATGGGGAGGTGGGAGGAGGCGAGAGAATATGCAATATACAGATCCTGAGGAACAAGTTAGCCTGGCACATGCAGTGACATACGACAGAGAGACTATGCCACAAAACAAGGTGCAAGGTGAAACCATTGACTGGAGTTGCCCTCTGACCTTCATACATTTTCCAGAATCTCCCCTCCTACAAGTTCCAGTTCAGGTTTTTGTTTCTTTCTTTGTCTTTGCTTGCTTTTTGTTCACTTGATATAAACCTTCACATGTCTGGGAAGACAGATTAACCTAGAATGAAGGTATCTTCTTAATTGATGGATATGGGAGGTCTTGGCTCATGGTGGGTGGTGTTACCTTTGAGCCAGCTATGAGGAATAAGTCAGGAAGCAGTATTTCCCCCATGACGTCTGCTTCGGTTCCTGCCTCAACTGCCTACCCTGACATCCCCCATGATGGACTGGGACTGGAACATGTAATCTAAAAGAAACCTTTTCCTCCACAACTTGATTTGGATATTTTATGACATCAATAGAAACCCTAAGACTGCCACTCCCCCTACAAATAAATAAACACTGTTCCAAAAGCTGGTGTAGATACAGGCAGAGCGCTACAGAAAAACCTGGTTGAAAATCGAGGGAATGTTTATTTGGTTGTTTGGTTGGTTGGTTTTTCTAGACAGGGTTTCTCTGTAGCTTTGGAGCCTGTCCTGGAATTAGCTCTTGTAGACCAGGCTGGCCTTGAACTCACAGAGATCTGCCTGCCTCTGCCTCTTGAGTGCTGGGATTAAAGGCGTGCACAATCACCATTCTGCCAAGAATCTGGGAAATGTTTCTCGCCTTAAAGTCAAGTGAGCTGATAGAAAAAAAAAAAAAAAAGAAAAAGAAAACATGCCCAATTTGCATCTGTGTTGTATAACGATGATGTCAGGTTATATTCTTTAAATGTAATAGTAAAATTGTATTTGGGTGTCACTAGGAAGCAAGACCTCTGAAATGACTGGCTCATGACAGCTTTGACGTCCTAAAGAAAGACCTCTTGTGAAGAAGGTGACTCTTTTCATGTATCAGTACCGAACACAACTGCCTCCCTTCACCATGAACGAGGAAGAAGATGCTCAGTAGGCATCTAGTCTTCCAGACTCCAGAAGTATGAGAAATAAAATTTCTACTGCCAGGAAGCTGCCTAGTTTATGAATTTATGAAAATAGTTAGAAGTTTTTCAGACTTCGTTATTCTCGTCCCAGGATTAGTAGACTGAATAAAATGGAGTCTAGTTTTAGACTTGGTATACTAGATTCTTTTTATTTTTTTTATATTATTATTATTTCATTTTGTTTTTTAAGACATGCTATTCCCTAGGTAGGTCTTGAACTTGTGACTCTCCTGTTTCTGCCTCTGCAGTGGATGGATTCCAAGAGTGTGTCACCATGACTGTCATCTATCAGATTGGCCTGTGGCTATGTTTGTGGCATTTTTTTTTTTTGATTAATGATGGATGTGGGAGAGTCCAGCCTCTGTGGGTGATACTACCCCTGAGCAGGTGGTCCTTGTTGGTATTAGAAAGCAGGCTGAGGATGCCATGAAGAGCAAGCCAGTGAACAGCACTCCTCTATGGTCTCTGCCTAAAACTTGCTGCTTCAACTTTTGCCTGGCTTCCCTAGACAATGGACTGCAACTTACAAATTGAAATAAACCCTTTCCTCTCCAAGTTGCTTTTGGTCATAGTGTGTAATTACAGCAACAGAAAGCCAGAAGGACTACACAGCAGTTTTGCAATGAGGGCCAGACTGGCTTATAAAAATGAGTTGGTGAGTATTCTTTCTTGTATATTTTGAAATAATTCACATAAACTTGACATTCAAATTCTTGATTAACATCTTGATTGAGATGCTAATCTATCTGTGCCTGTGTTGAATAACTTTGTTAACAAATCAGTGGATTTAACAAATTTAGATCTTTCAATTTTTTTCACTTCTCTGTGTTACTTTTGGTAAGTTATATTTTTCAAGAGTAGGTCCATTTCATGTAGACTGCTGACTTTCCTGATGGGAAGGCTTCCATACTATCCCAGAACTGTCATTTGTCCATATGTTCCATGTCAGTATCGTCCATCATTCACATTAGGATCACTCATACTTCAACACTCACTTTTGAGATTTTTCTCTACTAATCACTTTTGCTAGATGTTTAACCAATTATCTTAATCCAACTGAAAAACTCAAATAGTGGGTTTTGTTTAATTTTCCTAGCATTGATTTCTCCTTGTAAATTAATTTTACTTTTTTTCTTACTGCATCTTTAATTTACTCTCACTAATATTTTAATATCATAATTTACATAATTTATTTTAATCTTTCCTGTTTTGTACAGGTATTTAAATTGATATTCTCCTAAGTACTGTTGGACTACATCCTACAAATTCCATCCTTTTTCATCATCTTTGGTACAGCGTATTTTCCTTTCTGATTTATTTTCTAACCCATGAGTTATTTATAAAATTGTTGTTAAATTCCAGATATTTGGGGAGCTTTAAAAATCACATTTACTGCTTTGTAATCTATGTCATTTTGTCAAAAAATGTAATTTTCACAATTTCAATATTTTGAAATGTACTGAGGCTTTTATGGCCCAGAATATAATTAATTGTGGTGAATATGTAAAGAATATTTTATGAAAACATGTATTTTGCTTATATTACCTTTAAAATTCAGGCTGGAGAGATGGTTCAGGGCTTAAGAGCACTTGCTGCTTTTCTAGGATCAGAATTTGGTTCATAGAACCCATGTACAATGGCTCACAATAGCCTGTAACCTTATCTTTAGAAGATCCATTGCTCTTTTCTGGTTTGGGAGCATCTGAACTTTTGGTGAGCACATGCAAGAACGGACACACACATTACAAAATCCCAAAACATAGAAAATTGACCATATGACCTTTATTGATAACTAGATATAAAATAAAATTGCATGGACCTCATGCAAGTAAATAGACATTTTTCATTATTAAAAAAATATTTAAGATACAGCTCCTCAAGCATATATAAGACAATATCAAGGAATCTTAGGACTGTTCAACTGAAATTCAAAGAGATGAAAGGAGAGTCAGGGATTTAATCCGTACATTAGTGGTACCTTCAATATCATGGAAAACAATTTCTAATAAATCTCTAGTAACTCCAGAAAATAGCAATCACATAAAACCAGCCAAACAAAATTGTACCCAAACACAGTACAAATACATTCCTAAATACTCAAGATAAGGAAAAACCTTGAAAGCTACAAAAGACACTAAAATTTTTATCTATGGAATGTAACTGAAGAATAACTTCCTGTTAAAAAGTAGAAACTGAAACACAACAGTAGGATGTCTTTTATGCAGAATATGAAGTTAACACAGAAAAATCCTATTGAGGGGTTGGATTGAAGGCTCAGCTGTTAAGAGCTCTTACTGATCCAGCAGAGGAAACAGGCTCCATTCCCAGCACCAATATAGTTGCTTATAACCATCCGTAACTCCAGTTCTAGGGACCAGGTAACCCTTCTGTTCTCCAGGGGTATAATGAATGTGTGTGATTCATATAAATACATGTAGGCAAACATTCACATAAATAAATAGAAATAGATGAATCTTTTTACTACTTCTTTAAGTTTTTTAATATTATAATATCCTTATATCATTTTTTCCTCCTCTTTCCTCCCTTCAAACCTTCCCATATATCCCTTCTTGCTGCCTTTCAAATTCATGGCATCTTTTTTCATTACTTGTTGCTAATGCATATATATGTGTGTGTATATATATATATGCATGTATATATATATATATATATATATATATATATATATATATTCCTAAATACAGTTTACGCAGTCTCTATAATGTTGCTTGCACTTATGATTTCAGGACTGACTATTGAGTAATTGGTCAGTGTTGTCTAAGAATGCCAACTCCCCATTATTTGCAGATGATATGATAGTGTACATAAGCGACCCCAAAAATTTCAGCAAAGAACTCCTACAGCTGATAAACACCTTTAGTAGCATGGCAGGATACAAGATCAATTCCAAAAAATCAGTTGCCCTCCTATACACAAAGGATAAGGAAGCAGAGAGGGAAATCAGAGAAGCATCACCCTTCACAATAGCCACAAATAGCATAAAATATCTTGGGGTTACTCTGACCAAGGAAGTGAAAGATCTATTTGACAAAAACTTTAAGTCCTTGAATAAAGAAATTGAGGAGAATACCAGAAAATGGAAGGATCTCCCTTGCTCTTGGATTGGGAGGATCAACATAGTAAAAATGGCAATTCTACCAAGGGCAATTTATAGATTCAATGCAATCCCCATTAAAATTCCATCAAAATTCTTCACAGATCTTGAGAGGACATTAATCAACTTTATATGGAAAAACAAAAAACTCAGGATAGCCAAAACAATCTTATACAATAAAGGAACTTCTGGAGACATTACCATCCCTGACTTCAAACTCTATTACAGAGCTACAGTATTGAAAACAGCTTGGTATTGGCATAAAAACAGAGAAGTCGATCAATGGAATCGAGTAGAAGGCTCTGATTTTAACCCACAAACATATGAACACCTGATTTTTGATAAAGGAGCTAAAAGTATTCAATGGAAGAAAGAAAGCATCTTCAACAAATGGTGCTGGCAGAACTGGTTGTCAACCCGGAGAAGAATGAAAATAGATCCATATCTATCATCATGCACAAAACAAATGGATTAAAGACCTCAATATCAGTCTGAACACACTGAACCTGATAGAAGAAAAAGTGGGAAGTACTCTACAACATATGGGCACAGGAGATCACTTCCTATGTATATCCCCAGCAGCACAGATATTAAGGACAACATTGAATAAATGGGACCTCCTGAAACTGAGAAACTTCTGTAAAGCAAAGGACACTGTCACTAAGACAAAAAGGCAACCCACTGACTTTCACCAACCCTGCAACAGACAAAGGTCTGATCTCCAAAATATTTAAAGAACTCAAGAAACTAGACTTTAAAATGCTAATTAACCCAATTAATAAATGGGGTACTGAACTGAACAGAGAATTCTCAACAGAAGAAATTCAAATGGACAGAAGACACTTAAGGTCATGATCAACCTCCTTAGAGATAAGGGAAATGCAAATTAAAACAGTTTTGAGATACTATCTTACACCTGTCAGAATGGCTAAAATCAAAAACACCAATGATAGCCTTTGCTGGAGAGGTTGTGGAGTAAGGGGCACACTCATCCATTGCTGGTGGGAATGCAAACTTGTGCAACCACTTTGGAAATCAGTGTGGTGATTTCTCAGGAAATTTGGGATCAACCTACCCCAATATCCAGTAATACCACTCTTGGGAATATACCCAAGAGATGCCCTATCATATGACAAAAGCATATGTTCAACTATGTTCATAGCAGCATTGTTTGTAAAAGCCAGAACCTGGAAACAACCTAGATGCCCTTCAATGGAGGAATGGATGAAGAAAGTGTGGAATATATACATATTAGAGTACTACTCAGCGGTAAAAAACAATGACATCGTGAATTTTGCATGTAAATGCATGGAAATAGAAAACACTATCCTGAGTGAGGTATCCCAGACCCAAAAAGAGGAACATGGGATGTACTCACTCATAATTGGTTTCTAGCCATAAATAAAGGACATTGAGCATATAATTTGTGATCCTAGAGAAGCTAAATAAGAAGGTGAACCCAAAGAAAAATGTATAGTCATCTGCCTGAATAGGGGAAGTAGACAAGATTGCCGGGCAAAAACTGGGAACTGGCTGGTGAGGTGGCATGGGGCTAAGGGGAAATGGGATGAGAAACATGAGAAGGGGAGGATGGGGGGAGTTTGGGGGAATGGGATGGTTTGGATATAGGAAGGGTGGATACGGGAGCAGAGAAATATATATCCTAATTAAGGGAGCCATCTTAGGGTTGGCAAGAGACTTGACTCTAGAGGGGCTCGCAGGTGTCCAAGCTAGTACCTTGGGCAACTGTGGAGAGGGAACCTGAAATGACCCTATCCTATACTGATGAATATCTTGCATGTCACCTTAGAACCTTCATCTGGCGATGGATCGAGATAGAGACAGAGACCCAATTTGGAGCAACGGACTGAGCTCTTAAGGTCCAAATGAGGAGCAGAAGGAGGGAGAACATGAGCAAGGAAGTCAGGACCACGAGGGGTGCACCCACCACTGTGACAGTGGAATTGATCTATTGGGAGCTCACCAAGGCCAGCTGGACTGGGACTGAATAAGCATGGGATGAAACCGGACTCTCTGAACATGGCAGACAATGAAGGCTGATGAGAAGCCAAGGACAATGGCACCAGGTTTTGATCCTAATACATGAACTGGCTTTGTGGGAGCCTAGCCTGTTTGGATGCTCACCTTCCTGGACCTAGATAGAAGTGGGAGGACCTTGGAATTCCCGGAGGGCAGGGAATTTGGACTGCTCTTCAGTATGGAGAGGAAGGGGGAATGGAGTGGGGGGAGGGGGAGAGGAGTGGGGAGAGGGGGAGGGGAGTGGGAGGAGGGGGCAATGCATGGGAGGAGGGGGAGGGAAATGGGAAACGGGGAGGAGGCAGAAATTTTAATTATAAAAGAATGCCAACTCCCTGAGAACTAGTTTTCATGGTATCAGAAGGAAGCATGCATACTCCTAAAGGAGGTCCTCAATCAACAGTTCTATGAGGCTATGGTAGCTATGTCCCATATCAATAAGCAGGGTGGCATAATAAACCTAAGGGTGTAGTAGTAGCACACATACCTTGTAGTAGCCAACAGCTCTCTAATTGAACCTGAGGCCTGCTCAGTCACGTCTGGTACCAGTACCCAGTCAGCTATCCATGGCCAAGGGACTCATGAATCTTGGAGCAGAACCTACAACCCCATGACTTTACTAAACCAGTATAATTCTTAACTAAATTTATCTACATTCAAGATGAATCCTTTTTATATCCTATTCAACTGGGTTTTTATATCTGGTAACAACCTTGGATATATAATATTTAGCTATTACATTTTTGTTATATATGTAGTTTTATGATTTTCATTTAACCTTTTTAATGTCTCATCTGTCACATAACATACCATTGTTCTTTTGTACAATGAGATTGTTAATAAATAATTCCTCTAACATTTTGTTTCCTAAGTACAGCTTTAGGTTTTTGTCAACTTCTGTTTTACTTAACCTCATTTTTTTCTCTTATTCAGAATTTTTTTTTAAATATAATTATTGATGTGATTTAAATACACTGGATTTTGCTATTGGTTTTGAAAAATGTAGATTTTTCCAAAGACAACACGGAATTACCTTTTCTTTGTTTAGTTTTTCTTTGGTGGGACACATTAGCATTAATGCAGGAGGTAAAGTGTTCTCAGGTACCTCTAACTTGGTGAGCACGAGTTCCTCCCGTGGAGATTATCAAAGCTGAGCTTTCAGCTTTAATGAGTAGGTGGAGTATGGGCCTCACTCGAGAACCAGAGTCAGCAAACTATGGCCTGTGGCTCAAAGCTAGACAGACACCTGGGGATTTGGTAATTAAGCTTTATTAGAGCATACTCATGCCCATTCATTTATGAATTGTCTACAAAAGATATAGCACCACAAAAGCAGAGCAAAAGGATGCAAAAGGGATGTATGGAAAGAAGGACTTAAAATATTTACTTTCTGGCACTTTGGAGAAAAAAAAACCCTGCTGACCTCTGTTCAATCACAAGGTCCAGTTCTTTTGCAGGTCTCATCTGAATGCTTAGAAACAGTAAATGTTTTCTACTCTGACTTCAATAGAGTATCACAGTCTCCCAGAACTGTGGAATCTTGTCTCTCTTTTCTCAAGTTTGGAATGTATGTTCTTACTATTTGCCTCCAGTAGTTTTTTCTTGAGTTTAGGAAATCCAACTCTTGACTTGAAATGAAGACATTTGACTTGAATTGGTTTTGCACTACACACAAGCCCTAGGGGCCTTATTCACCTCAAGAGATTTTTTTCCATTGTGATGTGGGAGTCCCCTCTGTATGCTGTGATTACCATTAATGAATAAAGAAACTGCCTTGGCCTGTAGATAGGGCAGAACTTAGGCAGGTGGAAAAGATGGACATGAATGCTGGGAGAAAGAAGGATGGAGATGGAGGAGCTGCCATGGAGCCATCAGAGCCAGACATGTTCAATCTTTGCCTGTAAGCCAATACCACATGGTGATATACAGATTAATAGAAATGGGCTAAATTAATATAAGAGTTATCCAATAAGAAGCTAGAGTTAATGGGCCAAGCAGTGATTTAATTAATACAGTTTCTGTGAGGTTATTTTGGGTATAAGCTAGCCAGGCAGCCGGGAAGAACAAGTGGCCCCCTCGTCCAACAACATTGCTTTTTTTCAACATTTCAATTCCTTTAGGAACTGAGTTCTCATCTTTGAGGTAACGTTAGCAGAATTGTTGATTTCTGATTGGTTCCCGTCTTCCTTTCTCATAATTTAAGAAACTTAGCCAGATTGTTGGGATAGTCTTGAGATTTGCCCATAGTGTGTCTTAATTTTGAGAATCAGAAGCTTCTTGAAGGTGTAAAAGCAGTTTCTAAAATAAGTTTGTTCAGTATTAGATGACTTGTGTATGGTCACAAACATATATTCCCTCTGTTGTCCTAGAAAAGTATTGAATCTGCCTTTTGGCAAATATGCATGACTTTGTGCAGAAAGTGACACATGAAAACACTTTTTATAGATAATGATCTAAATATGACATTACATTCATGTTCTTGGAAAGATAGGCTTCTAGGCATCATTAACTTAGGGATATTTATCATTCTGTTCTCCAAGAAGCTTCAAAGGGTTTCTTTAGCTGTTTTTCACCTGGAAGCTAACATCTCATGAGGCAAAGGAGCCAGTACATCAGCTAATATCATGCTATTTGCTATAGTATTGTATTTGGTTTACTCAATCATAGAGCAACATCTCACACCTGTTTCCACGTCTCTTTTCATTATAATAGTATTTGAATCAGGACAGAGGATGGCTTTGAACACTTCAGATGTGAGTTTTGCTAGAATACACAACTTCCTATTTGCTGTGAAGTTCTCCCCCGCCCCCCGCCATCCCAGTTCTCTCTTCCCTAAGAACAGTGCCCGCAGTCACTGCTTTTGTAGTAGTAGTTGTGAACTCTATCATAGCCTGAATTCAGCGCTATGGAGTTGCCGTCAGTGGCTCCTTCTATTCAACAGAATGGTGTTTCTCTATTAAGGGATCACATGTTTAATAACATGTTAAGGTATTTTGTGTTGTTTCTCTAACTTCTAGCATTTCCAAGGAATGACAGTGATAATGTTTAATTAAATGTGACTCATCCGCTTCTAATTGGATGCATGCTTACTGATGCTACATTTGATAAATACGCTATTAGCAACCTCCAAAATTAATGGACTCCACACACATTTGCAAGGCTGGCTTGTGATGTAACTTCCTCTGCTGCAGAGAACGCTATTGACTTTATGCTCTATATTAAGTATTCATCACGGTCATCAGTGCTCATAATTATATGAACATACATTCAGACTGTTCATCTTCTTTTAACAGTTCCTTTCTGGTTGCATTTCACATAAAGGACCTAGGTTCAAATAACACTTTCATATACTGGAAGCTATAATTAATTCAAAGTTGTACTTAAGATTAAAAATAAAAAGACAAGCTTTGAAAATAGAAGTGCTAATAAGACCTTAGGTGAACTTCGCTAACTGTCCTGGCTGTGGAAATTATCTGACTTTTATCTATAAAAAGAGTAATTGGTATATTAGTCAGGTTACCTTCAGCTACAAGGAATATACACCCCAATTAAATGTGGATTTAAAGTATATGTTTCACATGACAAAAATGCCTGAAGTGTGATTCTAGAATTAATTCAATAGCATGACCAAGAGCCTGGGTTCATCTCAGCTTCCTTCTCCATCATCTTCAGCATATTGACTTTGGTCCTCAGAAAAGCCCTTCAGTTGCAAAAGAAAAAATTACAATTGCTACAAATATGGCATTCATCTTAGCCTTCAGCTACAGAGACTCCAGCCGACATGGGAGTTTACACAAGATATACAAAGCTTGGAACTCATGAGTAAAAAAGCAGCCTCCTAAGTATAAGTATGGGATGATAATACCCTATAGACATTATACAAAATGAACATGACTATTTGCATTTACTATAAAAGGAAGGAAACATTATTATATTTAACATTTAAATTAAAAAACTAAATAATAACTTCGGATCACTATAATGTTTTATCAAACACAAAAATAAAGAATAAATATTCTTCCTATTATATTTTATTAAAACTTGAATATGAGAGAAGAAAAATTATATTGATAAGCAGTCTTTTCCATGAGATATAGGACCAGAAGTTTGCATTATGAGTCAGTGATTTTCAGCTTCAAAACTTGTTTTGGAGAGGGAAAGGAAGAGAGAGAAGAAAGAGAAAGAAAGAGAAAGAGAGTGCAAGAGAGAGTCAGAGAAGAAGAAAAAGAAGAAGAAGAAGAAGAAGAAGAAGAAGAAGAAGAAGAAGAAGAAGAAGAAGAAGAAGAAGAAGAAGAAGAAGAAGAAAGGAAGGTTATTATTGTTCATATGCCTATCTTTCCCCAACCCTATGACTTTTAAGGGCAGATGTCATGGTGGAGTAGAGAGAGAAGGTAAAAGACTGTGGTCTTAGAAATCAGTCTTGTCCAAGTAAGTTTAACGAAATATTCTGAATATGAACTGAACTGCAAACAAACTAAGCAGACATTCGAGAGGCAATAACTAATGTTTGATAGGAATCTTATTGTTTAAATAAGTTATGAGTGAATGAAAGAATGAAATAAAGCATCCGGGCCTGGCACAGATAGTTTGTGGGTTCTAGAGCACCCACACTCCATGGCCTTCATGGGGTAACATCAACACTATGAGCTCTGATTGTGTCCTTTAAGATGCTTTAGGAGTGAATTTCTCTAAATAAGTTCCTTTGGGATGTCCTTCAGCACTGTATGATGTAGGTGCCATGGACTCTGTGGTTCACAATAGCCGTGCAAAGCTTCCACTGTATTCTCCACTTTTAACTGAGACTGCTACGGAAAAGAGCTTAAACAATGTTCTCAGTCAGAGATGCTGACATTTGGAAACATTAGTCCGGGGCACTACCTTTGTCTCCAAAGAACAAATGCTTCAAATATAGAAGCCAGTAGTTGATGGGTGTAAGAAAAAAATGCTGATTTTTTCACTTGTTTGTTTTTATAAGACAGAGAACAACAAAACAACCTGGGGCTAAGCTGCTAGTCTCCCCAAATCATTTTCAAAGGATTTTACTCTCGGTGTCCATTTATACTGTGTTCCAGTAGGTTAAAAGGAGCTAAAAGGTTACCAACAACGTTACTTTCACTCTCGCGAATTCTGTGGGTCCATGAAACTCTTAAGAAGTCTGGCATTCTCTCCTATTGCTGGGCAAGGGTGAAAATCACTACAAAACCAGTTGCTGTGCACTAGCTGCAAGAACCGCAAAAATGGGTGCATGATCCTCCTATCCAGGTATCCAAATGAAATGCAAAAGCTGAAGTCTGTCTTCTTCCCCATCACTCTTAGATTAAAATACCTTCCAGCTAACAAAGATGAAGATAAAATTCACTGAGAGCATGTGACATTGGAAATTATGATGATCTGGATTAGGAGGAATGGAGCCTAGGGATGTTGAAACCTGGGAGAAGGGTATCTCGGTTTACAGGAAATAGCTGTATTTCTAAATCAATAATACACATATGGAAGGCTGAAGATCTTTCAATTTGGACTACTGATCATTTGTTTGGTTTGTTTTATTGACACAAATTTTTGAAAAATGCCTTTTGTGATATTAGAATACCCAAGACCAGCCAGACAGTAATGACACATGCCTTTAATCCCAGCATTTGGGAGGCAGAGGCAGGCGGATCTCTGTGAGTCCTAGGCCAGCTTTGTCTACAAGAGCTAGTTCTGGGACAGGCACCAAAGCTACAGAGAAACCTTGTCTCAAAACAACAACAAAAAATACCCAAGATCCTGAAGGTAATCAATGGCATGTCTCTTCTACAAATATTCCACTGAAAAGCAGTTTCTAGAATGAGTTCCTACAGACAAATAAAAAAAAATGCACTAAAAGATTTTATAACTTTTATCTTCTACTGAATTTATGATATAGGAAGATAAAATTATTAGTACTCTAATAGCAAAGCCATTGAACAAAATATTTGTTTAAACTAAAATTAGAGTGATTTTATTGAACTCTTATGCATAGAAGAACATATGCTATTTTCTTTTACATCTATTTCAGTTTAATAACCTGAATTTTTCATCTTACCCCATCAACTGTAATTTTGAGTCTTTGGGATGATGACTTTAGAGAAGTATGTTAGTAATATTTTTTTCTTAGCTAAGTATTAATTTCATGTATTTGGGAAGATAACTCTAAGTGGTTTTAAACTTAAAATTTGTTGCTGGCAAGTAGGACACAGCTTCCCACTTTTAGCTAATAAGAAAAAAATTATTCCCCAAATCAATAGGAGATTGGATGTATAGCATTCATTCACTATAAACAGCATAGCCATACAAAAGAGGGCCTACTCATTTGATCCTTTAATCCCTTGTACCCTACTAGGAGAATCATTGAAATTCAGGAATTTCTCTCCCAAGCACAAAGAACTACCAAGAAAAGCCTTGAGGTGCTACTCCCTAACATATTATTTAGGTATGGAAATGACAAGGAATAAGAAGCTATGGGTATTTAGTCCTTTAAAAACATAAAGGTTTTAGAACAATGAACATGAGTCTAAACATGTTTGGACAAAAAACTTTAAGAGAATGAAACATGCAAAAAAAATTTGTTTTATTATTACAGCTCATAAAAGTTTGGCTGCTATACATCCTGAAAGTTGAAAGTAGGGTCAACAGAGAACCTGGAAAGCTAGATACCACATTGGAAAAATCAGAGTCACAGGCAAGTGACATGAATTTAAAGAAGAAACCACACTGTTTTGATTCCATCAGTCTGAATATAGCAATTGTGGGGGTTAGAACTTAATGAGGATTTTAGAAGATAGTCCATCGTGGTGGCATATAATCGTGGTAACTCAAAACCAAAAATAAGACTGACAGTCCTTTATGAGTGGCACTCAGTGGATCTGACTAAGTGACCAAAGAGACAGAATGACTACTTTCCACACCTAGAGGCAAACCTGTCAAATATTTAAGCCCATCAAAAGGAAGAAAAAGCTAGTTGGGTTATTGGAAGTGGTGTTGGTAATCAGTCAAGGTAGAGCAACCATTCTAAGGGTGTAGATTTAGATCCTAGGGTCTCTACTGTATGACTATGGTCCTCTTCAGCCTCAGAGAGATCAATACACAAGACAAATTACACAGCTGTCTTCTGTCTTCGTACTGTGCCATATTCAACCAGTAATATTTGGAATCAAATTTTGTCCCTCACAAAAACGTTCCCAATAGCCCCAAGAAGGTTTCTTGGAAAGGCTTCCTATCACGCAATGCCCAGGCAACATGAGAGATGGACTAAATGACAAGAAAGGTGTTAGAATTCCGAAGAGACATCTCCCATGTCTTTAAGAACAAGTCATATAGAGTTTTCCAAGAAAATATAATTAATCATATTTTTCTGTCCAGTCTCTGAACCCAAGGAAGACCTGTCAATCTTGTCTCTCTCTGGGAAAAGTTACTAAAGTATGGTTCCTATTAATAACTTTGGCGAACTGCTCATCATCAAAGTCAGAAATGTAAAATAGTGCCTTCACATAGATCTTCATAAATTTAGAAATTTCTGCTATTTCAAAGAAGTCTACCTTTTAAGCCTCATCTCACCAAGGAGAAGGCCAGGATGACAGAATGGGCATTGTCAGCCTAAGATCTTAAACTAAAAGTCTGTAGCATTGGTGTTAGTGTCTGGTGACAGTCATTCCCATTGTGTGAGAATCTACCCACCTGCAGGCTGGCAGAGAAATTGGAATCTATTTGTCAGAGCTATTTGAGTTCTTAAAGGCAAGAAAGTGCTAGACAAAGGCCGTTGTTTACAGGCTGTCTATATTCGACAAAGGGATCCTATGAGATGGTGTTGCCAAACACCACATTATTATCAATCCTGGCAACTTCATTTCAAGGTTATTCTTGGTTGAAACTGAAAGGCATCATTTGGCCAGTGGCAACCACGGCACTCCCTTGTGACAGCAGAAGCCCATTTCAAGCTTCAGTTGCCCCCAGTTTTCAACATTCATAGTGCATTTCTGTTACTGATTTGATAGGCAACCTAACCATACCAAAACAATAAATAAATAAATGTCAAGAATAGTCAGCAACCTTCTCCAATCTCAATAAAGAAAATTCATCCACCTTTCCCACTGCCATGTTAAAAGATGCATTTCTGTTGTTATAAAGAAACATATCCCAATCTTTCAGGGTCCCATTTTCCTTATTTTTACATTTGCTATTTTAACTCGTTGTGAACCAACATGTCATGAGAAGAAAGGGTGAATGTGTTTGAGGGAATAACAGAAGAAAAATGAAAAGTCATTCTAATTCAACAGGTATTGATTACCTATTAAATGTATGTAAGACTCAATGTGCAAAGTATATGTTAAAAATAATTGACTTGTCATCTACATGTATACAATCACCCATGTCATATATCTGAAGACATAAAAGAAAAATTTAAGTTGTTATTAGAATAATAAACAGACATAATATTTGGAATGAGGAGCAAATGCCTTATTTACTCATCCATTCATTTATTCATCCCTTTCCTATGTGTTTATCAAATGTCTACTTTTGCATATAGGAAATGCCAAACTAAGTAAGATCATCCCTAGCCTGGACCAGTGCATAGAAGCTTCCCAAAATTCAGTATGCACCAGAATATCTTGATGAGTGTGTTTAAAATCAGGGCACGGGACCCCAATGTCAGAAGTTTTCATTCAGATGTACTGGAAGGCTTGATTCCCAGCACAGTCCCAGTAGCACATTCTGCTGCTGCTGTCTGGGACAACACTCATGTCTGGGATGTTAGAGCAATGCTTCTCAAGTTGAGCTGCTTGCCAGTGACATGTAGTGTTTGTTAAAAACCAAAGTCATGGAGATTACAGAAGACGGCCTGCAACAGCAAGGGAAATTAATCAACGCCATCAAAAAAGTTGGGTGACAGCAGCAAGGACTCTCCTTTCAAGAGCAAAGTGAAGTGAGACCAAAACAAGGCAGAATATAAAAAATCCAGAGTATGTGATATAAAAATGATCAGAACTGGAGGAGCCTCCCCTTGCAGGATGACCCGAGTCACTGCAAAGAACCTCAGAAAGTCACCAATTCACTCCTAGAAATAGCCATTATCAAGGCAAAAAAAAAAAAAAAAAAAAGAAAGAAAGAAAAAGAAACAGAGGAAAGAGAAAGGTTGTGCATTGTGGGGGAACAACAGAAGAAGAGAGGGGGAATGCCAGAGAAGACTCTCAGGACTGCAAAAGCATCATGGCCAGGCATTTTTTAAAGAGTCCCTGCAGAGTGCACAGGTAGTGGTTATTGTCCCAGACCCTCTGTGAACCCCAATCATGGGAAACACACAGCAAGTATGGCAGGATGCTTTGCTAAAACTCAGCCAGAAAGGTACCACAAGACTGGGACAGACACAGGTTAGAATTGAATAATATTTAACTATTTGTTTGAATTTTCTTGACCGACATTTTAGTGTTGTCAAGTGACTGTATCAGCTTATTCCATTTGAAATCCATTACTGCAGGTTTTTGAAAGAATCATGTTGCCTTGCTTTTCATGTTTCTTATGTTTTTACTTTAAGATGTGTGAATCTTTATTTGTACATGAACATGATCATTGGTTGAGTTTTTAAATCATTCTCTCTCTCTCTCTCTCTCTCTCTCTCTCTCTCTCTCTCTCTCTCTCTCTCTCTCTTTGGTTTTTCGAAACAGGGTTTCTCCATGTAGTCCTGACTGTCCTGGAACTCACTTTGTAAACCAGGATGGCCTCGAACTCATAGAAATCCACCTGCCTCTGCCTCCAGAGTGCTGGGATCAAAGGCATGCACCACCATCACCTGGCTTCATCATACTTATTTCGGTGGAAGTCTTTACACTGCTTAAGACGGGCAAGGCTCTAATAGGACTGAGATGGGGATTTTTCTCCTTGACTGGGCATCTATCTCATAGTTAAATCCACCAAGTTTGGTCTCCATTACTCCCCTAGAACAGTATCGACAAAAACAATTGCTATCAAAGGGTAAAGTCACTATGAAAATATAGTAATAATTTTTAAGAATCACCCTTTAAGTGCCATTATTTTAGGTAGTAAAGGAATAAAAATACCATTGTGTGAACTGTAATTAAAGTTAGTGTTTGTCTGAATGGAAAGGGAAAGTCAGAGTAAACCTAATGAATTGTCTTGGATATATACAGCAAAAGTAGAGAATGGAACAATGAACAAGGGGGGAAATACAGGCAAGCAGTGCAGCAGCTCTGCCTAAAGAAAGACAACTTTAAAAATGATGTAAATTCAGGATTTTAAAGTAGAATTCAATAATGAGAAAGAAACAATGACTAAAATAAGACAAATTAAAAATTTGAAAGTTTAATGGGTCAAACAATGGGCTCCTGGGGAGCCACCCACATAGACTGGATCAAAGAGAGGACAAGACAGGCAAGGTAGATGAGTCATGGCAGTTATACAATGTAAAGTTAATACGTAAGCAAGAAGAGAACATATATGATCTATACTATGCTATGAAAATGCAAAACCTGTGACCAATGGAAATAGAAAAAGGAGCATTTTAAGCTAAGGGCAGAAATTCTCCAAAGACCAGAAAGAGGTGCCCATCTAAATAAAGGAGGCATTTTGCATATGAAACAGATAAGACCAGAAAACATTTTCCTCATATCATAATACAATTAAAAATACAAAATATACAGAAGAAAGGAAGCATATTGAGTGCTATGAAAGGAAAACATCAAGTCACATAAAAATTGGAAAGTCCAACAGAAACTTTAAAACCCATCAATCTTCTCATCAGATCTTGACACTGGTCTTGGTGGTCATAAAGGAGGAAGAGCAGATCAAAGCCGGCCTCATGGCAATATAGTCTGCTATAGAGCATTGGGTCAGATTCATACATGCCTTAAAAAATAAAATTAAAATAAAAATAAGCCCATCAAGCCTTGGAATGTTATATTTCATATTCTGAAAGTTAGTAACTACCAACCCACATGACTAAATACAGAAAATCTGTCTTTCATAATGAAAGAAGTAAACATTTCCATGCTAACTGATTTTTAAATCAGTTAAAGAAACTTGTGATTACTATGACAACTCTAGACATAAGCCCCAGAGAAAGACTCCTTCAGTCTGAGATCAGTACACCAAGGAGACCATGGAAAGGAGAAGACAATGTTAGAAAGTTTGCAAAGAAGGAATAAGAAAATACCAAACACTATACAATCAGGAAAATAATAGAAATAAATATGTATTTACCGCAATAATCCTAAATATTAATGATCTCCACATAGCAATCAACAGACACAGATGAGCAGTTCAGACTAAAGCACAGAGTAGAGTACAACCATGTGCTGTCTCTAAGAAACACATCACACCATCAAAGACAGATGCAAACTTAGAATGAAAGGATACAAGAAGTACTCCAAGGGCATGGATCCCGGAAACAAAACAGATGCCTTCTAGCATCTGGTAAACTTCACTTCATGCCAACGTTAGTGGAGATGAAAATTTAGTGATCAATACATCAAGAAGATATTACAATTCTAAATATATAAACACTGAACATGGGTGTACCAGCTTCCTAAAATAAGCATCACTCTATATAAAGGCATGGATTAATCTTCCATAACAATATTGCTGACCACAATGCCTGATTTTTAGCAATTGACAGGCCTTCTTAACCACTGCCACCACTGAGAATAATGACAAATTAAACTAAGTTAAAAATACAGACGAAAAATAGGGACATATTGAGTTAAATTATATCATAGATTAAATAGACCTAGCAGATATCTATATGACAGTTCATCAAAACACATTTTTCTCCACAAGTCATAGAACTTGTAAAATAAATCATATAACCATGCACAAAATAAATCTTAAATGCAGGAAAACTAAAATAATTTCCTGTGTTCTACCTGACCACAGTGGAATAAAACTATAGATCAACAGAGGAGGAATTACAGAATATACAGGAAGTCATAGGAATAAAATAACACACTACAAGATGATGCAAAGGTCAAAGAATTCAAGAAGTCAATGAGAACAAATCCCTAGAATGTAAAGAAAATAAAAAAGCAATATATAAAATACAATAAAAATAGATCTGAGAAAGGTGCTTATAGCCATAAGTGCTTTTATTAAAAAAATCTGAGCAACCTTAAATAATAACTATGTACCCTAGGGTCTTGGACAAATAAGAACAAACCAAATCCCAAGTCAGTAGGCAGAAACAAATAATTAAAACCAATTCAACATTAATGAAATAGAAACAAAAAACAAATACCAAAACAAACAAATCTACAAAGCTTAAGAAAAAAAAAACAAAGAACTGTTTTTGGTTTTGTTTTGTTTTGTTTTTAATAAGACTGGCAAACCCTTAGCCAAACTTAGAGAAAGAGATTTCTCAATCAAATTAGTAATGGAAGGGGAAACATTATAAAACATATCAGTGGACTTTAGAAAATTGTTAGGGCATACCCTAAAATCTTTGATTCCACTCACCTGGAAAAGTCTGAAAGAAATGGTTGCATTTTTAAATGCATATCAAAATTAAAGCAACATGAGATAAACAACTTAAACAGATCTAAAACAAGGAACATGATTGAAGTAGTGATAAAAATAACCTGCCAACTAAAAATGCCCAGGACCAGATGCGTTACTGCAGAATGCTCCCTAACATGCGAAGAAATTCTTCTCAAATTATTCCATAAAATAAAGACAACGGAATGTCACTGAAAGAACTCTTTTATGAAGACTCGGTGCTAAAAGCAGATAAAGTCACACAAAGATGAAAATTATAGGTCAATTTCTTATATGAATATAAATAAAAAATTCCTAATAAAATAGATTTGAACTGAGCTCAAGAACACATCCAAAAGACGATTCATACAATGAAAAATTAAACTTTTGCAAATCTATAAATGTAATCTTTCATGTAAGTGGACTAAAAGACAGCAATCGTATAACACCTTAACAGGTGTGGAGAATGTTATGACAAAATCAATATACCTTCACAGAAAGAGCACCAAGAAACTAGCCATAGGGACAATGTGTCTTAACCCAAAGACTTCATACAACACAGCTCTAACCAAAATGATAACAATTGAAGGAAAGCTCAGAAGATTTCCACTGAAACCTAGAATAAGTCAGCATCCCTGTTCTCTTTACCAGAATAGTGATTGGTGTCTTGGTCAAAGCAGGATTCCTGAGAGGGAAATAAAAGGGAAAGAAAGGAGCCAGAGAATCCAAATTTGAGATTGATGCAATTCTCTACCTCAGAGGTTCTCGCCAAAACTAGAAAACTTGTACATCTGGTAAACACTTTTTGCAAAGTGACATGATACTACAAGCATATGCCAGTCTCTACATCAATAACAACTTGGTGGAGAAAGAAATCAGAACCGGAATCTCATTCCTAATTTCTCACCCAAAGAAAACTGTCTTTGGGAGAACATAACCAAGAAAATTAAAGAACTCTACAATGAAAACTTTATTTCCCCTTCCTAGAGAGATTCAAGTGTCTCCCCTTGAAGCCCTTTGCTACCTAGTCTCCCTGGGTCTGGGGACTGTAGCAAGGTTGTCCTTTATTTTACAGCTAATGCCCACTTATGAGTGAGGACTTATGTTTGTTTGTCTGGGTCTAAGTTACTTCACTCAGAAGGATTTTTTTTCAAGTTCCATCCAGTTTTGTGAGTGGACTAAGAGTGGGAAGAATGGGAACACAATCAGGTTGAGGGGTGGAGTAATAAAAGAGATGACAGGAAGAGGGTGCATTTCAGGGTCAGGTGGAAACCTGCTACAATGGATGTCCCAGGAATCTACAAGGATTACCTCAGTGAAGACTCCTAGCAATAGTGGATATATAGCCTGGAAGGCCATTTTCTGTGACCATGCAAGACTTCCATTATTGGGACATTAACCCAGCCATATAACCTTTGACCTGCCAATGGGATGTTCTGGGGTAAGTGTGGCTTAGAGATTGAGTGGTCAACCAATGACTGGTCTAACCCAAAACCCATGTCATGAGAGTAAGCCCACCTCTGAAACTGCCTGGGGCACCAGGACCTACAGGCTGGATAACCCAGAGACCTAGAATAGAACCAAATACAGCTGGCGGAAAAAAATGTCTATGTAATAGTGCATAATAATATTCTGCTATACTCATAGAGTAGTCTTTAGCGCAATTGTCATCAGAAAGGCTTTATCCAGGAACTAATGGAAATAGAGATAGAAACCCCCAGCCAGATATTAAGCTGAGCTTGGGGAATCCTGCTGAATAGAGGGAGAAAAGATTTTAGGAACCAGAGGGGCCAAGAACATCACAAGAAAGAAACACAGAATCAACTAACCTGGTCTCATAGCGGATCACAGAGACTGAATCAACAACCAGGGAGCCTGCATAATATGGGATAGTTGAGTAGCTTGGATTTCTTGTGGGACTCACAGCAGTGGGAGCGAGGGTCTCTGACTCTTTTTCTTCTTTTTGGGATCCTACTCCTCATACTGGGTCACCTCACCAAGCCTTAATACAAGGGGAGGTCCTTGGTCTTACTGGAACTTGATGTTTCATGTTTTGTTGATATCCATGAGAGGCCTGCCTTTTCTAAACAGGAATGGAGAAGGAGTGGAGGGGACGGGGGGGTAGAGTGGACGGACTGGGAGGAGAGGAGGGGAAATTGTGGTCAGGATATTAAATAAATTTAAATAAAATTTTCATAACCTCAGAAAAAATACTAAAGAAAACTTCAAAACACTGAAGATATTGAACAAAACTATAGAAGACAGAAGGGCTTCTCAAGTTCGTTGATTGGAATAATTAACATTGTATAAATGGCTGCATTGAAAAATCTATAATCTGTAGATACAATGCTTTCCCCATAAAATATCTGTTTCTCCATAAAATACCCAAATTGAGAAAAAAATAACCTTAAAATTCATGTAGATGCTTAGAAGGCCACAGACACCCAAAACAAAACTGAGCAAAAAGAATGCTTGAGGTAGAGTGTTACCTGATTACATATTTTACTCTCGAACCATATAAATAAAACAGCACAAAATGGCATAAATCAAGACACCAAATCAATGGGATCGAACAAAGAATCCAGGTAACCATTCACAAAACTGAAGTTGCTGTATTTTTGACAAAAACATTATAACCTTTCCTGTAGCTCTGAAAACATATCCAACCACAGCAAATTAAACAAAGAAAAGACTATTTGGACTCATAGTATGAAGGTACCATTCAGGGTGCGAGGGAAGGCATGGTAGCATAAGTGTGACATGACTCAGTACATTGTGTCCAAGTCAAGAGAAGATAGAGAAAGGGAGAGAGGAATTCCGGTTTTCAACTCTCTCCTTTTTATCCCGTTCGGAAACCCAGCCCATGGAATTGTGTCACCTACACTTAGGATGGGTCTTCCCACCTCACTGAACCCTCTGAAAAATCCCTCGTAGACATTCCCAGAAGTTTGTCTCCTAAGTGGCTCTAGATCCCGTCAAGTTCACAATCTATATTAGCTACCACAGATGGTGAAAATACACATTAGAGAGAAGATAGGCCCTTTAATAAACGTGTTGTAAAAAGTAGATTTCTAGGAGTACAAGAAAAAAATTAGGTTCCCATCTTCTACCCTGTATGAGATTCCACTCCAAATGGACCAAAAACTTCAATATGGAACCTAAAACTCAAAAACTATTATAAGAAAAAAAAAAGGAGAAATCTTCATTATATAGGCATAAGACAGCACATTCTGAATAGAGCTCTAGTTGCTTAGAAATAATGACAGCAATTCTCCAGGGGGATTCATGACATTAAGAAGCTTCTTCACAACAAACTGTTACTAGTGACACCAGTCTATGAGACTGGAGGAAACCTTCCATCTCTCTATATCTAGAAGAAGAGTAATATCTAGCACACACAAAGGGCTGAAATAACTAAGCAACAAGAACTCAAGTAACCCATCCATAAGTACACAGATGAAACAGACACATCATGAAAGATGAAGCACAAGTGGCCAAGAACTCCATGATAAAATGTTCATCCTCACTGTCCATGAACGATATACAAATTTAAAGGAAATTGTCATTCTTGTGTCACCTCAGTTAGACTAGTGCTCACTGAAAAACCAGCAAATGCATGGATACTACCAGAAGGAAACCCTTATACACTGCTGGTGGGAATGTAAGCTGGTCTAACCACTAAGAAAATCAGTCCAGTGATTATATGAGCTCCACCAAGTGCTGCTAGACCTATATGAGTGAAAGGGTCTTCTCATCTGGGCCCATCTTCAAAAGCCACACGGTTCAGAGGTCTGACCTCCCCTTCATAATAACCCCACTGTGTAAGTGAAACTGTTAGGAATCCAGTTTTGCCTCTAAAGGCTCGTGTCAGCCTAGCTGCATCTTAATCTTCAGCAAAAACTATAAGGATCTCAAGTATCAGGGCGACGAATTTTCTTCCTGTGAGGCACACTTTCCCTACCATTTAGCTTGATTGAAAACTTGCCTAGACCAGCGGTCAGACGTGGTGGAGACTGGCGCGCAGACGCCGCGGATGTGGGATAGTCCAAGCATGAAATAGTGAAGCCCACACTGAGAGCAGATCGCCCCACTACAATTAAATCAAGTAGATTTCTTGGGGCCTAACCTGCAGAGTGGGAGGTCTCTTATTGGCAAGGTCCTCTGGTGAACGGGGAGACTGAGCCTGTCCCTGAAGACCTTCCTGGGTGGGGCGAGTGTTCTTGGCGAGCAAAGGGACACAGGAAACGGAGCAAGGGCATTCCCCGACCCCCTTGACCCTCCGGGTAGTCTGCGAGGGCTGGTCCCCTCTGCTGGGGCTGCTCATCCTCTGCTGTGACCTCTCTCTCCCTGGCCCATCCCAGTTTGCGCCCAGGGGCCTCCTTCACTCTCCCTCCCTTCCGCGGGGTCGCGGGATCACCCAGTTTAGCCTGTTTGAGTTCTGGGTCAGGAGCTTGGGACAGAGGGCAGCGGGAGTTTCTCTGTTTTGGTGGCTGGCCTGCAGAGTGGTAGACCTTTTGTTGGCGAGGTCCCTGGTGAACCGGGAGCCTAGTCCTGTTCCTGAAGACCCGTCTGAGTGGTGAGAGGGATCTCAGCCTGCAGTGGGAGCCAGGAAAAGGAGCAAGGGCATCTTGTAAGTGGGGCCCCTGGCCAGCAGGGAAACCTGATCCTGCTTTAAAAGACCCATTAGATAGCATCAATAGGAGGAGATGGGCAGGCGCCAAAGCAAGAATTCACCCAACAATCTGAAAAACAACATGAAAACACCAGAACCCAATGATCTTACAACAGAAGGACTTGAACACCCTAACACAGAAGAAGTGGAAAAAATTGACTTTATGAAAGCAATAGAGTCCCTTAAACAACATGTAAAAAACGCCCTTATAGAAATGGATGAGAAGTATAACAAAAAGTTTGAAGAAATGAATAAATACGTAAATGATACCCTGGGAAACCAAGAAAAAAACAATCAAACAGGTAATGGAAACAGTTCAAGAATTGAAAACTGAAATGGAAGCAAGGAAGAAAACACAAACTGAGGACCAGCTGGATATGGAAAATCTAGGTCAACGAGCAGAGACTACAGAAACAAGCATAATCAATAGAATACAAGAGATAGAAGAAAGAATCTCAGATTCTGAGGACACCATAGAGAAAATAAACGCACTGATCAAAGAAAACAGCAAAGCCAACAAATTCTCATCACAAAACATTCAGGAAATATGGGACACAATAAAAAGACCAAACCTAAGAATTATAGGGATAGAAGAAGGAGAAGAGTCACAGCTCAAAGGCCCAGAAAATATTTTTAACAAAATTATGGAAGAAAACTTTCCCAACATAAAGAAAGATATTCCTTTGAATATTTAAGAAGCATACAGAACACCAAACAGACTGGTTAAAAAAAAAAAGCATCCCCTCGCCATATAATAATCAAAACACAAAATATACAGATTAAAGAAAGAATATTAAGAGCTGCAAAGGAAAAAGGGCAAGTTACTTATAAAGGTAAACCAATCAGACTTACACCTGACTTCTCTATGGAAACCATGAAAGCCAGAAGGTCCTGGATGGAGGTACTGCAGAAACTAAGAGACCATGGATGCAAACCTAAACTACTATACCCAGCCAAGCTATTGTTCACTATCAATGGAGAAAACAAGACATTCCAGGATAAGAACAAATTTAAACAATACGTAGTCACAAATCCAGCCCTACAGAAAGTAATAGAAGGAAAATCACAACCCAAGGAATCCAACATAGCCAACACTGCCTACAATAACTCAGGCATCTAGCGACCCTTTACCAGCACGACTCAAAGAAGGGAGACATACAAACTCTACTACCAAAAACAACAAGAATAACCGGAGTAAACAACCACTGGTCATTAATATCACTTAATATTAATGGTCTCAATTCACCTATAAAAAGGCACAGGCTAAGAGATTGGATACGAAAACAGGATCCAACATTCTGTTGTTTGCAAGAAACACATCTCAACCACAAAGACAGACATCTACTTAGAGTAAATGGTTGGGAAAAGGCCTTTCAAGCAAATGGTCATAAGAAAAAAACAAGTGTGGCCATACTAATTTCTAAAAAAACTGACTTCAAACTAAAATCAATCAGAAGAGATTGTGATGGACACTTTATACTCATAACAGGAACAACTCATCAGGATGAAGTCTCAATCCTGAATATCTATGCCCCTAATATAAAAGGGCCCACTTATGTAATAGAAATATTACTAGAACTTAAGGCAGACATCAAATCACACACACTAGTAGTAGGAGACTTCAACACACCTCTCTCACCAATGGACAGGTCAATCAGACAGAAATCTAAAAGAGAATTAAGAAAATTGCTGGAGGTAATGAAGCAAATGGACTTAACAGACATCTCTAGAACACTCCACCCAAATAGGAAAGAATACACCTTCTTTTCTGCAGCTCATGGAACCTTCTCAAATATTGACCACATACTTGGAAACAAAGGAAACCTCCACAGATACAAAAAAATATCAGTGTCCACCTGTGTCTTATCAGATCACCACGGATTAAAGTTAGAAGGCAACAACAATGCTACCCCCAGAAAGCCGACAAACTCATGGAAACTGAACAGTCAACTACTGAACCACACCTGGGTCAAGAAAGAAATTAAGAAAGAAATTAAAGTCTTCCTTGAATTTAATGAAAATAAAGAGACAACATACTCAAACCTATGGGACACGATGAAAGCAGTGCTCAGAGGAAAGTTCATAGCACTAAGTGCCCACTTAAAGAAAACGGAGAAAGCATACATTGGGGACTTAACAGCACACCTGAAAGCTCTAGAAAAAAAAGAAGCAGACGCGCCCAGGAAGAGTAGAAGACTGGAAATAATCAAACTGAGGGTGGAAATCAACAAAATAGAAACACAGAAAACAGTCCAAAGAATCAATGAAACAAAAAGTTGGTTCTTGGAGAAAATCAACAAGATCGACAAACCCCTATCCAAACTAATTAAACGACAGAGAGAGAACACGCAAATAAATAAGATCAGAAATGAAAAGGGGGACATAACCACAGACACAGAGGAAATTCAGAGAATCATTAGATCTTACTACAAAAGCCAGTATGCCACATAATTGGAAAATGCAAAAGAAATGGACATTTTTTTAGCTAAGTACCATATACCAAAGCTAAACCAAGAACAGGTGAATGATCTAAATAGACCTGTTTGTCGCGAAGAATTAGAAATTGTTATAAAAAATTTCCCTTCCAAAAAAAGCCCAGGACCAGATGGTTTCAATGCAGAATTCTACCAGAACTTCCAAGAAGAGCTAATACCTATACTCCTTAATGTATTTCACAATATAGAAACAGAAGAGTCATTGCCAAATTCCTTTTATGAAGCTACAGTTACCCTGATACCAAAACCACACAAAGACCCAACCAAGAAAGAGAATTACAGGCCTATCTCACTCATGAACATCGACGCAAAAATTTTCAATAAAATACTGGCAAACTGAATCCAAGAACACATTAGAAAAATTATCCATTATGATCAAGTAGGCTTCATCCCAGAGATGCAGGGCTGGTTCAACATACGCAAATCTATCAATATAATCCACCATATAAATAAACTGAAAGAAAAAACCATATGATCATTTCATTAGATGCTGAAAAAGCATTCGACAAAATTCAACACCACTTTATGATAAAGGTCTTGGAGAGATTAGGGATACAAGGGTCATACCTAAATATAATAAAAGCTATTTACAGCAAGCCGACAGCTAACATTAAATTAAATGGAGAAAAACTCAAAGCCATCCCACTAAAATCAGGAACACGACAAGGATGTCCACTCTCTCCATACCTCTTCAATTTAGTGCTTGAAGTTCTAGCAATAGCAATAAGACAACATAAGGGGATCAAGGGGATTCGTATTGGAAAGGAAGAAGTTAAGCTTTCGTTATTTGCAGATGATATGATAGTATACATAAGCGACCCCAAAAACTCTACCAAAGAACTCCTACAGCTGATAAACACCTTTAGTAATGTGGCAGGATACAAGATCAACTCCAAAAAATCAGTTGCCTTCCTATACACTAAGGATAAGGAAGCAGAGAGGGAAATCAGAGAAGCATCACCTTTCACGATAGCCACAAATAGCATAAAATATCTTGGGGTAACTCTGACCAAGGAAGTGAAAGATCTATTTGACAAGAATTTTGAGTCTTTGAAGAAAGAAATTAAAGAGGACACCAGAAAATGGAAGGATCTCCCTTGCTCTTGGATTGGGAGGATCAACATAGTAAAAATGGCAATTCTACCAAAAGCAATCTATAGATTCAACGCAATCCCCATCAAAATCCCATCAAAATTCTTCACAGATCTGGAGAAGACAATAATCAACTTTATATGGAAAAACAAAAAACCCAGGATAGCCATAACAATCTTATACAATAAAGAATCATCTGGAGGCATTACCATCCCTGACTTCAAATTCTATTACAGAGCTACAGTATTGAAAACAGCTTGGTATTGGCATAAAAACAGAGAAGTCGACCAATGGAATTAAATAGAAGACCTGGACTTTAACCCACAAACCTATGAACACCTGATTTTGGATAAAGGAGCTAAAAGTATACAATGGAAAAAAGAGAGCATCTTCAACAAATTGTGCTGGCAAAACTGGATGTCAACCTGTAGAAGAATGAAAATAGATCCATATCTATCACCATGCACAAAACTCAAGTCCAAATGGATTAACCTCAATATCAGTCCGAACACACTGAACCTGATAGAAGAGAAAGTGGGAAGTACTCTACAACACATGGGCACAGGAGAACACTTCCTACGTATAACCCCAACAGCACAGACATTAAGAGCATCATTGAATAAATGGGACCTCCTGAGACTGAGAAGCTTCTGTAAAGCAAAGGACACTGTCACTAAGACAAAAAGGGAACCCACTGACTGGGAGAAGATCTTCACCAACCCCACAACTGACAAAGGTCTGATCTCCAAAATATATAAAGAACTCAAGAAACTAGACCGTCAAAGGCTAATCGACCCAATTATAAAATGATGAACAGAGATGAACAGAGAATTCTCAACAGAAGAAGTTCAAATGGCCAAAAGACACTTAAGGTCATGCTCAACTTCCTTAGCGATCAGGGAAATGCAAATCAAGACAACTTTAAGATACCATCTTACACCTGTCAGAATGGCTAAAATCAAAAACAATGATAGCCTTTGCTGGAGAGGTTGTGGAGAAAGGGGTACACTCATCCATTGCTCGTTGGAATGCAAACTTGTGCAACCACTTTGGAAAGCAGTGTGGCGGTTTCTCAGGAAATTCGGGATCAACCTACCTCTGGACCCAGCAATACCACTCTTGGGAATATACCCAACAGGATGCCTTATCATACAACAAAAGTATATGCTCAACTATGTTCATAGCAGCATTGTTTGTAATAGCCAGAACCTGGAAACAACCTAGATGCCCTTCAATGGAAGAATGGATGAAGAAAGTATGGAATATATACATATTAGAGTACTACTCAGCAGTAAAAAACAATGACTTCTTGAATTTTGCATGCAAATGGACAGAAATAGAAAACACTATCCTGAGTGAGGTATCCCAGACCCAAAAAGAGGAACATGGGATGTACTCACTCATATTTGGTTTCTAGCCATAAATAAAGGACATTGAGCATATAATTCGTGATCCTAGCGAAGCTAAATAAGAAGGTGAACCCAAAGAAAAACATATAGGCATCCTCCTGAACAGTAACCTTCATCAGGTGATGAAAAGAGACAGAGACCCACATTGGAGCACTGGACTGAAATCTCAAGGTCCAAATCAAGAGCAGAAGGAGAGAGAGCACGAGCAAGGAACTCAGGACCGCGAGGGGTGCACCCACACACTGAGACAATGGGGATGTTCTATCGGGAACTCACCAAGGCCAGCTGGCCTGGGTCTGAAAAAGCATGGGATAAAACCGGACTCGCTGAACATAGCGGACAATGAGGGCTACTGAGAACTCAAGAACAATGACAATGGGTTTTTGATCCTACTGCACGTACTGGCTTTGTGGGAGCCTAGGCAGTTTGGATGCTCACCTTACTAGACCTGGATGGAGGTGGATGGTCCTTGGACTTCCCACAGGGCAGGGAACCCTAATTGCTCTTTGGGCTGACGAGGGAGGGAGACTTGATTGGGGGAGGGGGAGGGAAATGGGAGGTGGTGATGGGGAGGAGGCAGAAATCTTTAATAAATAAATTAAAAAAAAAGCCTCAACAAAAAAAAAAAAAAAAGAGAAGAAAACTTGCCTAACTTTCCCTCAAGATTCTCCTCATTCAGCCGGGCGGTGGTGGCGCACGCCTTTAATCCCAGCACTTGGGAGGCAGAGGCAGGCGGATCTCTGTGAGTTCGAGACCAGCCTGGTCTACAAGAGCTAGTTCCAGGATAGGCTCCAAAACCACAGAGAAACCCTGTCTCGAAAAACCAAAAAAAAAAAAAAAAAAAAAAAAAAAAAGATTCTCCTCATTCATTGCTCTGGGAGGAGTCCCAGCCTTGCCTGTTTGATTAAATATGGAAGTGTTTTTTTCAGTTTGCTGGTTCCAGGGGGACTGTTGGTAATAGGAATGGAGTGGGAATGAGATATCTTGAAGCTGAAGAAGCAGCAGGCCTGTGCAAAAGTATAGCAGGAAGGTCATCAAAAGAAAAAATGTACTTTTCGATGAGTTGGAAGAAGACCCAGAAAAAAGGGAAAGAGACCTCATGATAGAACAGTCCTTGCTAAAGGTTCTCATTTTGTCTTGAGCTTCTGTAAGCCAATGATCCCTGTGGTTCCAGAAAACAGAAAGTTTTTCTTGAATAAATCCATCCAGATTGTTAGGCTCAATTAAATTATTACTCTGGGGAAAACAGAGCATTGATAAGAAAAGGGGGGAAAGGCAATTAATCTGGTAGGGTTTACAGTGTGTAGAACTCAGCGAATTTCAAAAGCTGAAGTTAGCAAACAGGATCTCTGAATTGACAGGGAACAAAATTATTGCATTAGAAATCAATTAAAGGGGGGCGGCTCCAGAATAATCAACCCCAAGTTTCCAAGCTGAGTAATTCCTGGCTTTCAAAGTTGAAGCCCTGTGTGGGAGGTCTCTGTTATTCAGAAGAGCACTTTTATTCTCTAGACAGAAATAACTTCCCTCAATTTTGACTCTGTGGTGTTATATTAATAGTGAAAATGATCCCTCAAAATTTATGTCCTCTAGGACTGGGGCTACGTCTTAGTGTCGAGTGCATATCTAGCATGTACAAGGTCCTGGGTTCAATCCCAGACACCATGCAAAGCATTTTTAAATGTTCATGTCCTCTCAAGAATTAGAACAGTTGTTATGTTTTAAGGTATTTGTCTTAAGTTTATGTATACAAGACATTCCTACTGAGAACTATGAGCAGGGTTGTTGACCATATAAAACATAAGGTGGTAGAGATCAGTAGACTACATATATATCCAACTGGTCTGCCCTGGGCAGGCTAAACAGTTATGTAAGATCTAGATATGCAATAAGATTTAAACAAGTTATAATGTTATAAAAGCATCAAGTTGCATTGATTAGAAGGATCCAGATGCAGAGCCTCAAGTTAGAGACAGAGAGTGACCCAAGAACTGGAAAGGGCTCACAAAGCTTCTAATTGATAAATAATGAGATTCAGAACACTTAAAGTCTGCACCATTTTTCATAAATCTAGCACTTAATAAGTACTTGTAGAACATTATTGATTATCTCTGTACTTTGTAATGAAATTGAGGTTTGTGTCGTCTTTGTTTCCCTTTGACTATTGTCCCCTTTCCTCCAACCACATGTTTATCCGTCTATTTAAATACGCATTATTACAAACCTCCTTTGAAACGTTGTTAACAACTCAGATACTAGAAACAAAGCCTTTACACAATCCAAAGAGGATATAATTTTCTTGGTTTCATTTATGTTTTCAGTTTTGACATGTTCTTACAATTTCTTTCTTTAACTTAAGAAATGAGTGCAACTTTGCTTTTGTAAAGTAGAGCTTGATCTATTGAAAAATTATTCTGGCATTTTAAGCTATTTAAAGCATTTTTTTTTGGTATCACCATGCTTTTAAATAAAACAAAATAAAACATTATCTTAAGTGAAAGACATACGGGAAAACTAGGGCAATGAGAAAATTTAATAGAAAAGGTTTTATTCCACTCTATTGAATAACTGAAGGCAAGATGTATATGAATATAGGCTAAGACCTAAGTGAGACCTCATCTTTCACATAGTAGGACAAGTAGTACATCACAGATAGAGAAGCATGGGAAGTTTTAACTGACCATGTGACTCTAGGGCCAGGGTCATTGCATATTTCAGTACCATCTGGAGCTATCACCTATTCATATGCCTAGGGATTAGAGAAATCACATCAGAACTCACAACAGCCTCTATAGGACACTAGAGAAAAGCACTCCCAGTCTCAAAGATTCATCCAATTAGATCCAGCAGTCAAGATGTTGAATGAGAAATCTTCCATCTTTACTAGCAGTCTTGTGATTGCTGAACTTGCTCAAATTTAAATTTGAGCCAGGCAGTGATGGCGCACGCCTTTAATTCCAGCACTCAAGAGGTAGAGACAGGCGGATCTCTGTGAGTTCGAGGCCAGCCCGGTCTACAAAAGCTAGTTCCAGGAAGATTAGGACTGTTACACAGAGAAACCCTGTCTTGAAAAACTAAAATATAAAAAAAAAAAAAATTGAAAAAAAAATCCTATCAAATAGAGCATTTTCCTTCATTGTCTGAAGAAAAACAAGTAGTAAAGAGAAACATATTGAGAGATGGGCACAATGTCATAGAAAAACAAAAGTAAAGTAAGCATGGCCTCTCTCTGAAAACTTATTTCTTTTTTTTTTTTTTTTTTCGAGACAGGGTTTCTGAAAACTTATTTCTATACTCTAACTTGTACTTAAGAAACAAGTGACACTATTAAAACTTAGCCATGAAAATAGACCTATCTGTGAACTTGGATAAGATGGGAAGAAAGAGGAGACAATTTTCCAATTATTTTAAAATATAAGATATTATATTTGTGGGGGCTGGAGAGATGGCTCAGAGGTTAAGAGCATTGTCTGCTCTTCCAAAGGTCCTGAGTTCAATTTCCAGCAACCAATGGTGGCTCACAACCATCTGTAATGGGGTCTGGTGCCCTCTTCTGGCCTGCAGGCAGACACACAGACAGAATATCGTATATATAATAAATAAATAAATTTAAAAAAGATATTATATTTGTTATTTTAAGAAGTACTCGAGGATGTGAGGGCGATCTGGCTGCGACATCTGTCACCCCATTGATCGCCAGGGTTGATTCGGCTGATCTGGCTGGCTAGGCGGGTGTCCCCTTCCTCCCTCACCGCTCCATGTGCATCCCTCCCAAAGCTGCAGGCTCGGTTGAAGAGGACGACCTTCCCCGAATAGAGGAGGACCGGTCCTCGGTCAAGGGTATACGAGTAGCTGCGCTCCCCTGCTGGAACCTCCAAACAAGCTCTCAAGAAGTACTCGAGAGGAAGAGGTAGGCAGATCTTTGTGAGTTTCAGACTAGCCTGATCTGCAAAGTGGGTTCCAGGACAGCCAGAGTTGTTACACAGAGAAACCCTGTCTCAAATAACCAAAAGACACACAAAAGCTACGTCAAACCAAAAAATGAACAAAACCAAAAACCAAACAATAAAAACAACTAAAACACAATCCAAAGCTTGGCTGTGGCTACACTGATGAAGCTCCAGGTAGTGATCGGTAGTCAAAATAAAAGCAACCAACAAGCTGGACGCTAATGCCTCTATCCCACTATTATTCCATGATATGTTTGTAGTGGCTATTAATTGTTTACCTGATGCTATCAAACATCTAACAAAAAACTTACATTAAAAAACTCTAGGTAAGGATGTGACTGATAAAATTTCACACCTCTTTCCATTTTGTGTTTCGAGGCTCAAAAGATTTCCTCTGCCTTATTATTTCTATGCCACTAATTTTGTCTTCAATTAGGAGAGACAACGTAAGCTAATGGAATTTGAGAATGGCAGTTTGCTGCTGAACTGGGAAAATTAAATTTGCTCATTTGAAACAAAAAGTGACAAAATGTAATAGAACTTTGTAAGTGTCTGGAGAATGTGAGTCATTAGATTCTTGTTTCCCAGGCTGAGTGGTTTCAATCTCCTTTTCAGAAAGTCAAATTTATAATTTGAGGAGAGATAAGTGAGAATGGAGAAGGTAAATAATGCCAATAAACATTAGAATAGAGTCATAATTAATTTTCGCCATCTCAATTATTCTCCCAATTCTTATGGCTTAAGGCAAAGAAAATTTAATAAGTGCCATTTCCCAAAACCTTGACTAACCAATAAGCACACATCACTCGTGTTCATTTCTCATCTTCTATTCTGTGGAACAAAGTGACTTTCAGAAGCCGGGAAATGCGTAATTACACAGGCAGAGGTTGGTGGCCTTTGATCATAATTACAGTGCTTTATCCATCCATCACTTGTTGCTGGAGGACTAGTCCTTGGGAGCCCTTTAAAGGATCTGGGAACCCTGTCAAGACAAATTTGAGCTTCAAAACAGCTCATCAGAAACTTAGCTTTCTTGTCCTGAAACACACATAGAAACTGTCACTTTAATCTTACAATCCATTTGCCTTTTAAGTAAGTGACACCATGAAGTCTTTCTCTAGGAAGACGCATCCTGGGGGACGTTTATTTTGGCTTCTTTTGGGGGAACTGGATCTAAGTTTCTTGTTCTTAGGTCATGGTGTACAAACAAGGGAGGCATTGGAAGTACTTGATAAAAATGTTGATCTGGCATTCCCTTTATTTATGCTCCATTTCTCTATCTCAAATCTCAGATGAGTGAGGAGCCTCAGAGCACAGAGAGCTGCTTCTTCAAGTGTGACCTGGTGGTTCCGCAAATCAGATCATTTCTGTTTATTACACAATTTCAGGACTCCAGTCAAACCTGCCAATCACAGCCCCCAAGCATGATGGGGCATTTGTCTCTGTACTTGGGAGAATCAGAAGTAACCATGTATATTTAGGCTCCAGAGTCTTAGGGATTTTGTCAAGAAGTCGAGTTCGGCTTCACATCAAACAATCTGACACATGTTAACGAACACTGTTAACAAAAACCACTACTCCAATTTGCTCTCTCTCTCAAATGGCTGCTTCCAGTCCTGCCCCTTGGCAACCTTTCCAGCACCCTGAAACACAAGTGATTGGGGTGTTATTCTAACTAGTTGACACACAGGTCATTCTACCTGAGGTAACCTGAAAATCACCAATGCATCTCGTTCATCGTCTCCTTTCCTGACTCTACCATAAACGCTGTCATACAGAGAATATTTTTTAGTCAAATAAACTAAAGCAAGACATAGTTTGTTTCTCTACAGTTTGGGGATACAAATCCTGTGCTCGGCAGATTCATTTTTTATTGCTGCTGTAATAAGTACCACCTACTTAGCGGTGGAAATCGCCCTCCTTCATTACGTTACAGTTTGGCAGGTCAGAGACCTTACACAATGGCTGAAACCAAGCAAGGGGTTGTCAGGGCTCCTTCCCTCTGGAGAAAAATTTATTTCCTTATTTTCCAAGCCTTTGGAAGCTGCTCATCTATCTTGCCTCCTGACTCTTTCCACTTCAAAGCCTCCAATCAGCTATGTTATGCTGTCTTTTTCATATTAGGTCATTTTTGACTCTTCTATCATTAAAGACTCTTGTGATTGTACTGTACCTATATAGATAATCCAAATTAATCTCTTTCAAAGTTGGCTAACTAGGATCTTTAATTAGTAGCCATCCAGAGATTGGGATGTAGCTTCCCCTGGGGGCCATCACGCTGCCACCTCATCTTCCACCTTCCAAATGGATCGAATATACTGAGTGATCCTTAAACTCAGATTTTATATGTGAATCTAATATAACGTTCATGTACGTATGATGTTGAACCAGAGTTTGGAATTTGAACAAGAGCTTTAAATTTTCATCTTCTTTTTGCTAGTATTTTGATGTGTACCAGCAACTCAGCCCATCTAGGGTCCATATTACTTAATTCTAAAGTGCAAAAATTCAGAGACGAGATGATGTTAAGACCTTGAAGGTCTCAATCTCAACTCCCAGGAACCCTAATTTTGACAATCTAAAGATTTGAAGACCATCATGAGATGATTTTGAAGGTGGTACTGTGGTCCAGATCTTTGGCACACAGTATACACACTCTGCTGACAAATTTCCCCATCCCTAGAACATTGAAATGGTCCAGAATCTCCAAAACAACATAGACCATTATAATTGTATTGTGGTAAGAACTTGAAGTAGTTCTTCATGATCGCACCTGATGTATATACTAGACCCTGCACATATATAAAAGTCAATATTTCTTTAATTGAAATGTATCTACTTGTTCCTATCTTAGGCCTTTAAGAACTGAATTTAGACAACATAAGCCAACTACAATGTTCTGCCCTTCTTGTCAGCTAGACAAGCCTAATTGTTAGAGAACCTCAACTCTGATTCCCTCATTGAAAGATGCATCTAGTTTTTATCCAACACTAGAAATTATATTAAGTATGTATTATTTATTTAGGCTGTCCTCCTAAAAACACATAAAGATTTTTTTTAATCTTTGTTTTTTTGTTTTGTTTTGCATTTTACTCTGTCTGTAATTAGAAGTAATACATCTGTTGTGATCCCTTGGAATTTGCAGTAGCTAGAAGTCTTTATTACATTAAACATTTTTTTTAAAAAAAGAGAAGACAGCAATTGCTGCAACATGTAAGCCTGGGTGAAGCCCTTCTCAAAAGGTCTACATGCCCAAGAAGAAGTCAGTCAGAGAAAGTCTATTCTGAGGTCAAGGCGCCCATGCTGACTCTCTTCCTCCTCTTCCCATTGCCTGATGTCAGCAAGAAAGGAGAGGTCACTGCCATCCTTGGGAGCCAGCGTGTCTTGTCTCGAAGTAAGAAGGATGCCAGTGCAGAGAGAGGGCAAGTGACGACGCCCACACTAGCCATGCTTCTGCCTTTATGTGAGATTTACTCCACAAAGGAATGGCCTTCCACTGTAAGTGGGCTGTCACCACCCTTTCTCTTCAGATATATTTAGAAAGCACCGTTAATAAAGTTGACCTTTAAACAAATAACACAAAATTCACACACACATAAAGTACTATTCATATGAGAAACACTCAGGTTGTTTCCGCCTCATGAACCGTCTTTGAATCTCTGAGGTTCGCTGTGAAAGAATACAAAATATTTTATAAATGGATCACATTGTAAGGGTGTTTACTTTTTTTATTTTTGAACTTTATCCCATAATTTCAAAATGTAATCTTGATTTATTTTTATTTTTCCAGGGGCTTATATTTTAAAAAGGTGTTCTGAAAGAACTGAATGCCTCACAAAACGGATTAAAAGTGTAGCTAATAATCTAAATGGTAATGCTAAAAAGAAAATCACTTAAAGGACATAATTTATGCCGCAAGTGATACACAGCGACTTTGATTCTGAGATATTGACTTTTACGTTCTTTTCTACTATTTATCTGGCTAAAAACAACCAATAAACTTAGTGTACATATGCTTTGCTTATTAGGAAACTAACCCACTGATTTATTTGCTGATTTGCAAAATTTACTCATGCTCTGATATCTTTGTTAAGCGGGTCAGAAATCAAATGACAGACTTAATGACTTTTAGCCCTCTTCTCTTGTTCTGTGCAATTGCCAATGTCAACAAATACAAATATAATAAGCTCCACAGATATGAATGCCTTTCTTGTTTTCAGAAAAGTTTTTGCAAAGACGGAAGTTAGTATTGATTCAAAACACAACCAAATCGATTATATGTCAATATAAAGTGGAAAGGGAAAAAAAAAAAAAAACAGCGAAATCTCTAATAGATCATAGTACTTTGTATTTAAGCTGTTCTTTTTGGACTGGCACTAGTATACATCAATTAGCGATAACAGCATGCTATTCATTCTGTTCTATATAAAATAGGAATTCATGAATGACAGAAGTTTGGAGTTAAAAATATCCATCTACCCCGTCCTTCACTAACACAACAACAATAGCAAAATGCGTCTTTATGCTTCCTCAAAGACAAGGTTGGGAAAGACAAGTTTAAGTATGTAGATGACTACGATTATGGACTGATTAAATTTGGTCTTTCTTAAAATAGATTTTGTAAACTGAGAACTACCAAGGTTGTCTGCTTAGAAAAATCAACTCACGCTATTCACTCAGGGGAACAGTACTGGATTCCTGTGTTGTCATAGATGTTTTTCTTTTTTTTTGTTAATTGAAAAAGGTTTCATATAATATATTTTTATTACGTTTTCCCCTACAATAATTCCACTCTCCCCAGAAATATTTTACTCCCTCCTTAATGCACTAAGGAGGGATAATAGTAGCCAATGGGAAACTGACCTATGTAAAAAGGTTAAAATAGTTAAGGAGACATCGACTATCAAATATGTAAGTACTGTAGAGTTCATCAAATGTCAATAATAAACATCATAGCTTGTTTTCTTTTCTTTTCACACAGGATATCGCTAGCTAGCCTAGAATTTCCATCCTCCTGCCTCAGCCTCTTGAGTGCTGGGATTACAAGCATGAGCACACCACACCCACATTCTCCTGAACTTTTGTGGTCATGTGCCTTACTTATGAAGCACAGTGGTCATATTTCCTTCTCTCTGTATTTTTGACGTTATTTCATTATAAATGAATAGACAATTTAGCCTAAGAAACAAAATAAGCTTTCTAAATCTTCCCAGACCACAGTGAACCACATGTGCATGCCACAGCTCTGCACATTTTTTTGTGCCTGCTCCCCCAGCTGGGAAGGCGATTTTAAAACTGAAAGCTATTGAAGAAGACTGCTTTGCACTTTTCAGTATGCTGAGACCTGAGGTTCCACATCTCCATGAGCTAATAGGTCGCTGGGGCTACATGAGAAGCAATTTCTCTGCTATTTCTTTATTTGCATTTCTCTGCTCCCCCACTGGAAATGCCCACAGAAAGAGGTGTATAGGATGGAAGGGGCTAGCTAATCCACAAACTAGGGAATTAGCGAAGTTGCTGGGAATCCAACACAGTCCTTAGGAAATGCCCGGGACAGAACATTATAAAAACGGCTGCTGAGTCACGGCTGTGTTCTCAGAAGCTTGGGTCTAAAAGTTGGTGATTGGCCTGGGTGGTTTTTCAGACTGGAAAAAGGTCTTCGATAACGCAATCATCTTGGGTCTACTGCTTTATCATTCCTATGCCCAGATCCAGCTAAATTTAATGTTTAGGTCATCCAAGAAGATAGAATTTGGGTCCATTTGTTTTTGCTAATACTGTTTTGCTAATACTGACGGTAAGGGAGAATTCAGAGGACCATTCCCATTTCCGGTTTCAACCTGGGAAATCAATACCAGTCTCTCTCTGCTTCTGCCTCTGTCTCCTTCCTCTCCCTCTCCTTTGAATCTGTAGTCTCTTTTCTTACTGTACCCCCATTCCCTTCATCTTTCAGTTTCTGTTTTCCCACCAAAAACCTCACAGGAAAAGAAAGAGTCAGCCCTATGCCAGAACGAATTACACCGATGAAAACAGAATGTCTTTCCTAATCCCGAGGCAAAGCTCTATGGTAACCCAGCCCTGCCCAGAGCTACCGACTCAGATTCTAGTGTGAGCCTCCAGCAGGCACAGGTGGCAAGTGGCAGTTTAACCCCTTTCTAACCCCGCTGTTTTCAACACTGGGGATCTCTCTCATTAGGCGTACAAAGTACCAAATTCCAACCTCAAATCTCATGCCGTTAAATTAACAGCATCACACTGTTTTGTGTGGTGTGAATGTCTCCCATAGCTTTGCACGGGAAGCTCTCTTCAGATTTCATTTACCCGTTTAAAAATAGCAAACTCTAATCTGAAACAGTCTCTTCCCCCGACACAGGCAGACTATTGTGAACTCTCACTGGTATTTCTTCTCAGTGCTAGGTAAATATTTTTTCACAAACACAGATAAAATTCAGTTTCATCACAGGTTTGAGAAGTCACATTTGTCAAAAAGATGATGTTTGTTTTGAAACAAATCAAAAAGAAAATATTCTTTAGAGCTAAAATGACAAGCCACAATCTGTTTCATATAACAATGGCCATCTATTTTTAAGATTTAAATCACAATTTCTTGTGTCTGTTTTGACTTGAAGATTGCCCAATAGATCATCACATCCCTGCCCAATGAAATTTCTTTTCCTCGGGTGGGTGGACACCGAGCACGCCAACTAATACATTTTAATATTTTTAACAACTAAAATAACGTGAACATTTTTAACTAATGTTTTGATTAATAGTCTGAGAATCATACTCATCCCCCACTTCCAACCTCCTACATCTCCCAGTTCCTCACTCATCTTCTACCAACCCTTCTCTCTCTCTCTCTCTCTCTCTCTCTCTCTCTCTCTCTCTCTCTCTCTCCTTGTTGAATCCAGGGGTGTGACAATTTTTTTTTTAAATTGATGTCTTCAGACTTTGTCACTCAAGAAATAAAGCAAAAGATAACTAGAAAAGATGCGAACAGACTGTCACTTTAAGTCCACACAAAGTACAAAGTATTGTCCTTGTGCTCACTAAACAAGGAGTGGTTCTTTTGTACCCAACTGAAACACTCGGAAAACACAGGCACACCAGTTCAGTTTTGACAGAAGTCACGTCATATTTCAACTCACCGCTGGAAGTAAGGGTCGGGGCAGTACTGTAGGGTGGAACACCGTGAAGTTTCAAAATTCATTTCCTTCACCTCTCTTTGGTACCAACAGATGGGGAGCAATTCTATAAAATATACATATACACCTGAGAATATCTAGGTATGTAGCCAGGGAGGCTGAAAGCAATAGGGTCAAATGCCATCAGACATAGAAGTTGAGACACTTCCCCCTCTTCGCTCAGATTTACAAAGAGGCGGGGCATTTCTTCCTTTTAGCCAATGAGAATCTTCAAGTCCCTAGAGCATCATAAACAGTCAATTCTTACCAGCTGGGCATCCTCTCTAAAACTGTTCTTCCTCTCTGTCACAGTTTGAGAGCCCTTGACGTAGAGTGACCGCACTTGTTGCCAATTTGTAGGCATCTCGGAACTTTTGATCTTGCTCGTGATTGGGTGTTGGCATGAATGGTATCAGAGGTTAATCTCAGGAGCCAAGACGTGTGTCATTGAGCTAATAAATGTCCGCCTCTCTTCAGCTGTGTAACACTGCCTCGTATCTGGATCCTGGTTTGATTCGAGAGCTTCTGTCCCTGCTACTGGGGCTAGAATGTTTTGCAGAGAAGCTTAGGAGAGTCTTTTTTTTTCTGTCTTCTCCCCACCCCCCTCCTCCCTTGAGTCTCCCTTTCAGCCAACCGCCTGTTGTGGTCACAATCTCAAATAGCAAAGACAGGGAAATTCCTTGATTATATTTAACCTAGAACTCACTCTTCGTTTCAACTACAGAGAGAGTTATCATGCCTACGTCCCTAGAATTTTTTCTGCCCCAAATAAAAGAGACTGTACTCTTTTATTTTATCCATACAGATATAAGCAACAGCATTTTAAAATGTGGTTGTAAAATAGGAATGGATACTTTATTTTATAAGGTTTTTGAATTAATTTTTTCCTTTGGATATTTACTTAGAATTATTTCAAAATTAACTCTCATTGGAAAATAACGAAACGTTTTTCAAACTCTATCGGTCCGTTTCACTCTCTTAGGTCTCATATTTGCCGCTTTTAATCCCTCTTGACCTACTTTGCTATAAAATAATGTTGTTCATAATTCAAGAATTAATATATTATCAGACAAAGTCACCGTGGAGATTAATTTGTTTCCTTTCTGAATGTAGGCTGTAAGCCTATCCTGGCCCTGTGGATTTAGAGATTGAATGAAATATGATTCAGAAGCTAAATAGGACTAGAGTCCAACAGGGAAATAAAAACTGTGTGCCCGAGTGTCACTGACATGGCAAGCACACATCTCCATTCATGCTGTAACCGTAGCCACCTGCAAAGGAGTGACATCAGAAAATGTCAAAGTTGCGAGACAAGCCACTGGGAAAGCTGACATTTTCCTGTAAGAAGTTCTGGTTCAAAATGTGTTCGTAAAGATGTTTGATTTGTTGCTCCAGCCAGGGAGAAGCTATTTAAAACTTGACATTCTCTTCCTTTCCTGAGACTGAGAGTGTCTAACATCTGTGAATTGTGAAACGTACGCACATGCTGGGCCGAGCCCCAGCCAACTCAGACAGCTTGCTCTAAAAACAGGGTAAACTTGAAGCAAAGATCACTTCACTAATTAATTATAGACTTGCTCATTGGCATTGAAGCGTTTGGCTTTCTTCCTCTCGGTAAATCCAGACGACCTAATTGCAACGTTCTCAAAGTGAGAAGAGGCAGTGTCCTGTGACCATGGGGGAGTTCCATCACATAGGACCTGAGTTTTTGGAGGCAGAGGTGGGCTGATCTCCTGTTCAAAGACAGCCTAACCTGTCCCCAAAATGCAAGAATGGGGGATATAGTTCAGTGGCAAAGCATGTGTCTAGGGTGAAAAGGCCCTGGGTTCACTGCTCAGTTCTGAAAAGCAAGGAAGAGTAAGACTATGATTTCAATGGTAGAGTTTCCTAAGCGTTAATAAACCTGGAAGTGATTTGGATTTTTTTTTTCATGTAGAGCCATAGAATCTGGCTCTTTATTTCCAGGGTGGGGTTTGAGATGATGCTTCTAACTCTGGCCAGGGTGGTTGCCCATAGGATCAGAGTCTGAAGTGGTGAGATCTGTACTCGCTGCTGGTTGGCTATTAATAATTGAGCGCTTGCTGGAAATAAAGAGTTTGTTAAAATAGTTTACATTAACTTTCCAAGTCATAGACTTCCACATGCTCAACTTTCAGGCATCCTTTAGGATTTTTTGCTTACAGTTTACAGCTTAATTTGAAAGGTTTGTGTCTAAAATAACTTAAAGTACATTTCATCAACAGTTGCTACAAAAAAAAATCACTAAATTTGTTTGGGGAAAGAAGACAAATTATTAAGTGCCAATAAATTTTATGGAAAAGTAGTAAAAATAAAAAACAAAAAAGGATATTGCGTAATGGTAATAAACAGAGTTAACCTGATTTAGAGAAAAGCAAACTCCCGAGGATTCAGCAACGTATCTACAACATATGAGCATCCATGTCCTGAGAAAATACGTGACAATTATCCTGTAATTATTATACCTGCTTCATTTCTGTATTGCGCCACTCCCCAGAGACTTAAGTTATTCGCCAAATGTGTAAATTATTTCTTTGAGATGCAAATTAAAAAATTTTCTGAGAGTTTGAAGTCTTTTAGTCGGAAAGTGGAATGGAATAGCTCACACAGACATCTAGGAGAAGGCAATGGCCTTTCCTACCTACGTGCTTGAGAGATGCTTGGGGATACCCTTGATTTGTATGAAGAGGGAATAAAGAGCACAGGGAAACAGCAGTGTTCAGGATGTGGCGCTCTGGAAGTAATGTGACCCAGAGAATATGTCTTCCTTCGCGGCTTTCAGCAGCTGCGAATTTATCTGGCTGGATTCAAGTGTTCAGTACACAACCTCTCAAGCCTGTGTGGCATTTACCTCACAACTGCCGGGCCTATCTGGTCCAGGCTGCACACTTTTGTCATTATTCTGCTTCGGGTCAGGCTTTGTTTTCCACCAGAGATGTTCTCACGCCTCATGTGTACAACCTTCAAAGAACAAATGGTTGCCGTGTCTCTTCAGGTAAAAGGAAACGACTTCATCTCTCATGCTGTAAATCCTTACACTCAACGGCTGTGGTTTGAGTATAAAACGTCCCCCAGAGGCTCATGGATTTTACACTCATTTTGAGAGGCTTTAGGATCTTTGGGAAGTGGGGACTAGTAGAAGGAAATGATTCTGTGGGCCTGGGCTTAAAGATTTATAAGCTAGTTCCATTGCCTGTCACATCTCTAGTTCCCAGTTCACTCTCACGTGAACAGGCAGCCTCATGCTGCGGCCTCCACAGCTCTGACAGGCTCTGCTTGCTACCATTCCTTTGTGCCTTGATTGCGAGTCTCGTCAAGACAGGGGAAAGAGTTCTGCCACGCGACAAGGGAACAGTAAGTGCAGGGTGGTGGAAAACAGATGCTACCATGAGCAGATTCCCCTAGTTTGTGAGTGTGGCCACTGTTAATTAGAGAAGCTGAATTCAGAGTGATTCAACCTTAGGCACCGTCCTGCCAAGCTCATTATGGCATATACCACTTTAGGCTATGGGAACAAATAAGGAACCTTCTAGACTACATGGTGGCAACTTTACCAAATATCACCACATGAAGGGACGATCGAGAATGATATTTTTCAACTCCTAACCTCAGTTCAACCAGTCTTTATCCACTGAGGGGGAAAGCTAGGCTCACTTTGGGAAGAGTGTCTTACAAACCCTCCCACCTTGCACTCCATATTTCTTAAGGTTGTTCCAGTCTGACAGTGAGGCAGAGTAAAGGCAGGGCCAGGATTCCCGAGTGATGATAGTGAGGATGTGTTAATTCAGTGGAAAAGCGTGCTTTGCAGACCTAGCTCTGGGCTTTGCATTTGACCTTGAGCTTCTTGCAGGTCCTGGAATCCATCAAATGGAAATATTTATAGCTAAACTAATGACTAGAGTCTATTCAGAAGGGAGAAAAGGCTTCAGGGGGTTGTCCCGACGAAAGGGAAGTTTTGATTCAGAAGGCATGCAAGGAAACACAGACGCCAATTAAGTAGGGAAGAGGTTGGCAGGTTCCCTAACAGACAAACCTGATACCCTCAAAGTCACACCCAGTGTCCAAAAGCAATGTGGGTGGGCTTCTCTTCTAGACATACCCGAACAGCTGTGTGGGGGACGCTCCTCACTTCCACCCCCTTCTGCACTCAAAGTCCACGTGAGCGGGAGATAAATAAGGAAACACAGGAAGTCCTTATTTGGTACTGCCCAGATTTGTTTTTCCGGAAGCATCTGTTAGACGCAAGACAAGATGTGCTTTTCCTGTGCATGTTTCGGTGTGTTTCCTAAACGAAGAACTCACTTACATAACCACGGTTCAAGCATAGAAACCATGAAGTGCACATTCGCACAATTTTTACTTTCTGCGTCCATTTACGGTTGCCTGTCCTGCCAATCATCCTGGAGAATAGCAGAAAAGCCCGGCTTCGTGCATTGCCCCATTTAGTCTTTTCTCACGGGGAACAGCCCCTTCAGCTGCCTCACGGAATGGCTATTTGGAAAGATGACTGGCCAGTTGCTTAGTTTAGTTTGGGGGTGGGGGACATTTTCTCCTGAGTAGATTCAGTTATTCACTTGGGCAGAAACAGCATGAAAAGTGAGGCCCAATACACCAAATCAGGACTTGTGTGGCTTTTCAAATACCCCCAGTGGATTTCCCCCGTTTAAACCCCAAAGAAACAGATCATTTTGAAGCTTTCACAGAAACTTCAAGACCTCAGGAAATTCCTCTGAGGTTCATTCACAATATCATATACTTGGTAGGTTGGCTTCAATTGTGCGGAGTCACTAAAGGTTCGGGTCGCCGGCCACCACGGGATCACTTTAGGAACTGGCAAGAAAATACCTGTGTGGTTTCTTTAACAGGAATGCAAAATGGTGCAGGAAGAACAGTCACTTCAATATTTACTTAAAACATAAATTGTTTTCTATTATCCAGCTGATGTATATTAGTCAGTACACATATTATATATCATATGTCTGCATATATTATATGATATACAATTATAAATATACTATACATGATTTGAGAAGAACATATGAAATAGAAATTACCTTAATTTTGGAGGACATAAGCACTCACATCTGTGAAGAGCCACAAACAGTAAGGATGTCTGTCAAGTTTCAAATGGGCACAATAGAAGAAAAGCCTGGGGAAGATTCTTTCCAAATCCAGGAACTCAAGACTATGGTGAGGAACTTCTTAAAAGCTATATAAATGTTTGATCCATCCAAGTAACTAAGTATATAAAGCCATTTGTCTACAAAAATCATGCTTATAAGTTGCCTATAGATTATAAAATACATTCGTGGTGTTACCAGAGTCTGGGGGCGGGGGAGGAGTTGGAAGTGGCTGTTTAACAGGTATTGGGTTTCAGTTTTGCAAGATGAAAAACTTCTGCACATCAGTTACATGACAGTGTGACTATATTTAGTTCTACTCAACTGTACATGTAAAAATAATTAAGGTAGCAAAGAGTGTGTATAATTTTGCATAGTGAATTTTAAAAATTGAAAATATGTATGGGTAAATGATGGACTCAACATTCAGCAGAAACACCAAAGGTAAGAGAAACAAAAGAGAATCAGAGAGTATTTCTTCAGAAATATGCAACATGAATGTCTATACGGGTTTTAAAGAGCCATTGATTTATGATCTTCTTCTTCTTTTTGCCTGTCCTGGAACTAGCTCTTGTAGAGCAGGCTGGTCTCGAACTCACAGAGATCCGCCTGTCTCTGCCTCCCGAGTGCTGGGATTAAAGGCGTCCGCCACCACCGCCCGGCTCTGATTTGTGATCTTCTAAGAAGGATTTTTAAAGTCATAGATTAGGATTCTGCTATGTAAAACATGTTCTAGGTATATAAAATCTGACCGGGGGCTAGGGGCATGTCTCAGTCAGGCAGTAAAGTATTCACCTGGCAATTTTGCACACCTGAATTTGACCCTCAGAAGCCAGAAAAAGGCTGAGTATTGATGTGGACATTCATAACCCCAGCTCTAGGAAGCTGGAGACAGCGGGGTGATATGTGAAATTCGTGGTCAGCCAGCTTAGTCTACTTGGGAGTTTCAGGCCAGAATTCCAGTTAAAGAAAAAAGAGGAGAGTGGACGGTCCCTGAGAAGAGACTCTGAGACTGCCTTCTGGTCGCTACATGTGCACACACGCATACAAGCACATACACAAATACACACACACACACACAAATCGGTTGATATAATGTTTAAAGTGATCATTCTGTCTGTGTAAGGAGCTTAAACTTTTAGTCTCTGAGTCTAACACGTGTGTTTGTTGCTTTTCCCACTGTAGCTCAGTGACCATGGTTGATGTTATGATATAATCCTGAATTTTAGCATGGTTCTGGTGTTTTTCCCCAAGATAGAGCATTCATTTATTCAACAACTGATTCATACAATCCCCATAAATAATTCCTAATGGTCTCCTTCATGTAGGTGGTGGTGTGCTGGAACCTGCTGGGAGCAGCCAGATCAATAAGAACCATCCCTATATCTAAGTGGCTCCCAGAGCTCTTGAGAATGACTCTCTTTCCCTTTTCGTTTCTTAAACTTTGTATACAAAGGAATGCACTACAATACCATAATAACCCAAAGTCTGCCATGATCCATTTAAATACAGGTAAACTATTAAAATTTTATATTGCTCCTTTTTTCTTGCCACTGCATTTGCATTACATCTCCCTCATAAAATTTCATCTTAATTAATGTTTGTGAAAGGAAAAAGGAAAAAAATAAGTGTAAAGAGCTGGAGAGATGGCTGAGAGATGAACAGCACTTGCCTGCTCTTCCAGAGGACTTGGGTTCAGTTCAAAGCACCCGTATGACAACTGTCTGTATCTCCAGCTCTAGGGGATCCTACACCCCCATACAGACATAGCTTCAGGAAAACACCAACACACATAAAATAAAAATAACTAACTCAATAAAAAAAATAGGTAAATAAAAAGGAATGGATGTGGCATACACATCCGTGAGTTACTGATTGGTCAATTTGCTTGGCTGGATTTTGGTCTGGGGAAAATGGTACCTGACAGGTGCTGATGAGGCAACAGGATGTTCACTAGCATCCACGGAGCTCAGGTGTTGGCAGGGAGAGAATGCAACATTCTTAATGGTCTATGTAAGATCAAGAGACCACTGTGGCAGTTCATCTCTCCACACAGACATTCATTTCTGCCTTGTTGCTTCAGTATTGTTCCTCGGGAAACCCTAAAGCTCATTATTTCTGCCCAGAAGGAAGGTAGGTATGAACCAAGATCTGCATATTCCAAAGGCTGTAGCAATGTTGTGTCTCTTTGGTACTCTGAGTCCTGAAAACAATACCTATAGAGCACAACAATCAAAAGAAGGATGAGAAGCAGTTATGAGTTCCTAATTTTGAAAATCAATTATACTTAACATTTAAGAGAATTTAGAGATCATTACGTGAAAGAGAAAAAAAATCCAGCAAGCAGGATAATTTTAAAATAACAACACTTTCTCTGGATTTTCCAGGGTATCACCTCATCTCAGCCTTCTAACTTTTCAGTGAAGCCAAGACAAGCAGGGCCATTAACTCTTCTTTACATAGAAAACCAAGATTCGGTGTAGGAATTGATATCAAATTATATCTTCCAATAACAACCAGTAAAACAGCACTAATTAAATGCCCGTGGTATGCTTCACAGTACAGGGCTTTGGCAAAAGAAAGCACGATGTCTTTCACTAAACACTTTGTGCCTATGGCCCACTTATGTAAATGTGAAAAGCCCTGGTGCTATTTTTTCCACCTGAAGTGAGAAACAAAAGCTGGGGAGTGTGTGCTCCAGGTAGCGATGGAGCCAGGATCTGAACTCATGTACAGCAGATGTCCTAACATGACCACCATGCCTTCAAAGCCCTGGCAAGATTCAGAATGCTTTCACATATATTATTTTGCATCTTGGAGTCTAAATAAATGGTTCTAGCATGTGTCCCTTGGCTTCTTTTTCTGGTCCAGGGAGCCTACAATACCCTAAGCCCCACAAATACCAGCCTCCAAATGAAGGCATGAGCTCATAGAGAGCACCCACATTTGGGCTGAGAGTCAAGAATGTTAACTCTGCTTGTTTTGAAATTGGGTTGTGCACACTGTTTAAACATGCAGAGGTGGACTGACTGATAAAACACTTCTGTGGGCTGGAAATAATTCTCAGGGCATCCTTACAGGGATATCCCATGCAATGACCCCTGGCTGAGTCTTGTTTATAACAATACCCCTTTCTTCCTTCCTTCCTTCCTTCCTTCCTTCCTTCCTTCCTTCCTTCCTTCCTTCCTTCCTTCCTTCCTTCCTTCCTTCCTTCCTTCCTTCCTTTCTGATTTCCCAAACTTTATTAAAGTAAAAAAAAAAATTAGTGGTGATAAATCTCCAGAGCATGGTCATTTTTCTGGGATTTTTCCTTAGAAATGAGACCCTTCCAAACACATGCCCATGACTCATTCCATCCATACTAAGCAGGTGCGTAGCTGAAATCTAGGGGTGCTCATCTTCCAACTTGCCCCAGTCTGTCTTTGGATCAGCAATAACTGTGACAACTCCAACTACTATGGCTTCATTATTTGTTTTGTCTCTAGTTCTCTGAACACTTCTATACGCAGGAACCACAGAATTTGAACAGTTTTGTTAATAACTACATTCCCTGGGTCAAAAGCAAGAAAGTTTGTCTTTTAAAAAAGCCACTGGTAAGCTCTTTTCCATTCGATTTGCTTTAGCAACTATTTGCTGTGTTAGACCCTCCTGAACCAAAAGGTGAATAGCCTGAAGTATCACCAAGTAATCATCATGACACTGGACTGGAAGCTAGCCAAAGCCATTACACCAGCCTTAAAATCTGCGTTATTTACATCCAGGTTGACCAATGGCTCTGCATTTTTATCTGCATTTTGGGTATTTCTTTTCTGTTACGAAGTATTAGTTCCTTTCATTTTTCAGCATTGTCTCCATGTTCAACTCTAACAGCTAAAATAGTAAGTCAGTCAATTGCTTCTTGCTGATAGTGAATCTTGAAAGGACAGTTAACGTCTTTGAGATGCTTCTATAAGAACTCGGGTTACTCACTGCTCTGGATGTTTCCCAAGTTACCCCTGCCTTTGATCCTGCAGCATCTGATTTTCTGGTCTTCAAGCCAAACAATAAAGTTTCTAAACTCTGTTTAATCTTTGCAGTTGAAGCCCTCAGGGTTATAGAAGGCCATGAGCTCGTATCCGAACATGACCCCCCCCAATTGCACTAGGTGCTTGGGGTTCTACATAATGTGTTCCAGGCCACCCAGGTCTACATAGTAAGACCATTTCTCAAAAAATAAAGAAGCCGAGCGGTCATGGCACATGCCTTTAATCCCAGCACTTGGGATGCAGGGGCAGGCAGATCTCTGTGAGTTCGAGGCCAGCTTGGTCTACAAGAGCTAGTTCCAGGACAGGCCCCAATAAAGCTACAGAGATACCCTGTCTCGAAAACCAAATAAAATAAAGAAAGGGAAAGAAAAAGATGTTTCTTGAGGTGTGTAGAATATTAGAATATTTACAGTTCTGGTGAAAGAACAGGTAAGCTTAACTGTTACATGCATTACTGACATTGTCTTGCGAAGACTCTCATGAGTGCCAAGTTCAGGTTTTTGCTAGATGCAAATAAAACAGTAGAGTTGTGTGGTTATTACTAAGCAATAGTGACACCCCAGAGAGAGAGAGAGAAATTGGGAAACTGAGGGTTTCTAACATGCAATTAAAGGGTGAGTATAAGAGACAAATGGTCTCTTTATCACTTATGAGGAGTCAAGAGCCTCTTCACAAAAACAAACAAAACAAAGCTGCAGGCTGAGAACTCATGGTTAAAGTCCCAGAGATTAAGAAACATTTGAGCTCAGGGCAGATTGCCTGGAAACACCTGTTACCCTGAAATAAAAGAGGGGACCTTGAATAAACTCCATTAATAATTGTTCAGACTCTCCTAAGCTCTCAGAGACTGAGATGGACCCCTTTCCGTTGTGAAGCCATGACGTCCACTTGCTGAAGTGTTCTGGAAAAATATCTCTACAGCAAGCGCCCACTGCATGAGTGCCTTTATTTTCTCTTTAGGGTCCTAGCCTCCTACCTAAGGCTAAATTCCAACAGAACAAGAAAAGAGACATCCTAGTCATAATAAAAGGGAGCAGAGTAATCAGAAGAGTGGCAAGAACTTAGTAGCATGTACCAGCTGTGGATAAGGAAATCCTTAAGGTTGCATATTGCGGGTGTTTCTCTGAAGGGGCTGACAAAGAAGGCATACAAGAGTTTGGTGACTTAGGTACATTTTCTCATGGGCTTCAACTCCCTGCTAAGGACTTTCACGGCCAGGGCAAGCCTACTACCACTACTAGTTTGTTCTAGAAAGTCTAAAAGCAATGATAACCAATGCTGGGTAAAGATGTGTTGCATGAGTTTCCCTGGAAGAGAAAAAAGGAGAACCAGGGGAACTGAACACAGTAAATTGGAACTGTGAAGTCAAGAGATCCAGCAGAAGTGGGAGTGGGGATGCAGATGGGTGGGGCAACAAAGCTATCAGGCACGTGGAAGGTAGGGTTGCACTAACCCTAAATCTCTGAGCACTACCTCTTCTCAGTAGCTCAGGCCTCATGATAGGAGAAATGATCAGAGCTGGGCTTCCTCCCATCAATCCATGGGGATGGCATCCTTCTACTCTCAAGCAGTAAGGTCAAATGGTGGTCTTTACCTGTTAGAGAGAAGAAAGCTGTAATTACAATAGAGACAAACAAGAAAGCTTAGAGGTGCCGCCAATGGGCTTGACCTGCAAGGAGTTGTAGAGATGTCTAGCTAAGACATTCTTAAAAATAAGATCATGGCTGTCAATAAAGAGTACATCTTAACATGAAAATCCAGACCAAAGAGAGTGGACTGTGTGAGGCTGAGAGATGTTGAATGAATACCAACATATAATTTCTTAATTCAATTATTGACCCAAGCTCATTTTTAGATTTATAATCCATTACTTAAAATGAAATACATAACCAGAATTTTTAACCTGACATTGAAACACAATGTTCTCATCACCAAGTTCACACTTGAGAACAGTAAACTCAAGTTACAACAATATTTGCTCCCCTGCAATGCTTTAAGTAAACTTCTAGCTTGAAAGTTGCTGGTCTCTGGTTGGGCATGCCTTTATATTCTGCAAATGTATGTCATGATGACTGATCTAGACTTCTCTAAATAAATCTATCGGTAAGGATGCTCAGAGAAATGCTTTAGGCTCTGCTCTTAAAAGGACTATTTATGTATTTATGTCTCCAGAGTCAATGACTTAAAATACTTAAAACAAAGTCCCTAAAGAAGGAGCTTTGTATTTACAATTGTTCTGTACCACGCAAACTGTCGAGTACAAATTGTTTATAGCATTTATTTGAGTGACAACATTGAATACCGAGGGTCTGATATTAGGATGGACTTCTGTGAGCTGAGGATCACATGGGTACACAACAAACAGAATGTTGGTTAAAGTCTAACTTGTTCACTGTATCTGGAGACCCATTCCATGGTCATTATTCCAGTTCCCAAGTATTCTATTGGAATGGTAAAATTAGCAGTATGATACCTAGATTAAGATTTTGGCTGCAAAGTAAGAGCTTTCAGACTGAAAAGCCCATACAAAATCCTCTTTATTTGCCCTATCCTCCCTGATCCAGAGTTGAAACTGAAAAGAAATATTATATTCTAAAGATGGTAGATATTAGTTCTTCCATGATGATGGCTGAAAAAGGTACATTAGGTACACAGGGAACACCATTATTGTAACTCTGTTAGATGTCTCATTATGCCTACCTCCAAAATACAGATGAGTCTCAGAGGCCAAATTTTTGGTTTTATAATGTCAATTCAGTAATTTAATAATAACCTGTGTACAACTTATATGGGTTTTTTTTTCTTTATTTGTTTTGCTTGCTTGCTTGGTTTCCCTTTGCCAGAGAAGGCTGACAAGATTTCAGATCCATGTAGCTACTTGTTTAATTTGATGATAGAGGAGGATCAGAAATAATTCATATTCATGTGGGATGTGTAACAAAACTTAGAGTTTTACCTCGGGGTTGTAAGACCTCTTCTGTTCCTTGTTATATTGTATACTGAAAATATCTGGGTTGCTCGTTCCACCCACAGCGCATCACATGTCCTATTCTGAAGTTAGCACAAGTAAATGGCTTGTTGATGGGCAGGAGAATCAATACAGGGCTTTGATGCAGGAATTCTTGATAAGACAGCTATAAGTGTACATTTGTCAATGGATCAGTGGTTCTCAACTTTCTCAGTGTTGTGACCCTTTAATATGGCTCCTCATGTTGTGATGACCCCCCAACTATAAAGTTATTTTCATTGTTACTTTGTAACTATAACGTTGCTACTGTTAGGAATTGTAATGTAAATATCTGTAAATAGGCAATCCCTGTGAAAGGGTCACTCGACCCACAAAGCGGTTGCAACCCACAGGCTAAGAACTTCTGGAACAGAGGCTAAGCCCCAGGAAGATTCAGAACCTGAAACTTGAATGAAACTTTTAGGAGTTCATGTGTTAGGACATTGCAAATGATACCTTCTGAAGGAGAAAGAAAAGAAAGATTATTGTTTCCTGAATTACTTATTACTGTTAAGGAAAAAGAGCTTAGCATAGGAGCTCTGGAGGCAGCATATCCCACGGCTATTTATAGAATTCTGGATCAAATGCTGGCTGACAATTCATTTCGGGTGCATTGCGGCAAAAGATGCAGCTTGGAGCTAAAGGAAAATCCATTGGCATGATCATAATGTACACATTGACATGCAAGAATAAACTCAAGCCATATATACCCCAAAAACATTTTTATAAATATCTTTATAAATAGTCAAAAATAAGTATCTTTAGCCTATTCTAAGCAGCTATAAACTGACCTTGTTGCATCTTGAGCCATCATCTCAGGACTGCAGGGGTCTTGCCTGATGCTGCTTGTCACATTGCGTTTAAGTTTACTAGGACAACAGGAAGGCCCATCTCTGATTTCCAGGACAGGTCCTACAACACAGGTCAACTGTGGGCACAGACCGTTGCAGTCAACCTGAGCTGTTCATTGTCTCTTTGAAGGCCAGCCTTGGCTAGGCATGCACTGCCTTAGGATGTGTGTGAAGGTGTGCAATGTCTGGCAGCAGCTTTTCAGAGCAATTTTGGATGAATTTGAAAGATACAACATCCAAAAATAGTCTGGAAGCAGTGAATAGTGAACCCACTCACCTACTTTGTGAGAAAGAAAAATCCCCAAAGTAACTAAATAAACAGAGTTCTGACACCGACCAGTGACTTGGACACATTGGCCAAGGCAGAAAGGAAGGGAAGTATTGGAGACAGTGCAGCCAGAAACAGGATATAGGAACACAGAAACCCATTGTGAAGATGTTACTGTCACATGTTCCTTCTTATCAGGACTCAGGAAGAAACATTGGCAAAGCAAATACACACAATTATTCCAGCATGACATTCTCAGCACCTCGAAAAAGACAGAGATCATGTGAGATTAGAGGGAGGGGAGGGTAGGACGTGAGAAATTCAGATTAAATAGCTAGCCTTGAATAGCCTATTTAGAACTTAATTTTTCTTTCTTTTTTATTTTTATTTTAAGTGTATTAATGCTTTGCCTGTGTACCATATGTAGGCCAAGTATCCAAAGAGGTCAGAAAAGGGTATCAGCTATCCCAGAACTATAGGTACAGATAATTTTGAGGTGCCACGTAGGTGCTAGGAACTGAACGTAGGGCCTCTAGTACAGCAACCAGTACTCGTAACCACCGAGCAACCTCTCCGGCCCTGGGGGAAAGCCTTTCTGGAGAGAGGATCTTGAGAATGAGAATGAGGCGTTCATCGGAAGAGTAGGAGAAAGAGCAGGATGGGAGAAGGGAGTCAGGCAGGGCGGGGCGGGGTCAATGGGTTGAAAGCAGAGTGTTCACGTGGGCCAAGGTGACTGAAGAGAGATGGCATCAGAAGAGACATTTCTTCAGGAGATGGGATGTGCCAGGATTTTAATTAAAGACTAATGGAAAATTTTTGAAATGTTTTAAGCAGATATGTGACATGATCCAATTAATACATATTTTTGTTCATAAAAATGCTGGCTTACCTCTAAGTCGGGAACAGGATAGGAGGATCAGTTAGGAAGCTCCCCTGATGGCATTTAGGTAACAATCCAAGTCACACAGGACCTCACCTGCCTTGTGAATGGGTTCCATTGTTTGTCCCTGAAGAGGCTGTGCTTGAGGAGGTGGATGACACATCCTTTATCTCACAGCTGGTATTCCAGGGTCTGACCCTGGGTGACCTTCTCCTCCAAAACATGTGGCCTAGAAGTCTGCTAGCCCAGCAAACACAGTACTGGAAGATCGTCACTAGACGATGCCGGTGCCAACTCTCCAAGTATCTGTCCCCACATTACAACTTTTGAAAGCCAAGTTCTATTAACTGGTCTTTGTGCCTAATCTGATGCTGAAGTAAAAAGAGAGATCAAAGAAACCATGGAGAGTCAATCTGTGTGTTCACAGATTCTTACACTGGATGAAAGCAAGGAGAAAGGCAGAAAAAGTCCTTAACTTTGACCGGTAGAATTGCCTGTGTGTTATTAGCATGGGGCAATATAATCCAAAGGAACACAGCCTCCGTGAGAACATTCGTGACCATCACAGTCCATCACTTTACTACCTTATAAGCCACCTATGGGGTGTGTGTGGGGGGGAATGGCACATGATTTAGTGACTTTTCTTGGGAAGACACAAACAAAAAATATTCTCATCTCTGGTAGGGCACTTATGATAGACCAAAGAAATGATGGCGTCCAAGTCTGGCTTAATGAATCAGTGAGTTTACTGGGGTCACTTTAAGGAGTCGGATCATCTCAATGGCTGCTGAGATACAGGACAAGTCGCTCAGCTTGGAGGACAGCTCATGGAAGCTGTTGGGGGGAGGGTGGTAGTCTCCCTATACAACATGTAGGCAGCTTATAGGCAGGTTGGTCAATCAGAGACTCTTCCCATCAGCAATTGCTATTGTTTCTATGACCATGGGGAGAGGCCCTCTGAATTGTCTAAGTCTTTGCTGCTTCATAACTCTTGCAAGTTTCACTTACATTCTGAGGCGTCTCTTTTCTCCTCGCAGTGAGTAGGAAGGGATTTTTTTAAGTTTGGAAAAAATAGCTATGCAAAGCGCACTCACCCTATTGGTGACTTTATAACCTAATTTCTTCTTATGTCTTATTAACCTGTCAAAATTATTAAATATTATTATTTTCCAGAAGAGAAAAGAAACTGCATTTACCTATTATACTTGAGTCACAATTTTCTCCATGCTGCATGAGCCTTATTTGCCATTTAGATACAGAAAGACATCTAAAGGGAGTTCTAAAGCAATAATTGAAGAGTAGAACAATGTGACTTCTCATTTATAGATAGTGGTTTTGGTCAGAGGTTTTATCTCAGTAGTTATGAAATTAGAAAAATATAATAACTCACTGATATAAACTGCCCCACAGTATCTCAACTAGATCATCAAAAAGAACAAAGAAAAAAGAAGTGCTATATGAAACCCTGATGCTTATTCCTTGAACTACAGTTTCTTATACATACACATCAAATGTATATTTCCTGGGCTAAGGGTGAAGTTCAGCCATACCGTACTTGACTACCGCAAATACAGAGAAATGCATGAATAAGTGTATTCTGATGTGTCAAGACTTAGAAGGAAGATTATTCTATAGACTAAGAGGCAGAAATTTTGTGATGTCTTTAAAATGCACATTTTGGTTTAAGTTGGAGGTTTTATTAAAGATATTTTGACGTATGCTTAAGCATAAGGATTAGGAGAAAAGAGGTGCTCAGGAGAAAGTCATAAATAAGGATTTCTCCAGTGGGAGCTGCTCCTTTGGATTTTCTTATAGAGTTGTTGTGACTGGGTTTCTATGAAAGATGTTATAATATGCTGAGGGACAATTCTGAAAGGTTGATTAAGGTTTGGGGTTTGGCTAATAAATTAGAACAATTTTGGTTTGACCATAAGTTAAAGTCTGAAAAACAACATAGAACAACTTCAGGGACAATAATTTATGCCAATAACTTTTAATATATTTAAGTTACTGCTGTGTTAAATTTGTTTGGAAATGAGGAACAAAATGAACTAAATCAAATTCATCAAATAGCCCAAGCCATAAATATATACAAATTTGTTTATGTCAACATGCTTGGTGAGTTTTGGATTCATTATAATCTAACCTGATCGTGGCCTGACTCGATTCTTTTTCTGACAAAAACAGATAATCTGGGTTCAGAAACCCCCATTTATGATATAATCAGGACCCTGCACAGAAAACTCCTGTTATTCTAGTGGCAGCTAGCCACAGAGGATGAAGACAGTGAGCTGAAAACTCCATCCAGGGCTCTATGCCTTTTAAACCTCTTCACTCAGTCTGATGTCCTTCTACCAAGTCCAGCCTTGAGATTTCCTAGGGATTCTCCTGAAAGCCCACACAATCCACCCCTAAAGCACATGCTTACAGGAATCCAGACAGAATCAGAACGTTGACACCTCTTCTACTCAGTAACTAAGATGTGAATGCCTCCGTAAGAGGTTTCATTGAATGAGTCACACGAGTGCAGATATCAGCCTAACCTAAGAGTTGTATAGATTGAACCAGTTGAGATCTTGTTCCTATCTAAGTACCAACTGCTCCAGATAAATTTCTTTTCTCTGAAGCCAGATGAAGTTCTGAGTTGAGTTTGCTAGCCTCCCATCAAGTTGCACCAGCAAATATTTCATGAGTTTTGTGAGACTATCTGTTTTATCAAAAATGTTCTATGCTCACCCTAGGAACCACATAATCCTAGGGGGAAAATATTATGTTCCGGAAGTAGCTATTGGCTATTCAATGGCATTTCCTTCTGAATTTTGTCCAAAGGCATATGGATTATTGTATGTAAATATACACGTGTGTGTGTTATGTTCATAGATATGTCATTCTACTTTTGAGCTTTGTGTTAGGAAACACCTTATACTCTAGCAACAGATTATCATCTTTAATTGCTTCGTGCCCACTTCCTGAAAAGCCTTCTTAGCCATTTAACTGCAGTAAACTGCACTTTTAATTTTCATAATTGGAAGACATTATTTGTAGAAAAGATAAGATTACAATAGATACTGTCTCATAAATACATTTCTTTTTGTATTCAGTTAGCATCTCAAAAACAAGCTTTCAAAAATATTTGAAACAGTTTTGACTTACAAATATGTTTCCAAGGTACCCTGGACATCCCTAAATGTTCTTTATCCACCTGCCATAATACATTTGAGGAGCTGTTCACTTCATGTTTTATATGATTTGTGTAATTTGTTTTGAACTTTTGCTAGTCAGTGACTTATTTGCTTTTACTGTCAGATTTGTAGCCCAGGGTCTCACTAGACATGAGCATATAATCCTCGTGCCTCAATCTTCCGAGAGCAGAGAGCACTAGCCTGCACCACATGACTTGCATGCCTCCACACATTTTCAGATGAACATGAACTGTACTGCAGGCTCAATGCAGATGCCACCAGGTCTTACAGTAAAGTACTGCTTCCTGCTTTGGAAAAGGCAGGATATCACACATCGGTCCCCAGTCCTTTCACTGGCTGTGACCTGAATCAGCATCTCAAACTCTCCTGTACTTCAAGATTGCAAATGTTTAGATATTCAAGAAGACTATCCCAAATTGGTGGCACATGTCTGTCACATAGCGAAGGTGCATGAGGACACTGTCATCAGTGATTTCAACCTAATCATTTTTTTTAAAAAAAAATAGTATATGAGTTATTCTTCTGGTTTTTGTGTTACTTTGACAAAAGCAACAGAGAGGGCTTAGGCCTGGACTCACAGTTCAAAGTAGACTTTGTTGCAGGAGCTTAAGATCACTAGTGACAGTCTCTGGGAAAATAACTCCCCCTCTGCATCTGGTCATCTCATGACAGAGCCGAAGGGAAATGGGATATCCAGGAGATGTGTGGTGGAGAAGGGACTTTCCATTTCTTTCTCGGGTGGCTCAGGATGTACTTTTCTTTGGGTCCACGGTGACTGTGCTGTGTACTTATTACTTATTACTGCTTGCTATTTCCAGGGAATTGCCGCACATCCCCTGAAATACTTGAGCTGGACACTTGGCAGGTTTAAACTCTGGGAAGGTGAGAGGGTATTTTCTCATTCCTTTTTCCTGATGAGGTAACATAATTACGTGGCATTGACTTAGATGGCTTATTTCCCAAATTTCAGCTCACCACCCATCTCTCTATCAACTCAAACAGTTCCAACCTATTGTTAGATTTTTTTTTTTGACGGTCCTCCATTGTTTATTGGGTATGAATTGTACAAACATTACGTGTATTAGCTGTAACGGTGGAGCTGCAGAGTGTTGCGCCTTCTCCAGGCTGCACGGCGAGAGCCACCAATAGTGTGGTGGAACTTGTGGCCCTTTCCAAGGCCACGGCTCTTGCGGCCTGCAGATGTCAGCCCACGCATCTCTCTGTGCTTGTGGACCGGTTTGGTGATCCATTGGGTGTCAGGGTTTCTTCTGATAGCTTTATGGAATGGATCGATGAGGATAACCTCAAAAAATTTGTATGTGGAATCTTCACCAACCCAGTAAGAATTCAGGACTCTCAGAGCCCCACAGTGGCGTCCAGCTCTCTCCTCAGCAACAGACTGAAGGCTTCGGGCAAACTTTAGCTGGTTCACACCATGATGGACAGGCTTGCCGTAGGTCGCACCTTTGGGCACCGGGCGTTTACGGCCACCACGGCGGACGCGAATCCTGTATATGACGTAACCTTGCTTGGCCTTGTAGCCCAGCCTCCGCGCTTTGTCGGGCCGGGTGGGGCGGGGAGCCCGGTGCAGCGCGGACAGCTGGTGGTACTGCCAGCAGCGGACCCTCAGCAGGAAGCGCATCATGTCCGACTGCTTCTTCCGCCACAGCTGGATGTACTTGTATGCGCCCATCTTGGCTCACCTGATGGCCGCCGCCAGAGGAAAGGCCTATTGTTAGATTTTTAAAGCCAGGTCTTGGCCCTCAACACTGGCTGCCTGCGATGTGAATGGCAAGACCTTGTTTACCTCATACCTAGGACTCATCTTCAATGAAGGATCTAAATGAAATTGGAAGAGGCACGAGTTTCTCTCTTATCCATTAGAACTTAGAGAACTGATGGGGGACCTAGCCAGACCTCACTATATTTTCTAATTTGGCTGAAAAGACCTTCAGATGTGCTAAACATGTAGGAATCTAGGTGGAGATGGTAAAGAAGAAGCATCATGGAATCGTAGAATGAGCAGACAAAAGTGAGAGCAATGGAACTAAAGAGAAGACTGAATTTAGTAAAAACCTCCATTCTAAACATTATCCTACTGTCCTAACGCTACCCACCCTGACATCTAGGATTCACCATTTCACAGATGAAGTAGAAACTCAGAGGGAAACTGACTCAGCCCAGCAAGTCAGAGATCTCAGTTTCAGCCCCCGGACTATCTGATTCTACCCAGCACTTCTCCAAAATAGTAAAAGTGTCTGGCTTCACTCATAGTTCTTTCTCGGAGGAAAGGGGGCTTGTTTCTTTCCAGAGGTCCATCAATCCTATTTATCCCACCGTCAGTCTTTTAAGATGCACTATCAATGGATGTTAGGTTGGAGTGTTAACGCTGAGGGCTGATTTTGGTGAGCAAAACAACTTTTATTTTTATTAATTTTTTTTCTGACAGACAGTATGAAAGAAATCACTTCTTTTACAGAAGTGTACTAGGACTTGGGAATGCTGGTGTGAATAATTTTCTTTTAAGGACAAGGTGAGTCTCGTGTATTAAGTGAAGGAAGGAATATGCAATGAGATGTCAGAAAAATAAGATCTATGACTCTAGAACTGCGATTCTTTATATCCTTGACAGCATCAACAACAGCAAAACTCCAAGAAACTTGCATGTGTGTGGAGTCCAGGGGCTTTTGCAGAAGGAAAGGAGAACTAACAACTCACATGAACCGCTGTTTCTCACCTCCCTTGACAAGCAAAGTAGAGCGGCTGCTCAAAAGAAGAAACACTATGCTCCCCATGAGTGTCTTAATAATCACAATTATGGAAAACAGTTGAATACAAACCTCAAAGCAGAAGGAAAAAAAGAGGTAGAAGTTGAAGGAAGACAGAGAAGAGAAGGAGAAAGAAGAAGAGGAGGCCAAGAACAAGAGTGAGGAGGAAACAGAAAGACCCAGATCTATCAAATCATTCCACTTTTCCCCTTTAAACGCTGAGAAACACAGGCCCTGCAGGGTCTGTCACAAGACATGGCCATCCTCTCAGAGCATGATGCTGGTCCCATTGCTTTATTATTTCTTAATTAGCAAGAACTAAAAGTGGGCCATTGCCATTGCAGAAGACAACAAGTGTGTCTGTGGCACCATACAGCGGGTTTGCAGCCTAACAAGCAAACCCTGGATTCTTTGCATTTGACCTTCAGTCTTTGCCTTTGTTTGCCAGTGAGGCTGACAAGTTGCAAATGAATTGGTAACCCTGACGGGTATCTATTGCAGAATAACAGTGCTGTGTTGTTAAAGTAAAGCATGTGCCTGTATTTTAACAACAGTGCTCCATATTAAGGAGACTCTGAGCTATTCAACTGAGTATAGGACAATACTGATTTTGCAGAGGGAACTTAGGTCCAAAAGAGAGACTGTGAAATCGGTGTCCTGATGCAATAGCTCTTCCCGCGGCTTAAAAGCACTTTCAAAGAGAGTATTTCTGGCTCGTATGCATCACTGGCTGTACAAGGTGATTTTTCTGTGCATTATTCTTTAATTATAACTGCGCCATAGCCATCTGCTCCACTCCATTCCCTAATTATAGATGCAAAAAGCATTTCACAACTCCCACCCATAAAAAAGATCTGAGGGATTTCATGGCAGGCTTGCTCTGATCACCTCCCGCCTCTTTTGGCCTGTGGATGCTCCCTTCAACGGTACATCTAAACAGACCCAGGAAGTGCTTGGGATATAGTGATCGCTGCCTAAGACCTGGGTGTTGGAACTCTTTCCATCCATTTGACATGTGCTTCTTCCTGTATTATGTACATGTTAGCCAGCCTCTCCTGTGCAGTGGTCAAACGCAACATCCCGTTCACAGGTTCCTCCCACAGGCATTGTTCCTATCATTTTAAAGCTCATTCTCATATTTGCTGGACCATCACTTTAAGAATCTCCAACGCCTGTGTTTTCAGTGGCGAGAAGAGATTCTGGGGGTTTTCTAGTTTGCTTCTAGGTGAAGCAGTTGGTAGGCTTGAAGGTGTCCCTTGTAGGCTTAGGCTCGTAATCCCACCACCTTCGTTTCCCTGTGTCTAAAAAGAAATTAGGTAACACAAATTGGCAAAGAAAAATGTGTTTGTCTGTGGTTGTGCCAAACCAGGGGAGCAGTCTAATTTCAATGCCTTGCTTATGGTCGTCTTCTACTTTATAGAAAGCAAGGAGACAAAGGCTGGAACACATGCTCACTTGGCTATAGAACCGGTCCTTCTCTGGGACAAAGGAGATCTGGGACTGCTCATCTTTTCTCTTTCAACGATGGGGCAATCTTTAACAACTCTGTTTTCCTAGAGTGGAAAGCCCATAGCAGTTTTCTTTGGAACTCAGTTTTAGCTCAGACTCCCAGCATGCTGATTAAACACATCAGTTTCATGAGTGAAACATAACTGCAATGGGGCACAAAGGTGTCTCTTCAATGACGTCAGCATTGGTGCCTGGATGGCAAATCACATCTGCAGACACTCAGTCTCACTTCCCCATAGTCACTGATTCCACACGACATCTGAAATCCCCTCTTGACTCCCAGAACTGTAACTGGGGCCACTTCAAGAAGAGCCAAGTCTCTAAACGAAAATACTCAATTTGGACCACAGGAAGTCATGTGACATCAACTATAATAACAGAAATAAACAGTGACTTTCTAGGCAGAAAATGAAGCATAAACTTCTTATTAAAAATATCTAGTGAAAAATATCCATTCATAAGGTGACAGAAACAAGACACCCTAAATTTCAGCATATGTCATACTGATTGGAGATTCAATTAGATTCCGTGTATAGCAAAGACAGCTGCATCAGATGTTATGTTTGATTCGTAATGTACATTCACATTTTTGTGTGTGCTGATCTCAAAATTTTATTTGTGGTGGTCTCAAAAGTATCAAAGTTGATAAATATTAATATGAAATTAACAGATTCTACAGATTCTTTTGGCTTCTTATTGAGTCTACCTTTAGGAAGTCCTTAATAACTAATTGATTCAAGAGTCTATTAACATGTATAAGGGAGCTTTACTTTTGTAGCTCTAACATTAACCAGGCCACCTAGGGCAGTATAGAGGGGCATGCATTGCAGGGACTGAGTGGATTTGGCAGTGAACTGCCTTCTTTGACTTCCTGATGTGTACTTATACTTACTGTCAGACCTCAGGCAACCTTTTTTATTTTTCTCCCCCACAAAATAGGATTTTATGATAGGATTGATTTTCAAACAGGATCTTTCAGCTGAACACAAATAGACTGCAGTTCTCCAACCCGCTCAGGAATGGTTTTTGAAGAGCTGAGTATTCATTTTGGAGTAGGAAAAATAGTGTAATGACAACAGAAAAGACCCAGGGAATAGTATAAATGTGCTTGAACTAGAGTTGTGGAGGTGGTTTAGTGGCTAAGAGCACTTGCTATATACTCATAAGGAACTGAGTTTGAACCCGTAGCATCAACTCAGAAGGCTGCTTGACCAGTTGGTCTGGCTGAAAACTGGCAAGTTTTAGGTTCAGTGAGAAAAATTTTTCTACATTTCTCAAAGGGATAGGGCAGAGTAGAGATATAGAGTAGAAGACTGGATGTCCTCCTACATGATCACTCAGGCACACACACACATGGGGAGGGGGAGACTCAGTTACTCAACGATTGTTGGGAAAATTGATATGGGATTTAAAACTTTGTCCCTTAACTAGAAAACTTTCCTTAAAAAATTAGTAACTCTAAAATTTGGATTAGCATTATAGAATCTGCTGGTGGTTTGTTTCTTGGTAATTTTCTCAATCTGAACCCCCAATAGTTTCTAAGAGGGAAATTGCCTGGCTGGCTTCTCGGAGCACCACTCTGGTTGTGGCTCACTCACTCCTGGCATTGACTTTTAACTCTAATTCCAAACAATATTTGTCCAGATGCTGGAGTCATTTGTAAGGTCTCCATTTCCCGGCCATACTTTTACCTTTAGTCCTTAGCCATCTCAGTAGTTAAACAACCCCCCTGCTCACTTCTCTACCTGGTGCAAGGCTGCTTTCTACTTGATCATTTTTAGTATCTCCTGTGTGCAAATTGGAACTTTCTTCCACAAAAAAATGCCACAGTGAATGTGGAACTCAATAGTTGTGTTTTTATTGTTTTAAGACTTAGAACTCTCATGTCAGGCGTGTATTATTTTATTTTAAATGCATTCAAATGTTTGTTTTATTTCTGAAGCCCAGGCTTGATATTCAGCCAAGGCTGGCCTCGACTTCATACCTTCATAACACATACTATTAATAGTTAAACTGTCTTCAGCAAGAAGGTTCACATGATCCAAACTATGCTAACATGGAAAACTGAAGTTAATCAAACAAGGTTAAATATCTAAGTGAATATATTAATCATCAGTTCCTGCAGAATTCGACTTAGTAATAATCTGTATAAAATTTCATTTACTTTCAATGTTAATATTTTCTGGTTTTATTTATTTATTTTTATTCATTTGTTTTACATCCCAGCCACCCCCTACCCCTCACTCTCTCCCCCCAGTCCTTACCCCTGCCTCTGCTCCTACCCCCCACCCTGCAATCCCATTCTCTTCCTTCTCTATCCAGGAAAGGGCAGGTCTCCCATAAGTATCAATAAAACATGGTGTATCCAGACTAAGCACCTCCTCATGTATTAAGACTAGGCAAAGTAACCCAGTATGGGGAGTAGGGTCCCCAAAGCCAGTAAAAGAGTCAGAGAGAGCTACTGTTTCCTTTGTTAGGAGTGGCACAAGAGGACTAACATATGCAGACCACGGGCACCCTGCTAGTCTGTTCAGTCTCTGTGAGCCCAGATGAACCCAGGTTAGTTGATTGTGTGAGCCTTCCTGTGGAGACCTTGACCCCTCTGACTGCCACACTCCTTTCTTCTCCTCCACAGCATTTTTGAACTCTATCTAATGTTTGGCTGTGGGTCTCTGCATCTGCCTCCATCAGTTGTTGGATGGGGCCTCTCTGCTGACAATTGGCCCAGGCACCTATCTGATCACAGGGGACAACCAGTTCAGGCTACTGACCCAATATTGCTAGGATTTTAAACGGGGGTCCTTTCCATAGAATCCTGGGAGATTCCCTTGCACCAGACTTCCACCCAACCCTGAAATGACACCCCCGGCACTACCCTTTAGCAATCCCCACCTCTTTGTGTCCCCGCAAACTGATTGTTCAAGTTCCCATCCCCACTCTCCCTCAGTTCACCCACAAAATCTATTCTATTTTGCCTTTCCAGGGAGATCTGGATGTCACCCCCATAAAATCCCCTTATTACCTAATCTTTCTGGGTCTGTGGATTATAGCATAGTTATTTTTTATTTTACAGCTAATATCCACTTATGAGTGAGTACATACCATGTTTGTCTTTCTCAGTCTAAGTTACTTCACTCACACACACACTCACACACACACACATATACTTTATATATATATATATATATATATATATATATATATATATATATATATATATATATATGCTTCATCCATTTCCCTTCAAATTTTTCGGTGTCCTTGTTTTTAAGAGTTGAGTAATATTCCATTGAATAAATATAGCACATTTTTTCTTTATCCATTCATCAGTTGAGGGACATCTAGGATGTTTCCAAGTTCTGGCTATTAGCTGAGCAAGTGTCTTTGTGGAATGATTGAGCATTCTTTGGGTATATGCCCAAGAACAGTACAGCTGGGTCTTGTGATGGTTGATTCCCAGTTTTTTGAAAATCCACCACACTGGCTTCTAAAGTGACTTTATAAATTTGTACTCCCGCCAGCAGAGGAGGAGTGTTCCCTTTGCTCTCCAGCATAAGCTGTTGCTGGTGTTTTTAATTGTAACCATTCTGACAGGTATAAGATGGAATCTCATTGTCATTTTGATTTGTATTTCCCTGATGACTAATGATGTTGAACATCTCCTTTAATGTTTCTTGGCCATTTGAGATTCTTCTATCGTAAACTCTGTGTTTAGATCTATACCCCATTTTCTAACTGGATTATTTGGTATTTTGAAGCCTAGTTTCTTGATTTATTTACATATTTTGGTAATCAGCTCTCTATTGGATGTTGGGTTGGTAAAGATCTTTTCCAAGTCTGTAGGATGACATTTTGTCCTATTGACAGTGTCCTTTGCCTTTCAGAAACTTCCATTTCATGAGGTCCCATTTATTAATTGTCAATCTCAGTGCCTGTGCTATTGGAATTCTGTTCATGAAGTTGTCCCCTGCACCAATGTGTTTGGGATTATTTCCCAATTTCTTTTCTATCAGGTTAAGTATATCTGAATTTATGATGAGGTCTTTAATCCACTTAGATTTGAGTTTTGGGCAGGATGATAAGTATGGAATGATTAGTATTCTGCTATATGCCATTATCCAGTTACGCCAGCACCATTTGTTGAAGATACTTTCTTTTTGTATTATTTTTTCTTTCTTTTTTTAATTGTATATGCAAGTTCCAGTTCCCACACCCTCCCCTCCTCCCATTCCCTCTACCTTTCCTTCCACCCCACCCCTCATCTGCTCCGCAGAGAGGGTAAGGCACATTGTTTTGAGGAAGGTCCAAGGCCCTCTCTTTAAGAGTGTGATTAAAAATTGGAACAGAAGAAGTCAGAGTATCTTAATTTGCATATGGCTTGATTATATACTTAAGCGACCCTTAAGATTCCACCAGGAAACTCCTACAACTGATAATCACTTTCAACAAAATAGCGGGATACAAAATTAATACACACAAATTAGTAGCTTTTCTATAGACAAATGACAAATGAACTGAGAAAGAAATCAGGGAAACAATATCTTTCAGAATGGCTTCAAAAAATTGAGGGGCTAACTCTAGTAAAAGATTTATATGATAAAAATTTTAAGGTACTGAAGAAAAAAATTAAAGGAGATATCAGAAAATGGAAAAATTTCTCTTGCTTTTGGATCAGTAGGATTAAAATAGTAAAATGCTCATCCTACTAAAATGCAATGCAATACAATGCTCATCAAAATTTCAATACAATTCTTCACAGATCTTGAAATTTTAAGTTCATTTTGAAGCAAATAAACAGTGAGATCCAAATTAGCAAAAGCAATCTTGAAGGATAAAATAACTGAAGGAAGTATCACTGTCTCTCAAAGTAATAAAAACAGCTATAGTAATAAAAACAGCAAGGCATTGGTACAAAAAAGACACAACCAACAGTGGAACAAAATTGAAGACCTAGAAATAAATCCATACATGCATTAGTAATTGGTTCTTGATAAAGAATCCAGAAATACACAGTGGAATGAAAGAAGACATAATCTTTAACAAATGGTGCTAATAAAAATGGATGGCTGAATGCCACAGAACACAATTAGATCCATATTTACCATCCTGCATACAATTCAACTCTAGTTTAAGGCTAGGAATAATGATTCTGGAAGAAGAGAAAGTTGAAAATAGTCTTGAACCCATTGGCACAGAAAAAGACATTCTGAACGTAACTCAGGTAGTATAATCACTAAGAACAATTAATAAATGGGACTTCACAAAACTGAAAAGCTTCTGTATGACAAAGGACATCATCAGTTGAACAAAATGACAGCCTAAAGAATGGGGAAAAATTTTATCAGCTATACATCTAATAAAGGGCTAGTATCTAAAATATATAAATAACTGAAAAAATTTACTTGAAGAAAACAGCCCAGTTAAAATTAGGACACAAATCTAAACAGAATATTCTCAAAAGAGGAAACCCAAGTGGCTAAGAAGCACTTAAGGAAATGTTCTACCTACTTAGCCATCAGGGAAATGCAAGTCAAAACTATTTTAAAATTTCATCTTATAGAGTCAGAATGGCTAAGATCTATGATGTCAGTGACAGCTCATCCTGGTTAGAATGTGGAGCAAGGAGAACACTCCTCTTTTGGTGGGAGTGCAAACTTGAACAGTCACTATGGAAATCAGTGTTGCAGTTTCTCAGAAGTTGAGAATAGATGTACATCAAGATCTAGCTACACCATTCCTGGGCATATACCCAAAGGAAAATGGTTCGTCCTACTACAGAATGACTTGCTCAACCACGTTAATCTCTGCTCTAATTACAATAGCCAGAAATTATAAGCAACCTAGCTGTCCATCAATGGATGGATAAAGAAAATGTGGTAGTTTATACAGTGGAATATTACTCAGTCATTAATAAAAAGTAAATTCATGAAAGTTTGGGTAAATTTATGGAGTTAGAGAAAAATATTCCTTAGTGAGGTGACTCAGACCCAGACAGAAATATATGGTGTGTAATTGCTTACATGTGGATATTAGCTATTAATAGTTGACAAACAACTGCAATCTGTATAAGAACAGAAGTTAGGTATAAAGTAAGAGACTAGCGAGAAGAGATGGATTTCCATATGAAAGGGAAATAGAATAGATAGATATGGATGAACAGGATGGGAAATGTAATGGGAAAATCATTCCACCAAATTGGAAAATCTAGTGGGAAGGAAGAGGACAAAGTAAGGAAAACAGGAAGAAACATCTAAACCTAAGGGCCATTTAAAGGATCATATGGAAACCTAATAATATCTAATTCTAACATAAATATATGTCTGAAGGCAATCTAATGGCAATCTAAATTGCCACACAATAGAAGAGACAGACCCTAACTGGACTTAGAGTTTTATTCATAGCTATGTTACTACTGTGTTACACTTACTAATTTCATGTACTGAACAATCCTTGCTTCTCCATAATAAATCCTACTTTTTGTGGTGCATGAACCTTTTAATGGACTGTGTGTTTCATTTACTATTAGGTTTTCATATATTTCTGTATTCACATGAATTAGATTTGCTGACTTAAACATTTACTTGAAATCAGAAAATGGTTGACTTGTGCTAGTTTGGGAATTAGCCTGCCCATCCTTTTCTCGTTCCTTAGGTTTTAAAATTGGGTTCATTCTTTAGAATTTTCCCTACAAGGAGATATAGTTCATTATTATATCACTATTTAGACAAGGTTTTCTTGGAGCTCAGACATTCCCATATTTTGTTTTATATCTCATTTATATCTTCTTTTCATTTTGACATTTTATTTATTTATTTATTTTGGATTTTTTTCGAGACAGGGTTTCTCCGTAGCTTTTTTGGTTCCTATCCTGGAACTAGCTCTCGTAGACCAGGCTGGCCTCGAGCTCACAGAGATCCGCCTGCCTCTGCCTCCCGAGTGCTGAGATTAAAGGCTCATTTTGACATTTTAAATTTCATTTTATTTTTCCTCTTTTATCAACTGAAAGTTCAAGAACAAGTTGTTTAGTTTTTCACCTACTTGTGAACTCTATAATGTCCTTTTTTCTTACGTGTTGTTTCATAATGGTGTTGTAGAAAAGTTAGTGATGTCATTTCAAATATAAAATTGTTGAAAACTCATTTTATAGAGTACATATGGCATTTCTGAGAGATACCATGTAGTAGGAAAGAATGCTGCTGTTGGCTGGAATGCCCATTAAAATATATGCCCATACACACACATATATGTATGTATATACAAATACACATATACTTGTTATATTGTAGATAGTAGTGTATAAATTTATGGTATGTAGTATTCCAATCTCTTCTCATTGGTTATCCCCTCTGAATAACTCATTAATTGCTGAAAGTAAGCTATTGAAGCCTTCTAGAAATGGGTCAGTGGTTAAGAGAACTTGCGGCTTTGAAGAGAACCTGGTTTCAGCTCCCAGCTCTAACAAGGCAGCACATAATCGTCTGTAGCTCCAGGAACTCCAGTTACATAAGAGCCAGCACTCTTCTCTAGCCTCCATACTGCCAGACATGCACACGGTACACACATCTGCAGGCAAGATCCTTACATAAGTAAGATAAAAAATAAATATTTTAAAAATGAAAGCTATTGAATTCCTTTTTTGTTACTGATGGTATTTTTGCTGTTTTTAGTCCTATCTGTGTTTATATTAAGATTGCTTTACATATTTAAGTTTCACAATGTCAGTTACACACATATTTTTAAATTTTGATAAATTACTGCCTATATGATTATTTTTTCTTTATGGCAGTTTTTGCTTGGACTCTGTGATGTATGATAGAAGCATAGCCATACTTACTCAATTTTGGTTACCATTTGTGTGGCAGATTTGTTTCTAACCCACCTTTAAAGTTAAAGTTAGTTTATTGAAAGCTGTGGGTTTTGAATTTATTTTCTTTTTCTTTCAATTTAGCCAATCTGTACCTTTGATGATAAAATTTAATCCATTTACATTTAAGATAGTTATTGTTAGTAAGGAATTATTCTTCCTGCTTTGTTGATTATTTCTGACAACAGTTTGCTTTCCTATTTCTTCCACACATTTACGTGTTTTTCTTCTTTAGCAACTTAATTTTCATATTTATATGCATTTTTCCTTTCTCTTCCTATTTTCACTAGCTTACATTTATATCTGTGCATTTGTAAAGATAAGTACTTTGTTCGTCTTTCAAAGGTGGCATAAATAAGAGAAACTCTTGAAAGATTAACTAAGTCTAAGACTCTGGGTAGAGGGGTGGCCGTGGGACTGTGTATAGGTTTTCTGATTTTGTCCTCAGGTGGCCAGAAATATTACCTAGTGATAGTCAGACCTATTTCTTGGGTTCATAAATCTGCTTTGATATTTTGCTTTGTGGGACTTATCCTAACTTTTGAGGGGATCTGGAAACTGGGTGTGCAACATTTGGCTTGGCTTTTAAGTTTCCAGAAACCAGTTCATAATCAAAGTTATAAAATAAGTTAGGTGTTAGGGTCCATGACACAGATACTGACAAACAGTTTTTGGATTTACCCCAGGCCCCTGGCCTATCAATTCACGGGGTCTTGGAAGCCCAAACATGCCAGGGATCAGTTCCATCTCATGGAGCAGGCCTTAATTAAAATCAGATATTGATTGGTTACTGCTATAAACTCTGTGCCACTATTGTCCTGGAGCATTTTGAAGGAAAGTCTGCTTTCCTTTGTAGGTGGAAGGGTTTGTAGCTGAGTTGCTGTTTACCTTTCTCCTCTGGTAGCATGCAGAGAACCTTCCAGTATCATGAACACTAGTCAGTAGGCTCGAAGGCTCTAGGCAGACATCAGCTTGACTTCTCCATGTTTAATGAGTAAGGTGTTTTCTTCCAAAATAAGGCCTTACTGTCATTTGTGGAGAGCAATCAATAGCCTGAGAAATACTTTGTGTTGTTTGTGGGTTTCCATGGCAGTCCTTTTGGCCCACAATTCAAGTTCCAATACTGGAAGCTTTGTTTGGTAACTAGAGATGTCCATTTGGGGCTCTGTCTTCCCCACTATTAGGCGATATAGATGCTGACTTTACTTTCTCTGCATGGGAAGGAAGAAGTCAGTTTTCCGTTGCTATAGCAAAGCGTTAGTGCTTAGGTGCCTGCAGCAAAGATAGCATATCACGGCTGTGACTATCTGGTAAAGTCGGCTGCTCACATCTCGCTGATCAAGTCATGAAGGAGATAGGGAAAGAGATTAATGACCCCCTATCTCCTTCAAGGGTACCCCTTTTAGGTGTTGCTTCTTCTCAGTCCTGCTTTCAGTAATGCCGCACTTCAGACTAAGCTTAGGGATATCTGAGGAGAGGAGACCCCAGGTTGAAACTATGGCATGAAAGTATCTTTTGTTGGACTATACTAAGAGAGCTTGAAGGATGAGTGGTGCAGGCTTTAAAACATGTCATTTCTACCCTAGACTACTCTCATTCTAGATTCTACAGATGAATAATCTCTCCCCTGTAAAACACACCATTCCTACCCCAAACTACTCTCATTCTGATTCTATAGATGAATAATCTCTCCCCTAGATTCTCTCACTTCTTGAAGTTATTTTCATGGATTCAAAGTCTTTCAGAGTAATGTTTCTGCGACAAGTGTGTATCAAAACATTCTAACATTCTTTTGAAGTCACCCATATCTCTGCTATGGCTATGCTGTTCCTATTTCTTTTTCTATGTCTTTAGAAATATCAACAATAACAACAAAAAATAACTTGTCATGTATGTTTACTTCACTATGCATCTAATTGGTTTCTTTTTTTTTTTTTATAAATCTTATAGGTGTTTGACCTGTAAATATGTGTGTGAACCACATGCATGCCTAGTGCATGCAAAGACCAGAGGAACTGGAGGGACAGATGACTCTGAGTTGATGAATGGGTGCTGAGAAGTGGCCCCAGGACCTCTGCAAGAGCAGCTCATGTTCTTAGCAGGTGAGTCATTTCTCCAGCCAATGCATTTACTTTTAACAACATCAGTATTTAATTTAGGGCATTGTATAAATCCTATTTATATACACAATTGAGTATGTATTTAAATAAAATAATATATACATATATACGTGAATGTATGTATATATATGTGTATATATATATAGTGCATATATACCTAGCAAAGTGATCTGGTCAAATTTATTGTGCTATTGTAAGACTTTCTTATCAGTAGATGCAGCAGCTTTTCTCCCACAAGGAACCCCGTGTTTCTTTCACTGAGGCACACATAAATACATAAAAAGTCAATAGGTTTTGGCCACCTACATTAGGATTGCACTTCCCTCAAGACAGATGAAGATGAAGGGCTGGGTGGATGATCAACCAATAGCTCAACACCGTACCTTCCAATTTCATCAGTGTTTTTACAAGCCATCGCAATTTTGCAGTGATATCTCAATTAACACAGTCTTTGGAACAAAGCGCCTTTATAATCCAGTTGGCTGCACTGACAATAGCTCATAAACATAAAATGCATGCTACCAATGTGTCATTCTGATCAGTGACAAGGTTCCAATTAAGCAAACATCAGGGCACATAACTACTGTTGGCATGAACAGCCAATGGAACCAGTTTCAGAACACTTGTGGAGGAGGTGACTTTCTTCTCTCCTCTTGACGATTTTCTCATCACTGTTCGACATCTCGTGGCTATACTCCCTCACTGGAGTTTTTGGTGGTACTTTAGCTACATCTCTAATTTAAAATAAAATTTTAAATTAGATTTTTTTAAATTTAAAATGAAAAAAAAATAGAGGCATTTATGTGGCTTGCTATTCATATTTGTGGCTTGCCTGGTTGAGCAAGTTCACTCTGAAGCACACACTTACACACTTGTTAGTACACATTGTTGAACTGGAGCTACAAGTCGTACTGGGGCTAGAAAACACACATTTTAGCAGGGGCACTGGAAAGAATTCTGCACGATTTGCATCATAAAGAATGAATTACTGGATCACCCCAAACTCTCAAGTATTCTGTATCCTAAGCTGAATGACCTCTGTGGACTGCTCCAGACCTAAGGTGCCTGAATTGAACTCTCTCTCTCTCTCTCTGACTTAGGAAAATAAAAGATATAAATGATGGCTGATCTACACTATGGCTTGATTCAGAAAAGAAGACAAATTAACTTGATGAGATATTATTTTTAGTGGTATGGCTAATAATCCCTTTGGGGAGAAAAATGTGGAGAATTGCAAAACAGATTAATGAACAAAACATCTGTAATTCCCCGAATCTTGACAGAAGTTTTGGGTCTCAAGGCATGACTGACTGTGTGTCTGTCTGTCCTCGGCATTCATAGGCATACATAGGCATACATACCAAAAAGGCGCTCCGCCGACCTGTGTGCTGCCGTTTCTGTGCTGACTGTTGCTGTTTATTGCCTCACTTTGGGTTTGTGCTCAGAGGGGCAAACACAGCATTAAGCAACAGAAAAGAACAAAACGAATCTGCGGCATCGTGGCACGATGCATGGTCGGCCCAGTTTCCTGCCTGGGAAACGCCTGCCCCAGGCATTTGGGGGTGGGAGGAAGAATTGAGCACGCAGAATTTGGTCATACTGGAACCTACCCTACTGAGAGAGAGCAACCCTCGGCATTTCGCCTGTGACTCTTTTGAGAGAATTTACTAAGGGCTCTTTCCAAACTTAAGATTTTGCTACTGTGATCTTGAGGGGCTTAATTTTGTGTTCATTGGTGCCGAGAATATGGAAAGATGTTTCATTTATTTATTTGTTACTGTTATTCTGTAATCTCAAATTGATCAGACCATTAGAGGATATGTTAGCCAAGAACCTGGCCCAACTGCCTTCATACTCGTGTTAGGTGATATCCAATTTCTGTCTGACCTTTGTCAATGAGTAGAAACACACTTTTTTTTTACAAGAGAGCCAATGACTGAATTCTCACTATTTCGTGAGTAAGTCCACACCGCTGTGATTTCCCTTCATACAATTGCCCCTCTAACTTGGAATGCTACAGATTAATTCTCCCAGTCCTTGAGAGCCCTTGAAACGTTTGAAGACAGCTGGCACGGGTCCTTCTTAAAACTCTCTCAATTTCTTTTCTCAGAGGAGGAACACGATGCAGAAAATGAGTTTACGGAAGTGATAATTGTTGGTGCCTCACATGATTTCCAGGTGGTCGTATTATTCTTATTAGTGTTGCTGGTGCAGGTGGAGTGAAAATTAGGTGGCAGAAAGCAGTAAAACCTTCCAGTTCTGGCAGCTCCAGTGGCCTGCTGAGCCTGATTTCTCAATAACAGCACGAACAGAATGCAGCTGGGGTCAGCTCTTTTGAAGCAGGCAGACTCGATTTCAGGGACCCCGTTTTCATTTCTCCACTGGCTCCTTCTGTTGCTACATGCTCGATGATGACTCAAGCGAGACTCAGGAGAAGAACTGGTGGGATCGCTAAGGACAATCACAGAGATACAAGGAAGATGAACTACTCTGAGCTCACGGGACCATTTTCCAGTTGGGAAAAGCCCCACACTGAACGATTCCAGTGTGGAAAGGAACAACTGAACTTGTCTACATTTTATCCCTCAGAAACACAGAAGATAAAGTGAGAGGGTGAGCAACGAAACACAGATTAGGAATGTCAGGGTTTGGTTTTCAAAACAACGTGCCCTGGCTAAATTAATAATAATAATAACAAATGTGGTGATACATACCTTTTGTTCCAGTACTCAGGAGGTAGAGGCCCTCAGAGCTCTGTGATTTCTAGGTCAACCTGGTCTATAAAGCGAGTTCCAGTACATGACAGACAGGGTTACACAGAGAAACAAACAAACAAAAGTACAAATAAAAGCTCCAGTTCCCCAGTCCTGGAAGGATTCTTACAAACAGAGGACCATGATGTTCACGTCAAGTTAAAGTCACCAAAGAGGCTAGGACCATAGCTTTCAGGAGAGTGAACATCCTAGGAGATTTTTAGGGAGAACATGGTGGGTAGGTAAGTGCGAATGATTTTAGAATGAGGGCCGAAGGCTTTGAGAATGCTGAACTTGGATTAGAAAGAACCAGTAAGAAAGATGAACGAATGACTCACATAGGGATGGGAAATTCGAGCTGGTGTAAGGTGGAGAACGGTTCAGAACCAGGGCCGCTTTATGAAGTGGGAATGATCTAAGCACACTGAGTATCTCAGGAGACGGGAGACTGAGGGCACTGCCTGGCTCTGCAAGGCAGCTCAGTAAGCGGCTGGACACAGTAACTCCTTGGCCCCTAAGACAGAGGAGACAAAAGACAGAAGGAAAAAAAGAGAGAGGAAAGGATGGGGGGAGGGAAGGGAGGGAAGAAAAAAGAGGGAAAGGAAGAAAAGAAAATTCAGAACGATACGGAAGCCTGAGATTTGCTCTCCGTTTCAAGCCCAATATGGAGGAGGGATAAAGACCACGTACTAGAAGCCCCAGTGCTACGTGAGTTCTATAAAACAGTTTCAGAACTTGAAGCAAATTATATTTTTATTTGGCCTTCTTTTTTTTCCCTTTTAAAAAATTCAGGGGCCTATCCTTAGATAAGACGTTTTCAAACATGAAGCCTCACTTACACAAAATTAATGCAATAAATTAATCAACAGGTGCTCAGGCCCCATTGGAACAGGTCTGCTATCCCCTCCAAGGCTCTAGGACCATTGCAGAAGAGGGAGTGGGAAAAACCATAAGGGCCAAGGTATGAAGCAGAAAGCTGTCTTCTGGCCATGGCCGAACTGTGGCTCTCAGGAACACACTACAGTTATGGTTGTCCACACAAGACCCTCACAAGATTGGGCCCATCAGCATTTTGTCCCAGGTGAAGGTTGGCCCAGGAGGCTCCACCTCTCCCAGAGGAACTATTGGCAATTAAAGTTCATTGGATAAGGAGGTGTCATTTTTTTTTCTTCATCGGTGTATCCATCGTGAAGTTGCCTTCAGTCCATAGAATAATCCCTCACCTAGGTTCAGGCATACAAGGCCACGGACAGACAGAAGAAACAAATGTAGAAGACAAAAAATAGTGTGTCAGTGAGGGGAAAAGGATGAGGACAGGAAATGATGTAAGTGTATATACAAGCGCATGCGAACACACACATACCATGCACACACTTCAAAGACTAGAACTGTTGTTTAGAAGGTAAAAGCACTTATCCAAGCCTAACAGCCTAACCCCGACCTGCGTGTTAAATGAAGAGAACCAACTTCTGTAATTTTCCACATGTATGCTAAGACATACATACAAATGAAAGTAGATAAGTGGACCTGGAGATGGCTCAGAGGTTAAGATTGCTCACTGCTCTTCCAGAGGTCCTGAGTTCAATCCCAAGCAACTACATGGTGGATCACAACCATCTGCGATGAGATCTGGTGCCATCTCTTGTCATGAAGGTATATGTGCAGGCAGAATACTGCATTCATAACAAATAAATCATAAAAATGAAAAGCGATAAATAGAACTATATATCACGTTTCCTTTCTTATGTGGAATATAGATTTAAATCTATAAATCTAATGTCACTAGAAAGGGGACTATGAGAAAGGAGGAAGATATTTAAAAGAAGGGAAGGAATGGGACTCAGAGAAGGTAATGAAATTTATGTGTCATGAAGACAAAAGGGCCACTTGGGAGAAGAACGAAGATCAGCAAGAAGGGAGCTGGAGGGAAAAAAAAGGAAGGGCAGATGAGATCTTCCCTCAAGATGCTCCAAGGCAGCCACTAACAGGCTTCTTCCCATTTCGTACGTGTTATCTGTGTAACACGAGCTACTTAGAGCATTCCAGTGGTGTGTGGGAGCTTGGGGTGTAATATATGCGTCACCTATCATTTTATATCTCATAAAGCCAGGGGGGAAAACCACCAGGCTTTGAAGATAAGCATAAAGGTTATTTATTAGTAAGCGATTAAGCCTAAGGTCTGGGCTCAGCTGCTGAAGTACTTTCTGCACAAACGTGAAGACGTGAGATCAGATGACCAGAAACTGCACGTCCTAGTGAATTCTTTGCCACGCTGCTGTGTAACAGCTCCCTCCAAATTGTAGTGTTTCCCTCTGAGAGGAGGGAGGCTTGGCGAAGTGAGAAAGTAAACAAATTGCACATGTCCTGCAGAGCTGAACTTTCCCAGACTCACAGGGAACCCTTCTCCAGGTTATAGAAGCAGAAACAACCACTGGGGGAAGACGCTGAAGAGCCTAGCTTCCGGAGGAAAAGTCTCAGACCCGTAGAGAGGCCTATAAGTTATTAAGAGAGCTCGAGGGTTGTGTAAGTTACCACTTGGGCTATTAGAATGGGCTTTTCAGTGATGCAGCTAATTTGCATTGTCTCTCCCCATGGAAATAATCTCTCACCCATACTCCTGCTAGTAAACCCAACAAAACTCCTTAGTTTAATAAACTGACTTCGGTAGAACATTGGTCTGTCGCGGGTTCCCTTTCTAGTAGTATAAATCATATGTGTTGCATTTCCCCTTGAAAAGTCCCTCAGATAACAAACCCTGATGCTGGGAAGGAACGTGGTGGAAGCAAGCAGGCTCCTGGAGCTCATTGAGCAGCTTAGTGTAGCTTAGTTGATGACCTACAGACTCAGCGAGAGATTCTGTCTGTGATTGCTCTATGGAGAGCAATCTAGGAAAGACACGGCCATAGATCATTGGCTTACACATACATTTGCTCAGATGCCCTCACACAACTCCATGTATACATGTCCATGCATGCACATGCATGTAAATACACACTAACAAGAAAATAGTTTAGACACACACACCATAACATTATACCACACCTTCCCCTATGCAGAGACATTTACCACATTATACAACACAGTTCCATGAATGTGCTATATATATATATATCTTGGTGAAATTTCCCAATTCTGTTAATAAAGTCTGCAATGCCTTCCCACATTCTTACATTGACCTAAATTCTCCATGTAGTCCAAACTCAAGCTCAAATTTCTTCCCCAAAAGCTTCCGACATCAGCCTTTGCGTTTCAGTCTTTGCGACCTCTTGGGCATTACATCCCTAAAATCTCTGGACAGCTTCCCTCAACACATTGAGAAGTGTTTGCTGTTAAGAAGGACAGCTCTTCTCGCCTATTAATGGTGTCTGCCTGGAATTAGGTTCTGGATCTGAGTTTCTTCGCTTGTAGAATGTGAATGGCTGTGTCATTCAACAGGGGTCTGTGGAAGACCAAATTGGATAATTCATTCAAAGCACACAATGCCCAAGAGGGCTGCCATTGGTCATCCAAACCACCAATATTTGTTTTGACCTAAAGGAAAGGAAATTTAAGCATTTGCATAAGGAGGGGAGGGTCACTGCTGTTGCCTCCTTTCCTTTGCCACTAGTCACATTCAATATCAGTAAAAACTGAAATGATAAAGCAGAAATCAGATATTGGAAGAACTGCAAGAGTTTTCCTGAGTAGGTCACCCTTAGAGCAGTGGCTCTCAACCTTCCTAGTGCTGTGATCCTTTAATACAGTTCTTCATGTTGTGGTGACCCCCAACTATAAAATTATTTCATTGCTACTTCATAACTGTAATCTTGCTACTGCTGTGAATCATAATATAAATACCTGATATGCAGGATATTGGTTAGGTGAACTCCAAAAAAGTCATGACCCCCCAGCTTGAGGATTACACTGCCTTACAAGGTCTTTGCATATCTGAGCAACACTGCGCACACGGTGTCATTGTCCTTTATTTACAACTGAGAACACCAAGACTTAAGGTTGAGCGACTCAAACTGACTTGCTCCTTTCACTGAAAGGGCCTGAGATTTCAAGTAGGTTCCTTTTCCTCCTGGTAAACCTGAACTCTTCCTCCTTAGTGTTCCTGCTTAAGCAGACTCTGCTGATCTACCCATGAGAAAATCTCAATGCTTCATTTGGGAATGGGGATTGAGAAAGGGAAGGTAAAACAGCTCATTCCGCTTCAAAGATATCAAAGAAAAATTTAGTGCCTCCCTGTCCCTACAGAAAGCAGTGTGACACGGCCTGGCCTGATCACAGGGACTCATTCCTGTACAATTGATTGGGAACACCAGCTTCACAGCCTCATTCCATGGCAGAGTTTGTTCCTCCCTCCCTCTCAAAACCCGTGTCTGTTGGAGGCTAAGTGCCTCCCTAGGACTGTTTCTTCTAAGCCTTGTCCCTGCTTGTCTAAAGACAGACCCGGGCTCACTCTCTGCCTCCCACCCCTGGGTTTTGCAATCAATCACCCTTGGGTCTTTTGAGGAGTCATACTTCCTCCTGGGGCTGTCCCCGAAGTTCATTTAAAAAAAATCTGTTTCTCCTGGCAGAGCAGTTACTTACAGAGTCCCCTGAGCTTTTGGCTAAGACTTATACATTTAAGGAGATCATTGAAGTAAGTCGCAACAAATCATCAAATGGGAGGCCTGGTATAGGAAAGCCTGTAAAACTTTTGAGGCAGCCATTATCAGCACGCTTCACCCACCTTCCTTTTCCACACGCCCAATTGCCCCAAACTCATTTTGGATGTATTTCATTTTGGAGTCACACATGTACTGAAGGGAAATTTTGGCACTAGCCTTGTATTCCCCAGGGCATGGCAGGGTGTATGCGCAACCTATAATTCTCTGTTCAGGATGCATTGCACTGAGACAACCATTTCAAGAGAGGGCCGGTTTCTTCACCTTGGCTGAGTTCGTGACAAGAGAACAGAGTACTGGCCCCATGCTAGCCTCAACAGGAACACCCTGGCTTTCCTTCCTCTGTGGATTAATAGAGATATATCTAGAGGCTTTCAACAATAGTTCATCATTAGCTTCTCTCGCTGCCTTAGTTTGGAAAGAAAAAGCCAGTGGCAATCTAAATTAGTATTCAGACAAATTTGTGGATGTAGTTGCAACCACTCTATCCTAATAGAACAAGCCCAAGGCCAGACAAAACAAATTCTGAGAACACATAGCAATGAAACATTTCTGAAAAGGAGCATGTAAAAGAGAATCATCAAGCATGGTTCTTTCTGCCTGTCCAGTATCTTCAGTAACATAGAAAAAAAAATGTAAAAGAATCACCAGGAGTGACCAGACTATTGTCCTTTAGAAAAAAAGAAAGTTGTGTTGAATGCTCGTCTCCGTACTCTAAAGCGATGTGCGAACAAGGATGTGTTACCACATTTGCTTTAACTCCAGAGAATCCACAGCTCTTCATTGCTAGAGAAGCAGCAGTTAAGTTCTAGATCTCCAATCTTTGTGAATCTGTCAAATCCTAGAACCTTTGCAGATCACGATGGTCATCCATAGTGGAGGACTGAGTACGTAAATAGACTTTAGAGAAAATAGTTGAGCTGCTTTCCTTGGAATTCTTCCAAACTGTCTACAGAGAGGTATATGTAGGAAGCATGTTGAAAAATCAGAATTGTGTGGGGAGCTGTAGACCAGACATAAATGAGAAGATGGTACCCAGTGAGTAGGGCGTGCTCACATGTTCTAGGAAGTCTTCATCCAAGAAATGGTCTCTCGAAGGGTTAAGTTAGCTTAGAGCAGAGTGTGGTCATCAGAAGGGCTGAAAGTCAGCCTATTCAACAGTCAACCTTCCTCCAACAAAAGAAATAAATCTTTCCATTTGACATCAATGAAATCATATTTGAGAAACATGACTTTTCAGCTCAAAAGGCTTGCACACTCCCTGGAATTTCATGTGTGCACTGTGCTATGGTAGAGAGGCCACTGGGGTGAAAACTGGGGTTTTTGTCCTCAACCAGATCTGTGATGCTAGCAATAGTCTGTTCTATTGGTTCTCTGTTGCTTCTGTTAGTCTAGCTGTAGGACCCACAGAGCACTCATGTTTCTAAGAATAGAAGAATGAGCACAGAAATGGGGGTGTGAAACTGGGTAACTGTTTGGTTGTCTAGATTTCAATTTCCCACTTGCAAAATGAACAAGCTTGAATGAGCTCTCCAAAGTTTCTCTCCGGGGTGACGTTTAATGAATCTAAACATCCTATGGTAGGTTATTCCTAGTAAAACTATCCCTTTAGATGAGAAAATAAACGAGACCTCCTACAGGCACTGAATTGAGTATTGGATATTTTTCAGTTAAATTGGTGTTGACTGGAATTTAGCATCTTTTGCACAAACAATGACTCAGAAAATTAATTAGCCTTTGCTTTAATTAAGTAGTAATTCTATTTAGTACCAATTAAAATACCACATCTGAGTCAATCTGCTGGAGAGAAACGTAGTCAGTAGAGGAAAGAGCCTCATTTGCTTTGAGGAGCTGGGTGGGTGACTGAGGTGCCTGGGCTCCTGTTTTCCAGAAAAGGCACTCGGAGTTTGGAAACACAGGAAGACTATTCCCAGAGGCCCTAGGCACAGCGCTCTCCGGTGAAATCTTGCATGCTGTAGTTTTCTTCATTTGATGATTCTGCTGTTCTTGTCATTAGCATTAAAAGCACAGAGAGAAGTTTAATAGCAATTCTGAGGGTTCCAGAAGCACTACCAGCAGCCACTTTCTCCCATGTTCCCAAAATTCCACTCAGTCCTGAACAGAAGACAGTTCTTGACTTCTGACCTTTAGTAATAATATCATCCATTAATTCCTGATTACCCGAGACAAAGCATTAGCAAGTTGAGTAAAAATTTCCCCTGCCACTGTACTAGATTTAGTCTTTGCTTTGATTTTGAACATGACTTTTGTTTAATGTCACTATATCAGCCATCACGGCTTTGTTAAATTTCAGTTTCATAAGTAACTGCTTAATACCTGACTCCATGTGTCTTATCGTTTTGAGTTATCTATTTAATATAGGTTGTTTGCTTGGTGTGTATGTAGAGGTGTGTACGTATGCCTTGGGTACAAATGTGTGCGGCGATCATAGAATAATGTTAGATGTCATTCTTCAGGAGTTGCTCACTTTGTTTTATGATACAGGGTCTCGCATAGGCATAGTGGTGACCAATTAGGCTAGACTGGCTAACCAGCAAGCTCTGGTGAGCCATCTGTGTCTACACTGGGATTACAGGTGTACATTACCACTCCGGCTTTATGTGTGGATGCTGGGAATTAAGCTCAATTCTTCATGCTTGCAAAGCAAGCACGTTAGCAACCGTCCAACCAACCAACCACCAGCGGCAGGACCCAGCTGCTTCCTTAGACTTCCCTGTGTGTTAGTGCTTTCGAGCCTAGCTGTGTACTGAAACTTTCTGTCTTCTATATGCACAAATGTTAAAACTTTGACTCTGCAAACAACAGCATTAGAAAAAAGAGGCATTCCTAGAACTCACTAGGTCATCAGAGCAGATATCACAGGAGGTGAATAAGTGACCTTATGAAATGGCAGCAAGGGAGTGTTCTGGTGATTTTGCACCAAGTGGGTATACCAAGAGAAGACGCCATCTCTGTAGCCAGAGTTCGGTCCTCACCAGACTCCAAATCTGTCAGTAACCTCACAATAGGCTTTCTATTTTCAAAAACTTGTGAGGAATAAGCTTTTGTTTTGTGTTAGCCTCTCAATCTGTAGCATCTTGTTAGAACAGTCTGGACAGAGACAATTTACAGTGTAACAAGGTGAGAGTGGCTTGAGGAGGACAGCAGCCAGAATTCAACGCTGTGTGACAAACATATCATGTGGCATTCCATTTGTAAATGCAATTTATATTTTTATACATCAGGGGAAAAGCAAATTTTACTTTGGAAAAAATTTTCTAAAGGTTATTCATCCCTTTCGAAAATCAAGAGGCTTAATTTGAGCCAGCATCACAGATTTGCCCCTTCTTTTCCTTGACTGGAGGCACATTCCTGCTGTTGAGCCCATGCACAGCCTTGAGCTTGGCCAAGAGGGCCACTTGAATCGACTGTGATGTCTATTCTTGGTTGTCAACTTGTCTATTATTGTCTTATTCTCCCAATTGCCAGAAAGTATGCTTTAAAAGGATACTGCCAATAAAAACTGACCAACCCTTATTTCCTTCTTCCATTAGGGCTGGGCCGTTTTGCAGAATTACAGTGTATGAGAGTTACAATACTGTGATGACAATGGTGATCATCAAAGAAATGCTAATCATATTCAGAATGTTCCTTAGTTACTTCTTCATAGCAGGCTTAAGGAGCAATATCAAATATGCTGCCATCTCTTTTACAAAAAGGCCTATGCCATTTAATTTCCAACAATGAACTGAATCATATATTCTTTCCTTGGGAAACTCCTAATGAGGAGTGTAACCTGCAGACACCAAGACAGGATGCATTTGATTAAGAGCTACAATAGACAGTGGGTGAGGATTTTGCAGAGTTCTCTAGGAAGGAGGGGATCTTACCCTGGGAGTTGAGACTTGAGCTAGATTTAAAGGAAAATCAAGACAGCAAGTAAAGATTATCACAGAGGGCAAATACCTAGGAATAGCTGAGAAACGGAGGGTGGAACATGTCATTTAATCCCTCAGAAGTCACCCTTCTTTCTACTCTAATTGTCATCCACTGTCTCAGCCTCTCATTGGTCCTCTCAGCTGATTTCACACTAGCATGTACCCAGAAGTCAAATTTTAACTCTCCCATCAAACACTTGGATCACTGGTTGTACATAGTGTGACTCAAATGGGGAAGCTAGGAAATGTAGGAAGACTTCAGAAAGCTTAGACAGTCAACCATGGGACCAGATGTGTAAGCATTTGGTCCTTGCAACCCCACAATGGTCATAACTGACTGCTGACATCATTTTCTCTTTAGACTAAACCTGAGACTCCTACGTGGGATGAGCCTCCAAGCATAACCAGTCTGCACACATGGCGCCCATTACTCTCTGAATTAGAAAGTCTAGGTTGAGATGAACATTGTGTCCATTCCTAGATTATGTTGATCTCACTCCAAGGAACAAGCTGTTGAAATCCACTGGTCCAAAGCACTGGTCAGCAGACAATTTATAAGCATACATCTTAGTATAATTTTTTTGGTTTTTCAAGACTGGGTTTGTCTGTATAGTCCTGGCTGTTCCTGCAACTCATTCCATAGACCAGTTTGGCTTCAAATGCAGAGATCTGCCTGCCTCTACCTCGCAATTGCTGGGATTAAAATACCATCAGGCACAGCATTTTAGTATAATTTTTAAAATTAGTATTTAGGAAAAATTCATTGTAACTTAGGCTAGGTGTGGTGGCACACAACTTTAGTCCCAGTCCTTGAGAGGCAGAGGCAGGTGGATGTCTGTGAGTTGAACTTGAGACCTGTTAGTCTATGTAGTAAGTTCCAAGACAGCCAGGGCTATGAAGAAAGATCCTATGTCAATATAAAAAACAACAACAATAATAACAAAGTCATAATAACTTGGAATATCTGCAAGTGTAATAGTGCAAATATTGACTGTGATGTCTGATTCTTGGTTGTCAACTTGTCTACCCATGGTTTTAACCAAAACCCAAGCTGGTCAATATATCTGTGAAGGATCTGTCTTGATTGAGAAGATCAACCTCAAAGCTGGGCCACACCTTCTGGTGGCAGCCAATATAAAGGACTTGGAAGAAGGAAGCTCTTGCTCTTTGCCTGCTTACCCTTGCTCTCTCTGGCAAGTTCATTCCTTCCTAGTATTAGAACATACTTCTTCAGGATTCCAGTGAATACTGTAGACCAGCTGAGATGTCTAACATCGTGAATCAAACAACTATTAGATTCTTAGACTTTTGGCTGATTGACAGCCATTGCTGGAGTAGTTGGACCACTGACTGTAAACCACTCTAATAAAGGATATTTTGATAATGTATAGGTAGATTCATCCTATTAGTTAATGAGCCTGACTAACACAACTGACATTAAAATAAAGCAGTTAAGTATAAGATCATTTAAATGCATCTAAAAGAATGTAAAAATAGTTATATGACATATTAAACTGATCTCTTAAAAGTAAATGAAAAAGAACTTCAACATTTGGAAGTACTACATATTTTCTCAACTATATATTCATTCAATTTCTTCAACATTATTTTACCTTCTCGCAGTGTATTTTTGTTTATGAGTGCCACATTATATGATCACACATCTTTACCCCTAACAATAAAGCATATAAATAAATTTGGGCTTATTTTCAACATCCTCAAACAAGTAGACAACAGTGCTAAAATGTGACTTGTGAACTAAAGTGCAAAACAGTTCCTTTAAAAACATTTTAATTTATTAAACTGCATTTAAACTAGCATTTTAAATATTCCTTTCTTAGGATTTTTGAAGAATTTGACAAATAAAAGCTTGTGAAATAATAAATTAGGGGTAGAGATACCCTTTGCTGTAGTAAGAGGGGACAATGAAATAGTACAGACAGCGAATTCCAAGGAAAGTGTGGGCTGGAGAGGTGTTTTTTTTTTTTTTTTTTTTTTTTTTTTTTTTTTTTTTTTTTTTTGAGGGTCTCATTTGATTCTAAGATGATGACAGCCATGCCATACACAAGAGGACAGGATTCTTTAATTATGCCTGTACTATTTCTTCATTGTCTTCACTACATTTATTGACCATCTTTTTTTGCACAGGTCACTCAAGCAAACCTTTGTCATGGTTCTGTCCTAATCTCAGGAAGGCTGACCTACCATCTGTGTGAAAGATGGATCCTGGTGCAGTCAGCAAGAGATTAATGGGCCCTACATAGGGAAGAAGGAATTATATGCTGACAGCACTGTGAGGAACTACACCCAGGACTTCATACTGACATGTCTAGGCATGACCAAATTGGAGTTCGAATTCAGCTCCACTGTGCTTTTTATTCTTTTTATTGACTGAGGAGATGTGTGCCTTGAGAGAGGACTGGGGAATCCATATTATTTTATTTGAGCCTTGCATCTCACTCAGGCATCTTTGTGTCATCTACTTGTCCTTGGATTCAGGGAAGAGAGCCAGGCCACACTCAGTGTATGGGCTACTCTCTATGGTACAGAAAAACATCTACAGAATAGCAGAATAGCCTCTCATACACTAGAGAGCATGACTGCGTCAGAATGCCAAATTTGCCAAATGTCACTACAGCATACAGCGACAGTTGGGGTGAAAGGAGATGGGAAGAAGAGAAAGGATGTGTGTGCAAGGTGCCATGTGTTGCAGACCTATTAGCAATCGTGATGGCTTCTTTATCTAACTTTTTGTTTAGCAAGGAATATAGATACTTTGACAGAAAAGAACATAACAAACAACATAGCCCCGGGTTTGACCGGAAGGAATGAAAATGGATTTTTTTGGTATAGAGTATGTCTCAACAGGTTACCCAGGAGCTCAATTGATTCTTTCTCCTCCAAAGACTAAAATACAAGTTTTCTGATGTAGGCTTCTGTGAAGAAAATTAACTCAGGATCTCAACATGACAAACTAACAGCCTTGCTTTGAAGGAAGCCGACAGTGCCGCTGCTGCCTCCAAATCCGTGCTGCCACGGACAAGCATTTCCTGTCATTGCCTTTTCACAGAGTGCTTTTCTTTGCCTACCAAGCGTCAAAACAATGGTAACTGAGAAGCTGCCATCAGTGTGAGTGACAGCAAGTGTTCCAAGACAGTCGCTTGATTGATTGATGGTCGACGATGGATTTTGTCTAAAAGAACAGAAAGCTGGGCTTCTTTTTTGAAACCATGCAAATTTGGACAACATAGGCCAACAATCAGGCATTTCTAAATTTAATGTGAATGCCATTTCCAAATAAATGAGCAGCGATCAAAACCACCGCCCACCAGGAATCACAAAGTAAATTCAGACATCAGCGGCTTTCTCACCTGCACAGATGCCCAAGTCCCAGTTGATGAAGTGACAGTGACGAGCCCAGGTATGCAAATTGTAGAAAATGATCATCATGGCAAAACCTCAAATTTCTGCAGCAGTTCTTGGTAACTTTTGTTATTTGTGTCCTTCACATGATGACTGTAGAAGGGACCTAGTCAAAAATTTCCACTTTATATTTCAGGTATAGAAAAACCAAAGCCTTAAGGGGTACAGCATTGTGGTGTATTATGGGCAGAATCATGACTCTTATATCTCCACGAATCCAGGTTTTATTTTTGTTTTGTTTTATTTTATTTAATGCCACTATTTAAGTGATAGTGCAAAGTGATCCAGATGTCCTGTTGAAATCAGGATAATTCATTTCTGTTTGTCCATAGTTTATGCACATATAAAAGAGAATATAAATACACAATGATGTATTTATATTATATATAATATATAATATTAATAATATATATAAATATATTACATATATATGGGTGTGGGGGTGTGGTGTGTATAGATTAGGTGAGAGAAACAATATCCATACCAGTATCCAATCCCAAGGCACAAGAAATGGGTGAACCTGGAAAAGCTGAGTCTTCAGAGCAATTGCATTGAGGAAGAGCAGGTGATCCTTGAGGAAGGGTAGTGTCAGCAGCTAAGACCCAGAGACATAAGAACCTCACGCCTCTTCCACTGTACTCTGACTTCCTATTGGAACCACTCACGAACCAAGCAGATCTGGAGATCAGAGAACATGTTGATCGGATCTGCCATGCCAGACTCACGGCAGAGAGCTTACTAGCAGATGGTATGGAAGAGGAAATGAATGATGCCTGCCAGAAAGTCTCCACGTGCATGTGTATAAAAGCAAAAAAAAAAAAAAAAAAAAAAAAAAAAAAAAAATGCAAGAAGCAACAGAGCTCTCTTAAAACATGCTTTTAAAAAGCCATTCAGAGAACTTGCTAGAATTTCCCATCAACACGTGGCTCATGAACGTGTGGCATGGAGTTTGAAGGGCTAGAAACTAAAGTCAAGAATGACCTTTAACATTGAAATCTTATTAATTTTCATTTGAGTATTTGGCACACAGTCCCAGTCAATGGGATACCTGCTGTCTGGTGTTGCCAGGGTTAGATCAGCCTCTAAAACATAGTGCCCAGCTTTTGCTTGGCTTTTGATGTCCCAGAGAAAAAAGAGAAAGGTAATTGTCAAGATTGAGACAGAATGTTGCAATATATTCATCTTCTATCAAATAACCAAGTCACTTATGTTTTTATTTTACATTTAAAAATAAGGGAATGAAGTCGGACACAAGAAATGTTAACTCACTGTAGTTGATCCGTGTATTTATTTCAGAATGGACGTTGGGACCCAACAACTTCCAAAGCATCTAACCACATACTGGCTGTCTTCTGATATGTTTGGTGGCTATCAGATGGTGCCAGAAGAAAGGCTTTGCTGCGCCATGATCTCTATTGTTAGAGTCTCCCAGGTCACAGACCCCAAGAAACAACCTTATTCACCTTGACTTCTTGGAATATCTTATGACTTCTAGCATCAAACACAATTGGAATCTGTTCCCTTTTCCAGTATTGGTTCCCCCTTGTGAAATATGCATTTACAAGCCTTTCAGTTTATGAATTCTGCCTCTTCCCTTGTCTTTTACATTGGGCATCATTATTTACTCACTGGTAAATGAGGTCTGGCTCTTGATGTAAGAAGTCCTTCTGTATATGTTTTTATTAGTTAATGAATAAAGAAGCTGCTTCGACCTGTGATAGGGCAGAATAAAGCTAGGCAGGAAAATTAAACTGAATGCTGGGAGAAAGCCAGTGGAGTGAATGAGACGCCATGTAGCTACCAGAGGAGACAGACTCACTAGAACCTTGCTGGTAAACTCTGAGCCTTGTGATAAAATATAAAATAATAGAAATTGGTTCATTTAAATGTAAGAGTTAGTTCAAAATATGCTTAAGCTATTGGCCAAACAGTATTGCAATTAATATAGTTTCTGTGTGATTATTTTGGGTCTGGGAAGCTGGGAACAAATGAGCAGTCTCTGCCAACAAGCTCTGTAGAATCTCTATGGTGCTTACGATTTTATACTAAATAGGGCATATGTATAATCTGGGAAGTTGAATGATATCATGGTCCAACTGCTCTAACCTGGAGTCATCCTTGCTCCCAGACTTCACAATTGACCATCTTCATCCACACAACATCATTTGTGACTCTAATCAGCAGTCTAATTCCTTTTTTGTGTTCTCAACCCAGTCTTTGGTCATTATAGGTCATCAAACTGAGATTTAGGTGAATCACTTTGAATGATGCTTTTGCAGTAGAGTCACCTGAAGAAAGAAAGAAGAGGTTGTAGAAAGCACAGTTCAACCAGCTTTATTCCTGAACGTAAATGTGAAAGAAGCCTCTCCATGTGTCAAGCAGCAAAATTCAGCCTCTGGATCCCAGAAGCCATCTCTGTGGCGGCAGTGGCTTCAATGGCAGAAGACTGGATGCTTCCTTAGGAAATCCCTCAGAGGCAGAAGTATGAAATTCCACCTTTGAAGTCAAACACTTCAGACTCTTTCACACAGAGATGCCAAAAAAAAAGTATACAAGTCGTAGAGGCCAGGATGCCCCAAGCCTACTAAACTGCAAGGTAAAATGGAAGCCCGTGGTCTCTCCCCCGACTTCCAAAACATTTTAGTCTGAAAAAACCTATGTTTATATGCTAAACTAAAACCTGTGTACAGGTGCCCAGTCACATTAGAGACACCAGTGGGTAACCAAACCAAACCAGTCAAATGAGTCCATTTCTCTACATTTTTCCAGCAAGGCAGAAGAGAGCAGCCACCTGCAGGCTGCTAGAGTGGAACTGGCAGGAAAAATGCAAACCCAAGAAATTCACCTTAACTCTCATCTTGCTGAACTGCTTCCAAATTATCTTTAAGCAAAGAAAGTGCCATTCCAGAAAGCCCAGGTACTCACAAGTCCTTGATTCACCTGGCTGTGAAACTTATAAAGCCCTAAAATACTTCTCTGCTGTGCTTTCAAATTCTATCATACAAGTTAATGAGTACTCCATGCGGAACAATGTGATACAAATGAGCAAAACCATTTAAAATACCTGGGAAAAAGCTGTTAGCATTCTATTCTCCAAACTCCAAAATTTTATCCATTATACATGTGCATCTACATAAACATCTATACATTCCCATAGGCATATATGCATCCATCTGCCAGGTGAGATAGTATAGTTCCTATTCTACCATTTTTTGCACCACAATTACATGATTAAAGTCATTTCACGATGGTTTAGGATAGTTAATCATTTTGTACTGGCTTAGTATTCTGCATATATGTAATTACTCGACCCATTTCAATCCTGTTAGGTATACAATTTATTTGAATGCCTCATTACTATAAAGAAAGTTATGGCAAGCACCTACTTAGCATTGTCTTTCCACACACCCTTAAGTACTATCTTTAGTTGAATTGCTTAAAGTGGAGCTGCAGGTCAAGATGTAAGTGGGGTTCCTCTGGAGATCAATCCAAACAATGTGTACCACTTCACAGGAGGATTTGAGAGGCCCTTTACTTCCTAATGTCTTGTCTAGGATGATCACTTTAAAATCTTATGTTTAAGAGTGAATTCGATGACGAGTTTAATCTGAATTGCTTTGGCTTCTGTTAGGATCATTACAATCTATTTCCCTGGCCATTTGGACTTTCTTGAGAAACGGCTCCTATGTGTTTTGCATGTGCCCTTGCCTGTCTTTTGCTGTTATCTCTATTACCTATAGATGTGCGAAAACTATTCAAAAACTAAAACTACAAGCACTTTGAACAATTAATTCCATTCCATTGTTTTCCTAGTTTGTCTTTACCACTTGAACTTTGTCCATGATGCTTTGGTGGACAAATCCCGTTGGAGGGAAGGGTATTTGCAAGCGTGTTATATAATGGGGACAAGACCGATGCCCGGAGTGGAGACTCTGGCAACGCTGCACCAGGGACTGGCTGCTGCTGCTCCAGCACACATGGATACACTTTCACATGTACCGGCGATTATAGCAACAGCTTGCCATAGTTTTTATACAGCACAAAGTATCAACCCATGGTTGCGACTGATGGCTACATTTAACCTCAGTGTGAATCTTGCTTGGTGTTCTTTTTATATATTAATAAGAAGAAACCATAAAAATATTCCACAGAACTTTGGTTTGTAAAGAATTAAGGGACTTGTGCAATCAAGCAATAGTTTAAAAAGATGTTTCCTCAGAGTTTTGTATTATCTATAAAATATGGCTTTAGACACTGTGACTCTATATCACTCATCACTATGTATCTACATAAAGTCTTTTTAGTCTGGTTATTTTTATTAGTATTCTCCTATTTGTAACTAAGTTTAGGTAACTTAATTTTATCTTTGTCTAATTTTCTTCATATTATAGATATAGATGTATGTATATGTGTATGTATGTATGTATATATGTATGTATGTATAACTAATTGCTCTTTGAGTTCTTTGAAATTTGGGTTCAGAAAAGCACTTCTTCTTTTGTCTTATTCTGCTATTTTCCCCTCTTGTGTGTGTGTGTGTGTTTTTAAACAAAGAGTTATTCAAACTCATGTACTTCTTTAAATTCAAATATGTATCTGCTATGAATCTCACCTACTATAGTTTCCATTTCAGGCATTGTAGCTTCCATTTCTAGAAGTTTCTTTCTGCCACCCGTGCCTCTTTTGAAGAGTTCTAGATTGCCTGTAGTTTCCACAACACATTGAAAGCAACCATGATAATTATGGAAATATTTTTGTATGATGATTATATAGCCTGAACCATCCCTACTCAGTAGTTTTGATTGGTTTTTCTTCTTATGGTGGGTTTTATGTTTTTGATTCTTTGCTTTCCTCTTATTTTTTAATTGAAAATACTAGCAAATGGAGAACTAAACACTTTTATTTTCCTAAAACATATTTTGGCTTTGTACTATTAAGTTGCTTTGAAGTGGTTTTCATCTCCTTGGATCGTATTATTAACCTGTACTAGGGTAGGACAATTTGGTATTTAGTAGCTATCTTCCCACACTCTTTCCATCTTCCTTGACTCAAGAAGAAAGTTCATACAGGGAGTAGGAACTTGGGGGAAAATAGCAAGCTGACATAACCCTTTCAGTGTGTAGCTATGGAAGAAAATAGCTTAATAAATGAAAATGGCATGGTGTCATCATTTTTCCAGGACTCTTTAGAGGGTGAGAGTCCTGTGTCTCAGGCTGTACGTTCGTGTTGACTTCTTTACCAAGCAGAAGAGAACAGCAGCTTGCATCTAACTTTGGTTTTCCATGGCAAGTCTGAGGCATTTCAGAACAGCCTTGCCCGGGGGTCACAAATCTGAAAAGGCCAAGAGGTTAATTTTAATGTTCAACCAACCCATCTGGTTTCAAAAGTAACTATCCAGCAGTATGGCTGAATCTAAAAACCACCTCACATTCGTTTCATTTTTAGCCGTTATGTTTCAGCACAGTCTTATCTACAGGAGAAAATGAACAAAATATTCAAGTGGGCACAAAACGATGTGTCTAGTAGAAAAACTGCTGATGTCCTCCCAAGTTCTCCAGGTGACTAGGGGTGTGTGAGAACTGACATCCACAAAGTGTTCAGATCAACAGCAATTTTTGAAAACTTAGCATATTGCCTTTATTTTTTTATTATACCCATTGCCTTTTTATTTTTTTTCAAGAGCTGAATGTATCGTGGGAATTACTTTTGTTGTTGAATAGGGCTAGCCGTGTTTTGCATGTTAAATTATAAATTTGTAAAGGAGGTTAAATGCTTTGGAAAGTATATTTAACCTAAAACATAAAAAAGTACAATCATGTCATTTCAAAGTGGAATACTAAGGTAAATGAATACTGAAATTATTTTTATTGAGAGCAAAATCAGTTACAAAAACAATGGGCTATGAAGACCTCTGTTAACCCAGCAAGTTGGATTTTAGAGGCTCGATTCTTCACCCATGTTACTAACTTATTTTGGAGGTCTAGCAAATAAGAATGTTCACCCTTGTTAACAGTTTTACAACTTTGTCCCAGATGCAGAGGGAGGCTATGGGTGTTTTCTGGAAAGTCATACTGCATTTGAAAAATTAGAAGTTGCTATTAATTTGGTGTTGTCTCCATATTCTTTGCTTGTTGAAGGGATGGGGCTGCTTGTTCTTCCCAATCACCAGGTTAGCTTACACCTGAAATAATCACACAGAAACCATATTAATTAAAATCACTGCTTGGCCCATTAGCTCTAACTTCTTATTGGCTAACTCTTACATATTAATTTAACCCATCTCTATTAATCTGTGTATCACCACGAGGTCATGGCCTACCTACAAAATTTCAGCACATCTATCTCTGGCAGCAGGTCCATGGCATCTCCCTGACTTTGCCTTCTTCCTCCCAGCATTCAGTTTAGTTTTTCCCCACCCACCTAAGCTCTGCCCTATCAATAGGCAGTTTCTTTATTCATTAATGGTAATCAGAGCACACAGAGGGAACTCCCACATCATTTGCTGAAGATAAAATTCTACAAATGAAGGAAAATAATCAATAAAGAGTGTCTGTTTGCCACATATCAAAGTAAGGGATCTACTTGGGACTTAACTGCCTGACCAAGCAATGAGTTTCCTCCAAGCTGCATTGTATTGTTCTGTAACAAGCATTGGCTATTAGGTTAAAGTTGACACACCTACTGAATGGCATGGTATGATGAACAACATCAAAACAGAATAGATTTCAAAGGCATAAAAGCTTAGCTTTGAATTTAGTTTTTGCATTTGTTAGATGTTTGGTTTAAACGAATCATTTCTCTTCTCAGCTTCATCCTCTGAGCTATAAATACCTTCTTCATGAGGAGTAATATCTGCATTAAGGTATTATAGGAAACATACAGCAGTTACAGAAGCTCTCAATATACAAAACAGCACCATCCTCTTTTATGTACACTGACAGGAAGTTAACTGGGAGAATATGTATAAGAACCAGTATACAAAATTCACACAGCCATTTCTTAGAATAGAAAGGATCGGAAGGAAGATGGGATAAACAAGGAAAAAATCAAAATGTATTTCTAATCTTTTTGTTAAAAAATAAAAAAAAAATTTAAAGAGACCTGGAAAAGAAAAACAGAGGTGATGAGAAAGAGGGAAGGAGGAAAAAAGGGAAGGAATAAAGGGAGAGTTCCTGAGAACAGGTGACTGAGAGAGAGAATTACTATGGGAAGATATGTAAAAACTACAAGAACACTTTCTTTACAAAAATTATTTTTATGTGGACATGCATATGTGTCTATTATGTGTATGCCCATTTGAGGGTATCTGCATGTGAGTCCAGTCACCCATGGCGACTGGGAGTTGCCCAATATTGATGCTGATGGTCACAGGTCCTCTGCGAAAACTGTATCCACTCTTAAACACCAAACCATTGCTCCAGGACTAACAAGAATGCTTGGCAATGAAGTCAAAGCCTCAAACTTAAACTAGGAGGAAAAAGGAAATGTCAGTACATCTCTTCAGGGAAATCATACCCAGAAGCATTTCTGAGGCTGTTAGGAATGCATGCTAGTCACAGGAACATCAGAGGTTGACTAAGTTCCACTCTCACATTTTAGGATTTTCTGTCCCTTCTCAAATTCAGTACAAGTAAGAAATGGGATAAGCTTGCCATGCCAAGCTTTAGAATATTTCAGAAATTCTTACTGATACAGCTGTACATCTTATTCAACTAGGAAACTCTGTTTGAAATTTTTTTACCTGATCAAGCCGTCTACTGATAATGGAGTTTAAGTCTCCAATAAAGTACTGAAATATTTAGTAATCTCTTAAGACAACAAAAACTAAGAAGTGTGTCCATATGTTCCTGAAAGCTATAGATAATCTCTCTGTGAAAAGATCTGGGGCCAGGTAAATATAAAAAAAGATATAGCTCTCAGATTAAATTTAAAAAATATTCTTATGCTTTTCAAGGGAACATCAAAACAAACAAGATTTTTGCTTTCCCATAAAGCCACAGGAGGAAGGGTGGCTTCTAAATCTATGATGTGTCTGTATCTCTTACATGCGTCAATAAAAGAGCAAATTCTTAAAAGATGAAATACAAAGGAGATGAAATTCAAATGAGAAATGGAAATGCAAATTAAATGTATGCTGAGATTTGATCTTACCAGTCATTTCATCTTGGCTAGTCAAAATGGCCAAGATCATAAAACCAAATGATAACAAATACTGAGATGGATGTGGGGGCAGGAGAACACTTATTTTCTACTGATGGAAGTGTAAATTGGTGTGGGTCTTCCTAGAAAGCTAGAAATATCTCTACCACATGTTTCAGCTATGTCTCTCTTGATGAGCGTGCACTCAGAGGACTCTATATCCTATGCCAGAGATGCTTGCTCAGTCATGTTCATGGCTGTTATGTTTGCAATAGCCAAGGACAAAGAACATAGAAGTCTACCAAGTGATGAGTGGACAAGAAAACGTGGTGCATTTATACAATGGAATATTATTCCCCTATTAATAAAACTAAATTATGAAATTCATGGATAAATGGATGGAGAAGGAAGCAGTCATTCTGAGTGGGGTAACTGAGACCAAGAAAAACAAGCATTGGACACTTTCTTTCAATTGTGGGTCTTAGCTTTGAGTCTTCAGACATGTCTTTCATTAGTAACAGCCATTGAAGTCAGAAAATTAGCAAGGGTTCAAGGAGAAGTTTCAAGAGGGGACAAAAAGTAGTGGTGTAAAGGCTTAAGGGGAACAAGAAGGGTTAAAGTGGGATGGTAATGGGAGAGCAGGTTAGAGGAGGAAATGTACATGGGAAAGATGACTAGTGTTAATGACATTTTAAAAGAGTCATCTGGAAATCTATCACTGTAGAAAGTTTCACACACACATGCACACGAACACACACACACACACACGAACACATGCACACACAAACAAACACACAATTATTCTATAATCGGGCAACAATGACCATAGTTGACACCATAAATAAAAAACTGAGTATCCCTTCTTTTAACCCAAGATGAAATGATAATATGTGTATAACTAAATATTTGTACTTTATTTGTTTTATAGAAAAATGAAAAGGAAAATAATTTTTAAAGTTCTTCTTTAATTCATTCATTCCCCAGAAGATCATCTGGTCATTTATTTTTGGCTCAGTGCCACATATATGGAAAACTTCATATCTTCACTATTTGTGAAAGAGTAAAACAAAAATAATAAGTGAAATATCAGGTACAGCGGAAACTTCAAAACTATTCGGGTGAATCTATAATTCTTTTTAATCAACTAGAAGAGAAGGTTGAATGGCCATTGTGTTGGTTGCCTTACGTCAATTTGACACCAACAAGTTCATATTGGAGAAGGGAACTTCATCGGGATGTGCCTCTATATGGCTGGTCTTTGGACAAGCCTATAGGGCATTTTATGGATCAATGATTGATGTGGAAGAACTAAGCCCCTGTGGGTGGTACCACCCCTGAACTGGTGTTCCTGCATTGCATGTGAAGGAAGCTGAGCAAGCTCTGGAAAGCAAGCTAGTGCAAAGTGTTTCTTTGTGGAGTCGACTTTAGTTCCTGCCTCTAGATTCCTGCTTGAGTTCCTACTTTGTCCTTCATCCATGATGAACTGTGACATTAAAGTGCAAGATGAAATAAACCCTTCCTTCCCAAGTTGCTTTTGCTCATGTTTTTTTATTGCAGCAACAGAGAAGCCATGAGAACAACAATAAAGAGGGATAGAACGAGGGGTGGTGACATTCGTGAGGGGTGAACAGGACAGCTCTTTGAAGGTCTTCTAAAGTGTCTCCATATGTATGAATTCAAGAGTTGTATTTTTGTCCTACATATTTTTAAATAAATTAAAAAATCTAAATATAAACATTACAGGAATTGTTTTTCATGTAATATTACTAAACACAATGGATGGATTCAAATGGTAAACACAGAGTTACTGACCATCCTTCATGTTGTTTGTGTGCTACTTGAGGGGGGCATGCAAGGGATCATGACACTTTAAAGAACGCTGCTCTAGGTCTCTCAAAGGAGAGCATTGTTGCTCTTCCATCCTGACACAGGAGCCATGTTTTCTTAAGACTCATCGCATGTCCCACTCTTCATTGGGTGCTTCCACCTGCTTAGTACATGGGCCTTACAGGTGTCCTTGTCGCACTCAGGAATGGACGGAGAGTCATCTGTGACTTTGTTTGTTCTCTCTTCTCAGAGCATGTCTGGCTTACGGAGGTGCTAAATCACATCTCATAAACAATCAATTAAGACCTGAAGCCAAAGAGCACAGGACGGAGCTCTTCCAAGGCCCCTATTGAAGGAGCTCTCTTGGCATCTTCCCCACATCAGTGGAAGGAGGACCTCATTAATGGACACTCTGCTTTGCCAAGGCACTCTGTAACCTGATGAGGGGACTTTTGCTCCTGAGACACCTGTTTGAACTCATCCCAAGAAGATAAAGGGTGGAGGTTACTGCTGCCAATATGAAGGGAGCTCACAATGGATTAAGGTTTAGATTCCAAGGAACAGATGTTCTTGTCATAAAATTCCCCGTAACTATGAACCAAATGGGTTGGGCTCAGGAAGAACCATTCCACGGGTTTGCATGTAATCCAGACATCTGATGAGGGAAGTGTGTGGTCTCAATGTAACACAGGTATGCGAGGTACGTGGAAGGTGGTAAGCAGATTGATGTGATGCTAAAAGTGTATCTAAAATTCTAGATACAATTCTGTCATGCTGCTCTGTTTTCATTTTGATAAATTATTTTATAACTATTCTCAATATTTTATACTATAGCTCTGAAGTATCTATTTTTATCAATGTCTTAGCCTTTTAGTGGCAAACTTGCTTTTAGCACCACAACTCAGCAAAGTTCATTATCATTTCCTCTACACTGTTTCTTGAAGAAATGGTTCAGGAAAAAATACACAAATTTCCATCTATTTAAACTCACTTATTTTGGAATATCACACTACTGCTTTCAATACTCTTTTCCAGGATCCAGACCCTTACTTACCGTCTCCTGTGTTACATCTCTCTATTCTTTCCTTCTACAAAAGGAGGATCATAGTCCTTCATGGCACTGGCGTGTCTGAAGCACTGACCTGTCTGTAGCCCTCAGTTGCTTACTTCCTATGACTTATGACACACCTAGCAAGATTGAACCTGCTGTCCCCAGCTGAATTAGCAAGGACTGAGAAGCAAGGTTTTCTTTGGGTCTTCTCATTCTTTTCCCATTTTCAATGGTTTGCAGTACCCATCTCCTGAACATATGGCCATGACTTATGATGCTCTCATTTTTGACCTTATTCTGAATTCTTCTGTTAGGCACTTTCCATCACTATAACAAAATACCCAAGGGACATAATTTAAAATGAGTAAAGATTTATTTTGCTCATGTTTGCAGAGATTTTGGTCCATGGATGCTGGTTCTGTATACTATGGTTGAAAAATAAGGTTCAAAGTAGTTCATGTTATGGTAGCTCCAGAAAGGGGTGGAGAAGAGTATTTCAACCAAGACTCTTAAAATTTCAACCCCCTAACTTCCTACATCTTCTATCCAGGCCTTACTTCCTAATGGTCCATCCATCTACAAATTCATTAATAAATTCAGATGTTGGTGGGAATAGTGCCTTCATAAACCAAACATCCATCCAAACCATCACTGGATGGGATTTCTTACTGTTTCATATTCAACCTAAACCTGATGGTGATGTCTCTCTAACAATTGTGACTTTCTGAAATGTGTTCTGTGATCCCATGACTCAACTGTAAAATGTTCTCTAAGTACCCACATACCATAAACTTTGTGCTTGCCTTTTCTAATGAAAGCAACTCTTGCTGCATAGAAAATTCTTAGCTCGTGTTTTATTGAGAATTGTCAGCATGCTGTCCCACCTTTCGGCACAAAGGATTACTGCCGAAATAGTTGGATACTCATCAGATATCCTACTGCGTCCTTGCGATGCTAAAAAAATAAAAGTGGTTGACTTTATGTCATCTTGGTTCTGATTACCTGCTCCAATTTCCCTGTCTCTTCATCACCCTTCATACATCTTTGTTCAGTTTTAGTTGTCAGTGCTTCTCTGCATAAATGTCCTTTGGGAAAGAAACACGGGTTTCTGTGTCATGCATTTATAGGCACATCATTGCATGAACCCATTTTGATCTTACTTAGGAGAAGCTGCATCCTGCCCATATGACATGAGTCTGGGCAGATTCTCTAGTTACAGCTGTTTGCAAAGCTGACCTAAGGTGTTATACAGTGAATGCCTGTTGCTGATGTTGATAATTTCCTTCTTTTAGGCATATAGACGCCCTGTGTGTTCTCCTACAGGGAGATATCATACTAAGAGTATAGTATATATTGGCCCCAGTGGAGTTCTTCATCATCTAACTTAATTATATAGGTTATTCATTGGCTTCTCGAACTTCTGCTTTGCTGTTATCCCCCAATTGCTCTGAATTTCACATAGAGGGATGACATCACTGGGAAATAATGCTGCTATTAATCTCAAGTGCCTTAAGGTATCTGAGGAATTCTGAATAATCAATCCTATTCTTTTTACAAAACTAGATTGTAGGAAACAAACTGACTGTGCATTTCAAAAATGCCTCCCACTGGTTTGCCAAGCTGGGGTTACTGAATAAGATTTACACCATAGCAGAGGCACCGCATCACCCCTGCCTTCATGGGCAACATGACAGGGGGAGGCAAATGTTAAGGGGTGCCACGTGGAACCCACGAACAAGCTCAACTGGCAGGACATTCTACAGGAGCCCCGAGCCTGACTCTGTGAAAGAAGTGACAAATAGAGCAAACACAGATGAGAGACATCACCACCCAAAGCACTGTGTAGATGTGCGTTTCAATGTGATGTTTCTCCATCATGGATGAAGGAAGCAAAAGGGACAAAGAGGGAAAGGTCTCAATCCAAGGCGACTATAGTGGGGATGCATTCTCATATTTTACCTGCTTGGAAGGGATCGTTGTTTGTAGAATCCCAATAAATCTAAGGGAGATTTTCCCACAATTTCAATGATCAGGGAGAACTTTCTGTAAAGTTCATTTTGAAAACAGCGTTGTCTTTTTCTTCTTTGGTCATTGTCTAAAAATATAATTCTGAGCTTTAACATATTTCAAGAAAGGTACAAGGAATACTTTTCTTGAACAATTACTGGAGATATTTCTGTAAGTTCACACCATTCCTGGATAAATTACCAGGAAATATTGATGTAATACTTATGGTATTCTGTCATACATTGCGCTCTCTCTCTCTCTCTCTCTCTCTCTCTCTCTCTCTCTCTCTCTCTCTCTCACACATTATGTAATTGTCCTTATGTAACATATCTTCACATATTGATATGTATGTACACACACACACAGAGGCATGCCCACATATGTGCACACACGCACACAAACCCTAGCAAAGAGTCATTTGACACAAACCATAACACAGCTATCAAAATGAAGAAAGAAGTGTTCATCCATTACCACAATCTGATATTTCAAGTGTGTTTATTGTTCAGTTCCCAAAGTGTCCTTGACTTTAAAATGGTTTTTAAAATGTTTAGGACAACAGTTTACATTGCCTTCATTGACTTTCTCATGTCCCTTAATCAAAAACAGTTCTTCGGCCTCTCTTTCCCTCTTCTAGCCTTGATACTTTTGAAACATATGGGACTCCCTTGTCATTGGATAGTTATGAAACGATGAGGGGGGTAGGTTTCCCTGTCTTCATCGATTTTTTTTGTCTTAAATTGCAAAGTGGATGAACGTGATGGCCTACACACATCTTTGAAATTTCCTAGTGTAATGTGTCTCACTGACTGTCTTCTCATGTGAATCTAGAGATTCTTGCTTCAGTGTAAGGACCTGTGGATTGACACATGTGTGTCATGTAACAGAGACCATCAATCATAGGTCAAGAGTCTACTTTTTAAAGGACAGTAACACATACTTTGGGATATTCCTCAATTTAAGACAATGCCAAAGGCAGTGAGCAAGTTTGGTTTTATAACAAAACTGATTATACTTATTAAGCTAAGGTTCTATTAAATCAGAATGCACACTGACTGCAAGTGGGTCTGGACAGATGCTTATGTGGTTTTAAACTCAGATCCACAGTTATCTCTAGCAAGAAGTCTCCACACCCGTTGAGAGCATGACTTCACACTACAGTCAGTCAGGAAGTCGGCCTCCTCAACTGTGCCACTGGGATCATGACAGTTTTATATTGAACCTTGGTGGAAAGCAAACAAAACCAACCCTCATAGCTGGTGGCTTTATTTTACCAAAGTGAACAAACAGCACGGGATTCTGTTACAACTGAAAAAGAAAACACACTGTTAAGTTGAATCAATTGCCAACCCACACATACTCCCTCAAACCCCAAAGAGTTAACACAATCCCGAGGTGGTCGAGTGGTTTAACCACAAATATCTTGGCAGTCATGGGATTCAACTTCAGTTTACACAACTGAACTGGGATGTGGGTCCCCTGGTTAGCACAAGGAAGGAAAGAGACTGTGATGGATGGGTACCTGGTGGGGTCAAATACGTCCACAGCTGCCTTCACACTGATACCTTGAGTGCTCCTTGTCTCAGCACTAAAATAGAGAGATGTAGGGAAAGTTCATCCAGGAAAATATCTAGTATACTCTGGAAATTTCCAGGATAGGAAAGGGTAAGGAATAGGACAAAAAGAGAAGATGGCGAATAAGCAATGAGAGTTTCCCTCCAGGCTGGCTAGGACACAGAATGGAAATGACTGTATGCAACATGAAATAAAGTCTATACACTATGAAACAGAAAAGAAAAATGGCTTATGTTAATGGAATACCAGGACATCTACATTAAAAGGAAGGAAGGGAACTGGCCAGGTGGCTTAGTGGGTACAAATGATTGGCATACAAGCCGAAAGACTGGAGTGTGGTCCCCAGAAAAAGGAAGGAAGGAGATAACTAACTCTGCAGGTCCTATGACTTCTACTAATATCCATAGCATGTGTTCATGCCCTCATCTAGCACTAGCACATGCACACACGCACACACTCACACACACACGATTATTTTTAAATGGAAAAAGAAAGGAGGAAGGAAGAAAGGGAAAAGAAAGTAGGGCAAGAGAGCAGATATCCTCACTCAGGTGAGGGAGCTAAGAGCTTAATTTAATGGGGAAGAGTGGTCTATTCTGACTAGAGAGAATCAGCGGGGAAAGAGGTTGGAGGGCAAGGAGGTAACACTACAACCATATGGGAGGAGTCAGTACTAAAAGTCCTATAGGACTACAGCGTTACTAGTTTCCAAAAATATGCTATATTGATCAGGAATTAGAAACAGTTCAGCTTCTCAACTTAAAGATGGGAAAGTAGAAGAAGCTGAAATATTACTTACCTCATATTTAAGTAATCATATCATACTCCATACATACGCATGAGCTAAGGTCCAAGAGTAACCCAAATATTTCTTCGTTATTTTCTTATTTTAAAGTTATTGTTACCTACAGCGTCTTATATTTAATACTGGAATTTTTTCAAAAACTCCATTTTTCAAAAACACCATTTAATTTGTCCCCTTTCTTGATGATTGCTATTCCAACTTGGGGTGATATGGAACATCAAAGCAGCTGTAGTTTTCATATCCCTGATGGCTGAGGATGTAAAATGATTTTAAAGACTTTATTGGAAATTTGCATTTCTTTCTTTCAAGAGCTGTTTCTTCATTAAATGATGCTGTTTGTTGATTGGGTGGATTTGGTCTCTTGTGCATGATTTATAGATAGCAACCTTCTGGCTAACCTCTGGCTGAGGCTCTCACATTCTGCAGGCTTTTGCTTTCCTCTGCTTTTCATTTCCCTTTCCACGCTAAAATATTTTGAAAGTGTCTAGTTTTGGTATTGAAATGGAGAAATGCCAGAGAATTTATACTAACAAATAAAAGGAATAATGTATAGAACCCTGAACTAATTAATAGAAAACCGACTGAGCATGGGAGAAGCTTTTTAAAAAATAGAATATATACCTACTTGATCTGAAATACATTTTCTTGCTTCTATGTCCCACTGAGTAAATTATTAGTGTCCCACAAGAGGGAGATCAGCCCATAGGCATGGGTACCTCTGTCACTAAGAAGTTGAGCTCCATTATTTCAAAGACCAGATCTCCAAGTTCACCCTTCTAAAATATAGCCAACAGCTTTGGGCACTGACCACCCTGAACTACCTCTACGAACTCACCATCCCTACTGTTTCTACTAGCGTGCAAATTCTAACCCTCTTTAAGCACGTGTCAAGGTCACCTGGTCTTAGAAGTTTATGTCACTTTCCAAAAGGCAGTAATTATTGCTTGTTTGAAAGTCCTTGATTCTGTATCTGGTCAGCATTTTGAGGATTCTGCTTCATATTATCGTGCCTCATGGTTTTTGGTGTATGTCCTGCCTTGTCTGATGAACCTAAAGGGCACAGGATCTTTTTGTTTTTTTTTTTAGTTTTTCGAGGCAGGGTTTCTCTGTAGCTTTGGAGCCTGTCCTGGCACTAGCTCTTGTAGACCAGGCTGGCCTCGAACTCTCAGAGATCCACCTGCCTCTGCCTCCCGAGTGCTGGGATTAAAGGCATGCGCCACCACTGCCCGGCATAGCACAGGATCTTTTTATTCGGTTTTATCTATCAACTCTGATCATGACTGGACATAAACTCTTGGATACGTTATGAATGGATAACTCGGTTGTCATCATAGAGTGGATTGCCTGTTCAGAGTAAGCTAAATTGTGCTATGGCATAAACAATTCCAAACTTCAGTGCCTTAAAACATCCATAGTGTAGTCCATATGGGCTACTTAGTGGCTTCCTTTTCAACTGTCTGACTCAGTGTGTGAGAGGACAGACCCTCTGACCCCTGGAGCACCGCAATCCCTGTGGCAAGAAGAAAGCAAAGGATGAGTGATTCATCATTTTTAAAAGGCTTTTCCCTAGAAATGGCATTTTACACTAATCACAGGTCAGCGTCACTGTGATCTACCATTTGGGGCTAGTCATTAAAGCTTGTCTCATCGTATGGTGTTCATGGAAACAATCACGCTGTACGTCTAAACTATTCAGTGACCATCTATAAGGAGTAGAAAGGTCAAAGACTTTAAAGTTTAGTTCCCAAGCTAAAGCTACTTTTTCAAAGTGTGGAAAGATACCTTGCTGCCAAAAAACAGCTCTAAAATAATTTGCCGAGAGACTTGGAACAAGTCAGGAACCATGAGAATTTGCCTTAACTAGGAGTTTTTTTTCTAAGAGAAATGGGTTTATAGACATATTTCTTTATTCCCTCTTGCTAGGAATGGATTTGTAGGCATATTCTTTTATTCCTTCTGTGCTAGAAATTGAACTTATGAAATGTCTCTACCATAGAATATTCCCAGCAAATTTTATATTATAATAAAGTATATTAAAGAATGAGACTGTAGCGATAGCCCAGTTATTGTCTGCCAAGCGAGCACGAGCTTGTGAGTTAAACCCTTAGAATCTATATGGAAAAAGCTGGGTATAGTGGCTTGTGCTTGCAATCCCAGCCCTTAGAAGGCAGAGGCAGGCAACAGCTTTGTCTTGCTGGCCAATCAGACTTGCCTACTCAGCAAGCTCCCAGCCAAAGAGAGAACCTGCATCATAAAACAAGATGGATCACATTTGGATAACTGTACCCAAGACTGACCTTTGACCTCCACAGGTACCTATGCCACCACACCCCCAAGGAGCATAAATTAAAGGATCTGTGTAATATATATATATATATATATATATATATATATATATATGTATGTATATATCATGTTCCTGCTGGAAATAAAGATGTTGTTCTTAAGAGATTAAGCCATGAGACTCTAAGGAAGCATCATATTTAATAAAAGCTTAGTTAATTGACCATTAACAACTGTGTATGCCACTTTCTAGTACCAATAGTTTTGAAACTAAGAAAATTGAAGGTATAGTAGTTTATCTTACTGTGAAAAACCCTCTGACAACCAGACACTTAGGGAGAAACTTAAACTTCCAGGTCACAATCCATTGTTGAATTCAGGGAAGGAACACAAGCAAGGCAGGAACTGAAGCAAAAGCCACTGAGAAATACTGCTTAAAGAATAACTCCCCGGCTCTTGTTCATACTGTCTTCTTATACAACCCAAGTCCACCTTCCCAGGGGTGACAAGGTCACAATGGACGAGGTTTTACCACATCATTCAGCAATCAAGGGGACCCCCCACAGGCATGGCCACATCTCAATCTGCTCTGGGAAATCCACAGATGAGACTAGCCATTCCCAACTGACTTTACGTTGTGTCAAACAGACAGTAAAAACCCACCAGGACAGAAAGAAAAGTTTGTTCATGTTTTTGTGAGCTTTTGACAGTGTGTCCTCGTGTGTGTGTGTGTGTGTAAAACACTACAGCAAAAACATCATTTATGATTTTGCTATTGATTTTGCTGGGAAGTTGTTGAATTATTCCCTAAACAAGCACCAAAAGAGGGATTCCTGAGATCTGTATCTCTCTTGCTCTTTTATTTCAAGAAATACAACATAAGTTAAGTAAGCATTTCTACATACACATAGGAAGAAACCAAGGAGAGGATGGGTAGACCGGAAAAAGAAGACAACAGTGGTTAGTAGCAAACTTTGTTTGCTTACAACACATTCAGCTACAGACATCAGCCATCAGCCCATTTGTCTGGCTGGAGAGGCCTCGGAGGCCAGTGTCGATCTGCTCTGAAGGACTTGGCCTTGTACAATACACTTTTCCTAATACACCTGGTAGAAATTTCTAGGCTGCCCACTTCATGACAGAATGGAGGTGATACCGGAGGATTAATGGGATTAATCTTGTTCTCTAACCTGTCTGAGGAGAGAGGTACAACATAGAACACAGCCCCAAAGAACACTAGCCCCATTTGTTTGGTTGGTTTTTTGTTGGGTGGGGGGTACATTTTAAGCAATCTTTCTGCAACTCAGTCACATTCCCAACCCTATCATTTAAAAGAAACTTTAGTATTATGTGCAAACCGGACTTGCCAGCCATAGTTTCCATTCTGGTCTCTTTAATGACTTCTATTCCCACTCTATTCTTGGCCATTCACAACTAGAGGGAAGGCATTGGCAGCCAATGGAAAAACTGACTTTTAGACATGGGGGGCATGGGTGGACTGAGGACACAAGGGAGAGGCAGAGGGTTGCCCAGCAACTAGAGGACTGCCCATCCTAATTCCATTTTACTGAAAGAATTATGTTAGCGACATAGTTTTAGTATCTAGTGTAGAAGTGATTTGGCTGCATGTATGTCTTTGTGTTGAATGTGTGCAGTGTCTGCAGAGGCCGGAAGAGGGTGTTGGATCTATTAGGAAGGGAGTGACTGGATGTTAGGAGCCACCATGTAGGTGCTGGGACTCAAACACAGTCCTGAGAAGAGCAGCCAGTGCTATGCAGATCCATCTCCCTAGAGCCACATCTTTACACTTTGACTTTCTGAGTCCTGCTAAGTTGCCCAGACTGGCTCCGGCCACTGCCTTAGCCTCCTAAAGAGCTGGGATTACAGGACTGTGCCTCTAGGCCTGCCTTCCCCCTCCCTATTTTAAGACTTTCCAATTGTTGGGATTCTCTGAGGGCCTATTTTGTAACAATGATATTACAACTTAAACAAAATGTTGGCTGCTCTTCTAAAATCTTATTTGCCAATCCATCCATCAACTCAGAAATGATGTCTAAATCTGTAATGCCGATGCATTAGAATGCTTCTGTTTGTCCGGTTTGCTCTTTGTGTTTGTTTGATTTTGTTTTTTTCTGAAGATGGGTAACTTTATAAAGAAATGACAGTTACTCAGGTCACTGTTCCTGAGGATCAAGGTCATGGCCCTGGCCCTGCCTTGACTCTAAAGGAGACTTCAAGGCAGATGACCTCTCATTGGAAGGAGGGCCTACAGGAGGAAGGGATATCACAAGACAGGAAACAAAAAAGTCAAGGAGTACCCACGCTTGTTCTCTTCCATCAGGCCTCTTGAGAGCTGATCAAGGACCCCATGAGAAGCACTTCATCCATTTCAAGGGCAGTTGTTTGAAGGGCCTCTTGTGAAGTCCACCTGTTAAAAGTCCTGGTGCCTCTCAGCTCTGTCACCCCAGAGTAACCTCTTGCTACATAGGCCTAGGAGTATCAACATCTAAACCCCAGCAAGAACGTACAACAGACACAGCACACACTTTAGCACGGGGCATTTGCTGCACCTTCCTGTCTCTTGGAATGAGTTCTAAGGTTAGGCTCTTTGAGACCAGTGCTAGCACCAAAGACATGGATTTCCATGATAATTAAAACAAAATGAAATCCTGGGCTAGTCAGATAACCAAGGCATTCACTTAGATCCTACATTGGTTAACAGATATCAATAATTCCAGGCCCTTCACAGAGATACCTTTCTCCTTCCAATGTAACTATATATGCTTCTAATTTTGAATTATAGGAAGCATGCAAAGGATCTGGAAACAAAATAGCTCAGGCTTGGGCTGAAGAGAGAGGCCAAATATTTGATCGAACTGACCAGGTTAGTTAACACCCCCAGGTAAAACATTTTTCCCTTTCTTTGTTTTCCAAACAGGATTTTCAGACGTTACTGGGGATGAGTTTTCTTTAAAAAAAAAATTACATGTATGGTTGTTTTGCCTGCTTGTATGTATGCTTACCATATGTGTGCAGTGCCTGTGGAGGCAAGAAAAGGATATTGGAGCCCTTGGAGCTGGAGCTACAGACAGTTGTGGACTGTCATGTGGGTGCTGAGAATTCAAGCTGGGTGTTCTGCAAGAGAGTAGCCACTGCTCTTAACTGCAGAGCCATCTCTCCAGTCCCTGGAGGTTTTTAAACTATAACTGTATAGAAACATTATAGATCCATATTATATATACACGTAGTTTTTGTATTAGTGGCCATCATTTTTATTAGTTTAAAAGTAGTTTAAGCATATGTCAAAGAATATTTAAAATACAAAACTTATCAAGTCTTCTATGTAAAAATTGGAGGTTTGTTAAATAATGTGGAATAACTGGTATCTGAAATACCTTATGCATGGCTGGTACATTAAATCAGCTATCCTTTTTCATTATCTTATGTTATTATTAAAGAATTTGTTAATAAACACTAGAAATATACTACATGTGACATACCAGGTACCAGAACTAGAACTAGGCTAAATGATTGCCATCTAAAATTATGTCCTTGGGAAATCATAGTTCTTTCCAGAAAGATACTGCAATCTCTCTCTCTCTCTCTCTCTCTCTCTCTCTCTCTCTCTCTCTCTCTCTCTTTCACACACACACACACACACACACACACACACACAGAGTTTTCACCTGTTACTTTATCCCCTTCTATCTACTCAAATCCATCTCTGGTTAGTTAGTTCTATATTTTACTTCATTAAAGATCACATTGAAAATGCCTGTGATGCTTATATTTATTCATTTTGGTAGAGAAACGCTTTGCAGTTTTGTTGAATTCGTGGCCCCCGAACCAAGAGCTCAACCCATGCTCGTCTACTCTAGGAACTGTCTCTGCTGCTTGCAGTCACTTGGATGCATTCGGCCCACCAGTGTTAACCACCAGGGTTATGCAGAAAGCTCAAATACAAGTATTTAATTTAGCAGATCCACCCACAAGGTTCCAGAAGCTGAAGTCAGCATGAGTCTTTGGGAAAATATCACCCTGGAAAAAAATAGTACATGTGAGAAAAATACTGTGAATTTAGAAGCATTTGTTTTACAAACTACAGATGCAGACTGAAAGAAAATGACATCTCGCTTTGATATTAAGCGTCCCTCCATAACACATCCATCTGCAACATGTTTTGCAGTCAGTTACCCGCTAAACCTCACCGCACACAGATTCGCACATGAGGCACAATACAGCTGACCCCGTTTTGCAGATGGAGAGAATAGAAACACAGAGAGTAAATGAACTTCTCAAAGTTTCCCGTCAGTTTCCAGACATCTGCCGTTGGCAGGAAGGAACTCACTATTCTCTTAGGGAGTTGAAAGAGGAAACTGTTGGTTTTCGATGTTGCTTTCTGAGTGATCGCTGTAGGCTCCAGTCTGGTTAGAAGATAGAGAAAGTGTTAAAGCCATTGTTTAGCAAACCCACAGGTTTTTTCTGGGGGGGGAGGGGGGAGTATATATTTATTTTAGGGTTAGGCAGGACAGGCTGGTAGTCGGCCAAACTAGCGTCCATAAGCGGAACAAAGTTGCCATACAGAAAAGCAAAGCAGTTGTGAGATGAGGGGGCTTTGCCTGGGAGGGAGGGTTGTGAGGAAGCCTGGGATGTGGGGGATGGGAGAGGGGACTGTGGAGGAGCCTCTGAATAAACCCTGTGGTAGCCCCTGTTTTGTTAGGCATCTTTGCTTGTTAATCAGTTTCAACCATTTAGTCTCCAGATCTGCCTCCTGGGCCAGTATCAGCAGCAGCAGCAACTTGTTAGGAAAGCAAATTTCCAGGCCGAGGAAACAAATACCCACTCCAGGAGCATTGGGTGCGAAGGGGAGTTGATGGAAGGCAAAACCTGATAGCCTATGGCCAGAGAGTGCTAGCGGGTAGCCACCGCTAAGCTTCTGAGACAATCATGTTATGCTAATGATGAACTCTGTATTTCAGATACGTTTAAAGCTATACCGGGCTCTGGGGAGAAAGTAGTTAGCAGTCTTCCCTATTTTCCTGCCAAAGCAATTGCGGGAAAGGGTGAAAAACATATGGGAATTGAGAAAGGAGATGCTGTATCAGGATGTCTCCCTTCTCCAGATACAATACACAAAATATTCTTTCTTCTTTCTTTCTGCAGCTCACATTTGGTAACACACATATACCCAACACACATGCACATATACATACATGCATGAACACACAAATGCACAAACACACACCTGTGCATCACTGGGCACAGATGACTTTGGGAGCTTGCTGGGCAGACTCTTCCAGAAACAATTTCCTAGCACATGGTCTGGGCAGATTAATCAGATTCAGGAACTAGACATAATAGAGGGGGAAGAAAATGTTAAATGGAAAGTCTGGTGGTCGGTTGAAGGGGGGGGGAGGAAACTGTTTATCTACTTTTACACTTTGTTGTCTTTCTCTCTCTCCAGCAAGTTCTTCAAACTTTGCTGACCTGCTCTGTGCCCTGGAAGTCTATCTAGCTGATTTCACCACCTAAATTGTCTTGTGCTTTCTCTTATGGTTGGATTTAAGGAGTAGAGAGTGGGAGAAGAGAACGCACTGTGTATTTGTTCATCTCCTAGTCTATTACGGCTGTGTCCCCCTGAACACACCTGATCTCATCTGTTCAATCCCTTGCACTATCTCCTATGCTCGTGAGAGAAAGGCAGTGCCAACTCCTGCTGTCTGACTCCTCTTTCGTACCCCAATGATGCCAAAGGACCTTCCATCATTCCTTGTTGATGTCCTTCTGGGTCTTTAGTGGTAACCACTTCAAGTATTGTTCAGGTTGGGTCTTTATTCCATGCTGGTTCTCCTGACGCTGTCTATACCTATTCAAACAGGTCATTCTAAAACCTCTTTTCAGCTACCACATGGACCTGCCAACTAACTGGTTGGTCGCTTTATAAAAGTGGCTTCCAAACTCTACCATGCAATCTACTTACCAAGGCTTGCTGAAGTTGATTCTGATTTACTGTAAACAAACTAAAACAAGGATGGAAATATGTCTTTCTTTCTGATACAGTTCCCAGCAATGATGAATCACTGGTCTGGGGACATCATTCAGAGATTATGTGATAGCAATTCCTAACAATATGTCAGAATCACTTCATTAACTAAAGACAATGGCAAATCATACAAATCTCTCTACATTTCCTGAGAGTGCAGAAGTTGGAAATGTGCATTTCCTCAGGTTTCTTGTGTGGTTCTGACAAAGCTAGACTACTTCTTCTGGGCTGTTCTGACTCTGAGACGGTGAGAGAACAAGCTGCTGGGCATTCTGCACTTGTGGTTTGAAAGTGACGGGGAGGCCACGGCTGTCTGAGAAAAGAACCAGAAGCTTCTCCTCTCTTTCCCTCCAAGATGCTGCAGCTTTAACTTTGGAGAACAGTTTCTTCTTTTGGCCCTGTGAGAGTCAATCATGTCTTTCAGTTGCTTCACATCAGGCTCTGGCACACCACTTTCCAGTGACTGCATCCATGGCATTTAGTACTTCCCGCATCTTTGTATCCTAAGGACATAGGGAGTCCAGCCCAGAGTGTGTGGTAGGATGGAAGACTGTTGATAAATAAGGGAAATGGGGGGCGGGGGGCGGTGAATGGATGAATACTGTTCCTTTATATCTTTCATCACAGACCCAAATAATAGTAATACACCTTGATATTGCCCTCACATCTTGATATTTAACAAAGAAATTTGCCCACGCAGGACAACTTGGAGCTAGATGACCTGGTGGAGCTTCCCCATCTCTTTAACTTCTTCGTTCAACAAGTAATTGAAAGGAATCAATCTCATGCTGACTGACAGTTTTGACAGCTGCTGTTCTCGGGATGTCAACGCGTGTTCTGTCGCCATGCTTAACAATTTAAAACAGAACAGAGACATATGTCCTGCTTGTCTCGTTCCTCTGATCTTGTGCCTGCCCCCAGCCCCCTCTTCTGCCCCGTCCTATCCCCCCACTCAGATGAGTGACATGCCTTTAAAGACTTAACGTTGCTCTGGTGCCTTGGCCCGGAACTAGAGGCAGGATTAGAGGCCATGTTTCATGAGAATCGTCATGGCGCTTTCACGGCAGAATCTCCAGCCTCCTCGCAAGCTAACAGGGCATCATAAATTTGAGGCTCTTCAAGTAATAAATGAATTTTTTCTCTATGTTTAGCCAAGGGAAGGGGATATTAAAGTGGATAAGAGCAATAATAAAAAAGCAAGTGAACAGCATGGGTATAATTAAAGTGAATAGCTCACACACAAAAAATAAATCTCTGAACACTGACTTTCTCTGAGACACACCCCATTACACCCAGACCTCGCCTCAGAAAGGTATGCACGCTTGTCATCCTGATGCAAGGCAAACACCTACCTGCAGGCCTCTCGGGTACAATAGAAAGATGATTTTGTCTTCTCAAGTTGAAAACCTTTCCCTTCACAAGGGCTCGAAACACATTTCAAAATTTCAGAGCTCTGTATGCCTACATATGCATATATATTTATTTATATATTATATATATTAATATTTCCTCAGATCAATGGGCTGGCTGGCTTTAATGACAGGGACTGCAACCTGGGATCTTCTTTGTGTTGCCAGAGCGCATCTGTGGGTAAAAGGCGCTTGGTAAGACTATTTAGACCCCCCAGATTAGTGGATCACCCCAGGGATTTTCTTCAGGCGCTTTCCTCACAAAGTGTGAGCTTGAGGGAGCTTGGCTGCTCCTCTCTGGCTGGGGCAGTTCACATCTACACTTGCTCCCCTGGAGTTAAACACGAGGACAGTTACACAGACTAGGGGACATCTACTTTCCTTTCTCTGGAACACTGAGTCCAAGCCACCCCTGGGATGAAGACAGGAAACTCCTTATTGTTCTCAGTTACTAGAGTTTGGGCAAAGAAAGTCTCCGGGACATTAGTAAGCAGGAACAGGACATGTGGCTCCTTTCTCCCAGAAGGACTGTTTACCCAGAAGTCTCTTGGTCTAGAAGTAGCTCTTCAGGAAAATCCAATTCCCCGTAAGTTGATTATGTATATGATACAAACAGTTTTTAAATCTCGGCGATGTCACATTTTCACTATTTCAATTTCAATTTGGTTGGTTTTGTTTTTATTGTGAAAACATGTATGTTTAGAAATGGGCAGCCGGACTCAGTTTTAGATGATCCCAGATTTGTTGTTAACACCTAAAGTGTCATAATCGGAAGCCAGCTGAAATACAGCCTTTTCTCCCCATCAGGATGAAAAGAATGACTTTGGCCACATCCTTTTTCAGAGAGTTTCTTCATACCCTGTCTGACCTGATTTTGTTAACCTTGACATCCACACTAAACACAAATGTCTTATCTTCTGTCTTCTTGGCTGACTTGGCAGACAGTGGGAAGTTGTTGATGATAAAATGTCCAAGCTTGTTTCTCTCAGGGATGCTCTTGTGGTGGAACCTGGGGCAACTTCTGGAGTGACAGGGTCTCAGAGGTGGATGGGTGATATGTGAATCTTCTTTGGGGGACTGGGAATACCTTTTAAGTACCTCCTTCTTGTGTTTCAATGGTCTTAGCTTGGCTTTGGATGGAGGAGCAGAGAACTTCCTTCTTTGCTTTGGGAGTGGCTTCCTTCTTCATTTTCAGCACCCTTCTCTAAAGAAGCAGGGATGAGGTATGCTCTATAGTTGCATAGTGATACAGGAATATTGAGCTGTCATTAAGTCTAGAGTTTCTCTCAGATCCCACAAAACTCTGGACCACCAAAGCCACCCAGAACCAGTGGCTTTTATGTTCTTGTTTTTCCCACTCAATGAATGAAATTCACAGTAGAGTATGAGTTTTAGAGAGAAATTTATTACAGACTCATAGGTGAGAACTTAAGAAAGAAAGAAGAAAGAAAGAAAGAAAGAAAGAAAGAAAGAAAGAAAACAAGACAGATGGACATGACACTGGAATTACACCAATATGGCCTGCCACATGGCAGCAGGCAGTCACATGGTGAGAAGAGGTACTTCAGAGAAAGAAAAAAGAAGATCAGAATGCCAGAGAAGGTGAATGTGAGCTCTGGCCAGCATCTGAGAGAAACAGAAGAGAAACAAAAAGGAAATATTATTCCTCTCTAAGGCTCAGAGGGGGCAGGCAGGCCTAATAGAACCTCATGACAGCTACTAGGGTCTGTGCTAGGGGTTGGGAATTCTAAGAAGGAAAAGCACATTAACTCATTAAAGGGCTAATTATTCTTTCTATCTCTTTAGAGAGATGGTCCCTTGACCAGGAGACTGACATGTCTACCTGGTTCAGCTCTTAAGAGAGCAGATGATGCCATCTGCCCACCCACAGGTGGATTTCAGCTAGGAAGTAACAGCTTTCCTCGGTGGTCATTCAGTGCTGCTGTGACAGTAGCTTTGGAACATTTCTCATCCTGTGACAAATGAATACCCAGGGTTAGAGTACTGCTACAATATGGAGTTTTTCCTCCCACTACACTAACAGCCTACTGAACCCCCTGCCCACCCCCAACTGCCTTCCTCTGCATAAATATCTTTCAGAAAAGACAGAGATGGGATGGCCTTCTACTTTCGGTAGAGCGGTTGAGAGCTGGTTAGCAAACTGAAAAAGGGAGGCATGAACCCGAAGTCACCAGGAGTTCAATTCATTCTTTTTTGATGACTTTAAAAGAGTTCTATTTGTCTCCTGTGTCATATTTAATATTTACAGTGTTAAGCGTGTTTATCATGGAATTCTGAAATATGTTAAAATGTAATTCATTGCTCACAGCATTGAACCCTGCTTACCATCTGAGTGATTCACTTGACTCTTGGGGGCCTGTGCTCTCCTGTTGGGAGAACGTTGAAGTATTGCTATTGAATTGCATTCGAGCTCAAAAGTTCTTTGTTCTGCTGTCAATGGCGGATGATTCACAAATGACTACCTTTATTAATTTGATGGTCAAGAGTTTAAAAAGTATTCTTATGAATGTAGGATTTATATCCACATATTAGAAATAAAAGCCAATCCCAAAATGCTTGCTGGAATGTTCACACCTCAACATTCAAATAATTTTATATTATGACTTTAATTGGTAGAACAAATGAATAAAAACTCTGGACTTAGAATTTTCATTCTTTACCAGCTAACCTTCATATTTCACTGAACTGTATGAATATAAGAAGTCATTTCATTTCCCTGGGCCGTGAAGAGTTCATCTGTGAAATGGGAGCAGATAGTAGGGTAGGGAAAGAACAGAGATTTTATATTACATTTTTTCCCCAAAGAGTCCCCCTAGTTTTACCATTCAATAAAACAGGGATCTGGAATAGATGCCTAAATATTAATATTTGTATACAGAGATCTATAAACAGGGAAAGAGCAGGACCTAGAGCCAATATCTGTATGAAATGAAGTTCCAATGGGTTTTTGGGCTTTGCAGGTGAGGTCTTTTAGAGAAGAGAAGCAACATAGATGGTGGTAATAAGAACCCAGGCCTTAAGTGTGGGCATCTCTAAACCATTGTAGGAACTCTTTACTTCAACCAACTAATGTCAACTAAATTCATTTGTTTACATCAATAGTAAGTGTCTAAATGTGATTTTTTTTAAAAAAAATAAGACAATGAAAGAACTTTCATTTAGGTATTGAGTTACAAATTAGAGTCTTGAAAAAAAATCTCTTGATAGAAAAATTAGGATATGTGAGCAAGGTCGAAGTCATTACCCAAAATGAAACGTGTGATTTCTCAGCGAAGTTCACACAGAAACAATGACGAAATCAAATGTGTCGTTTCTGAACTTATTACACAACCGCCACCCAGAGATAAGCTCTCTGAGTACAAGGGCAGCATCACAATGTTTCCCACTTTTTCACACCTACATGAGCGTGTGCACGCGCACACACACACAAAGAGAGAGAGAGACACTTGCCTGGAATTTCAGGAAATGGAGGCAGGACCACACATGTGAAAGAGAATTTTCCTCACCGTGCTGAGAGGATAACTCCACAAAAATGCCCAGGATTTTCTTCACCATAGGAACAAATCATCTTTCCAGCATCAAGGAAATAAAAAGCGGTGAGCTGTCAGAAAGCAGAGGTGAGTCCCGTCTCCTCCTTCAGATATAGTTACATTCCTTATTGTTAACTGGATGGTCAGTGTATTGTGCCCAAATCAATGAACGGTGGCACTCCGTTCTGCATTGGGAATCATCTACCGTAGTTTATATGACTTACTCTGTGGTAATCACGAAGATGATTTAGGCAATCACAGGCACAATTAAACAAGCTTGAATCACCTTCAAGATGTGTGTTTGAAAGAAAATATGTGCTTGCTACTTTTAGGAAGTGTTCCTCTCTCGGGGCGTCAAAGGACTGAAGCAGATCAATCATGCTTGATAGTGCTGCACATTAAAACACCTTGGGGATCGTTAGCAACCCTTGGTGCTCAAACCTGGCCTCACACCATAGCCTTGGCTGGTAGGATGTGGGCACCAGTCATTTCTATAGTTACCAAGTGATTCTGATGTGCATCTCAGACTGAGACACACAGGGTCTGTCCAGAAGCAAGTGTGAAGGGTGTCAGTGAGGATAGGAAACTGGTCTTACTTTAAGTTGATCACTGGAATAGTGGTAAGGAAGGATGTTAGTAAGAAAACATGCACGTGTTAGTCCTATTCCTTAGTCCCGCTCCCAAATCCAGCCCTGTGTAGATGGCAAACTGAAAAACTCCCAATCTAAAGTCTCATAACATTGCTTCCAGTTTGAGAAAACCTGAGATTTCTGCTTCTTGGGGGTGATATCCAGGCACTGAAGAGCTCCCTGCCTCCTATGAGTAGAGTTGCTTTAGAAAAAAAAACCACACCAGCCAACAAAATAGCACCCCCAAAAGTGCTATTGCTTCATTCTGGCAACAAGATCTGTGTTTTCCCTCAGGCTTTGCTTCGTAGGCTGGAGTTGCCATGGGAAGCAAAGCTTTATTGGGATGCCAGAAAAAACAGGCTCTGAAGCCACCCCAGCACAACTCAGAGAGTTGCCTATAAATCAAAGACAGCCCTAGGGTCAAAGCCACTTAGACACCACACACACACACACACACACACACACACCACAGGATCACAAAGGAGAAGGCGTGTCAGGGAAATCCAGCAAAAAGGACTACACAGAGGCAAGACTAACAGAAGTTTATATAAGCCTTTCATCCGCTGGTCCCCAAAGACACCGAATGTGCTAAGATTACTTGTCTTTTGAAAGCTTTCCAATATCCAGCAGGATCAAAGGGGGGACTCTTACCCATAAAATGGGCAAGTGGAGGTGGTAGCAAGGGGTCATCTATACCGTGCTTCTGACTCCAGCCTCGATTGTGATGAAAACCACGGTTTTCCTCCTTGCAAAGTCAATTCTACACCATATCAAGTACCAGCTTCTACCCAGTGTACTCCACGCGCTCACTGTGATTATCACTGACAAGACAGGATTTAAATCCTGACCTCTACAGCACTTGAATCAGAAATCTTAGTGTGTTCACTCTCTTAATCTGGCCACTTTCCTCCCCATCCTCTTTACCCAGCCAGAATCTTCTTTTATCGCAAATGCCCCTTCCTCCACTAAAGGGTGAGATCATTGCGTATGTACAAAGAATAGAATCCTATGAGATTTAGAAAGTTGTCAAAATCCCAAATAGCCTTGATATTTAAAAATATTTCTTTACTCACGCTGTATTTCTGAAAGTTGGTTTTAAGCCCCTATGAGCTTGCTCTGTCCTCTGTGGACAAGCGTCCATTGCTCATAGCTGGAAAGATTCAGCAGCTGCCAGTTCTCCCCTATCTTTCCCTCAAGCTGTCATTTTAATCGTGCAAATATAAAGTATAGGCTCAAATCTGGACACCAGCAAGGTTTAGAAACATCATATGTTTCCACCTAATTAACAACTGTCCCTTTGTGTAACTGATAAGGACATTTGGTGGAGGATGAGTTGCCTGAATGTGTCACACTCCCTGTCTGTCCCTCCTCTCCCCAGTTACTGCGCTAGACACCTCTAGTTGCCTGTACAGACACAGCCTCGCTCAGAGCTCGAGGGCCTGAAGGTGATTTGGAACTAGCTTAGGCTCCAGGGTAGCATCTCGGGTGATACTCTTCACCAGTCCAATCTTGAAATTGGGGCCCCATGTTCACAACTCCGTTTCTCCTCTTTGACACCCAGGTACCTCTTTGGCCAGAGGCTTTGACAGAATTCTTGGTTCTGGTTTATCTTATTTGCAACTTGTTTAGCATCCCAGCCTTCCTCAGACTGGCCTCATTGGCTGTCTTTCAAGGCCATGCCTTTGAAATTCCACGGGGCGCAGGGAGTGCCTGGGATGGAGAAAATGGATTGAAAGGGCGCTCCGAGTGACTCTCACATTGAGTTCTGAAGTCTTGCTTTTGGTCCTATAGTGTGTGGTGTTTGACTGGCTATTAATCAGTCCAGACTTAATCAGAATGTCAGCTCTGTGAATAGTGTACCTTTCTCCTTTTGAACTCTCTACCTTTTTCTTGCGAGATCACGACTGGTCCTCTACTTGTCTTTTCATCCGACTTCTCTGACTCAGTAACAGAGCAAATACACAAAGTAGCTGTGTCGCAATGAAGCCCGAAGCCCCCTGACCGAGCAAGTCATCTGTTTACTGGTGGATTAAATATGCATCATTTCTTACTTTGTTTTCATTCCAGGTGCTGAGTGGGGAATGAAGGACCTCAGGGCTTGCTAAACAAACCCTGTGCCACGGAGTACCATCCTCATGTCTCCAGTAAGTCATTTGACTTTTCATCGGTTCACAGGTTCACACTTTTTACGGAATTTGTTGGGGATCAAATGGCATGTAGGAACTACACCATAGATAGGCAGAGTGTTGTCTTATTTGATTCTCACGTGATGGGAGCAGAGCGGTAGCATTTTTAAAGTCTCCTTATGCAATCCCTCAGAACAGTGTCACCGAATTTAGACAACTTTCACGGTCAAGTGTGGTTCAGTTCCATTTTGTTTTGGTCGCTGTCCCTAAACCACGGTTTTACAATTTCTCGTAGAGTGCAGGCTGAGAACCTGCATTTCCAGCTCTAATGCACAATTTCCCCCAGATCGTTGCTTGAACACTCTAACTAAAACAGAACTTCAAAGGCATCCCAAGCTATTAGGCAAGCCTCAAAGGCTTCCTACAGGCTCAATTAGCACCTATAAAAATTATCTCTGTTGTCACTAATGGCTATTAAAGTAAAGTGAGGAGAATGAGGACTGATAGCTACTACCTCCCGAGACTGTTACCACTTAAATGGAAAATAACCCTTAACTCTCTGCACTGAATTCTCGATACGCTAGAGGTTTAAGGTTTATTTATTCATGTTTTGTTTATTTGAGGCAGGGTTTTCCTGTGTATAGCCCTGTCTGTGTTGGAACTGGCTCTGTAGACCAGGCTAGCCTTGAACTCACATAGGTCTGCCTGTCTCTGCTGGGATTAAGTGCTGGGATTAAAGGCGTGTGCTACCACCCAGTAAGATTTATTAACTATTGAAGATTTGAGATTTGTTTTATGATTCTTATGAGGAGATAGTTGCTGTAGACATGGCAACAAATAGAGCTTGGGGCCTGTTTGGCCATGACCTCAAGTTGATGTGATTGTGGCAAGAATAAAATTGATCTCTGGGCCTGCCCTGTAGGTTTCAAAGCTCAAATGAGAATATGAGCTACAGGAAGCACTAGGCAGAGGGGTAGGGCAGCTCCGATCTGACTTCTGTCATCCTGTAGCTTCTTGATCTTAGGCACATTATTTAGTCCACCTATGTCTGTTGTCTTATTTGCAAGAGGAGGTTAATGAACGTACTTGCTCCCCACATTGACGTGCTTAAGAAGGAAAACAAAATTTTAAATTACTAGTGCAGGACACTTGCTCCTCGGACAGAGAATGGATCCTGGTTGCATTCCCAACATCCAATTGGCAGTTCACACCCCTTCTGTAATTTCATTTCCAGAAGATCCAATTCCTTTTTCTGATCTCCAAGGATACTAGGTTCTCACATACTGCACATCACACATGCAGGCAAAACATTCATACACTTAAAAATATTATATATATAATTATTAAATATATATTATATATACTAAGAGGTGAAATCTTTAGTTTTGATGTTTTATTATATTAAAATAATTATTTAAATAGTTATTAGATTATCAACTATCATAAAGATATATTTCTATAAAATAGAGATAGTGATTCAATGTGCAGATTCTATTTCTTTTTATATCTTCTGATTATAAAATTAACACATTCTAACTGTGTTTTTTAACAAAACAAAAATATACAGGAGCAAGAAAACACTCACAGACACATGTCACCTATGTGCAGTTACTTGAAGGCATCTGCTATTGTGTCACAGTCCTCTGAAAGCAGAGCCCTTAAGGAGGAATACCACTGGCGTAAAGATAAAACCGAGTATTCCTGGTTCACATGCGCACTTTCGTTACATTGGAAATTGCCTGCAAAGATATCACTGGACACTTACTGACTGTAGTTGCTTTAACGTTCCTGTCTACTTTCCTTAATTCTACTCCTTCAAGCAGCATTCTGAAGCCTGAGTTCATGTTAGAATCCCCTGAACTCTTGAAAAAATTCAAGACAACCTGGAGACAGTGGGCTCGCGTGGCCTCTGGCTTTCTCCAGATGACTCTAGCCTGCTCACAGGGTGGACATGACTCTTCCAGAGAGACTGGTTTCTTCCTCCACTTACAGGGAAGACTTCTCTTCAACACAGTAGCTACAGTTGTTCTTCCACAGCTCTGCTGTCTCAGCAGACAGGCTCAGAGGCCCTCAGCAGGACCGGCTACAGCTCCTTGGCAAGTTATATATAACGCCTTTCCTCCGTCAGTACCTTTCTTTACACTGTCACCAATTAGCGCCTATAACACACACACCACACACACCATACACAACACACTCAACCATACACAACACACTCAACCACAAACAGCACACTCAGTCACACACACCATACACACACACATACCACATACACACACCACACATACACTACACACACATATACACACTACAAACATATACATAAATACCACAAACTTACATTGTATACCGCAACCATACCCATACCCATACATATACAATGCATATCATATACCACACACAACACACATATAACACATATACACACCCCACACATTTCACACACAAACACACCACACACATACACTATATACCACACATACCATACACATATACAACACACATCACTCACCACACTCAATCACATACAACACACACAATACACACACATACCACATACACATACCACACACACATTATACACACATGCATACACACTACACACACATGCATACACACTACACGCACATGCATACACATCACATACATACATTATCCACCACACACACAATACACATATATAATACACACCACACACAACACATATGTACCACATACACACAACACACATCACACACACTATACATGGTACACACATACATTATATACCATACACACACCATACACATATACAACACACATCACACACCACATACCATACAGACACATATACCACACAAGACACACATATACCATGTACACACACATAACACATACACATATACACAAAACACAAACAACACACAAAACACACACATATATACCACATACACCAAACACAGATACTACATACCACACACATATCACACATGTATCGCATATACTACAAAACACACCACACACACACATACACCACACACACACATACACCACACACATCACACACATACGACACACATACACAATACCACACACATACACACATTGCACATGTACACACACACACACATCACATTAAGGTGATTGTCTGTTGATAGTATTTCTGTTATTGTTAAATTCCCCAACTGCAGATTCTCATAGCTCACATATGCCTTTGGCACTAACTTGATACTCTGGGCAGTTCACTCATGCAGAAGGAAATAAATAAGCTGTTTGGATGGAATAAGGTGGTGAGGTGTTTGGGTCCCAACTCCAGCATCTCCTAGATAGGCAGATTCAGAGCGGGTGTCTGAGCACTGTGAAAGCTGCCTAGGGCGTCTTGGGGCGGCTCTTACTCTTATTTCTCTTTTTCGTTCCTTTCTTACAGAAGATGAATATTTTTATTTGCCAGTTTGTCATGGGGATACCCCCGTGGAAAAGTCCATGAAAAGGCAACTTACTCAGTGATCTGCATCTCAGAAATGGGAACACAGGAAAGAGGGGGAGACTGGGGAAGGTTCTGATAACGTGGATATGTGGCAGGCGCAGCAGTCTCTTCATGGCCCTTTGAAAATTCGCTTTAAAGATAATTACAAGCTAGTGTATTGTCTCTCTCTCTGTCTCTGTCGCTCTCTCTCTCTCACACACACACATACACACACACACGATTAAAAAAAACCTAAAACACTGGAATTGGACAAAGAGAACAGAAGGCAAAGAGCCCAAGAGAAGGCACAAGAATGAGAGTCCCACTAGTTTGCACACTCAGGATCCCATAAACCTGAACTGGAAGTCAACACATACACAAAGGAGAGACCCAAGCCAGCCCTGTGCTTGCTGCCTCAGTCTCGTCTGAGTTTTGACCCTGTTGATTTAGAGAGCCTCGGTTGTTTTTTTTAACATCCTTCATCCTCCCTGACTCTTTCACTCTTCCCGTCTTCATTGCTGCAGGGTTCCCTGAGGCCCAAAGGGAGGGATTTGATGGAGATATCCTTTTAGGTCTGAGTGCTCCAAGATCTATTACTCTCTGCATAATGTCTGCTTGGGTCTCTGTTTTGGTTCCCATCTACTGCAGGAGGAAGTTTCTTGATGGTGGCAAAGCAGAGCAACGAACTATTAGGATAGAGGAATGTCTTTTGGAGTCATTTTACTGCTACTTTTTTTTTCTTACCCTAGCTAACAATCTAGTCTTAGGTTCTTGGTCACTCAAGCAGTGTTGGGTATGAGTTTTATCTCCTAGGGTGAACCTTAACTCAAATCAGATATTTTGCAGTAACTCCCACAGGCTTTGCATCACCAATGCCCTAGCCTATTCTGTAGACAGGATACTCTTGCAGATTGAAAGGTTGGTAGCTGGGTTAGTGTTTACATTTCCCTTTTGGTAACGTACAGAGTATTTTTTCTGTACCAAAGATGCTAAAGCAAAAATGTAGGGTTAAAGGCTTTATGTATGCACCAGTTGACTTCCCCATGTTCAAATGACAGGTGTAAGCACTGTCTTGTCTTCAACCACTGGGACTTAATGTCAGTTGGTGGAGAGCAACTGTGGTATAGACTTGGCAACAGCCTGGGCTGTTTGGGAATTACCATGGAACCCCTTTGGTCAATAATTTAATTAGATGAAGCCCAATCTCAGAACTGGAAGTTTCATTTGGTGACAAGAGATGGCCAATTTGGGGCTCTGTCTGCCTCGATACTTGGAGATTTCAGTTAGATCACCTTCATATGCTTACTGATTTTAGGAACCTTCTACAATAATAGCTTCTCATTGTATCCCTCAAATGGACCTTATTTTAGCTGTCTTTCCCCTTATCTCCTTCTTGTCCCCTTCTTCCCTGCCCCTCCTGATATTATCCTCCTGATCCAGCCCCACCATTCACTCATATTTCTATTTCTGGGTTAGTTCACTGAGGGTAATTTTTTTGTAGTTCCATCCATTTTCCTGCAAATTTCATTATTTTAATGGTTAAGTAAACTCCATTTTGTAAATGTACCATATTTTCTTTATCCAACATCCTATTGAGGATCATCTAGGTTGTTTCGAATTTCTAGCTATTATGGTTATAGTATGAATTAACATGATGGAGCAAGTGTCTCTGTGGGAGGATGGATCCTGAGGGATATTGAGTACAGTCTTCCTGAGGAACCGCCACTCTGATTTGCAGAGTGGTTGAAAAAGTTTGCACTCACACCAGCCATGGATGAGTGTTCACCTTACTCCATATCCCCACCAGCAAGAGCTGTCACTTTGTTGTTGTTGTTGTTGTTGATCTTGGCCATTCTAACTGGTATAAGATGAAATCTCAAAGTAGTTTTGATTTATATTTTCCTAATAGCTAAGGATGTTGAAATTTTCTTTGGGCGCTTCTCAGCCATTTGTTTTCTCTTTTGAGAATTCTGTTTAGATCTGTACCTCATTTTTTAATTGGGTTATTTGTTTCCTTGATATCTGGTTTTTATCAGTTCTTTGTAAGTTGGATATTAACCTTTTATCAATTGTGGAGTTGGTAAAAATATTTTTTTCATTCTGTACGCTGCCACTTTATCTGAATAACAGCGTCCTTTGCCTTACAGAAGCTTTTGATTTCATGAGGTTCCATTTATTAATTGTTGATCTTGATGCCTGTGCTAACAGTGTTTTGTTAACAGTTGAGAAAGTCTTTTTCTGTGCCAATGAGTTCTATAATATTCTCCTCTTTCTCTTTTCTCAGATAACATATGCCTGGTCTTATGTTAAGGACTTTGATAAATTTGGAGTTGAGATTTGTGCAGGGTGATAAATGTGAAACTATTGTTTTATTCCATAAAGCTGCCCAGTTTGGACAGCACCATTTGTTTTTTCCTTTGTGTGTTTCCTGTTTCTTTTTTTTTAAAAAGGTATCCATAAGTATGTGGATTTATGTCTGGGTCTTCAATTCAATTTCATTGATCAATGGTCTGTGTTTGTGCTAATACCATGTTGTTTTTACTACTATAGATTTGCAGTATAACCTGAAAGTCAGTATAGTGAGATTTCCTTCAGTTCTTTTATTTTTCAGGATTGTTTTAGTTTTCTTTTGGGTCTTTGTTTTGTTTTGTTGTCTGTCTGTGTGTGTGTGTGTGTTTTCATATGAAACCAAAGATTGTCCTTTCAAGATCTGTGAGGAATGTGCAGGGATTTTGATAGGAATTGCATTGAATCTGTCAATTGTTTTTGGTAGAATAGCCATTTTTACTACATTAAGCCTATTGATCCATGAGTGGGGGAGATATTTCCATCTTTTGATGTGTTCCTCAATCTCTTTATTCACTGACTTGAAGTGTTTATCCTTCCACTCTGTCCCTTGCTTGCTTAGAGTTACCCCCAATATGTTGTATATTATTTGAAGCTATTATAAAAAGCATTGTTTCCCTGATTGTTTTTTCTGTTTGTCATTTGTATATAGGAGGGTTACTGCGTTTTGTGAACTAATTTTGAATCCATCTACATTGCTAAAAGTTTTTATCAGATGAAGGAGTTTTCCAGTAGAATTTTTAGGCTCCCTTATGTATACTATTGTATCATCTGCAAATTAAGATACTTTGACTTCTTCCATTCCAATTTGTATCTCTTGATCTCCTTCAGTTGTCTTATTGCTCTAGCTACGACTTTAAGTACTATATTGAATAGGTATGGAGAGAGTGGACAACCTAGCCATGTTCCTGATTTTAGGAGAATTGCTTTCAGTTTATCTCTATTAAGTTGATGTTGGCTATGGGCTTTCTGTAAACTGTCTTTATTATGTTGAGATATGTCCCATGTATTTGATGTTCTGTAAGTTTCTTGGACCTTGATAAGTATCCCCTATAGGTTAGGGAAATTTTCTTCTATGGTTTTGTTGAAATTATTTCTGTGACCCTGGCCCAAGTTTCTTCACCTTTGTACATTCCAATCATTCTTATATTTGATCTTTTCATAGTCTCCCAGATTTCCTGGATGTTTTGGGTCAGGACGTTTTATAGATTTTAGCGTTTCCTTTGAAAAAGGGATCTGTTCCTTCTACTGTGTATTCAATGCCTCAGATTTGTTTCATCCATCTCTTGTATTCTGTTGTTGAGGCTTGCCTTGGAGATTATTCTTTGAGTTCCTAAATTTTTCATTTCAAGATTTTGCTCAATTTGGGCTTTCTTTCTTGATTCTATTTCCACTTTCAGGTATGGAATCGTTTTTCTATTTCCTTCTATGGTTTGCTTGTGTTTTCATAGATTCCTTTAAAGGATTTATCTATTTCCTCTTTAAAGACCTCTATCATCTTCAAGAAAACTTGAGGTGTGTTACAGTACTCAGGGCCTGCTGTGGGAGGGTTGCTGGGCTCTAGTGCAGACATATTATCCTGGCTGTTATTGATTGTGTTTTCATTCTGGCATCTAGGAATCTGGATTTGTGGACATAATAATTCTCGATGCTGAGCCCTGGTCTTATCTTTGTGGGGTGGATGTTTTGTCCCTTGGTTTCTGTTGTCCTCTCTGGTTGTTAGGAGAGTGTAGTAACAGTGTGTTGCCTGGTAGGAAATTCTTTGGGGATCCTGATAGGTATAGACACTAAGGGCTTCAATTAAACTGTGTTTCTAGATATTGGAGCTGACACTTAGGAATGTGGATGAGGTAGCAGGGGAAGGTGCTGGGGAGGTCCTAAGGAGGGAGAAAAGAAGAACATTACATCAGAATCTTCTTAGTTCTTTGGAATTGGGGCTGGGAAGTGAGGAGAGGAGGTTATAGATACTCTACTGCAGATCTGTGGATGAGACTGGGGGATTGGTTCTGGAGAAATGGGGGAGAGGTGAAGTTCTGCAGTTGCTCTACTGGCTTCCCTGGCTGGAGTTGTCTATGGGTTCCCTGGGAGTGCCTGCTAGAGTTTAGGACTGAGATAAGGTCATGAGTGAGGATATAGAAGTTGGGAGAGCAAGAGCTGTGTGATCCACTCGGCATGGGATCCTCATCAGAAGGCTTGGGTACTTGGCCTACAGCTCTCGTCTCACCTAATGTTTTCTCTCTTATGTTGATCTGAGTTTGAAGTCTAAATAAGGTTTTATAAACTCTATTACACTCTAAATTTCATGGAAGAGTTTTCATGGTGCTCTTCAATGCAGTGACTTACATTTAATAAATAGTTTTGAATTTAATGAATGAATAGTTTGATAGCCTACCACTGTCTCCCTTATCCCTTCTCCATTCTCTCTCTCCTCCTAACTCTCATTTTATAATGAACACATATTTTAAATATTATTATTTGTTTGAAAGACAATTCTTCCTCTTAACTTCAGCTGAGTCATGGTGAAAAAAATGACTAATCAGAGAGAGAAAAGAAAGTATTTGTCAATCTCTAACACAGTTGTCAATCGCTGTCAGAGAAATGAAGAATAAGTATGTAAAATCACACAGAAAGTAGGGACTTCTTTCATGAAAAAATAAAATTCCAACTTCCTCTCCTGTAATATTTAATAACACCGAAAAACAGAAATGGAAAGAAGAAACCTCACAATTGATAATCATATCAATAAGGGTTCTTAATGCCATGAAGGACCCTTATGTTTCTATGCATGGCTAATAACCCCAGCTGAGAGGAATGGGCATAAGAATACAGAGAGGCGGAGTTGTCTGTCTTTAACCAGCAGCTGAGTCCTAATGTCAGAGTACAAAGCATGCACAGGTTCCCAGAACCTGCCACCTACTGATGAGGAAGTTCAAGAAATCAATTCATTAAAAACTGTTGAATAAGAAGTAAAAGGAAGAAGGAGAAGCTCTGTTCAATTATTACTCAGTCATAAATCTATTAAAATGTTCATCTATTCCCTTCCACTACTTAGCTCTCAAACATTCTTTACTATGTCCAGTAGGCCCACTCGTAAGCACAGACATACGGTTCTATATTTGCATTTGCACTTTCATAACATATAGGTCTCCATATCAGCATAACTGACCAGAACCAATGATTTCTCAGCTGACTCAAGTCAGAATGTTTGCATATATCATAAAGTTCTTCATTCATTTTGCCATGGTCATTCAGTTCCCATTTGTTTGCTTGTAAATCTTCCCTCCTAAATGATCTATCTCTGCTTCTCCTTGGAAATGTGAAGTTTCTGCTGAAGCTGTTCACTCTGCTGGACCTCTGCAGCTTAAGGGAGGCCAATGCCACACGTCAGGTTTAGGGCTGTGCTTCTTTACCAAGACTGTGGCTCAGTGCATGCGCAATGGGAACAACTGTGACCGAGGACTCAAGAAAACTAACTTTACCCTAGCTCTACCTGTGGCTCCTTCAAGTGGGAAATATTACTCTAAGCACAGGGAAGGTACTGGGCTCATGTTCATGTAAGGATGGGTATGGTTAGGTGTTTCCACTTTAACGTGCAAATCAATCGTCACAGGAGCTTGGTAAACTCACAGTGCTCAGACCTCCCAAAGTTGGGATGTCTCCTTGGAGTGAATAAGTTGCATTTCTAACAATTCAAAGATTTGTCAATGCTCCAGGCCTGAGAGCTAATTTCTCTCTTAAAAGAGGCAATGGTTTGCTAGGCTAAAGGAATATAAAATACCAGGCAAAGGAGTAAAAACAGAACTTTTTGTTTGTTTGTCTTTTTTTTTTTTTTTTTTTTTCGAGACAGGGTTTCTCTGTGGTTTTGGAGCCTGTCCTGGAACTAGCTCTTGTAGACCAGGCTGGTCTCGAACTCATAGAGATCCGCCTGCCTCTGCCTTCCGAGTACTGGGATTAAAGGCGTGCGCCACCACAGAACTTTTATCTAGAAAAGACCAGAAAGAATTCCTTACTGGAATCTGTCCTCTTGAGTGGGAGTAGATCTTTGGGGACTTCTGTACCTGATAATTAGACCGTGGGGGAAGAGTCACGGTGGTGTTCAGCCGAGGAATAGGAAGCAGGAAACAGCTTGACTGCTGAAGGAAAATTGGAAAACTCATCTCTGTACTCAGTGGGTTTCACTTCGGGTCTTTGGATCATCTTGTGTGGTCCCACTGGATGAATACCAGACCTAGACAGACCTAAACACTACAAAGCGCAAAGAGTGGAAATAATGTTTACTAAACAGCCATTGTCTACCGACAAAAGATTGGAGCTTGAAGTTTCTGAGAGAGAGCTATGGACAGAGAGAGCTGCTGTAAAAGACAGCAGAGTATTACTGGGTACGGCCTCGCCGATTTGTGTTCAACCTCTAATTCTTCTCACAGGCCCTCTGGTTACTTCTGATTTTGGCCTCTAGGCTCTAATTTTCTTTTTCTACCTCATTTTTCTGCTTCCTCCTTGTTTCTTGAAGTCCCCTTCAGGCACGGTAACAACATAAAGATGCTCATGTTCTCAGCACATGAAAGACCCCTAACACGGCAAAGAAAAAGAAATACCAAAATTAATTCATAATACTACCACTTAAAATATTTAAATGACATTAAAACATGCTCAGAATAGCAGGTAAGCCCCTGGCAGCGAGAGCAGCACCTCTGTGCTCCATGGTCATACGTCTCAGCCACTTAGTTCTGCCTCTGTCCGTGAGGACAGTCGGTGGGCGAGCCTCCTCGGCAGGACAGGTGGTGGGCGAGACTCCTCGGCAGGACAGGCGGTGGGCGAGACTCCTCGGCAGGACAGGTGGTTCTCACCTCTGAAAAATGTTGGGCTTCTGTCATCATCCAGACCTCAGCGAAACATTTCCTCTGTAGAAAAAAAATCCACCTTACCACCTTCCATGTGATGACAAAACTCTGACTTCCAACCTGCCATGGTCCGCAGTACACATAACCTAATTTTATTCTTTTCACGGATGCCATCAGCATTCATTTGCTTGAATGTTGGCTACCGTCTTTCCACTAGCCAGTGTGTATTCTCAAAAGAAAAATATCTTTTTTAAAAAAAAAAAATTCACAGCTGTATTCCCAGTAACTGGAAAATCCATGGGTGTAAAGAAGAAAGAGAGAGAGACAGAACAAAGAAGAAATAAAGTTGCTAGCATTTATTTTAAGCAGTTTGTTAGTTAGGAAATGTGTCTCAAGAACCGTGCATGTTGTTAAAGCAATGTTTCTTTTAGACAGTTTCAGGATGTTTGCTGTTTGTTTGTGTTTTATTAGTAGTACTAGCAATGGAACCCGGGGCTCCACTCACTCTGCTGAAGCCTTCTGCCATGAATAGAACTCAAGGATCAATAAACACATGCGTGATCCACTCCCCTACTCTCTCCTCCTTCTAAACGTCTGGCTGAGACTCTGTCTCTGAGATGGAGACAGGACCGAAAGGTTAGTAAGGTTGGTTCGCTCAAGGTCAGGAGAACTACCCACTCGATCTTTCCACTGCATCACCCCGGGGAATTTCTTCAACTCTCCAGGCAGACTTACACCTTTTAGCCAAAGAAAGCAAGGGAGAGGGCAGAGTCCTTATTTTTAAACCTGCATTCAGTGGAAACCTTCGGTCGAGCAGGTGCTGGTGATGCTGTGAACCTGGCTCAGCGAGGGAACACTGAGGTCATGGTAGTTTGCACATTTAGCAACATCAAAAATACAGAGATGATGTAAACTTCCTAAGACCCATTGCCAGCCTAGTGATAACTGGTAAATCTGAGCAGGAGGCTACATCATTGGCCACAGCAGGCACGTGTGGGGCCAATGAGCTCTCTCGAGCGCAGAGGGATGCTCAAATGGCTACCCTGGATTCTTCTCCCGCTCCCAGTAACACTAGCAAGGCTGCTTGGATTTCCTATTAGATACACGACAAAAATATCCTCTGATGTGAAGGAGCTGCTAAAACCACAGAGTAGCTCCTTCACGGAGCTGAAAGATTTAATGAGTTCAATGCACTTAATGCACTTTGTATATGTGCACAGGGAGACTCGGCGACGTTCGTTAAATGTCCCGTTTAAAATCTTTTTAATTACTTAAAATGAGAGGGAAGCTGGGATCTTACATTTCTGGACTGCTCACTGCGCAGACTTTCCTGGACAGTGTGTACAGTGTAAGAACCACAAGGTCAGAGGTGGAACCTGACAGGGGTGTTGAAAACTGTCCCCTGGCTGTAAAGAAAGCAAGTGAAGCCATAGGTATAGAAAGAAAACAACAGACTGTGAGACCTGACCGGGAACAGAGACAGACAGCCATCAGAACTCAAAATCTCCTGTCTGTCATGGCCACACTCCCTTGGAATCCCAGGGCTTAGAAGTGGAGTGAAAGGATCAGAAATTCAAGGACAGGCACTTTCAGCTGTCGCTGGTTGCTTTTGCTCTTTTGGGGGAACTGCCCACCCAGCTCCCCAATAAATACACACGGAGGCTTATTTTTTCTTACAAATCTCCTTCCTTAGCTTGGCTTATTTCTAGCCAGCTTCTCGTAAATTATCCTGTCTACCCTTTGCCTCTGGGCTTTTACCTTTCTCTTACTTCTGTGTATCTTACTTTCCCTCTTACTCCATGATCCCGTGGCTGACTGTGTGGCTGACTCCTAGCATGCTCCTTTCCTTGTTCTTGCTCCTCCATTTCTCCTCTCAAATTTCTTTTTTTATTCTTTTTGCCTATCCTTTCTCCTGCCTTGCTATTGGCTATTCAGTGTTGGCTCTCTCTGCCTCTGTCTCTGTCTCTTTCTTTTTCTCTCGATTTTTCAAGATATGGTTTCTCTGTAGCTTTGGAGCCTGTCCTGGAATGCACTCTGTAGACCAGACTGAACTTGAATTCACAGAGATCCACCTGCCTCCCGAGTGCTGGGATTAAAGATGTGCACCACCACTGCCCTGCTGACCGTTCAGCTCTTTATTAGACCAATCGGGTGTTTTAGGCAAAGTAACACAGCTTCACAGAGTTGAACAAATGCAACACATCTTCCATCACTAAACAAATTCCACAGCATAAGCAAAGGTGACACATCTTAAAATAATATTTTACAATATCTACTTAGCAAATGCCAGGCCTGGACTGTATGAGACTATCTCCGTCGGAAAAGAAAAGAGCCCAGATCGCTTCTTTTCTTCTTCCAAGTCTTTCTTTCTTCTCTGCCTCAGGAAAAAAAGCTCCTACTGGGCTTTGCATTAGGCTCCATTAAGAGACTGAATCTATCAGTGGTGGACAATGTGCTAGTTTGATATTTGTGTGCATCGTGAATGTTACAGTAATCACCTAACATCATCAGCTACCAACTATGCCATGCATGTCCCTTGAACTTATCATTGTCCAGCTGTCTTTCCTGATTCCACCTGTTGGCTTATTTAAAAACCATTCCCCTCATACACCACAGAATCTTAGGATACAGGAAAGAGATTAAAAAGAGTAAACGAAGTTATTCTACACAGGAACTGATAGGTTCCCTCCCCCCTCCGCCGCCGCCAGAAGCCATAGGTAGTCAAAGAAAAAGCCCAGGGCTTGGTGTAGGATATAAGCTGTTGGCTAGGAAAGGTCCCAGTAAAGCCCAAAACAATGCAGACTGTTATCGTTACTTTTTGTTGCCCACTAAAACTCGAAAGTAAGATCCTACTGCTGAAAAGACTGTGTAGTTTGGCCTGGAAGCCTCCTCAACACTGGTTGCTTTCACGGTGTCAGAAGGTGCTTCGAGGGGAAAAAAAAGTCATCTACAGTCTTAGGAAGTTGTGACCCCTGTGAGCTACAATAATCACCAGCTCCACATGCTGTGCCCACCGGTGCAATAGTAGCACGCATGTTACGGGAGTAAGCAACAGAATTCTGATTGGATTTAAATCCTACTGCACAGGACAGAATGCATGCCTGGTACTAAAACCCGGCCAAGAAACCATAGCTGGGGAGGTTATAGGGCTTAGCTATGTGACAAGCTACTACTGTTATTTTCCTAAGCGGAATTGGTATCAAACTTCCTTCCACACACTTACGTTTATACCTGTATATAAATATACCTCCTGGCTCTAATTAGAAAAGCTTTTTACTTCCAGTGCTCAGTGGTTAATACAGAGATCCATAGCTTGTGTTCAGCTGTAATTGAGACATTTATATAACACTACCTCTCTGCAACACTCAAAAATAGGTGTGGCCATATTGTAAGAGCAAAAGGTCCGGAAGTCTGATGGCAGTCTCTCTGGTCATGATGGGTCTGTTTTCTTTATGAACACACAGCAGCTGTGGCTGTTGGCCCAAGATCAAGCCAGTTAACTTCTCAGTATGGATTGAAGGGTACTCACAACACCCCACTCCCAACTCTGGAGCTATTGACAGTTGATGACATGTAGAGATAGGCCAGTTTCTTTAGAGTTATGTTTTCCTAGTAGACTGCCAATACTTCAGTGAATAGTCCTAAATCTATGTGCATAAGGGTAGCACTAACTGGACTCAGTGAGTTTAGAAATAAATAAAAGAAAACTTGATGCTGAGAGGTGGCTTGGGAAGTCAGTGTCCAGGAGGAGCTGGGGAGATGCTGGGGTGGATATGATCAAAATAGACAGTATGTATAAAATTCTCAAACAATAAATAAAAATATTTTAAAAAGTGATACTTAGTTCTACTTTTTGATTGGTAACTCAGGTATTTTTGAGTAGTAGTGTTTCCTCTTTCAATGCACAGGGACTCAAAAACAGTAGACTATATCTAAGGACATCGCAGGGTCTAAAGCTCTGTGATTCTTTCTTCACAAAGCTGGTCTACATCTAGATATCCTCGAATAGATCTAAAGTAACTTGTTTGACATTCTCCCCTCACCAAGGAGATCAAGCTGTGCACTTTCAGCAGGTGCAAGGTCTCCCCAGACGCAGGTGGCGCTACACCAGGACCAACAGGAAGGGTTTTGGGTTCACTAGTGCAAAATGCCAGTCCACATTCTTTTCTAAGAGGAATCCTTGGGTAAAGTGGACTGTCCTCTACAGAAGAAAACACAAAAATGGACAGCTGGGAGACATTCAAAAGAAAAGGACCCACTGTGCGTTGTGTGTCGAATTTGGGGAGGCCATCTCTCATGCATCTCTTGCTGAGACAGTGGGCAAGAGGAATCAGAAATCATGAGTTAGGAAAGTTCAGCGACTGCATGCTATCAGAACTGCCAAGGAAACAAAAGAGTCTAAGCAGGAGGAAGACAGTAACGACTGCTGCCAGAGGCAGTACCTCGACAGAAAATGAGGGAGTCTGTGGAAGGTTCTGCTCCCAGAGTCAGTGGAAAATGTTAGATTTGTAGATCAATATTTTTTTTTTTTTTTTTGGTTTTTCGAGACAGGGTTTCTCTGTGGTTTTGGAGCCTGTCCTGGAACTAGCTCTTGTAGACCAGGCTGGTCTCGAACTCACAGAGATCCGCCTGCCTCTGCCTCAATATTTTGTTTTAAATAAAGATCCAGCTTTAAATTTTTGAAAGGAAGGAAGGAAGGAAGGAAGGAAGGAAGGAAGGAAAAAGAAGGAAAAGTTCTGGGAAATACACATGGCAATTAGGACACAGAGTGTTGTTTTTAATAACTAGTAAAGATAAGCACCAATTACTTTGAAGTAACCCAGTATGATGGCTCATGCTTGCTATCCCAGCATTTAGGAGGCTGAAGAGGGAGAATTTTGTTCCAACACAAAAGGAAAAACTCAAAATCCCTGAAAATGACAGGTTTATAAACTTACAGGGTTTTTACAAATAATACTTCTGCTGCTGATTATACATTTAATTAGGAGAATTAATATTTTCTCTTCAGTAGAATGATTCCTGGACTATGTATAGTAAGTGTCAAGTGGCTTGATATTTTGTAAAGAAATTCTCATCACTGTAGAATTGAAATTAAACAATCTAAACACCACCTTGTCTGGCCTTCCTCTAGCAGTGTGCACTTTCATAAATGAGCTGTGTTTCATTGGATTTACATACATGCTTAAGGATGGTTTACCTACAGTCAGTCTAACTTCCTTTCACAGACAGTTGAATATTAAATAAATGAAGTACAAAACAATGTACTTCATCTATGTAGAGGAAGGAGGATCAATTTTCTCTTTGTTTCTAAGCTGCTAGTCTTATCTGCTTATATTGCCATACAGAGGGAGATAGAAGATTCCATTTGCTAAGAACCTGAAAGCTGGGGAGCTCTGTGTGCCCATTGATTGGGTATATTAGGTTTTATCTGTTTTGCTATCAGGTTTTATCTGTTTGGGGGTTCGGTTCACTGATCTGTAAAATAGGATGGAATCTCGTAGATGATACTAGATGTTTCACGTAACTAGTAAGAAGGGGAGGATCTGTTAACAAACACCGAAGGGTTTAGGAAGTGGCACGCGTACATTTCTCCCCACCCACACATGCTGAAGAATGACTTAGCTGCAGAAAATAGCTGTGCTCCTCTCTGTAGACCCAGCCTTCTCCAATGCCAAGCAGCTGGAAGGATGGGCAGATGCGCTGTGCTACTGCAGAGGAGTGCACAGGGTGGTGTGTAATTTAAGAAGCAGTGTTTCACTGAGAGATCATTTGGGGGTTTTCACTCAGACATTCTTGTGGGCCCTGCACGCTACTAATTCCATCCTTGCATGTGGATTGTTATTTCTGAGGGGCCATTCCCTCCTGGCCACAGCCAAAGACCCTCTGATAAACCTTTCTGTTTTGTCTAGTTACAACAACCCTCCAATCCATCGCTACCTTTGTTTCCTGTCGATCCATTCCCCTCCTTGTCTAGGTTAGTTTTCTAGAACACTGTGAGACCAAGTCAAAACCTACTTTAAAAGCCAACACTTACCTTCCAGTTACGTCCAGAATAAATTATAAAGGACTCAGCTTCCATTTCACATGGTTTGGCCTGGTCTGTTCTTGTACCCTGGCCCTGCCCTACTGCCTGGAGACGGCTGATATCCCAGTCCACATACATGTGCTGGTCTCAATAGTAGACTGTTTTCAGTGAGTATTCTATGGTGCCAGGAGTCCTTGCACATCATCTGTTTAACCAGACAAACGCAGGAGACAATGCTGGTTTTCAAGAGAAGTTGGGTAGCAGCTCTAAGCTTCTTTATATACTAAAGAGTGGAGCAGAGCTCAACACAGGCCCAGGCTTTCATGCTGCTTCTACTCATCCATGATGTCCTCAGAGAGGCTGCACTTTCAGTTCCTCACACATGCTGGCCCTTCCCTCTAAAATGTTCTTTTCATTCCACCATTTGAAAATCATTCTCTCCGTCTTTTTGTTCCTTTTTCTATGAGTTTAAAAAAATAATTTTTTATGCTTTGTGTTCCTGTGTGAACATAAACAGACACATGTGCAGGTCAGAAGATAAGCTCACATGTTGATGTGGGAGGGTCTTCTGTTTTGTGTTGATTTCATTGGTTAATAAAGTAACTGCCTTGGCCATTTGATAGGCAGACCTTAGGTGGGTGGAGTAGACAGAACAGATTGCTGGGAGGAAGAGGGAAGTGAGGCAATCACCATGCCTCTCCTCTCTGGGGCAGACACCGTGGATCTAGCCGCCAGGTCAGACATGCTGAATCTTTCCTGGTAAGCCACCACCTTGCGGTGCTACACACATTATTAGAAATGATTTAAGCAATATGTAAGAATTAGCCAACAAGAGGCTAGAAACTAATGGGCCAGGCAGTGTTTAAATGAATACAGTTTGTGTGTTGTTATTTTGGGGCATAAGCTAGCCAGGCAGCCAGGAGCTGGGTGGCAGGAACCCAGCCCTCTGCTCCTATTACAATATGTCATGTTGCTCCTCACTTTTCCCCTTGTTAAAGGCAGGACCTTTGTTTGTCACTGTGCTTGGCAGGCTGGTCTGGTCTGTAAGCTCTTGAGGGCTCTCTTGTCTCTGCCTTCCACTTTGACTCAAGCACCCTGGAATTAGAGACCTGTGTTTCTGCTCCTGGCTTTACATGAGGTGTAGGGATAGGAACTGACATCCTCATGACTGGGTGCCAAGTTTTGTCTTCTGTTCTTGTTTGCTTCTCTGTTGCTGCCACACACACCACGACCAGAGTAAACCCAATAAAGGGAAGGCTTTACTTTACCTTACAACCCACAGTCCATAGTGAAGAGACATCAGGGAGGAGCTCAAGGCAGGGGCCTGGAGGCGGGAGTTGAAGCAGAGGCCATAAAGGAGCGCTACTCACTGTCTTGTTCTTCACTGCTTCTCAATCTGCTTCTTTTATACCACCGAGGACCTCCCTCAAAGTGGTGGTGTACCCACAGTGTGCAGGCCTCCCCACACCAATCATTCATCTAGAAAATGCCTCATAGACTTGTCCACATGCAGAACTGGTGGAGGCAATTTCTCAGCTGAGGTTCCCTCCTCCCAGATGACTATAGTTTATGTCAAATGAACAAAAACTAACACCTCTATCTGTCAAGCCAGGTTCCCGGATTCAACACTTCTGTTAGTGCAATTACTACTGTTTTCTCAATGATAGTAGAAATAGTGCCGTATGTGCCAGAGATACCACTCGAACCATAAATACACACCAGGCACTTGGTGCGGTGCCTCAGAAGTCCTAGGTGCTCGCTAAACATCTCTCAGAATGAAGACATATGTAATGCTCAAGCTTCTATTTTATCTTTATTATGTTCATTTTGGAATTTATATCTCACAGAAAAGTATTGAATGCAGTCACTAAATATTCCACAGTGCTGGAAGCTGGCACAGAAAGAAAATCACAAAAGAGCAGAGCTCAAACTTCAAAAATAACTAATTTGTGCTCAGGATCGTTCTACTCACAACAAAATGAATTACTTCTAAAATAAACTGTAAACATTTTCTTATAAATGACTAAATTTTCCCTGCAAATGAGAGTGTGGTTAAAAAATAGATTTTCCTCCTATGCTTCTCTAGCTCCCAATCTTGAAGTAAAATAAGTTTCCGTCTTTCTGTGTGGATAGGACAGTTTTTTTTTCCCCTCTGATTTCAGGCTAAACAGAGGGCTGGGTGGGCTTCAAATAATCATCATGTTCTCAGTTTATTAATCAATGATAAGGGCCCAACATAGGACTTTTTAGGGATGTATCGTCAGAGTTACACAGTAAGACTCCCAAGCTGAGTCAAACAAGATGATTTCCATTTGGAAGAAAGCAGTGTCTAAGCATCTACCACACCCATAGGATCTCATTTCTACAGGACCTGCAGCTGTTGTCAGAGAAGGTAAATAAAGGCAGAATCTTGCCAGCAAATCACTTTGTGTCTTTGAAATAGCACTAATGTTTTTGATAGAGCTGCTAAAGACATGGCCGCTCACCTGGCTCTGCAAGTTGTTCTTCTCTAGGTCCTCATATTTCCACCTATATGTCCTAAACTCCCCTCCTCTCACTCACCTTAGAGCCAGGATAATATTCCTAGTGTAGATTGAGTTAGCTACACATTTTCACATAAATCTAAGCCATCTTCATTGCCCAGAATAATAGAAAATAATCTGTAGTAGTCTTTGGTTCAATCTGAAATGCCCTGTCCTGTCCTATGAAACTCCCATAATCCTACATTCTGCAGAGTGTGGCTCCATTATTAACTTCCCCCCAAAAGTACCCTGTCCAGTTCTGATGGATGTCTTCTCTGTGTTAACATAGGGACTTATCAGCATGTCTACTAAAATCAAGAGTAAAACAAAGATTCTTTCCATTTGTGCTCAATATAAGAGACTGAAGGTTAGCTAAAGCAAAAAGGCCAGTGAAGGGGGTAAAGGGATACAAATAGGACAAGATGTCAAAGAATCCTTTTCCACAGATGTATTAACTATGGTTTCTATTGCTGTGAAGAGACACCATGACCATGGCAACACTTGTAAAGAGAATCAGTTAATTGGGAAGATTCACTTACATTTTCAGAGGTTCAGTCCATCTTCATCATAGTGGGACAGACATGGTGCTGGAGAAGTGTTTGAGAGTCCTACATCTTGCAGGCAACAGGAAGTTGTCTGATACACTGGGAGATATCTAGAGAATATATGAGACCTCAAAGCCTGCCTCCAATGACACACTTCCTCCAAGAAGACCACACCTACTCCAACAAGGACCTATGTCCTAATAGCACCACTCCCTTTGGGAGCCATTTTCTTTCAAATCACCACAGCAGATGAAATGATTTTGTGTAAAAAAAAATACTCCAAAGAAATATCAAAAAACTCTACAACTGATAAATAAATTCTGCAAAACATCAATATACAAAATGAATACTTAAGAATCAGTAGCCTTTCAAAATACAAATACCAAGTATACCAAGAAAGAAATCAGGAAAGCAATCCTATTCAGGAAGAGAGAAAGAGAGAGAGACAGAGAGAGAGAGAGAGAGAGAGAGAGAGAGGAACAGAGAGAGTGGATGTCTTGGCATGTTCCTGATTTTGGTGAAAACACTGATTTTTTCCATTTAGTCTTTAAAAATTACTAAATTAATAAAATATATTGAATAATTCTAACAAAAGAAGTAAAACACTTATGTAGCAAAAACTTTACGACATCAAAGAAACAAAAGAAGATTACAGAAGATGGAAAGACCACCCATGGTCATGGATTGGTATGATTCATATTGTGAAAATAGCCATTCTGCCAAAAGCAATTTACAGATTTAATTCAATCCCTTTCAAAATTCCAATGCAATTCTTCACAGAAACTGAAAAAAAAAATCTTGAATTCCATATTGAAACACAAAAATCCCAGGGGAGCTAAAACAATTCTGAACAATACAAGAACTGCTGAAGGCATCACCATTCCTGTTTTTAAGATATACTAGAGAGCTATAACAAAAATAGCAATGTAGTGGGGGAAAAAATAAAGTCACACTGGTGAACGGAATAGAATCACAGACCTGGCTATAAATATAAATCTGCACACATACTACCACCTGATTTTTAACAATGAGGCCAAAAATAGATGCTTGAGTATAGACAGCATCTTCATCAAATTATGCTGTTCAAGCTGGATAGCCACCTCTAAAAGACTAAAACTAGAACCTCATCTCTCATACTAAACAAAACTCAACTCCAGACAAATCAAGGAAAGATCTGAACATAAGACCCGTCCCCCTGAATACAAAAGAGGAGAAAGCAAGGAGCCTCCTGCACTTGTAACTGCAGCAAAATCCTTCTCCTGGTATCTCAGGCGTTAAGAGGAAGAAGTGACAGATGGAAGCCTGAAAGACTAAATCACTCTGTACAGTGAAGGACACTATCATTCAAATGAAGAAGCAATTCAGAGGATCTAACAGAGGACTGGGTCTGCTAGGTTTGTACACCTTTCCCAGTCCCCATGCACACCCCTATATTTCCAGGCTTGGAAAAAGATACACTTTCTACAGGCTACTCCTCCCACAAAAGGGCCCATTTGCCATCATCTTATCTAATATTTATGTCCAAAACTACCCTAACAGTTTGTTTAAACTGTTACTGATGTAGGTGGGTCTTCTATCTATCTGTTGTTTCATTGGTTAATTAATAAAGGAAACTGTTTGGCCTGATAGGTCAGAACATAGGTGGGTGGAGTAGACAGAACAGAATGCTGGGAAGAAGGGAAGTGAGTCAGATGCTATGGAGCCAGCCACCAGGTCAGACATGCTGAATCTTTCCTGGTAAGTCACCACCTTGTGGTGCTACACAGACTATCAGAAATGGGTTAATCAAGATGAGAGTTAGCCAATAAGAGGCTAGGACTAATGGGCCAGGCAGTGTTTAAATGAATACAATTTGTGTGTTGTTATTTCGGATGTAAAGCTAACCATGTGGAAGCCAGGTGGGATGAAAAGTAAGCCTGATCATCTCAACACTACATGTTACTGTACATAGTAGACATAGAGCTAACAAAAATATCCATATGTATCTCATTGTAAAAATACAAACAATATGAATGATCAAGGCAGTATCTGCTCTAACTCCAAATCTACCAGTCCTGTAGAAGTGTTCATCAATGAGATTTATCCAGAAGTATCACAAGACACAGAGTTTAAAAGAACAATCATAAACTTCATCAAGGAATTCAAGATGAATGAAGATGAATTCACAATCATAATACTGATGACTATGACAAAGACAATTCAGAGTTTGAAAATGGAATTCAGTAAAAAGAAACATTTAAGGTAATTCAAGCTGAAATGAAGATGGAATTGAAAATCTCATTTACCCAACTAAAACGTTCAAGGGAAAGCCTTACACATAGAATGAACCAAGCTAAAGAAGGTAAAATATCTGGACTCAAAGATAAGTTTAAGATAAGATTTAGACAAAGTAAACAAAGAATATGGGGGGAAATAAACAGGGGAAAGGAACACCCAAGAAATATAGGTTACCATGAAAAGCTCAAACCTTCAAATTATAGGAAGAGATGAGCAAAAAGAATATCAGACCAATGGCTTAGGCCAGATCTTCAACAAGGCCATAGTAGAAGACTTCAACAAGACCAGAGTAGAAGATCTCAACAAGGACATAGTAGAAGATGTCAACAAGACCATAGTAGAAGATGTCAACAAGGCCATAGTAGAAGATCTCAACAAGGCCATAGTAGAAGACCTCAACAAGACCATAGTAGAAGACCTCAATAAGACCATAGTAGAAGACCTCAATAAAACCATAGTAGAAGACCTCAATAAGACCATAGTAGAAGACCTCAATAAGACCATAGTAGAAGACCTCAATAAGACCATAGTAGAAGACTTCAACAAACAAAAAAGACACATCCATACAAATACAAGAAGTACATAGAACACCAGACAGACAAGACAAGAAACTCACCGTGGCAAAGCATAGTTAAAACACTATTTATTAAAAAGAAAGAATATTGAAATCTGCACAAAACAAGCAAAAACCACACAAATCACACATAATGAAAAACCCACCAGAACAGCAGCCTTTCTCTCAGTGAAAATTCTGAAAGTCAGAGGGTCCTGAAAGACCACAACTATCAGTCTAGACTAATGTACCCAGTGAAGTGATCTGCCATATCTAAAGGAAAAAGAAAACCTTTCCGGATACAAACAGCCTCAAAAAATTATATCCAACAGACCAAAGATAAAGGAAATATAGGAAACAATAATTCAGGCTGAAGAGAGGAGTAAGCATGCCCAAGAGACAGCAGGTTAAAAAAAAGCTATAACTACTGAAATATAAAGTACCATTTAAAACACAAACAGCATAAACAACCAAATCAACAACACAAAAAGTACAATATGCATAGTTCTTTCAATAATAACTTGGAATACTGTTGGCCTCAGTTTTCTAACCAAATGATATAGACTTGCTGAATAAATCAAGAAACCAAATCCATCTATCTTGTAGTTGACAAGAATTACACCTTAACCTCGAAGGTAGATAGCATCTTCAGGTGAAAGGATATGAAACTATTCTCGTTGAGCAGAACCAGAACTCAAACAAGCCTTGCCATCTGAATATCCAACAAAATAGACTTAAAACTAAAAAATATAGAAATTATTCTTAAAAAGAAAATGTTACTACTATTACATACACACACACATATATGGTGCACCCAATTTAATTTTTTAAAAAGTGTATTTCTTGAAATACAGACACAGATAAACATTAACCCACAATAGTAGGTGATTTCAATACCCTACTTTCTTCACATATCATCTGAACAAAAATAAGTGAGAAACCTCATTTGATTCATATATCAAATGGACTTAGCAGATGTCTACAAAATATTCAACCAAACACCAAAGAACAGATATTCTACTCAGCCAATGAAAGCTTATCTAAAGTAGCCCACATTCTGGGACACAAAACAAATCTTTACAAATTAAGAAAGATTGAAAAGATTCCACATATCCTTTCTGACCACAATGCAAAAAAAAAAAAAAAAAAAAAAAAAAAAAAAAAAAACCTTAAAGTCTGCAAATCTCTAATAATTATACAAACACTCATGGAGAATTAGAAACTCATTACTGAATGATGAACTGGTCAAAGAAGAAATCAAGAAAGAAAATTTTCAAAAAATTTTAGAACTAACTAAAAATGGAAATGTAACAAAATAAAATGTTTTGGACACATTAAAAGCAGTCCTACAGGGGAAATTTACAGCTCTAAGTGTTTACAGTGGTAACATTAGAAAGAGCACAAGTAAATGACTTAATGATGCAATTCAAAAATTTGGATAAACAAGAACAAACCAAATCCAAATGCACTAGATGGCAGGAAAGAATAAAAATCAGAGCCAAATTAACTAGACAGAGACAAAGAAAATGATACAAAAAGAATCAAAATACTGAGAGCTTGTTCTTTGAGAAGATAAATAAGATCCATAGACCATTGGGCATGCTGACCAAAAGAAAGAACAAGGAACCAAATTAAAAGAATCAGAAACAGATAGGAAAACATTACAAGAGAGATCAAAGAAATTTTAGAAATTATAAGGGAATACTTTGAAATCCTGTACTTCATTAAGCTGGAAATCCTAAAAGAAATAGATGAATTAGTAGATTCAGTTCACCAAGACGAAATCATGAAGGCAATAGCCTAAACAGATCTATCATAAATAAAGATATTGAGATTTTGAAATGGTATCAAAAAGTTTCTTTTAAAAAGCCACATCCAGTGGAATTCCCAGCAGAATTCTACCAGACTTTCTAAGAAGATTTATAATAAATTCTTTTAAAACTACCAAAACCCACTGGAAACAGAAAGAGTACACCCAAACTCCTTTAATGAGGTCTGTATCATACTCATGCCAAACCACATAAAGAAACTCCAAAAAAAATTTACAGACCAATATCCCCGATGAACAGTTTCAAAAATTTTCAATAAAATACTTGCAAACCAAGAACTGACAACATCAGAAAGATTGTCACCATAACCCAGTTGGTTTTATCCCAGAAACAGAGCTTGTTTAGTAAGCATAAATCAAACAATATTATAAGCTATATAAAAGTCACAGACATATCTCCACCTATAATACCCTAAAAAAAAAAAATCTCTGAAAAAAAAAAAGGGATAGAGAAAGACATACCTCTACCTATAATACCCTAAAAAAAAAACAAAAAAAAAATCTCTGAAAAAAAAAGGGATAGAGAAAGACACTAGAAAACGGAAAGACATCTCATGCCCATGAACTAGTAGGATTAATATTGTGAGAATGGCCCCTTTCCCAAAAGATCCAATGAAATCCCAATCAAAATCTCCATCTCATTCTTCACTGAAATAGAAGCTACCCTAGAATTCATATGAAACCACAAAAGACGATGATAACCAAAATAACACTGAGCAAAAAGATTGCTATTCTGCTCCTCCTCAAGGTAGATCACAGAGCCACAGTAGTAGAAACAATGTGGCACTAACATAGAAACAGACATGTAGACCAATGGAACAAAACTGAGGAGCAAAGATGAGTAGGCATAACTATAGTCATCTAACGTCTGACAAATGTGCCAAGAACAGACAGGAAAGCCAAACCAAACAAGACAAAACAACCGAGAGGCCTACCTGTATGTATCACCGTGCTTCAAAACTAACTCCAAATGGACCAAGGAAAAAAACATGAAACCTGAGGCAGTCCAACTGCTAGGAGAAAACAGTCAGTCTCCTACATGGTAGGGGGACAGGGAAGGAATTCATGACTAGGACTCCATTTGCCCAAGAACTAAGGCCAACAGCTGACAAGGGAGAACTCACAAAAGTAAAAAGCTTCAAGAAACAATCAAGTGAAGAGGAAGCCCACAGATTGTGCCAACTATCTGTCTGAAAGTAGCTTAATATCCAGAGGCAGGAAAACAAATGACCCAATTAAAAATTAAAAATCCACGTCAATTGTCCTCTATGACTTTTCTATTTGAGACTGATTTTCTTACTCAGCCTGAAGCTCATCAGTTCAGCAAGACTTGCTGGCTATGGAGCCCCCAAGATCTGCTTGTTTCTGCCATCTGCCCTGCATACCATGCCTGGCATTTGTCTGGGCACTGAAGATCTTAATTCAGCAAATACTTTACCCAGTGAGCCATCTCCTCAGTCACCAATTTCATAAATGTAATTTAATTCTTACAATATATTTGTAGAATATTCACCCATATTTTAGCTAAATTTGGGCAGTGTTGCCCCCTGTTCTGTTATATTTTTCAACTTTAAAAACGTGATCTAGGGGCTGGAGAGATGGCTCAGTGGTTAAGAACATTACCTGCTCTTCCAAAGGTCCTGAGTTCAATTCCCAGCAACCACATGGTGGCTCACAACCATCTGTAATGAGATCTGGTACCCTCTTCTGGCCTGCAGGCATACATGCAGACAGGATATTGTACACATAATAAATAAATAAATATTAAAAAAAATAAAAAAGTGATCTATTAGCATGGTCACTTAATAAAAACTTGTATTTGATTTGTCTGTTTGGAAAATGATTATAATATGATATTAAACCTAAAATATGATTAAAATGTGAATTATAACCTTACTCCACAAAGATATTTAAACACATTCTAGGATAATAAAAAAAGACAGGAGGTAAACAGATAAAAATAAGGGCTACTGTGTTCTAATTCTAGAACTGTAAGTTAGGGTTTTATAAGAACTAAACCTTTATAGCTGCTATCATCAACTAGGCGGACACTGCGAAAGTCAAGTCATTCAAGTCCGCACTGCAGACTCATCAAAGGGTTCCCCAGTTCCCTTTCTTGCCTCTTTGCTGCTCTCTTCTCCATACCCCAGGTGGGGTTCTGGGAATCACTTTGTGGTCATAGAGAGCTTCAGATCAACGCTCTCCAAAGGTCCTTCCTTGCTTCTGAAGTAGCGTTGTAAATCTTTGACACGAGTCACCCAGCTCCCCACTTCTGGGCCTTGAGCAGCTGTCTGAATTCAACACTCCTTTTTTCTACATGAGTCTCACATGTGGACCAATTTCAACCTGCTGCTTGTGAGAATTTGAGTCCTGCCTATTTCCCCTTTGGAACTTCCTTGATATAATTCACTATTTGTTGAGTGCCAAAATGTGTCCTAATTTCCCATAGGCAGTGTGTTGTCTCAGCTAGAATTATAAATTTGCTTGCTTCTTCTTATAACCCTCATATCACACTGGCTTTCCACTAGAGTTCGAATGTTAATTGGCACATAAGAATTAGCACAGTAAATGACTCGTCTCAGAATCCAGTAAACGTGTTGTCTACTACTTGTGAAGTTCTGTCTTCTTGCTACCCTACTACGTGCTAAAAAAAAAAAAGCTGGCACACAGTAGGTGCTTAGCAGGAGCACTAGATAGAATAACTCAATAAATCTTTAATTTTCCAAGTCTAGATGCTTTGCTATCCTGATAGTCTATACCTTTATGTTGTGTGTGTTCATGTAGGTGCTCACGTGTAGCTTGTGTGTGCTGATGTATGTACACGCATGTGGAAACCAAAGCTTAGTCTTGGGTATTATGCTTTAGGAGCTATCTGTCTCATTTTTGTTTTTTTGTTTGTTTGTTTTTGTTTATATTTGAGGTTTTTTTAAAATTTTTTATTTGTCTGTTCTCTTTCTGTTTGCTTGCTTTTGCTCTCGTTGGTCTAGATCAAAAGCTAAGAAAGCTGAGTCAACGCTCCTGCTTCAAAACTCATTTCCTAGGCCAGTGATTATGATCAAGGTATTCCTCCTCAGAGAACCCCAGTTTCTTCCTCTGTAAACAACAAAAAGGGCACACTGGTGTCTGTGGATTCTTGTGTTCCTTGATCCATAGCAAGGGACAGCACTTCCTTCCTTTAATCGTGCTGTTCCATCTCTCTGGCCTGAACTGATCCTTCCCAGGGAGCAAGAATATTCATTTACTTAACTGGAGCCTAGATTCTCAGGACATAGTGGTGTTATCTCTAAGTCAGTTTTCTGTCTGTGTTTCCCCTCATGCCATCCGATTGGACAACCGGGCCCCCTTGCTCTGTTTAAGCTCTGTTTAAGCCTAGCCAAGTAAATGTTGTGTCTGCCCTATAGACAAAACCTTCTGTCTCCTATGCTCGCTTGAAGCCTCAGGCCTAAAACTTACCCCCCAAGCCTCTTTTACAAGAGTCAGAGCTGTGGGCTTCCCAGTGGGCTGATATCTGCACTTCCCACTTGACTAATTGTTCTCTGACCCTGGAAATGAGGAGTCAGTGGTCACATCTGAGCAACAAACCTGGCAAGTTCTAAGCCACACCCCAGAATGAACCACACCCCAGCTCACCGAATCTGGGACCACACCTATGAGAGGTGTATGGTTCAGCCCATGGTAGTTGCTCCTGGCAATACACAGGGTCATGAAAGAATTGACCTTTTGTTTTGTGTACTTGGCAACAAATTTTAGAGGGAACTCATTCTATGGCTGAACATCTGAATGTTTGATTAACAAAACCTAGAATGCATCAAGGAATGGTGCTTAGGAAAAAAAATCTACCTGTAGTTTAGTCAGGAAAGTAAGGAAGTAAAGACAAATGGAGAACACTGGCCTCTCCACTGGGAAGGTCCTATTTGTGGACTGCCCTTAACACAAACCTAAAATGGCTGACTCTTTGATCTTCAAGTAGCTACTTCTGGTGAAGGGAAGAAAAGCCAGGAACAGCGTTCACCTGCCTTGAGTCTTTGTTGGTTAAGTTACAGGAGGGGGAATGGAAGGTACATATCTCCCAAGACCTTTTGCTCCCTGTCTGAAGAGTTTCTTGCGAATTCCCCACGCAGGAATGAGGTCAAGATCTGAAGCCTTTGCTGATAGGACGCATGGCACTATGGAGGACTTGGGCAACTGCATAGCTCTGTCCATGGGACTGGAAAGACTTTGTCCAACATGCAATGTTTAATTTTTCCATGCTGACTTTTCTGTTGTCTTTCCCATCAGCATGTCAGGAACCTTATGCCTGGTTCTTGGAGCACTGGAAAAGGGGTCACCCATGATAGGGCCACATAACGAGGGGAAAGAACCAGGCAATGCCAGATGAACTGCAGGGCTGGCTTTGAGAATAAATTTAATAAAGGACATGCCAGGAGGCTCCCTGCAATAGAAGTCACCTGCAGTGACACAGTCAGGTCTCTTAAGGTTTCCATGGTACAGAGCAAAGGCGTTTGGAAAGACGCAGAACTCAAATATGTCCTGCATATGATTCTTTGAACTTAAATACATCCTGTTCACTCTAAGTTTGTTTATTTCGTGTGTAGGCTCCCGTTCCTCGGTTTCACAAAAAAAAAACCAGTGAGAACAGGAGGGAAGCCATTTGCCACTATCCCCCCCCCCCCACCCTGTACAAACTCAAATCAACAAGAAGAGGTGGCTAATCTTGGTAGCCACAGACACATCTTGCGGGTAGACACCTTGTCTGGCCCACAGTACTGGGCTAGTTCTCGGGGGAACCGCAGAGCTCGTGTGTATGTGGGAAACAGGGGAAGATAAAGAGGAAGGACAGTATCAGCAAAGGTCCCGGTGCTGCTTGTCAGCCATAATAACAGCTTCCCGGGCTCGGAGGCCTGTGGAGCCTCGGGGCGGCAGCGGCCTACATTTGAGCACATTCCCAAGGCTTGGCATCACATCCCCAGGGTGATGGTCCTTGATCGTTCCTGCTCTCTGCCTTCCATGGCTCCAGTGAACGTGTGCTTCCCTGGCTGCCTTACTTGCTTTCTTCCCAGGGCGATTGCTCATACGTACCCTCTGGTTATGCCTGTAACACTGTAGACAGCCTCTGCCGGCCTAGTGCGGTAGATGATCTCCACCCACGGAACACAAAGGCACGTACTCCTCAGGTAGCCCTAAAAAACGGACAGGGCTCCTTGGCATGGCCTTCACACACAAGGAGTACTTAATACTCACATAGCTCCTGGCTACAGAATCAGAGAGGCAGAAGAACCTAGTGGGAGCAGGGGATGACTGGATTTGATTAGTAATGCTGTCTGCTGCCTTGGAGTATATTCACAGATTTTTAAAAATTACCCTCAGAGTCCTGTGTGATGGCATGTATTATGAACACTACGTTTTAGATGGAAGATGCATTGGTTGCCAAGGTAACTTGTCTGGAGTGTCTCAGTGGTTGAGTGTAGGCAGAAATCCTTCATATTGGCCTTAATGTTTCATCCCAGCTTTAAGACAGCAGAGGCAGGCAGATCCCTGGGAGTTCAAGTGTACACACTGGCTTCTGGGTGACCTGTATAGTAAGACCCCTGACTGAAAGGAGAAAGGAAGAGAGGGAGGGAGGGAGGGAGGGAGGGAGGGAGGGAGGGAGGGAGAAAAAAGAAAGCCAGAGCAAGCAAGCACATAGCCTGCTCTGGTTTTGTGAAGTCTTAAGATGATAGGGTTAGTGTGCTTAAGGATACAGTCTTACGTGCTTGTTTATTATTTTATTCTCATGGTTTGTGTTATGTGAACTTCTTGTCATGTGTGATTGATTTTGAAAGCTCAGGTAGTCAGCTCTCTCCTTCCTTTCTCTCTTTCTGGTTTTTTTTTTTTTGTTTTTTCTCTTTGATTTTCAGTTTGGAAAGTTTCTATTTGCCTTTCTTGAGGATTGTTGATTCATAATAACCTTCCATTTTTGCTACAGTGTTTTTCATTTCTAGAAGTTTCCTTTTGGATTTTTACATCACTTTTTTTAAGCTCACCCAACTGCCCTGCGTACAGCCTATGGGCTGTTGCGAGCATTTCAAGTTCCCTGGGTGATAATGTCAATGTCTTTGTCACAGTAGAGGACGGATTTGAAGATCACTTGTTTCTTCAAGCTGTTTGGGTTGTCGTCTCCCATGCTCTGAGAGGAGGATCTATTTTATTGACTAACAGAGACTGAGAGAAACAGGCCCTTAATGTGAGGATTTGTGTTAATCCAACAAGGAGTTGGGCTGTGTTTAATGTTCATTCCTCTGTAAGCGCCAGAGGATTGTGAAACCTAACTGCCCCTGTTTCTGTCTCCTTTTTAGACTCTGGGCTTTCTTAAGAATTTCTCTTCAAAGAAAGTCTGTGTCTTGCCACAGCTGTGATCCGCTGCCCTTACCCTGGAGCCCCAGAGGTAGGAAGGTAAGAGGCAGGCAGAGAGGACATGCTCTCCCATCTCTGGATTACATCTTTGTCTTCAGTGAGCTCCTGTCTCAGACCTGTGATCTTCACAGAGAAGAAAGCACTCTTCACCTTGCTTTATCTCTCACTCACTTCCATATTCCCTTCCCTGGCATTATAAATTTAATATATTTTTTGTACTCTACTCTCATTTGAATATAATTTATTGGGCTTTGTTCTGTTTTGTTTTGGTTGTCTGTTAGGTATGCTAGAAAGGGTGGATGGGTCTAGAATGGAAGGAACACCTCACCTGAGCTGGAATAAGACTGTAGGGATACCCTTTCTCTTCAGTACTTGGGTTTATGAAGTCTCTGGGTGCATTTCTTAGTAATTATTGTTATGAATTGAATGATGCCTTCTGGAAAGACAGATTAAGGTCTTAACTCTCAGTATTTGTAAGTACAGCCTCATTTGGAAACAGTCTTCTGCCAGACTTAGTCAAGTTAAGAAAGACCGAAGGCTGTGCTTACACCGCTGTAATTGGGGGCATTATAAAAGGAGAAAAAACCGAATGGGTGCCACACAGAGAGGTCTAGATACATACACAGGAACTAAGTGCCCTGAAAATGAATGACCACTGGAAGATAGGTGGAGACAAGGAAGGATTCTTGCCATGGATTTCAGAAATGATGAGAAGTCCTGACTACACTCAAACACAAATTCCTAAAGCCATGCTGTTTGGGATAAGGTGTATAAACACACACACACACACACACACACGAATCTAAAACAATTGCCCCCGCCAACTTCCAACAGATCGATATCTTGGATTGGATTGGTTTTCTGGAAGTAGAGATCCATAAAGCTGTCTCCCTCTGACTGTAAGCTGCAGTCGCTTCCTCTCCCATTAGCTCATAGCCCGTCTCCATCAGGTCACCGAAGGACCACTGAGGGCAGCAGCCCTAGTGCTCCTATCTCGGGTTTGCAGAGCTCAGCTCTGTCTCTGTGTTCAGCAGCCTCTCCTTGTATCAGAGTCGAGGTTTGTCCTGTAAACTACATTCCCTGAGGGGTCCAAGAAGTCATAGATTTTCTATGTGTACAGTTTCCCCTTGTTAGGCAACAGTGAAGTGATGACTCTAAGGAGTCTTCACGTGTCAAAAACAGAGAACAAAAGTGGAAGAAATTGTTTAGAAATCAAGATCTGAGTACCATGGAGGCTCACTGCTGCCCAGGTGCTGTTTGCTTTAGGTCATCTCAATGGCTACAGCTAAAATCTATACACATATATGCCTATATTATACACATACTATATATATTATATTTTATGCTGATATATTCTATCCCTATGTGTGTGTGTGTGTGTGTGTGTGTGTGTGTGTGTGCATATGTATATACCGGGGGATAGAAACTACAGGAGGAAGGGGAGACTTACTGAGAAAGAAACTAGGTAGTTGGTGACTCCCTTAAAGAGAATTAGGTTTTTGTCCCTGCCTGTCTTGCCCTCTGACTCTCTGCTCCAGCTACCAGTGAGGGGAACAGCCTCTCCATCACACCCTTTCCCGTGATGCTCTGCTTTGCTCAGGCCCAAACACAATGGGGACAATAAACATGGAGAGAGAGATTGGGAGTCAAATACTTTCTTCTGTAGAAAGTACATATGTCAGGTGTTTGGCACAGTAATGGAAAGCTGGCAAACACTTTAAATATTTGGTGTCTTCTGGCTTCTGTTATATCTGAATATCAGTCTGCAATGATTCTTTATTGTTATCTTATTTTTCTAATGTAGACACTTCCAACTTTATTTGAAATGTCTCTTTATGATATTTTTACTATTTTAATTTTGATGTTTCTTAACATAATATTAATTTTATGAGTAATATTTAGTGCTACTTTTCCTACTTCAGATATTATTGATATTACTAGATTTGTAGGTTTATAGATTTTAACCAAATTTGGGGGATGGTTCTGTGGGTAAAAACACTTGCTGCACCAGTATGAGAACCTGGCTTCAACTCTCCTCTGAACCTGCGTAAAAACAATATGCACAGCACATGTGTCTGTCATCCCTGGGATCCTGTGAGGATATAAGAGGAGCAGACAGAAGGATTCTGGGGAGCTTGTAGGCCAGGTTTCCTGGTCTAGGAACAATGTGTGTGTGCAACCCAAAACAAATGAGAATTAATATGGCCACCCAAATGTGAGCTGAACAACAATGACACCAGCAAACATGCCAAATTGTGCAGGCAAAGCCCATGAGGCCTCAACCTTATACAAAGAGCTACAGCCACCTAAGGGAAGCTAGAAGCAGGAGACATGGCACTCTCAAGGGAAAGCATAAGTCTTGACTGTCCAGTGCCAGTCAGCCCTGTAAACATACATACAAGTAGCATTATATGGACCCAACAGATTCTATTTGGGAATATATATGTATATACAAACACATATATGCATGCAATAACAATAGATGAATGATAGCACCCGTGACTGTCATCTGACTTCTATATGTTTACCCTGACATATGTACATATACATGCCCACATTCACACACACATGCACATGCATGCATACATGTGCACACACATGCACACAAACAGATGCATGTACACACACTCAGATGGATTCACACACACAAACACATGTGCACATGCTTGCATTTGCACACACACATGTACACACATTTCAATAGCTCTTACAAGCAACAGAAGAGTTGTCAGTGTAGCATGGAAACTATTGTCTTTTCACCTGTCACATGAGGCTTGGTGGGTGGATCAGATGAAAAGACAGGAAAAGGAGAAAATCTTTGAAGAAAAGGAATATTGAAAAAAAAAATGAGCTAGCTGAAAAAGTATAAGACTAGGGTAACAGAGTTTCTGGGAAGTGCCTTTTATACACATATGGATGATAAAGACCCAAGAAAAGTCACAAGGCTCAAGAACCTAACTAAATTTAGAAACTTGGGAAGCAGAGGAAGCATACAAGACCCAGGAAGCTCAGTGAGTGGCAAGATTCATAATGCTGCCTTCCCCCGAAGGCTATGCAAACAATGAGTTGAGTAGGAGACTCTTCAGAGGAACTGCCTGACAGTAGGACAGTTTTTGTGAGTCAGGGCCCATGCTATGGGAGAGCAGGCAGTGATGCAGCCATGTTTGTGTCAAGCCAGACACTCTCAGTAACACCCCACTCATCCTGCTGCGAGTAATCACAGTACACTCTGGCTTACCAAATCAGAATCATTCTTCTGTCCGTTGTCAAAGTCCTGTCTGAGGTGAACAGACATTTGTTCATGTGTGTCTAGCACAAGTCAATGAACAGCAGTCTTTGGCTTAGTAATTCACCCGAGTTCAAACAGTAGTTTATCCAAAGGCAAAATGCAGTGTGGCTGTGACACACATTGTCCTAAGTGACAGCCCTGCCAGTGTTATTAATGGGGGGGGGGATCTAACATCTCTTGCATTTGGTGCATTCTCCGTTGAAATGCAAGAAATATATTTTATGATAGAGAATTGCTGAGAGGATGTTTGCTATGTGAACTGTGAACAATACAAAGTTGAACTGCTAGCTATAGGAGACAATGAAATCCTGAGCAATGTGCAGTATCCAAGACAGTGGGAAGGCAGTGGAGGTGTGAATACCCATTGCCCAGGGAGTGTCCTGCTCACAGACTTGTCCTGGAAGTGTTCCAGCAGGTAGCCTCTGTGTGGCTTCCTCTAGAAGAAGCCCATGGAATAATACAAAGCCAGCATGACATGCAGTGAATCCTCAGGCAATGCAGCAGGTCGCAAGAGCCAAGACATTGCTTGGCAGGTTTCCTCAGGCATTAAGTCTGCAACCCAAAATGGATGTGCACTGCTTCCCTGGTAACCATGAGAAGCAAATACTGTCTGCTAAATATTGACAATGAGAACACTCACCAAACCCATAAAGATAGCTCTTCTCTGTGGCGGTACTCAAAGAACATCAATGTAAGGTTGCCCTTCAGAGGGAATATGGCAACCAAGAGAAACAGTTCAGGCATGATTGGCTTGGAATAAAAGATCCTGCATAGTGAACACAAGCAAGATAATGTGCAAGTTACAGTTCTCTAAATAGAAACTAGAACTTGTAATTATAGAAGATAAAATGGTTTATTTTAGTGCATACAAACTTAGAACTTTATCCCGACTAACAAACTCCAGGTTATTATGGCCCTAACCTCTCCAGACCAATCAATCTTCTGCCCTGAATACCTTTTCTTGCTGGGCTGCATTGTGTATGGCCGCATAGTAAGGAATGATGCCATGTGGCCACCTAGGAAGCAAGAGGTAAGAAACCATGAACACCATGGCAAAATATAAAATAATACAAATGAATTAATTTAATATGTAAGAGTTAGCTAGGAATACGCCTAAACCACTGGCCAAACAGTGTTGTAATGAACATAGTTTTTGTGTGATTATTCGGGTCTGGCTGACCAGGAAATGGAAAAGTAGTTTCTGTTTACACTCTGGTAGTTCATTATAGCAAACCACATTGAGTAACATTTACACAGGAAACTTCATGTGAAATTGCAATAGTTTATTTATCCTAAGCATACATAAATATGAAAAAAATCACATCTATGTGTCAACCTTTGATAAAATTGCATTATTGGTGATTATTAGGTCATTTCCTATATTTCAGAGGTTTATAACAAATGAACATTTTTAGGAGGCACATTGAATAGAAGTCTGAATCTGTCTATGCTCCATCTACCCATGTGCTCACAAGATAAGTTTATATTATTTTGTTCGCATATAGGAGGTTCAGCCTTAGGCAATATTGTAGTGCTAAATTCCTTCAAACAGACCTTCAGATGAATTAATTAGAGTGTGCAAGGCATGGTTTAAACACATGAGATCTTCATCACACTATTGGGCTTTCTTTAGCTCTTTTAAGGAAATAATTTTGTTTCCTTAGGGAAGAATAGTATCCTCATATTTTTATTGTATTACTAACTTATTTTAATATCAGTTTTTAAACAAGAGCTTTAGAAATACTGTTTATTAGTAATCATTTACATATTATATACATTTACAATTCAAAACTGGTGTGGCAATCCACTGTTTTTGCATTTTTATAGATAATAATATTCCCATTTATTATGTATTATCTAAATTATTAGTATACTGTAACATTACAGGGGAACATAGATGCAGAGAACTTAAACCGTATGCTCAAGTCTATGTAGGAAGTTCTGGTATCCATTTAAATGCCAAATAATTTTTTCATTTTAATCTAATCCTCAAGTTTTGGTTTGAAAAATTTCAGCTTATTTTCCCTCATTTCCATTAGCCTGAACATGATGGCTACCAGTCACTCCAGGTCACAAGTATCTGTGTGTGTGTGTGTGTGTGTGTGTGTGTGTAGTGTAGTGTAGCATAAACCTTACCATTCTCAGAGACTGTCAATGGGGTACTATCTTTCCTGAACAGGTTACCACACATCAGACCAAAGGAACAGCATTCTGTTAACTAAATGCATTACAATGGCTGCAGGGCAAACAGTCTATTCCAAGGCAACCACAATGTTTCTGTAATTTGTATGGACACTTTTTTGTGGTAGATGCAAGCACAGGTGTATGATGTAAACATTGTCCTCCAAATGCGGTGACAAGTAGAGGTCACCTATAGTTCCTTCAGTACCCTGAATATTTAGGCTGTTTGCATGTGTGCACATGCACATACATACACCCAACTATGTGTACCTATGTGTGACATATGTATTTATGTCTCATAACTGTACAACAGAGTCTGGATCAAATACCGTCATATCCATTTAACTTAGTTAAATTTCATTCTTCTGATTTCAAATTGAAAATATCCCTGTTATCAGTTTCCTCGTGATTCTGTTACCTGAATCCCAATGCAATGCAATACAATATGCTTATTGCATGCATTCTAAATTGTTAATCTTTAGTATTTCATGGCATGTACTTTCGTCTATTAGCTCTACCTGCTTTGCCCCACAAACACAATGTTTTGTTTCTCAGTAAAGCATCAAAGAAACCAACACACATAGGGCAGTGATTATGCATGAGACATTTGTCTGGATGCTTTATTGACACTGTATATATAGCCCCTAGTTAAATTAATCAGAATACAGATCCAAAATGCCAAACTGGAAGTCATATATATATATATATATATATATATATATATATATATATATATATATTTGGTTCAATCTGAAACTTGGAGCCAGCAGTTACAAGTTACACAGACAGGAAAACAAAACAAAACCCTCTGCCAAAAACTCCCTGCATATGTTACTCTTGCATGAATCAAAGAGTACAGAAGAGAGAAAAGTGTTAGTGGGCATGGGGCTATATATCCTGGGACCCAGCACTTCCCCTAGTGGTTTGTGTAGAGAATTCTCTGAGCCAGGAAGAGTTATCTCACCATAGACACAGGATACCCATGCCTGTGGAAAGTCCCTTGAAGTCACTGGAACATCCGCCGGAGCGTGTGTCCATGGATCTAAATATAAAATGCTTCACTCGCTTCAACCCCTGAGCCTGAATCATTAGTAAGTGCTACCTTGGCTGGATGAGGAGGTTAAAGAGGAGCGTCCTGCCCAGCTGATGCTTTGACAGATGCGGGTGGGCCACATGTGCCTGAGGCAGGGACGAAACCTTGAGGAAGCTGCACTGGCTTCTGAGGCCTCAAGAGAAAGTTCCAGTCTCTTCTGTGACTGGTTTATTTGTTTGTTTTTCTATAAACATAATTACTTCTTATAAAATTGTATGATTTCAACATTTAAATTATAAAGTAGAAAAGAAAAAGAAGTTCATCATTTCTCTCAAGTAGCATATTTATTTTAGAAACTTGGTAAAGCTCTCTTTGTGATCTTTTCCATCATACATAAAAATGTTTTTACTTTACTCCTAGAATTTGCTTTATATACAGTATAGCAATAAGAGAAGATGGTTGTGCTATGGAAAGGCCTTATGAGTTCAATCAGGACAATTTTGAGAAATTAATGTTAACTATAAATTTGGATTTTTATGTGCTAATGAAATTAATCAAGGTACCAAAAGAAAAATATTCAAAATCTACCTTTCTTTCTTTTTGTAAGACTTATTTATTTTATGTATACCATGTTCTATCTGGATGTACACATGCATGTCAGAAGAAGGCATTAGATCCCATTATAGATGGCTGTGAGCCAGCATGTGGTCGCTGGGACTTGAACTCAGAAACTCTGGAAGAACAGCCAAAGCTTTTAACCACTGAGCCTTCTCTCCATCCTTCTCAAAATCTATTTTTCAAACTTAAAAGTTCATTCTATAAATTAATTTGTGTATATCAAAGAAGGAAAATTATTTCTTTATAGTTGCATTTTATAATCATTTTGAAGTGCTTGACAATTTGAATTTATTCTTTTTGTGGACATTATATTATAAATGAAACATAGTTATTAAAACAGTTGAAATATTTGATAACCTCAATACAATACATACTAAATGAAAGATTTTCTCTGTTCTAGCATATTAGCCCAGAAACCCCCACAAGCATCATCTTTTTATTTTGACTAAAATGTTTTCTTAATAAATAATTTTATGACAAAGAAGCAAAAATATCAAATGGAAAAAAGAAAGCATATTTAACAAGTGGTGCTGGCATAACTGGATACCAACATGTAGAAGAATGAAAATAGACCCATATCTATCACCATGCACAAAACTCAAGTCCAAATGGATCAAAGACCTCAACATAAAGCCAGCCACAATGAACCTTATAGAAGAGAAAGTGGGAAATACACTTGAACACATTGGCACAGGAGACCACTTCCTAAATAAAACCCCAGCAGCACAGACACTGAGAGAAACAATTAATAAATGGGACCTCCTGAAACTGAAAAGCTTCTTTAAAGCAAAGGACACGGTCAACAAGACAAAACGACAGCCTACAGAATGGGAAAAGATCTTCACTAACCCCACATCAGATGGAGGTCTTATCTCCAAAATATACAAAGAACTCAAGAAATTGGTCACCAAAAGAATGCATAATCCAATAAAAAAAAGGAGTACAGACCTAAACAGAGAAGCTAACATGACTTGCCTTAAGAAAAATACTTTTCTCATTGGTGTCACGGCTCTTTTCTGTGACAACAAATCATTTACATGAACAGACCCACTTCTGAGCACCTAGACATCCATGACGGATGGGTTTCGACTAAACACACAGCTCCCGATCACAGGGTTAGTTCACATTCGGAAAGTCACTCAGTTCCCACAACTAAATAAGATCAGCTGTCTGTTCTCATAGGCTGCGCTGAAGGAGCTCACCTCCCCCGCTTCCTTCTGAACAATTAGCACCACTTGGCCTTCTTATTTTACATCATGTGGTGCTAACAGCATCCGTGTCCTGAACAGCAAGAGGAGTTTAGAACCAGACATTAGACCGTTTGGTTTTGACAGAGGAGGCAAGATGATGAGAAATCGGTGGCACCGAGAGATTTGTCATAAAACACATGTGCGCTACATTTCAAGTGAGTTAAAACCAAAACCTTTGAAAAAACAATGTAGAGTATCCTCATTGCCTTGGTTTCAGGAAGGATTTGCTTATCTGGTTTGAAAACATCGTAAACAGACATTGGTGATGTGTGGTAATACAAATCTGAATTTGTATTCTCTAAATCATGATAAATGAAAATTATTCAATAGGAAAATCTATTTGCAGCACAATGTGTGGACACAATAAGGAAAATGTGGTACACTTACACAATGGAGTACTACACAGCAGAAAGAAATAATGGCACCTTGAATTTTGCAGGAGAATGGATGGATCTAGAAAACATCATTTTGAGTGAGGTAACCCAGACACAGAAAGACAATTATCACATGTACTCACTCATAAGTGGTTTTTAAACATAAAGTAAAGAAAACCAGCCCACAAATCACAACCTCAGAGAACTTAGCCAACAATGAGGACCCGAAGAGAGACAAACATGGATCTAATCTACATGGGTGTTGTAATAAGAGCAGCAGGCTGTGTTCCGCCACCCGGCCGCCCGCATGGCTAGCTTATGCCCCAAAATTATTACACAGAAACTCTATTCTTTTAAACACTGCCTGGCCCATTAGCTCCAGCCTCTTATTGGCTAGCTCTTACATTTTGATCTAACCCATTTCTAATATTCTGTGTAGCACCACGAGCTGGCTTACCAGGAAAGATCTTAACCTGCGTCTGTCTGGAGTGGGAGAATCATGGCGACTCCCTGACTCGGCTTCTTTCTCTCAGCATTCTGTTCTGTTTACTCCACCCACCTATGTTCTAACCTACCAGGGCCAAGCAGTTTCTTTATTAACCAAACACCTTCCTCCATCACATGGGAAGTAGAGAAAGACAAGATCTCTTAAGTAAATTGGAAGCATAGGGATCTTGGGAGAGGCCTGAGAGGGGGGAGAGGCTGTGAGGGGAGCAGAGGAAAATATATACAAATCAATAAAAAAAGAAAAAAAAACAATACCTGGATATGCAAAGAGTTTCTATTGTAAACTTTAAAAAGGTATATAACATCATAAAGAAACAAGTGTTCATCTATGCAAATTACAACAGAATAAAATCGAATGTTCACTAACATATAAAATATTATCCACTTAATTAGTAATCAGAAAAATGCAAATGAAAAGAACAATGTGGTTACCTTCTCAACTGCTCTGGGGGAAAGAAGAAACGTGTGAAGTCTAGCATCACTTTGCTGAGAGTGGTATGAGGAATAATATCACATATTTTTAGTGGGAGTATAAATTTGTTGACATTTTAAAAACATGTTTGGCATTTTCCAGTAAAATTGAAGAGATGCATAACTTATTATCCAAAAACTCCTCCTCTAGGTATATGATCTAAAAAACATCTTGCAGATAGCAACTAAGATTTATTTACATGACTGTGGGTGTCAGGATTTTATTCTTTATCACCAATGAAGAATCACCCAATGCCCACCAACTGAGGCAGGGGTACATGGTAGCAGATTCACACACTGTGAAAGTATGCAATGATGTAAATGAGACTTCTTTACACAACTCTGATGGATATACTCTAGAAGCTAACAAAGAAACTGGGTATGGTAACATAGTCCCCTAGTACCCTGGGGCCTAAAGCAGGATGACTGTGGCCAGGTCAAGGCCAACTTGAGCTACACTGCAAGCAGCCAGTCAGTCATTCAGGGCTAAAAAGCAAGACCTGGTCTCAAAAAATTATTAAGTTGATAGATATGAAAACAATATATAAAGTAGTATTCTGTTTACAGATGGTTCAAGAGCAAACAACATTGGCTTATGCTTGAGGGGGAGGTTCTGGAGCAAACACAGTAGTGTCTACAGCAAAACTGTAGACAGTGCAGGTGCCTAGAAGGACAATGAGGGATGATGATGTGAGCACTACACAAGAGCCCCTTCTGTTGTGCCTCCAATATTTCACTACTTGACGTACTGTTGATTGAGATCTGAAGCATATAAAACATCAGTTTATAGTGGATGAAAGACCTTAATTTAAACCCTGAAATGCTGAACCCTGCAGAAGAACACATAAGCAATGTGCTTCAATACAAAGGTGCAGATAAAACTTTCTGAGCAGGCTTCCAGGAGCTCAGGAAGTGGTCCCAAGCATCGACTCCACGAAATTAAATCTTTCTGCACAGTGAAAGAACTCTCAGCAGAAAAGACAGACAGCCCGTGGGATGGGAGGAAACCTTTGCCAATCTATCTCAGACAAGGGGTAAGTTCTAAAGCACAAAAGGAAATGGAAAAGCTAAACACTAAAAATCAACACTGCCAGCTCACAAAAGAGGCTGATAAATGGACAGTTCTTAAAAGAAACAAAATGATCTTTAATTTTTTAAAACGTGTACAGCATCCTTATCCATCAGGGAATACACAAATTAAGACAACTTTTATATTCTATCTCCCTCTGGTCACAATGGCTACAATAATAAACTCAAATGACAAGAAGCTCTGGTGAGGACGGAGAAGAAGAAGAGCCCTCATTCACGGCTGGGAGAAATGGGATCTTCTTCAGCCATTCTGAACATGGTATGGAAGTTTCTCAAAACTTAACACTTAAAGACGTACGAGTAAAACTTCTACATACGCCAGCTCCATATCTCCTGGGAACATCACTAAGGACTCTCTATCCTATCACAGATTCTTGCTCATCTGTATTTATTACTGTACTATGTACAATATCAGGGAGGTGGAGCCAAACTAGCTGTCTATGAGCAGTTGAGTGGATAATGAAAATATGCTACACATATACAATAGAATTATACTTATCTGTAAATAAAGGGACAGCATGGGGAATAACTAATTTGCTAATTAAAGCATTTTTTGAATGAATTGAAAAAATTAAAATTCACTTAAAATATTTATGATAGCTTCCATAAGTATAACATAGCAAAAGGAAAATGAGTAGGTAATGATCAATGTCACTGTCATAGGGACGGTGACAGCATTCTCACTGAAAAGGGACAGTAGGGAGTGTATGGTTAACAGAGACTTGTTCACAGGCTGTATTGCATTGTCACGGAACTCACGGGTGAAGACAAACAGACTCCTCCATGAATCACCTCTCACTTCAGCACAGTAGTTGGCCGTGACAGGTGACTTCAGCTACTAAGTCAGCACCAATTTTTTGATCCCCGGCTTCCCTGTTTCTGATTTTTGTCATCTCCAGGGTTATAGCAAAATGACTGAAGTGTCGCTAGATATCAAACTGTGATGTCATGGCCTTATTTTACAAGAGATAAAAGGTTTTTCCTCCTTTCCTTTGAAAAGACCTGGAAGCCTACTCCATAGTTCCATTCCCATTGACTCCTTAATCACCACTTATTGGCATCATTGTTAACCATATTTTCTGAAACAGGAATGAGATTAGCTCTCTGTGATGGAGGCGGACTGGTGAATAAATAATTAGTGTACCTTCTAGCAAAACTTGGAAGGGTCTGAAATTTTGCCTACAGTTAGTAAATGGAAAGGTCAAGGTTTAATGCATGCTGGTAACACACAGTATCTCTGTCTGTCTGTCTGTCTGTCTGTCTGTCTGTCTATTCTATCTGTCTATCTATCTATCTATCTATCTATCTATCTATCTATCTATCTATCTGTCTATCTATCTATCAATCATCAATCTATCTTCCTATCTACCTATCTATCCATCTATTTATATATATATATAAACTATATGCATATAATTTTTATAAAAATAGAAAAAGAAAATATTGCAATGAAACTCATTATTTTGTATATTATTTAAAATCTAATTTAAAAAATTAAAACCAAGGGAAAACTTGTGGCGAGGTCCTGCACAATTCTTTCCTGACGGTCACTGTGACTTCTATAACTTCAGGTTGTCCATGAGCCAGTGGAGTGAATGAAGGGAGGCAGGCGCTGTAAGAGCATTTGAATGACGTTCTCTCCTGAGCAAGGCCAAAACGGCAAGGTTCAAGGACAGCATGGAGCTCAGTGTTTGAGTGCTTGCCTAGCTCACATGAAGCCCCAAGTCTGACCATGGAGCCCCCAAACAATAAGCTTCATGAAACACTGTTCCAGAACAAACACTGAAAGGGACGACGGGGGCATCTACAGACACAGAAATTCAGAAGTCTGCCTGAAACACGTTCACAGTGGCCGCTTGACGTTATATCTTCGTATCCTTAGAGAAGGCTTCTTCTGAGAAAATATTTGTGGGCAGAAAATTCCATCTAGAAACTATCCAGTGAGAGTACTGAGGTATTGGGATTTTCATTAGATTGTCTTTGGCTCACGGGAGAATCGTTGGTTTTCCAGTTGAGAAAAGTTTATTAAAGCTACATGTGTACATTTCTACATAGATTTATATGTATTATAGGTTTTCTTTTTTGTTGTTTGTTTCTGAGATTATATTTTGACTACATTTCTCCCTTCCCTTTCCTCCCTCCACACTTTTCCATACATCCTTCCATGTTCTCTTTCAAATTCACGGCCTCTTTTTACATCAATGGCTCTGGCATGCATATATGTATTTATATGTGCATATATATTCCTGAATATAACCCATCGAGTTCACACAATGTCATATCCCTATATGTTTTTAGGACTATTTGTCACCTGACAACCAGTTGGTGTGCTCTTCCCTGCAGAAGACTGCCTCTCCCAGTACACTCGTTTGCCCGTTGTGTAGGGCAGAGCTCTCATGGGGTTATCTCTATCCACTTTGGCAAGTTCATCTAGCACCCTCCTGTTCAGCTCACATTTGGGCGGACATGTTGGTGAGATTTTTATGGGGATAGCTTCTGATGTCACTGGGAGGCTTAGTCTAACAGCAACATCCCTGATCCTCCGGCTCTTGCAATCCTTCTGCCTCCTCTTGCACGATGCTCCTTTAGGTGTAGGAGTGTTTTGTGGATATATTGGTTGAGACTGGGCTCCACAGCTCTGCATACTGATAGGATGTAGTCTTCTGTAGCGTTAGCCATCTGCTACAAAGAAAAGTTTCATTGATGAGTGGTGAATACTACAGTTACCTGTGGGTATGAGGACAAAATTTTATAGATTGTCGTTACGGATTATGCTGGTTTAGTAAATTAGTGGTTGTAGGTTCTCCTTCACTAATTACGATTGCACTAGCACTAAGTAGTTAGCTATGTCCTCCTGGACCTGGCTGGAGGATCCTCCTGGATCCTCTTGGTGAGCAAATCTTTAGTCCAACTAGAGAGCTGTTAGTTACCACCAGGATGTGTGAGCCACTACTGTACTCATATGGTAATTGTCCTATGCTCACTGTGGATATGATCCATAGGCAGGCTAGGGAATTTTTAAATGACAATTTTCTTTCAGAATGTGTCTCTGATGAACTTTCCTAAATCTGGTTCTCTCATGATAGTGTGTGCATTATAGATCAATCCATAATAAAGAAAATAGAAAAACCCATTTTAATCCACAACCTGCAGAGTCATAAGAGATTTTCTATTCAATTATTGTCACTGGCTAAAGCCTCTCTTTGCCACCAGCTGTTCTATACCTGGAAGCAGGGGACATATGTTCATATATGTCTGTAACACCAGTTCCAAGACGATGGCATAATGTATGGGAAGCACCAACTAATCTGTGTTTTAAAAAAAAAGAACAATAACAAAAACCATGTCAATCCTTTCATTTTCTGGATGGGGAGAGGGGAGGGCATAAAAAGAGGCCCAAGCAGATGCAGCTGTGTCTACAACTGCTCTGCAGCACATCCGTGTGTAGAGTTGTGTTTGGACATTTTATAATGCGCTCTTTTGTCACCTTGCCATTTCCAAATTCTGTTTCTCTAGAAGACTACTGCATATGAAGATGAGGTCAATTGTGTGTAGTAAAGTTGATGTCTGGGAAGACACTGGGTCTCCTAGTCTGGAATCACACTCATCTCATACATGATTCGTTACTCTTAATGACACTGAGCAGATCTTTGGGACCCACGGAGCCTGCCTATGCACTAAACTCAGGACTAGGGATTTTGAAACTCTGTTGCAGGCTTGATGCTGCTTTGGGAGACGAGTGAGTGTAGCAAAGCAAAACCAACCCTATCCGACTAAACCAAACTATAAAATGGATTTATCAGTGTGTCAAAATCCTTGTCCAGATTAGTTTCTGCCAAATTGACACAAGCTGGAGTCACATAGTAAGAGGAAATCTCAACTGAGAAAAATATTCCCCCAAGACTATGGACAAGACTGTGGGACTAGCTGTTTGATTAATGATTGATGTGGAGGGCCCAGTTCACTGTGGGTGGTGCTACCTCTGGGCAGATTGTCTTAAATTGCATACGAAAGCAGCCTGAGAAAACCATAAGGAGCCAGAGAGTCATCATGGCTTCAGCCTCCAGGTTCCTGCCCTGACTTTCCTCAGTGAGGGATGGTGACCTGAGCAGCACAAGACGAAATTGGTTTCTTCCCCAACCTGCTTTTGGCTATGATAAGACAATAAGACAAGCTTCAATTTTTAAACCTTAACAACCTTATAAGAATATAAACCTTAACTTATAAGAACATAAAATTTCCAAAATTAATAAATAAAGGATAAATATTTCACATCTCTCCATGAACTGCATTCATTGTATTTGGTTCCAAGGACCTTCACTCAAATGCAAGAAACCAAAAGCTGAGAGAAGAAAAGTGTGGTAAGTACCCCATTCTTCAAGTATTATGTGAGACCATATTGTTAATAAGATTATTTGGAAGAGCCCTTCACAGTCACCAAAAGAAAGGTGTCATTTTATCATCTGGCAGTGTTGAGATAGAATTCTCTCCAGGGCCTTCTGTTAGGGAGACTGTTTCCATTGTAAGTAAGTACATTGTGGGGGAGGAGATGAGGGAAGAGGGGACAGCGAGATGATCAGATTTACACATTTGCATAAGAACACTGAACAAAGTTGCCAAGTTGAAGCAAATCCATAAGGAAGAAAAATGAAGTCTGTTACAGTAGCAATGGACTTAGTGTTTTTACTTTTATTATTGTAGCACCACAATTTGACTCTGTCACAAATGGATAAAAAGGACAATGGGGAGTGGAATTAATGAGCATTTCATTCTAGATGTACAGATTGGCCACAGTGACTAACTACAGCACAACAAGAATTTAGCGAGTGTCAGTGACATCTCCGTTTCAATGTTTCAATCCTGGAGGGAAAGGTGTGGTCTGGTTCTTCTACTAGCTAAGCACGTGATATTAGGGGAGCAAGCAGACACTTTTGAGAACCTACCTTTAGTCTTTTGGAAAATAGGACAGTTCTTTTTTCGATTTATATGTTTGTTTTGAGAATACGACAGGTAGGTGCAAAGCACTCCGAACAAGACCGACATACAATTATTTCTCAGTGTGTCCTAAAGTTCTCATGGAAGGCCTTCTTGCATTTTACTGCAATTGCCAGATCACTAGAACTCTTAGACAATGACTACTTTCTAATCATTCTTATATTAGTTCATTTTCAGTTATAGCAAAACATGTAATACTGGGTAATATAGAGACGATCGGCTTGATTTTAGTTATAGATCTGGAAGACAAAAGTCTGATATCAGACCTCAGGGGAAAGCAGGCCAAATTATAGTAATGTTAGTCAGGTTTTCTAGATATACAGATATATATTTCAGATGAACAGGTATTCTTCAAACCTTCCAAAGACTACAGAATATGGCATTTAAAATGTTTAAGAACTTAGACTTGTCTTGACAGTAACACATGTCTGATTCTGGCAGCACCAATCTACTTCAAGAGGTTGATGGGCACTGGAGAGACTCCTTATGGAGTTTTCTAGAAACTCCATTTGGACAAGAAACTGTTCTTACCTGGACTGCTTGCTGGTATGCTGTATAAACTGAACATGCAGAAACCACAGAAAAGTGACTGCTGAACTTCCTAAAAGGCACAATGGTTCTTCAGGGTTCTTGCTTCACAGAAGAAACTATCAGACATTCTACAGGACACAGAAGAAAACAACTAATAAACTTGCCAGTAAAAGGCAGAACATATCTTCAAATTTCCTGTTTCATGAAAAAGTCTGCCAGATACAATGGGCCTGTAAACTGAAGATGGATGCCCCAACATTACAAAAACTTTGGGTGACTGTTCAGGCAGTGAGATGTCTCTGTCAATTCTAGAGTTTTAGAAGTTGCTTACAATGCACTTCCTGTTTACTTAGGTAATATTATATCCTTCTGGAGTCTTTGATGGAGTTGAAGAATAGACAGATAGTTATAGTTTTCCTTAGTTATGATAAAAGATAAATTAGATATAAAACTTTAGACTTACAATAGAATAGATGATAGAGTATTTTCATTAATTTGTCAAATGTAAGTGGATTAAATATTGTAACTCTAATTCTTGCTTGATACCTGTTTTGTATATATAATTTTACTATGCTAAAGTTAAAAACCTTCCTTCTTTTTAGGCAGAGAAGGAGAGATGATATGGAATGTCCTTCTGCATATGTGTTGCTCTTATTGGTTAATGAATAAAGCTGCTTTGATCAATGGTATGGTAGATTATAGCCATGCAGACGAGATATAAAGAGAGAGTAGGTGGAGTCAAGGAGATACCATGTACCTGTTAAAGGAGAAAGATGCCATAACCTTATTGGTAGGTCACAGCCTCATGGTAACATATAGATTAATAGTGATGGGTGAATTTAAAATGTAGGAGTTACTTAATAAGAAGCCTGAGATAAAAGGTGGAACAGTGCTGTAATTAATAGAGTTTCTGGTGATTATTCAGTTTTGGGTGGCCAGGAAACAAACAAGCAGTCTTGGCGTATAGTTTGAAGGCAGCAACATTGATTCCTCCTGAGGATTCTGGCCTCACAACCCAATATCTCTTATAGCTTCCAGCAGCCAACACCTTACCATGAGGTGACACTGGGAATCAAATTTCAACACTTTAGAAGGATGAAACTACACCAATCACCAAAATATTAACTATATATTTATAGTAACTTAATTTCTATTGATAGTATAAAATTAAAATGCAGAAAATGATTCATATTGTACATTAGAACATATAATATGACATAGGCAATTAAGACTTACATAAAGTTATAAGAGATTGGAAAATTAAATGCTTCAATATAAAACTGAAGGAAAACACATGGAAATTATGCATAACTGACTAATGAACTTAACCAACTCCTTGGCTCTCAGTAAATGTCATAGAAAGCAGACAATTTATTCCCAGATGCCAGAAACCATCTTACCCAATTGTTAGAATATTAAAGTTCTAAAATAAGAAACAGGCAAATATCTAAGAAATGAGCTAGAAATGATCAGCACAAATGTTAAACAAACCTGTCTGAAAGGTCTCAAGACCATTTCCTTTGTTCAAAGTCTGGACCTGTGGGTAGAGGGCAGGGTAAACCTGTGAGGCAAAAGCAGGTCCTCCAAGGCACCTTTCTGCCTGTGGCTTACCTGACTAGATTTGCTTTTCTAGTTGGGAGAGGTAAAAATGCTACAGCAATTTAACAATGTGTGTCTGACAGTTTCGAGTAAAGTCTAGAAACTACCCTGCAAATGTGGTTGTCTTTTCCTCATGGTAACTATAGTGGAGTTCCATGCTTGGTTACTATTCATAAACAGGTCATGTAGTAAACACTCATAAACATGCTCATGGTACACACTCGTCAGGTGATGGTGAAACTCTAGAGGAGCCCAGGCCCATGGCAGTAAGTGACACTAATTGGAGATACTTACTCTATTCAACAAGAAAGGGGAGCCCCTTCCTAGTCCTCTAACGTTTGTTCTTTTCCTTAGCTCTTTCTCACCAACTGCTCTAGCCATATTAATTCTATTTTAAAATATGCTGGTACTTAGCTTTCATATAATTTCTTTAATAATTGTTTAGCCACCATTTCATAGGAAAGGCTGTTATTAGTCTAACTATAAATACGAAGTCCCAGTGGTTAAGCTAGGCATTAAACATCTTTGTACCCTCTATGCGACTTCCTTTGCCTGTATCTTTTAGCTAAACTGTTGCTGGGCACATACACGACCTGGACTGTATCCCCACTCCCATGATGCAACAGAAAGGAGACACTAGGAAGCCATGATGCAGAAGTTGAGGTTTTGTGATGTGAACCCAAGTCATTCTCATACAGTTCACCATTTGCTGGTTCCCTCAACAAACTTCCAACTTTCTCCATGGGAGAGGTTTTCTCCTTCCAATTATTTTCCCTATAAGAACTGGTACAGATTTTAGCTTCCCGGGTCCAGGAGGCATTGGAGGAGCATTTATGGGATAGATCAGAGATTAATAACTGCTCTGAGTGACAAGAGTACCTGCTTCCTTTAGTCATCTGAGAGTAGACTCCCCTATTGTCTTTCCCATTCTCTCTCTCAAGGAGGAAAGAGTCTTATGGTTGCACATAGTGACTTGGTAGACAGGATAAATGGCCCAAGACAATGGTGGTATAGTTGTTGTATGATTCAGTATCCTCTAAGTTTTTGTAACAGAGCTATGGATTAGTTATCTGGATCCATCTCAACGTCCTTACATGGAAAAGGGTAAAGAATAAACTTTCTGTAATTACTTTCACCTGTTGAACTAGACCAGTTGAACTGTGGTTCATGGACTGAGCCGCATGGGTCTCTGGGTGCTTTAGGATTTGTAATTAAAGGGATGAGAAAATTAAAAAGCTATGGCTCAATTAAAGTCTGAGTGTCTCGGGGAAGGCTGTTTAATAAGGAGGAATTTTGGCAACTGTACTGTGGGCTGTAACGAGCCAAGAGAACTGCCAATTTTAGCCTTAGAATTTATCTTTCCTTCTTCACTCTCTGAGAGGCCCAAACCTCCCATAGAGTTCAGCCTTGGATCCCCTGATGTCTGTGGATCCACGTTCAGTCATTGCTCACACAATAGAAAGAAAATCCTCTCTTTTCGTTGGCCCTCATTTTCTCCAATATGAATACCTTCAGCAAAAGATCGTGACCAAGAAATGCAGTACCATTCATTTAGTAACCAAGAAATGGATTCTGAATGTCCACAAATATAGAGCTAAACCAATTTTAGTACCATGATTTTATAACATGAGCATATATAACTAGAGTTCTTCTCTGTACTTACATTTTAAAAGTCTTTAATGTATATTCAAGGTGTTAGGGGTGAGGTCAGTTGGTAAATTCCTTAGTGTGTAAGCAGGAGGAGTTGAGGTTGGTCTCCATGATGTACTTGAAAACATGAATATGTTATTAGTGTATAGTTGTAATCCCAGTACTGAGGAGCCAGAGACAGGCAGTCCTCGAGACTAGCCAGCCTGCCTGGGGAGCCCCAGGTCACAGTGAGAGACCTGTTTTAAAAATCACCAAGACTCCTGGGAAACAACACGTGACATCAAGCTTTGACCTCCACGGGATGTGCACATACGCGTGTGCATTCCCTCCATATTCATAAACATATATCTTCACACACATGGAAACACACAATTATGTACATATATGTCTATTCAGGTAAATTTGCTTACATCAAATAGTATGTTTAAGTGAATGTATGGTTCATGCATATGTATAGATAACAAAATCCTAAAATGAACATTTTACTCTTAAATACAGGAAAAAACACAATAACAACAACAACAACAAACAGATCACAGATATTTTTTAAACACAGAGAACAATGTACTGTAGGCTTATTTCCTAATATCTGTTGAGAACTTAATATCGAAGAAAAGTGCATGTTTACTGAAATTAAACCCATAAACCTCTGTTAACATCCGATTAACAAAGTTCTTTCCTGAGGGTAGGAGAAAGAACAGAGGGAAGGGAGGGAGAGAGGAGAAGCCTAAAGTCTGCTCAGATGTCCTGCTAAGGGGAATGTGTCTGAGCATGCTGGGCTTAAGTTGCCAAACATCTTTTCTCTAAGAAATACTGGGGCACTGCCGTGAGGCGGATGAAATCAACCTGCTCGTTGCTTTTTGTCTCCCTCCCTCCTCCACCCCCAGCACATTGTGCAAGAGAAAGTTTAAACCATCTTCCTGTCAGGTGGAAGGTAAGCACCAGGTGGCCATGTCGCTGGTACTCGTCCTCAGGGTACAGCTGCTGGGACAGAGGGCCAGGCCTTGGCCCAAGGCACACACTGTCCCTGCTCTGCTGCCTGGCTGGGTACAGTGTGCGCACTTTGCCACCACAAGCTTGGGGATTTGGACTGAGAAGCCAGTTTCTGGTGCCGTGAGGCTGAACGATCATTAGGAATGCATGAAATGAATTAATTCTTTTGCAAGAGGAATTTTACCTGGCAAGGTCACGTCAGAAACCCCATGGGGACCATAATGAAAGCTCCTTCACGGAGAAGAGCTCTGAGACGTCACAAGGCTGCTTTCGTTCAGTTCAGTTTAGCCAACAGACTAAACCTTTAGGCTGATTCCTGCCTGGGTGTTGTGCGATCAACAGGCAAACTTGAGCGGCTCTGGCCCTAGGTAGAGTACTGCTTTGGTGACAGATACACAAATTCTATGGCTGATACTATTTTTAATCATGGGCAAGCAAGGCCTGGGTTTAAAATTTGTAGAACCAATCATCATTTATTATTCTAAGATTAATACTGTTCAAATATAAGAATCTTGGCCTGCCCAAGTAAGTAAGTCAACAATTGTGCTTAGAATAACACTAGACAAGGGGCACGCTATATATCAGAATAAATAGACTTTATTATGGTTCAGTGACTCACTGAAATTTGTACTTTGGAGTAAGCTGCTTCCTTACTCTGAACTGCATTTTTTTTTTCTTAAGCACCACCTAGTTCTGGAATTTTCAGATTATCATGAAACATTTCTTTTTCTATGAAAGTCAGTGAAGGGTAATCATGCTATAGCTGGTTGCTTCTCAGATGAATTCAAAGAATGAAGTATACATATGACCTCTGGGGTGGCCCTAGAATTCTACCTTCTTCTTTGTGACTGACTTTTTTTTGAGATGCCCCCCTGCCATGCCGCTACACCTACACTGCTATTGAGGTATTTTTCTGTGTTGAGCTCCCCCGTGATGCCCACTGACAGGTGAGCCAGGATAAGAAACGTTATACCGGAAGTGTGCTTTGACACGTTGAATGCCCAGAATGTGCTTGACAGAGCTGGTTGGCCACTGATGTACCCACTTTATCTCATCTCAGCTGAGCACAGTTCCCAGTTTTCTTCTGGTCTAGTTCAATTCTCTCTCCTCTGCCAATGACCAAGACCATGAGTGAAATAGGGTCCTCATCCCTGAGAAACTATGAGAAATAAACACCTGACGAAATTAGGTGACTTAATTTTCAATTGTGTGCCTTTCCCCAGGAGGCAGAAAATAAATGGATATCTCGTCTATTCATTGCATAATGGGGGAGCTCCCATTTAAGGTGTTCTGGAGAATGGAGTTAAGTTCTCATGAAACATGGAAAACTAAGACAGTTGTATTGAGTTAGCAATGGTTCAAAGGCATGTGTGTACGTAGGGACAGGTTTGGATAATAATACACAGTTCACTCAAGTGGGAAAATAGTACACTTAGAGGGATTAAAGATGTAGGATTGCAGGATGCCTTGGACCCCGGTGTTTTGAAAGAGTGATGGGTGAGGGTATCAGAAGTCCCTTTACTGTGTATAATCAGAGGGGTGACATGAATAGAAATGAGCATGGGCCTATGAAGGAGCGCAGGGAGCACATAATAAAAGATGCCAGGTATGGCAAAACTCACTTTTGATCCCAGAACTTAGGAGGTAAAGGCAGGCGCATCTGGCAGTGGAGGTCCACTTTAACTGTGCATTGAGTTCAAGGGCAGCCCAAGCCCCATGAGACCGTGTCCCTTCCAAACGCCATAAAAAATGTTAAAAACAATTGTCCAAGTACATGATAGCGAGATCTAAATTTTCTAGTGTCATATCTATCATGTGAGCAGAAAGTCTCTTGTCTTTGACTATGGATTAGCTACAGAAGTCCTGAAAGGAAACCAGCTGTGGAGTCAAATTACGAAGGCACGCATTCCAACAGTTAGAAAGCCAGAGAGGCTGTGGGTCAGACTGAACTTCACGGACACAATGGAGATGCTAATAGTCAATTAGATGAGCGAGAGATGAACTGAATCTTCAGCTCAAGTTTTCATCCTGAGTTGATGATGCACAGTCACTGTCAGGAGGTGCCTGGGTGCACAGGAGCAGTCTGCCATGAAGAGCGAAGAGCAGAAGATGGGAACCTTCTTCATGAAAACTTCCCTTGAACTTGGCTTGGTTTGAAAACCATGAGCAGAAGCCCAAACCTGTGGCTTCCCTGGAACTCTTCACTTCAGAGAGCTGCCCATTCCAAAGCCACAGTAGTTCATTTGCGGCCCAGTTTCACCGCAGGCGTCTGACTCATACATACCCTGGTTAGCCTTAGAGGTCAGGACTGCCTCAGACCAAGTCTGGGCTGGAACTCAGCCGGCAGTTTGCCTCTGTTCAAGCAGGGTCTTGATCATGGAACTGTGACACTGAAGGCGTGGATTTGTCACTGTCTCCTATAGAATCAGTCCTTCATAAGCTGTAAATCCAGAGATCATTATTGGGTTTGTTGGAGGAAGTTCAAAGAGTGAGCATAGAGAGAGAGATGGGTCCCTCAGAAGAAGACTAGGTCTCAGAGTGAGGTGAAGGTTCCAAAGGTCACAGACACAGTGTCCAGGCCAGACCTTTGAGTACTGCTATCTTCTACCCTTTTCCATTCCAAATTAAACCTGTATTAAAAGCTCTGTATTTTAAAGCAACTTGATAGTGATACCGTAGGTGGTAGAGGACAGTCTGATTGCTCTCACTTCAGTTTGAAAGTTAGACTTAAAGGCAGTCTGGAAAACTCGACGGCCCTTTTGGATGTAGGCAAGAGCTTAACAAATGACACAGGACTGAATTCAGTTTGAGGGAACTGGGGTGTTTCATTTGCTGAAGCACTGGGGAGGGATTCTAGGAGATTAAGTGGTAGGTCCCAGGTCTCTGCCTGCTGGCACTGTCCAGGCAGGATAAGAAAAGACAGGCAAATAGCTAGGGGAAACCGAATAAGGCTAAGTACATATTCTGGGCTTCGTTCACTTTCTGGATGAGTAAAATGCTGGGTTTCCAAGATTTGGCGCCTCTCATGACACGCTAGGAGAGAAGAGAGCTAGATACCTTTCAATGGGCTGTTCCTCCATAGCACCAGTAAGCTTAGAAAAAAGAACTTAAAAAAAAAAAGTAGAACAAGGCTTCTTCCTCTTCTGTCATTAGACATTCCCAAACACCGGTAGCTTTAACAGTAGACTCCAGGAGAGGCGGGTGGAAGCACCCTGAGCCAGCACACCCAGGACAAGAAGCTGCAGGGTTCGGGGGTCATTGCCAAGTCGTGAGATGAACCTGATAGGGTTCCTAAATAACAGTATGCCCTCAGCTTCAGGCCTGACTTATGCTATTCCAGTCGTGTGACCTGTCTCCTCCACGGATCTAAGATAACACTTATCACAGCAGGCCTTGGAATCCGGTTGCTCGTCTGTGTTCCTGCTTTCAGCACTGAATGAGAGCGCAATGACCATGACTTACTCAACTCTATGCCCCCGAACACTTGGCATAGGCCCTGGCCCTCGGCAGATGCCCAGAAATTGTGTAGAGCTGATTGGAATTTTGGCAGGGCTCCCTGCTTCTCGTTGGTAAAGCCCATGGGTCTTCTTGCCTGATTTGCAAAGGATGAGAACTTCATATTGGAAAACCAGAAGCTGATTTTGGAGACCCTGACTCCAAAAGAGAAATAGAGTTGCGATTTCCTCTCTCTAGAACCCTGGGCCAGTCCATTACCCTTTCACATTCATTTTTCTGTGGGTGGTAAGAGGTGTGAAAATATTTCCTCAAGTTCTTGACTTTTCTCTTTCTATAATTTTTGCATCGTAAGTTCAAATATGAAATCTTTTTATGCAGTTTCACTTGCTTTATGCAGATCCTTGAAATAATGCCATTAAATCACGTTCTAAATTTAAACAGATTTATTAAAAAAGATACCACAGTGAAATACAAAAGAGCAAGCCTGGCACGGTTGAAATGAGAATCATCACTCATTAACTGGTTGCCTCCTTCCAATCACTGAATAAGAAAATCTTTTATAAACAGCAGGGCATTTTTCCCTTTGACAATCCTTGGCAACTTTTTTTAAGGTTTTGAATTGTTTAACTGATTTGTTCTTGGAGAATTCCACACATGTGCACAATGCATAGTGGCCACGCTCATCCTCTGTGCTCCCCCATCTGTCTTCTTGCTCTCCACACCTCTATTCTTCCCTACAAACCTATTTCTCACATCCATGCTTCTTCATTTTGTTCTGTGACCCACCAAGTTTAACCATGGCTGTCTACGGCACCATAGGCTCGCAGATGTCTGTTGGAGCTTGGAGGAGCTCACGTGAGCACACCTCGCCTGGCGTTTGGGGTTTTAAATTCTCACGGGTTCACAGTGGGACAAGACTGTTGATGGCTTTTCTCCCCTGGCAACCTGCAGAGCACCTTATGGCTCTGTGGAAACTAGAGAGCAGGGAGAAAGCTTCCAGTACAGCCGCAGTTCCTTTTCCTTGCATATTGCACCTGCGATACCTGATGTCTTCAGGCACGGGACATGATCCTCAAGCTCTGGTGGGCCACCGGGAAGACTGACAAGAAGTCCTCTTTCAAATTTTGACTGGCAGAGAAAGAATCAACTTGAGGGTAATTGGAAAGTTCTTAGGACATCTCAGAAATATTCAACGCAGAGTCAGAATATCAATTTAGACCAATACTGCCAATTTATCTTCCCTGTAAGCTGTAGCTAATAATGCTTTTTAGTATTTATAGAAAGTTAAAGTGTAAAACAGAAGATAATTGAAACTCACAGTGCTACACATATCTAAAAACTGTCATGGTAGGAGACCCTGATAGCTAAATCTTACTCTGAGATAGAATGGGATGTGCCTTGATCTCACTGGCTAAAATTTGAATTAAAATTGTCAAAATCTTAGCCATTGACTTCTTAAATATTTCAATATTTTATTGCTTTTTTTTTTTAAAAAAAAAAAAAGACAATCTCAGTTTTTAGACCATGTTGTTCTGGAGCTCCCATTCTGCATGTCCTTCCACGTGTTTGTGTGACAGCCCATTGCAGCTCATGCTCTGATGCACACAAACACAATGTCCTTTAATGGAAGGCATTTGTCAATAACATCCTGGGCAGTTTGTTTACCTTTCATTTGTTCTTAATTGGAGAGTTTAATCTAAGTATTCAATGAATGAATAAGTGGTAATTAAAAATATAACTTACCCTCAAGAGGTGTTGGATTATATTCCTGTGAATATAAAAGTGGAGCAAATAAACCAAAGGATAAACTGTAAAGTGCCACGTTTCAAATTGATGAGTCATGTTTTAGATCGTGTAAAATTGCTAGAACTCTGAGTGAACTTCCTATTTTCATTAAATCAATTTATTTTATATTTGATACAAAAAACAATATAAAGGATTACTTTCATTTAATATTAGGCTGGGTGAAGTTTTCAAATAAAGAAAATAGAAAGTTTAATTCCTTAGTTTTGACTCATAAAATTATTCTTTTTCTTTAACTTGAATAAGTTCTTTTATTCTTTTCATGGGGACCTTACAAAAAATATCTCTTGATTTTAAGGAACTTAATATATCTTTAAACACAATTCTATAAATAATAGGATATTATAAACATCATATCACATTTTACCTTTATTTTTTAATATTTTATTCTTTGCAGATTTCGTGTAATGTATTTTGAGTATATTCACTCCCAATTCTTCCCCTCTTCAATTACTTCCAGAACAGATCCCTTCTCCTCCCATCTCACTGAACAAATCCATCCTCTTCTCCCTGTACCCCAACCTTCACATCCTCTTTTTTTAACCCATGGAATCCAATTGTGTTGTCCACATACTCATGATATGGGGTCATCCAGTAGAGTGTGGTCCTACCAGGAGCTCTACCTTACAAAAGCCTCAACCCACCCCCAAGAAAGCATCAACTTCATAGTCCTTCACTTAGGTGTGGAGGTTCATGACCCCTTCCTCTCCCGGGCCATGGCCCCTTCCTTGCTCTCCATGCTAGAATGCTGACTGACTTGATCCCATGCAGACCTGTTCACACAATCACAGCTATACAAGTTGATTAGTGAAAAGGTCCAAAGGGTGCTGTTCCATTCAAGTTCTCCCTGACCTTTGACTTTAACAGACTTTCTGTGGTGGCCAGATTTCCTGCAAACAGTCTAGGAATTAGGCTCCTCCCACCTACCATTTGAACCAAAATTATAAACCACCATCTATAAATTCCAGTATTAAATTTCAAAAGGGAAGATTTAAAGACTGGCTCAGGTCTGTAGTGTCCCTGGGGACTGAGGTTGTAGGGGTGCAGTACTCAAACCCAGCTTGGACTACACATGGTGAGACTAGACTGGGGATAAAAAAAAATACAGTCTCTGAAATCTGTCCTGTCTATAGTGCTGTCTCTCCTGCAGCCGAGTCAAGAAGAAAATAAATTTCATAACACACCTGATTCCTAAGTTTCTTTTGTTCCAACCTAAAGCTCTGTAACTTTATTGAGGAAGTTTGTCAGTTTACATGGGAAAGGCAAGGGATGGAACAGAAGGAACAATTTTCTTTTCTTTTTTTATGTTTATTTTTCTTTTTTATTGATTTTTATTGAGCTCTACATTTTTCTCTCTCCACTCCCTGCCTTTCCCCTCCCCCTTCAGCCTTCTCAAGGTCCCCATGCTCCTAGTTTACTCAGGAGATCTTGTCTTTTTCTACTTCCCATGTAGATTAAATCTATGTAAGTCTCTCTCAGTGTCCTCATTGTTGTCTAAGTTCTCTGGGATTGTGGTTTGTAGGCTGGTTTTCTTTGCTTTATGTTTAAAAATCACCTATGAGTGGGTTCAAAGGAGCACTTATTATCATAACTATAGAAAACCGTTTTTTCTTATATTTGGGAGCTTTTTATTGACAGGGTCTGAATTTCTAAATAAAGTTAAAATTACCTTTAAAAATTATACACACTCACACTTTTTATTTTGTTTATATTCTTATTTATCAAAGTTCTCTAAAGGAGCAGACATGATAGAATTAATACATCTCTCTGTGTGTACATTAACACATGTGTGCATTGTGTGTTTATAAAAGGGTATTTAGATTGGTTATGGATAGGATGATTAGGGTTAGGGTTAGGGTTGATCTGCATGCTCTAACAACGCTGTCTTTCACTGGAGAGACTCTCTTCTCTAAAACAGAACTGAGTGAATAAAATCAAATAGGCCAGAACTAAACCAAAGTAAACCAACTAGATTAACTGAATATATCTGAAATAAGCTGAACAGAACTGTGTGGAACCATGCAGCTTTCAACAAAAAAGAAGCACACCACACCAAACCAAACTGTACTGAACAAAACAGAACAGAGCATCACACCACACTATCACAATTTGGACAACAGCCTCTGCCAGAGAGAAGCATTTCTCGCTGGTAAACAGTCACTGGTAGGTTGTCCATGCCATGCCTAAGTGGATGATTCCATATCCATATGCATACGGTTGTCAATGGTTGAAGTCAGTGAATTATTAAAAGAAGAGGACATGTAGTTCTAAGGAGGATATGTTAGGAGAGCCCACGGGTTGTGAGGTGAATGGCAAGTGAAGACAGTCAAGATTCGATGTATAGAAGTACGAATTTCATGACGGCAGCACTCCCCAGCTAACACCTAGCACAGCAAAGCCAGTAAATCAAATGGATGAGATCTCCCGGCCAGTTGTCATCCCTAACATCTCTCAGCTCTGACCAGTGTCAGAAGAGCTGACCGCTATTGGCAAGAAAAGAGCCATAGATGTAGGCTTGAATCAATGATGAAAAGTTAGCACAGACTCCTTGCCACTGCTTTGATGTCAAACATAGAGGGCTGAAGAGGAACTCCAGATACAGCTTCACACGTAGAGATGAAATCATCCTCTGTTGAAAGTTGATCCCATTTTGTCCTGTCTTGTAGAAGTCAAAATTCAGTCACACTGAAACTGATCTATGTTCCAGGTTTACAATTTTTCTTTTTTGCCTTTGTTGATCAACCCCACTAAGCAAGGAAACATCAATACGCTCAGACAGTGATCATTCAGCCACAAAACAATCTTTGTGTCAAATTAGAGCTACCAGCAAGGGCATGACCAGTAGTGTCATGCCTGCAACATGACTCAAGCTCTGCTGGCTCACAGGACGGTCTTCTAAAGCCGTATGAGATGCAGCAGATAGCAGATGATGCTGAGGCTGAGGTGCCATCCTCCAGAAAGTGGTAAACAACTGTGTGAGTGCACATTGCATGGTGCTTTCCCCAGTAGGTAGAACATACAAATGAATGAGCACACATTGCATGGTGCTTTCCCCAGTAGGTAGAACATACAAATGAATGAGCGCACATTGCATGGTGCTTTCCCCAGTAGGTAGAACAGAGAAGTACAATAGTCAAGGACAACCAGAGTGGCTAACTTGGCGGATTTGCATGTCATATTTCAGCTGACAGCATCATTGTGTGTTTCAGTATCTCTTTTTCTTTTATCTCTTTTTGGTTTTTTTGAGACAAGGTTTCTTGTATAGCTTTGGAGCCTGTCCTGGAACTCCCTCTGTAGACCAGACTGGCCTCGAGCTTACAGAGATCCTTTTGCCTCTGCCTCCCGAGTGATGGGTTTAATGTCATGCACCACCACTGCCCAGCTCAGTATCTCCTTTTCATAAAGAATATTATTTGAAATGAATAGTGGATATGTAAGATGTGGCCTCAGAGTTTATAGTAAGAAAATGGGAAAATAGAACACATGATAAAAATGAAAAAAATAATTCATAATTATTTTGAGAACACAGGTAGAAAATTTTTTGAAGAAGAATGTGTTTTTATTGTTGTTTGGAATTTTGCTTATACTGTATTTCATAGGTAGACAGAAATGGAGGTAGGAATCAAGAGAATTATAAATAACATCAGAGGCGATGGTGAAATGGCTCAGCAGGTAAGATGCTGACTGTGCACCCTGAAGACCAAAGCTCAAGTCCCAGCATCCTCAAGTGCATGCCTGTAACTTCAGCACGCTTCAGGTAGAGGCAAGGTGGGTACGTGAGGCTTGATAGAACTGAGTCTCACTCCAGGTTCGGTGAGAGTTTTAGGGAGCCTATGAAGTACCTGAAAGGGAATTGGTACTTGTGCAAGCAAATATTTGTGACAAGAACTTGAAATAGGGAGACAGCTCAGATGCAACCTTAAGTAAACACCTATCTTGTCCTGGACACATATTTTTGCCTTGAAGTAATGAGTTTCTTATACTAGTTATTTATTTGACAAGTATTTACACAGTGCTTACTACTCAGAAGGTATAACGAGAAATCACTACAACAGTGCCCGGAGAACCTAAGCTTTGCTGTTCCTCTCCCTAGACCAAGGGACAAGTGCCCAGAAATGTCATTTTTAAGGCTGATTTGTATTTTTATAACACAAGATTTCAATTTATAGAGCAGGCACAATCGTTGCCCACAGGCTCTTGCTAAAGGCCCAGAACGTAAATAATAAGGCTGAGAGTCTACTTGACACTAGAAAACAAATTGAAGATCACAAAATTCAATGTGGCTGACATTCAGGTCTTGGATGTTTCACCATCACACCCCTGCTCTTTTCTTCACTCTGCATCACTTTCTTCAACTCTTTATTTTCCCCTAAGAATAATTTAAAATATGATCCCTCCCCCCAGTGTTGGCAGGATGATAATATCAAAGAGATGAACTTGGAACAAAATGAGGTAGAAAGTTAAGCAATTCTTACAATTACCAAGAACATTTGATTCCAATCTTTCAGGTAAGCCATTTACTTATTAAAAGCCAGCCTTTTGAAGCTGGATACAATTGTACAGGGTGACTAGGGAGAACATGGAAGTCCTACTCCCCCTTCATCCCCAGCCAGAACATTGGGTTGCTGTTTTGCCAGCTAGAGAGTTGGGCATGCTGCAACATTGTGTCGGCAGGAACCTAGAGGTCTGGTAAGAGAGACCTTGCAATAGGGTGCCTTGGATTCAAGTCCTACATGAATTCCAACTTCCTAGGGGGTGTCACAAACCTTTGCCCCTGTAGGCATTCTCTTCTCATCTGTTAAGTAGAGAGATGTGTCTCGGTGTCTGACAAAGTCCCACTGACCTCCACCTCCTTCAGTGGTCTGTGACTTTGGGCAAGTTGAACCTCAGTTCCCTCAGCAGTAATTGAAACTAATAATTTTTTGTCCTGATTGTCTATCTCTTTCTGTATGAATGACTCCGTCCAAAAGGCTACTAAACACAAATTTAATTATAAAATAAGGTTTATCTTGTACTTACTGCCAGTAAGTGACTTTTTAAAAAATTCATTAGAATGTTAGCATGTGGAAAAAAATGCTAACGATCTTCACAGGGCCCTTCATGGGTTAAATGCTTGGGCATCTGGTGAAATACTGGCCTCAGCTGTTTAAGTAACATCTCAGGGGGTCAAGTTTCTCTTCTCTTTCCAGTCCATCTGCTCACAGCTTGTCATGATAAACACTTCTGAGTTACAGAGCACAGAGTACACAGCAACGAGACAGGGACAGTGTCTTGGAGCTTGGCTAGACAATAATATTAGAACAAAACAACACGCAGGCATCCACCCCCACCCCCAACCCCACCCCACCCTGCCTGTCTACCCTGGCTCTGCCTTTTCTGCCTGTGTTTCCAAGTGCATGTCTGACTGCAAGCTTCAGGTAAGAAGTCGAGCTCCCCTAAGTGGTTGGAGCAAGGGCAGAGACAGTCCTGTCTTGTCAAAACAGTTCCAGGTGGAAAATCTAGGTGCCACTTATCCTGGTTCAGTGAAAGTAGAATATGCCCTGTGGTTAATAGTCCCTAGAAGAGAATTCTCTCACAGTGTCCTGAGGACCAAGGCACTTGGCTTAACAGGAGGACGCTGCAGCTCATTCTCAGACTTTAGCAGAACCACTGAATGCCCTTCCTCAGGATCCTCATTTTCCTCTTTCCCTACATCACTGCTGTCATCAAGCTTAAAAGAAAATCTGTGATTAGATTAATGGAAAATGATGGGAATAAAACAGGTCTCAAAAGAACCACAGACAGGCAATAAATATGGGAAATACACCTGATATCTTCAGTCATAAAAAAATTTGAATAAATATGAAATTTAAGTTGCAATTGACACCAGCCAGAACAGCTATCATTTTTTAAAATAACAAATGCTTAAAAGGGTTTTTTTTAAATATAAAAAATAAATTTAAAAAGTATTTTTTGAAGAACGTTTATACACTGTTGGTAGAAATATAACATTCTAGACAGTATGGGAATTAGTATAGAGGTTCCACATAAAAACTAAATATATGAGTATTATATCATCCAGCTAAGCCATTCTTGAGCATAAAATCAAAGGAAATGGGATCCAGAAGCAGAGGACACACCTACACACACAGGCTTAGGAAAGCACTAGTCACGGTCGCCAAGCTATGGAATCAGCACTTTTGATAACTGCCCAAATATTAAACTGATGCCAAGAAAAATGACATAATAAAGAAACTACACACTATAAAATGAAATCTTGTCATTTGCAGAAAAATAGATAAAATAGATGAAACTGGATGGCATCCTGTTAAGTAAAATTTTTAAAAACGACATGATGGTATGTATAAAATGTGTTCTAGCCTACATGGAAACAAAACAGAAAGGGAAGATGAAGGAGATGAGCAAGGCTGAGGAGAAGGAAGGGTTGTGACTTGGGGGTGTTGGGAAAGCTAAGAGGGAAGGGAGCAAGGGAGCATGGGCATGATCAAAGCTCGATTGCGCATGTTTGGGGGATCACAAGGAAACTCACAAATTTGTACAACTAGCATAAATAATTATCATGGCAAGTGTCTGGCAGACTTTGGTACATAGGGGATAGCAAGATATATATCTGAGTCTTGGATGGAAGAAAGAGCGTTGTGGTGGCAAGCTCTTGGACAGCTGACGACTGTGTCCTCTGAATTTTCTAGAGAGGGTTCGCATTGCAGAGCAAGGGAGTACAGTAATCAAAGTTGGGGCTCAAACCCCTGGCTTTGCTCTCCACATTTCTCCCTCCATCCTGTGCTGCTCTGTTCCTTAAACGTTTGGCTACAGTGAATGTCAAGACCTGCCGTCATCCTACATTCCTCTGCAGCAATACACTCTCCAAAACCCCTTTGCAAACCTTGAAGTTACTCACACCACCATATAGGATTACACCCACAGAGTCCTAGTAGCGACAATTCCCTAAGTATAAAATTTCAGAGCATAGTTTGTCCATATTTTTTAAATTAAAATTTACTTTTTATTTTACATACCAAGTCCAGTTCCCCTTCCCTCTTCTTCTTCTTCCCCCTGTCCACTTCCCTTCCCCAATCCCCCATCCACTCCTCAAAGGGGATAAGGCCTTCCTTGGGGAGTCAACAAGGTCTGGGGTACCAACTTGAGGCAGGACCAAACTCGCCACCCTCCCCGTATCAAGACTGGGCAAGGTATGCATCCTCACCGGAGGGAATGAGCTCCAAAGTGTCAGTTCACGCACCTGGATAGGTCCTGGTGTGACTGCCATCTCCCCCCAACAGATCAAGCCACAGAACTGTCACCCACATCGAGAGGTTCTAGTTCAGTCCCACGCAGGTTCCCCAGCTGTCAGTCCAAAGTCCGTGAGATGAGAGGACATTTTTTAAAATTCTTTTTCCTTGAATATAGTTTCTTATTCATCTCTCATAAATATAAATTCTTTATGCGATAAAAATAATAGACGAGGAAGGAAAAAGGGAAAGAATGCCAACCTGCCAGCCACAGGCATCAGAGGTCGGGCAGAGAGTAACACGATCTTCCACCACTGGCATGGATGGGAGCTCATGACACTCCACTCCTAGCTGAGAAGCTATTGGTAGTTAATAGTTGTGGGGGGTCGGGGGGAGGTGAGTCGCTTTTCTTCAGTGGTGTAGCCACTAGTATGTTCCCCATGGTCCAGTAAATAACCCTATATTCATGAAGGTACAAGTTAAACTCAATGGACTGAGGAGGGGAGGTATGAAAGTCAGAGCAGGGAGGAGTGTTGGGAAGAAGGGTTCTATTGGCAGTGAGAAGGGAACAGCAGAGAACTGGGAATGATTCTTATCAAAAGACCTTACATGTAGATGGATGTGTAAAATTGTCAATGAATAAATAAAAAATTATTTTAAAAAAGGAAAAAGATCAACAACAGTAAAACAAAACCATGAGAATCTTGCCTAACAGTGTTATCTTTATCAGTAAAGTCATCCAGATGTGTCCTCCTCCTGGAAGAAAAACAAAGAATGCTCCTTCCCCCAAAACACTCTGTACCTTTTCTTTGTGACTCAGGTATCCATCATATTTCAGTCATTTGCCTGAAGAGTAGAAATAACAGACAACAGTCAATTCCAATCTTTGTATGCTATGGGAGTCAGATCATGAGATGGACTCTGATTTTACAGATTTCATGTCTGTAAAATAATTTTTGATATAACCAAATTTTCACACACGGAGAGGAAGGTATATTGCAGGCCCAAGATAATTAAAAACCAGTTCTACTCACTGTTAGCTACCAGAGTGAAAGCATGCAGCAGGGTCAACCCTTTCCACACCTGTACAGAATTAGGGAACGTATGCAAGTGTTGAGTGTATGCAACCAGAGGTGACATACACACATGTTCAGGTGAGCGGAATGTGCAACAGAAATTAGTAATAGAGCCACGGCTCACAAATGCAGATGAATGAATGGCTCCAAAGATCAATACAGATAGATTGCAAATACAGCCATGATTTGAAAGCATGCCACAAAAGACCGCAGCTAATACGGCCTCATTTGCATAGAAATTGAAGCAGTCCGAGTTAAGCACTATATTGACTGGCAATATAATCTGCAAGGCAAGCGAAAACAATGATGAGTGACTTCCAGAATGCTTGACCTTTGAGAAAGGGGGAAAAGATTATTTAAAACAGTGGGTCTCAATCTTCCTAATGCTGCAACCCTTCCCTCCTGCTGTGAGGGACCCCAATCCATAAAATTATTTTTGCTGCTACTTCATAACTACAGTTTTGCTACTGTTATAAATCATAATGTAAATATCTGTGTTTTCCAATGGTCTTGGGTGACCCCTGTGAAAAAGTTGTTTGAACTCCAAAGGCGCCATGACCCACAGGTTGAAAACCCCTGACTTAAAAGATTCAGGCCACTTGGTAACTTAAAAAAAACCATCAATATGCTTAGGGGTGAAGAAATAACGGCATTACTACCACACTTTTGGTCATGTGACTATTTGTACATATAATGACATTTCAAATCAAAGAAATAAAGCAATGTATACAAAATGTCACAATATTCATACCGAATGAAACTAAATCTATCTTTTGTTCCAAGCCTGTTCAATGTTTCCTGCTGCACACAATCTCCACCAGTTTCCTGGATGGCTTCTTTTCCTCCAGTGAATGCTTGTCGTTTGCATCCTGTTAGCCTGCATTTTGTTGCAAGTGACCATGACTGTGGACAGATCTTGCCCATTGAGGACTGGAAACATCCAGGAAGTTGTACCTGTGTCTTGCCATCTCTCCCTCCCACAGCCAGCCTTCCTTGATCATCAGTAGTCCCATAGATAATGACTATTGGGTTCTACTCTCAAGAGCTTTCATTTCAGACCTTGATTTTATGATGTTGACCTAAGGATAGCTCCAGCACACATTCTCCAGTTCTAGGAAATGCTTGTCACCTTGATCTTTGAGAACCAAAACTTCTAGGTTTCTCTGAGACTCCACTGACATGTTTACTAGTAGGCACAGTAAGCATTATGTATACATCTGTTTGGACCTTTGAAGGTAGCAGACCCTCAATGTATATTATTGGGTGGTTTGGGCCCTTACTTTATCATGTTTCATGGCCATAACTGATGTATCGGCACAGACTATGACTTTAATAGGGAGTAGTAGCTTGTTCCAGCAAAGGAAAAGACTGACATGTTCTGGAAGGAGGCACTCAGGAACACAGTCTCCACTAAAAAATTTGGGTGAGCATTTTTCAGCACTGTGCTCTCTCAATTGTAAGACATTACTGAGAAAGGAGCTGTGAAGAGTTATTATATACTTTGGGATCACATGACAGGATACAGGGACAGCTATAGAGCCCAGGAACAAACATGACATATATGCCCTAAATTGAAATGAATAAAACCTGCTTTACTTATAAAATGAAGTTAGTTATCAACACATTTCTCTAAATGTAGAATTAGAACTCTGAGGAATCCTCACAGTTTCAGAATTTTCTGAAATTGCTTTAACTTTTGTTTACAAAATTTAAAATATATAAAGCTATTTATTAACATTTTGGGGAAAAATTTTTTTGAAAAAGGGACAGAACTGTGTGTATGTGCAATGCCATATTGCAAAGTCACTTGACCGTAAAGAAAATTATCATGATCCTTGGTCTAGCAAACCTGCTCAAAGGCTGTGGCTGGGGAGATCACAGGCTTGGGGAAAAATTTACTACTAATGTTTTACCAAGTGGGCATACCGTCAAACAGTCTTCTAAATGTTCACACTTACAGCCAAAAAAAAAAAATAAAAGCTAGTGCTGTTCTCAGCCGTAGGTAGAGAGGCTTCTTTTGCATTAGTCAGTGGCCATCATGGAGACTCAGAAATGTTCAAAATGCTGAGAATAAATGAGTGGAGAGTACTCAACCCTAGACAGAACCTATCTGTCACCTCCGCTCAGGCTCAAGGAACATCACAGGAGAGGAGGCAGAAGAACATTAAGAGCCAGAGGTGGGGGCTCTGAAATGTCTTTTGGTATGGCACAATTCTGGCAATCATGAGCACACAGTATCCAGGGACATCTGGGCAGGATTGGATCCTCCAACATTGGAGCAATGGGGAAATGGGGCAGGGAGTTCATGATCGCTACCAGGAGCTATGGCTAGGTACTAATTGCCAAGGGGGCAGGAAAAAGGAGAGGGGTGTGGTGTGCTCAAGGTGTCACTTTCTTTAATACTGTAACCAGTCTTAAATTGCTCATAGTTCAGTAGATAACCATACCGAACCCACACAAGCAACCTTAATTAAACCAAGCAGGTCAGAAACAATGGACGTAGGAAAGGGGGCAGTTGGAAGCGGGAGATAGGAGTGAGGGAAAATAAGAGATGGCAATAGGTGGGAATATGATCACAATACAATATATATATTTATGAATATTTTTAAAAGATGTTAAATTAGTAAATAACTATACAAGGAAAAAGGGTCCAGAGAGTTCCCACATACCACTCATCCAGTTTACCCCAATATCACTATCTTATTTATTTGTCTTAATTAAAAAGCTAATTCATTCATTATTGGCAACTAAACTCCAGATGTTATTTTGAACCAAGTAAGTCTTTACTTGATGGCTTCTGTTTTGTCAAGAATCCAGTCTAGGATGCCTCATTGAGCTTACAAATTTCTTGCATATAGAAATCATTTGTATGACATAATATATAAGAGATATTTACATTATATTGAGTTGTCCATAATCAGGAAAATGTTTATCAACCAAAAACAACAGAGCAATATAAGAAAAAAAGCTTGTGAAGGAAAAAGAAATACTGTGGACTGGCCTCCACTATATCCAGTGAAGCTTAAGAAAAACTCTTTATGTGTCTGAGGCTTCCTCGCATACTTTATCTGGTGCCCGACAGGAAGCAAGTATAGGAACATGTGGTTTTTTAACCAAATAATCATTTGTTCAGCTCTGACAAAAGCAATACCAGAATGCAATGGGGAAAGCACAGTCTCTCCGATAAATAACGTGGAAAAACTGGATATCCATGCATAAAAGAATTAAATTGCAACCCTAACATAGTCCATGCACACACAAAACACAACAACAACAACAAAAACAAAACAAATGGATTGAAGACTTAGCATAACACCTGAAGCTATTAAAATAACTGGGGGAAAAACATAAGGAAAAAATTCAGTGACATCATACTAAGAAATGACTTCATCAAGGATATAGCTCCAAAAGAACAGGCAGCAAAAGCAAAACAAGCACATGAACGTGATAACAGTAGTGAAAAGCTTCCACACAGAGACAGTTAAGAAGCAGGGAAGGAAGACAGGAGCTGGGGAGAGGGTTTGCAAACAGCACACCTGAGGAGTCATACCCACACATAAAAGGAGCTTGTATACTTAAGGCACAAGAAAACAAATGACTTGATTAGAACACAGATGTGAGTTCCGCCCTAATATCCTCTTAAACAGGAAACCCAGACATGACCAACAAGGGGACTGGGGAGATGGCTCTGTTGACAAGGGTTTCCTGCACAAGAATGAGGACCTGAGTTTAAATCCCCAGGACCCACGTGTAAAACAAGCATGGCAGTGCACACCTGTAATCCTAGTACTCAAAAAGCAGCATCAGGAGGACCACAGGAACTTACTAGCCTGGTAGAAAAACTAATCAGATTGCTGAGCTTCGGGTTCAGCGAATGACCCTACCTCAAAAAGCAAGGCAAAAGGACCAGTGTGATAGCTTAGTGGTAAAGGTGCTTTCCACAAGGCCGGAAGATCTGAGTCCAATCCCCAGAACCCAAATTGTTGAAAGAGAAAATTTACTCCCAGAATTTGTCCTCTGACCTCCATATACTTATTATGCCCCACCCCACAAAATCAATAAGCAAATCAATGTCAATTTTAAAATAAAAATGTAGAGTATTTGTGAAAGGTAACTGATGCTGATCTCTGGCCTCTACATTCATGCATACACACATGCATGCACAACCATTCATGCGTGTGCATACCATGAACATGTTCCCACACAAATAGCTCGCAAGTACACACAATGGGTACAGAATCACAAGCCATTAGGGCAATGCACATTTAAACTCAATTAGACATCTACTGAATGGCTTTTATCATAAAAGAAAAAATGTTGACGAAGTGCTGGGCAAACAGGGAACTTTATATACACAAAGTGGGAAATCGTATGGAGGCTACTCAAACACTGGAAACAGAACTATCCTGTTATTCCTCCATCCCACAGCTGAACTGAAGTCAGGGTGAGCTACGTGCCTGTCTTTATTACACCATTATTCACGGTAGCAAAGCAAGGGAATCAACCTAGATATCTGTCAATAGATGAATGTTTAAAGAAAATGTGTCGCACATGCACACAATGGAGTACTGTTCAGACTTGTAAGTGAAATCGCATCACTTGTGACAATGTGGATGAAATGGGGACATGAACTGTTTAATGACAAAAATCACCTAAGTAAGGAAGATATTTCTCTTAATGACGTCTACGTGTGGAACTTAACAACGCTGAATTCAAACAGGTACAGGGTAGAATAATGGTTACCGGCAGCTAGAGAGACAGCAAGGGAGGGGAGAGTTGTGGATCATATTGCACAAAGTTTCATACAGACAAAAGATACAAGTTGTGACATTGTGCAACAGAGTGACTATGTCTATGAAAATGCATTGAATGTTCCATAATAGCTGAAAGTAAGTTTCAAAGATTTCATCATAAAGAAATGATAAGTAATCCACCCATTCAATAGCTAATGTTCCGCCACTTTCATTCCACATTTGTGGAGCTACCCAAAGAATCACACCTATAAATACACACAATCATAAAAGGCCAATCAAAAATAATACAACATATATTTCCAAACCTCCCTCCAGATAGTCTTTCTATTGCAGAACATCAAATAATCCAGACAGCACAGCACTTTCTGCCCATCTCTTATACTGCAGACACCCCCATTGCAAGGGAGCCTGGAAGTTTCTTGTGACTTAAACTGTTCAACAGTAAACAGCTATGTGTAATTTTTATTCTTTCTTTGGAGAGTCTGTAGAAATCACCACATGCAAATTAAATAACAAGCCAAAAGTATCAGAACAGAGATTTTTATAATTTTCTGTAATATTTTATCTTACAGATGAATGGAACACAACACACAAGATCTTCTGCGCATGATACTAAAAAAAAAGATGATAGTTCTGGAAGAAACTAGAAGTCTCAAGATCACAAGATTCAGGAGTTAGAACTCTCTGGAAAGTACTTCCAATCTGAAGTCTGAATACCAGACAGCAAGTCTCATTTTAAAAAATCATGGGATAGCTGCAGCTTACGACACCAGTGCTAGTAAATTCATTCTTGCACTTGAAAATGTCTTAGCATAAAGGGTATTTCTAGTCTACCAGCCAGCATCCAGACATGAATTGTGCAAGCACTGCTAAGCACAATGTACTTTTATTGTTACACTTCCAATTTCTAAAAAGTGCAGCAGGAAGAGAGCTCAGGTTTATGAGCGCAAAAGAAGGCTACATGCAGCTAGTGGTTGTTTCATTTTATCTAAATCAAAGTAACATCAGATGCAGGGAAACAGAAACCAGGGGTCACATCTTCATATTTTATTTATATCATCGTAGGATTTAAAAGGTATTTCACCTATGTCTTTTAATCCTACGATGATATAAATAAAATAAGAAAAGATATTTTAACTATGCCTTTTAAATAAATAAAAATAAACCAAGAATTAAATAATTAAAAGATTGAATTTAAATACATTCATTTAAAAATCTTTTAGGAAAAAAGTTCAGAATGTAAAGTGACTAAATAAAAAGAAATAGAAAATATAAAAGTAAATGTAGGCACTATGATTAAAACAAACAGGAGGTACAGCATCCACCAAGCAGTATCAGAAGGACTATGATAACAAAACAAACAATACAGTACTCACAGTAATAAAAGAGGATACTAGTCCACTTATTGAGAGGCTTCATAAATTACAGCTAGAACAAAAATAAATGGATACATATACCACTTATGTTTGCCTTCATAACTTAAATGATCAGTGAAAAGGACAAAATCTTAGACTTCTCACAATGGGAGGAGACTAAAGAAGAAAAAAGAAACCCATAGGAGGATGCCATGCTCCTGAAAGCTGACTTTACAGTCATTCCTTCAAGAAGTAAACCTTTAAGGAAACCACAATACTGGGAATAAAAGGTAGCAGATGAGCACAGAATCCTGCTACCCTCTAAAGATATGTTGACCTTGTCTAAAGCTGTATCTGTTCTGCTACCCATGTGAATCCGCCTTAGCCTATGTGTCATATTGGGGAATATATATTTGCCTGCATGAATAGTACTTTGTGCTTGCTAACTTTTACAAATTTAAGTAGTGCGACACTATTCACACCAACCACGGGTGATTGGAAAACTTTACTATACCAGATATGATTTCCCTCTTGTTGATCAGGTCTTAAATCCAATTAGACAACTGTTGGTTGTTGCCGAGCTATAACTGCCACTATCGCACCTGTAGGGATGACGGCTATGTTAGCCATTGTCATTCTAAGGTGTCACAGCTGAGTACCACTAGTGATTGTTCTCCCTCCTTAGCAGTTTGCATAGGGCCTGCCAGTAACATGAAGGCTGCTCCTCAAGGGAAAGGCTTTCATGTCAGATCCAGCTCAGTTTCTCAGAGTCCTGTGTTGTCTTCAGCAAGGACTTATCTTCAACTTCTAGGAGGCAACAACCAAGTTCAACGATAATCTATACTGTTTTGGAAGTCTCTTGGACTCCCCTAGCAAAGAATTCAACAGGAGATTTCTTATGCCTGGTACTGGAAATTTTTGTCATATAGTCTATGGCTCTTGGGGAGATCATTATCATCCTAAATATCATAACTTCATTTATACACTACACACACACACACACTCACACACACACACACACTCACACACACACTCACACACACAATGGACAATTTTAGGTAACTATAAAACAATATGATTTGCTATGGCTTAAAAATCATTAGTATAATTTATCACTTTTCTTCTGTATTGTCCACCCTCCTGAGTTCTATATTATCCATGGTTTTGCTTCTTCCACTAAGCCATGAACTAGTCTATGTCAGAGGCACATCTGAGGTTTTGCACAGCAATGTCACCCCAGCACACAATCAAAGCTCAAGAAATTCAGAAAGGGAGGCAGCAATGTGAGCATTGAAGAGACAGTCCCCAGAGCTACACTCTAGTTCTTCAAAATGCTACTTCTGTTTCCATGGGCAAACTTCCTGTAATTCTGTCTTTTATTTATGAAAATTAAGAAGTGGGGTTTGAAGACCAGTATATTTCCTTTCTCTATTGCCATTCCAGACTCCAATTCTCTAAGAAATGTGTTTTATTAGAGCTCATAAATATTCTTTAAGGTATTTCTATTTCATGATTCTAATCAGTAGAATTTTTTTTTCTTTCAACAGTCTATGATATTTAACACTAACTGGTGTTGACTTAAATACCAACAGAAATTAGCCAACATTGCCAAATTCTTGGTAGGGATGCTCTTGAAGATTTGGACAGTAGAGGTATTTTCTGGTAAGTCACCATGGGGAGTAAACTGAATGCTCTTGTCACCATGCTCTAGCAGGATATAAGGCCATGTCAGTGCCTGCCTTAGCTGCATTTCCACCTGTCCCACGGATGCCAACCTGCTGAAAGTGTTTGTGATTACCTCTCTCTCTCTCTTTCTCTCTTCTCCCTCCCAAGTTTTTCCCATTGTCCAAACATTTGTGTCTCATGAGCAAGAATATTTGGCCAGAAACATGACTTTAAAGATAAATTAATTTTCCTTTGATGGTTCAAGGAAAATCTGTCACCATTGCTCAGTAAGAGAAGGAAAATTCATCAGGTGCTGCTTCCACATGTATTTTACATTTACATTTTTGTACTCTTCCTGTGAGAGTACTGAGCTCAGAGAGTGCATTTGAAGTTAGCCCAATCCATACAGTATACTATAACTACTGTTTCAAAAGGTCTCAGATGACATTTACAAGAGACCAATCTTCAGGACAAGTAGCCACCAAATTAACTATGTGATTTAGACATAGTTTCCATTCATTAGATTTGATTGTATGAATTATTGAATATTTTATGTTAAGGAAAACATATGGATCATAAAGTTTTAGTCTAATAACATACATTCTAAATATAAATTGATTGTAATAGTCAAAGAAACAAAAGTTAGTGCTTGTGAAGGAAGTACAATAACTCAGGGAACTGGAATTTTCAAATTTGACTTGTCTCCATGAATGCTGATGAAGGACCACTATGCCCTTCATGGCACTTATTCTGTCCTTCCTTCATCTAAAGCCCAGGGTAGCTCATATCAAATACTGGACAAAATAATTGGTTTTGGGCTTTTGACAAGGAAAAGATACTCTGCATTGGCCCAGGACATATTAAGATCTCATAGTAAGAGTCCAAGATGATCATGTGATCTCAAGACTCTAACCTTAGGGCACATCACTTTGTTGTTGTTGTTTGTTGTTGTTGTTTATTCATAAACACATAAATCATATTCATCCAGTGATGGAGGAGTTACTTTCATTTAATAAAGAAATTGCCTTGGCCCATTTATAGGCCAGCCCTTAGGTGGGTGGAGTAAACAGAACAGAATGCTGGTTATAGTTATAGTTTTCCTTAGTTATGATAAAATATAAAATAGATATAAATATTGTAACTGTAATTCTTGCTTGATAACCGTTTTGTTATATGTAATTTTACTGTTTTAAAGTTAAAGCCTTTCTTTTTTGTTTAAACAAAAAAAAGGGGAAATGATGGAGGAGTTACTTTCATTTAATAAAGAAACTGCCTTGGCCCATTTATAGGCCAGCCCTTAGGTGGGTGGAGTAAACAGAACAGAATGCTGGGAGAAAGAAGCCGAGTCAATGAGTCGCCATGATTCTCCCACTCCAGACAGACGCAGGTTAAGATCTGCCCTGGTAAGCCAGCTCGTGGTACTACACAGAATATTAGAAATGGGTTAGATCAATATGTAAGAGCTAGCCAATAAGAGGCTGGAACTAATGGGCCAGGCAGTGATTAAAAGAATACAGTTTCCGTGTAATTATTTTGGTTCATAAGCTAGCCATGTGGGTGGCTGGGTGCCGGGGACGCAGCCCCGCAGCTCCTATTTCAACAATCCAGCCTCAGCTCCTCACAGATCTGAAACCTTCTTCCCTACTTTATGTTCTCTCTCTCTCTTCCTCTCCCTCCTTTTTCCCTCTCCCTCCCTTCTCCTCTGTCTCTGTCTTTCTTTGTCCATCTGCTTAGTCTAATTTGTGCAGTTCATGTGTTCTTGAATATGTGACCTTCTACTGCATGGTCATCTTTCCAAGGACAACCCTCTTATAGAAAACTTACTCCCTATCTCGCAGCAGCTGTCAAGTGCCAGGAGATTCTCAGCTAGGAGGGGACTTCATGTTCATCTCCCTTTTCCATCCTGAAATTTGGTCTGGTTTGATCTTGGCTGGTACTTTTAAAATACATCACCATACAAACACATTTCTACACTCTGTACAACTTCAGGGCAGGTGTCGTGGACCTTAGGAGAGATACTTGCAATCACATATCAGTTCACTGAAGCAGCCTTCTTTGCATTACAGCTGCTATTCCTAGACTGGAAGCTAGCAGTTGGACTTTGGGGAAGACAGGATTTTCAGCAAGTTCCCCGGGAAGTCCCTGTGGTTTCTAAGCTTCAGTTCTCAGTTCATTTCTTGAAGCTCATAACGCAGTCAACCCCATCCTTTCAGAGCAACAGAGACAGACTGTTTTCTTTGATGACCTTGTGATTGAAGGGGTTCTACATGGTGAGTTCTCCAGTACTTGCTGCTGCTTGTACTGCATGTTTGGAAGTGCTGTTTATACCTGTCTACGTGTCAGGGTATAAATTCATGCCCCTTGGGAACAGTGCAGAATAGGGCATAGCCTGTTCTGGAAAAAAAGGAAAGCATGTTTAAGTCACCAAGGGCTAGTTAATGGATGTTCTTTGGCAAAAGCATTGAGAGCTGAATAGCCCCAAATTTATTTGTGTGTGTGTGTCTGTGTGTGTGTTTGTTAGAGTTTTATTTTGTTGGTTAGGCTTTTGTCTTTGGATTCGAATATTTTATTAAAATTAGTTAAGCTCAAAATACTTTCAAATATCTTTTTCTGCATATTAATTACACAAAGTGAGACATAGGTTTACAGGTCTATCTGATCCTTTATTTCCTGGGGAATAACTATTAAAATCTCTATTTTTTTTTTTTTTTTTTTTTTGGTTTTTTGAGACAGGGTTTCTCTGTGGTTTTGGAGCCTGTCCTGGAACTAGCTCTTGTAGATCAGGCTGGTCTCGAACTCACAGAGATCCGCCTGCCTCTGCCTCCCAAGTGCTGGGATTAAAGGCGTGCACCACCACCACCCAGCGTAAAATCCCTATTTTTTTTGTCAATTATCCTGGGCAAGATCGGAAGTACAGAACTGACAGAAATGTTTCAGTGAGTAAAGATTTTGCCGCCAACCCTGGGAGCCATAGTCCAATCCCCGAGTTCTCCATGGTGGAGGAGAGAGTCTCTCTACTGTACATTGTCTTCTGACGTCCCTACGCTCATGGCACATGTGCAAACACCTCCACCCCTGGCACACAGACACCAGTAAAATGAACTCAAATGTTTAATTTTTTTTTAATATTAAATGTTCATCCTGAAGGTAAACGTTAGACTTTTCCCATTTAATGGCACTTAAAAATAGTCTACAACCATGGTTTAACCACTAAGGGTAATGAACAGAAAGCGTCAACAATACTCTGAGAATTTTCTGACTATACAGCATTATATATATATATATATATATATATATATATATATTTTAGGAAATCTACTTGGAACATTATCCATTTTTATAATTTATTTATTTTTTTAAATTTCATTTTACATTCTAACCACAGTTCTCCCTTCAGCCCTCCTCCCGCCCTCCATCTCCTCCCCTCAGCCCACCTCCCATCGACTCCTCCCAAAACGTAAAGGCTCCCATGAGGAGTCAATAAAGTCTGGCACATTAAGCTGGGTCAGGACCAAGCCTCTCCCCCTTGCATTAAGATTGAGTATAACATCCTACCATAGGGAACGGGCTCCCAAAAAGCTAGCTCACGCACCAGGGATATATCCTGGTCCTACTGTCAGAGACACCTCAGATAGTCCAAGCTATCTCCCACATGTGGAGGGACAACCTAGTTTGGTCCCATGTAGGCTCCACAGCTGTCGGTCTAGAGTTCATGGTTTTTCATGAGTTTGGTTCAGCTGTCTCTGTAGATTTCTCCATCATGACCTTGACCTTCCTTGCTCATATATTCCCTCCTCCCTCCTTTTAACTGGATTCCGAGCTTGGCCTGGTGCTTGTTGTAGATCTCTGCATCTGGTTCCATCAGTTACTGGATGAAGGCTCTATCATGATAGCTGGGGTATTCACCTATCTGATTACAGGGAAAGACCAGTTTGAGCACCCTCTCTACTATTGCTAGGAGCCTTAGCTTGGGCCATCTTTGTGGATTCTTGGGAATTTCTGTGTCACTGTTTCTCCCTGCTGCCATAGTGGCTTCTCTATCAAGATACCTCTTTCATTGTTCTTCCACCCCATCCTCTTTCTCTTGACCATTCTGTTCCCACAGGAACATTATCTTTATTTGAGGTTCTTACTATATACTCCATTAAACAACTATGCTTTATTTTTAACAAGGGATCAAGAGCTGTTTGCCTTAAATCTTCACGTTGATAAGTACAAGTGGAAGGAGAGGAGGGAGCTTGTCTTCCACACTGGTTCTTCCCTTCTCTTTGTCCTGATAAAGCCCTCCAATTAGGCTGCCTATCAATTTACTGGGATATTAAAATGAATGTGCCTATATGAGGCAAGCGAAGACCAAGCAGAAGGTCAGGACAGGACAAACTATAAGGCAGTTTGTCGGTATAAGAAACTTCTTATTCTGGTCCCTAGCCCCAACCAGCAACAGTCTTAACTTGAAAGGTGGTATAGATGGGGCTGGGATTTTGGCTGCGGATGGTGTTCTGTGCATCACTGAGAAGTAGTTCCCACCCTCCTACCTGCCCATCCCCTGCCCCCACATCGGTGCCAGTGTCAATGCTGTTCTTTTGCTCCACACTACAAGGCTCCTCCTTCCATGTCTCCAATGTGGGAATGTTACCCTTCCCACCCCTCGCTCTGTTTATGCAAATCTGTGACTTTTGAGCTCATGAATCAGCCCCTGAAGAGCTTTCAAACCTCAAAATCCAAGGATTGGCACCATTTTCTACTTTATTCTTGCTGGGGCATAGTTCTTCTTTGGGACCACAGAAAGGATGCTTACCAGGCTGAATGGAATAGGATGCAAGCAGGAAGCATCAGAAGTAAAAATTACAGCATTAGTGCTTCAAAAATATTATAAACTTCTAAACGGCCTGGACAGACAGAAAAAGATACAAGCTCAAAGGAGTACAATAGTCCTCTGTTACTGGTAGGCTTTGAGAACAAACAGAGATCAATTGGTTTGAATAATTAACTTGTAGGGAGAATAGCTTTCTTCCAGGTGAAGATGGCTCACTCAATGTGAGAGCATGGATATTGGAAGATAATGATATTCTAGACCAATAACTGATATATTTTTAGTTTGACTTAGAGTAAATAAAATTATTTTCTAGTACTTTTTATTTGTATTGTATGTGTCCACACACATGTGCCACACTGTACACACGGTGGTCAGAGGACAGCGTTTAGGAGTTTGTTCTCTTCTTCTATCAGGTGGCTCAAAAGATCAAACTAAGGTCACCAAGTTTGGCAGCAAGTGTCTTTTATCCTCTAAGTCATTTATCTGGCAATATTAGTAAAAATCCCTTCTTGGAATTTGCACCTGAAATTTTCAAAAAGCTAAAAGTTAAAGTAAACAGTTCCCTCTATTTATTAGTTCATTTGATTGTGAGCAACCCCAAAACATCCCCCAGGCAAACTGTAAGTAGAACTAACACTACATTTGAAAGCTTTGCTCTAATTAAGACGTTCCAGAACCTACAGGGATGGCTTGTGATACAATGGCCTTCTGAAATCAAAGCTCATATACATAATCCTACAATGTGTATATGCAGAGTGACTTGGTGTGTCAACTTGACACAAGCTAGAGCCATCAGAGGACGGAGCCTCAGATGAGGCAATGCCTCCATGAGTTCCAGCTGTAAGACATTTTCTTCTTTGGTGATCAATGGGCAGGGCCCAATCCATGATGGGTGGTTCCATCCCTGGGTCCTGGGTTCTATAAGAAGGTGGTCTGAGCAAGCCAGGGGAAGCAAGCCAGTAAGCAGCTCTCTTCCATGGGCTCTGCACCAACTCCTGCTTCCAGGATCCTACCCTGTTTTGAGTTCCTGTCCTAAATTCCTCCAGCAGTGAATAGCAATGCTGAAGTGGAAACCTAAACCCTTTCTTCCCCAACTTGCTCTTTGGTCAGCAACAGAAACCCTAGCTAAGACAGTATACACTGTGCACTGATGTGATACAATGGTTTTATGAAATCAAAGCTCATACACATACAGTTGTAATTTAAAGAAGATTTCTAACTTTTTATAAATATGTTTATTGGCATGAAAATGCTATAACCAATATGAGATATTTTACTCTTTCCCCTTCCTCCCTGCAGAAGAGGACATGTGAACTTTTTGATGAAGGATACTACTTAAATGTTCAACTATAAAAATATTTAGTACCAAGCTATGTTAAAGGCCAGAATATCCCCTAGTAGCGATGGCCAAGTTAAAGTGTTTTCAAACTTTCATCACTCACTTCCAAAGGAAACCACGTTAGTAGCAATGAACCATCTAAAAATACAGTTTTAATTAGGACAGTTCAGACTATCAGGATACAAGTCGGCAGAAAAGGAACAGAATATAAGAAAGATAGGTAGATTTATAATATACTTTTAACCAAACAACAATAACAAAATGGGCCCTTTGTGGGCAAAAGAGCACTTTCAAAGGTAGCAGAACCAGTCCCTTGATGAAATTTTAGAATTGCAACATTAGGTATCTAGACAGGGTCACAAAACCATTTCCATCCGCCGGTAACTGGAAGGTCAGGAGATATTCATCTTAGCCTTGTGCAGCCTCTTTCTCCACCTTAATGCAACCTGGCAGCAACCATTTTGTACACTGTAAATTGCCTTACATAACTTTAGACCATGGTCCCATCCACAGAAAGAGATCGCCAGGGGGTAGGGCTAAGTGCCCAGCATTTTTATTTCTGTCTCTCTTGTTTTCCTAAGCTCCCCTTTCTTCTGGTGCCTTCTAAAACTGCATCGATGCTAGACACTGTTGTTAATCTTTCAAAGCCATTTGTTGATATACTGGATTCTCACCAATCCATATCTTTTGGTATTTGCTCATTTTTAGTTGTCCAGCTCTTCAAATAAAAAGTAAAAGCCTGCTGGTGGCTTCAGAAGGGTGTACAACTTTTTATAAAACATGGGTGAGAGGGTTTTGTTCTTGTTTTTTTTTTTTTTGTTCTCTTTATTTAAATAGATGAAAAATATAAATAAACAGATGCAAGAATGACTCAGGCTTAACAAAAGGACACTCACTCTCCAAACCAAGTCCATCACAAAGACACAGAAATTCTGTTACACACAAAGAACACCATGGAAAAGAGTGAGTGCTCTGTGACCCAGACAACTGAATTAGCTCCCTGTCATGCTCAACCCAACAACAGCCAAGAAAGTCGATGCTAAGGAGACGTTTACAAAGGCTCTTTTATGGAGCCTCACCCACTTACCATCCATTAAAACAAACTTAAGGACAAAGTACAGACTGCTCAGAATCAGAATCCCATAAACACAGCAAAATAACAAGTATGAATGCCAAGAGGCAAGACTTAGACACCACAGACTCAGGAGCTGCAGACCACAAGGGATGTGCACTAGGGTTGGGAGAGAAAGATTTTTAATTTTCTTTTTATAAATAAAGACATGTTTTTTGGGCTGATGCTATAACCAATATGAGATATTTTTAAACCTCCCCTTTGCTCCTTGTGGTCCTGAGACGTCAAAGGCCACACGTTCTGTCCTTAGCCCACAAATGTTTTTAGTATGACATTACTAAAAAACATTATGTGTTTCTGTGCTTGTATCTAAATTTCCTCACTGTACTAAAGTGTTGTGAATTTGGTCTCATCACTCAACCTCCTCAAATCTCTCTATTCTCAACATTATAATATTGGGAAGGTGTCTCCCTGACCTGTCATAGTCCACAAATAATGAAGAGAAAAATAGAATTTCTTTTTTATTATACTTATTTAATGTTTGTAACAAGCCTGCAGTTGGTCCATAGATATCAGAAAACTTCTGTCAACCACACCAGGAGGTTTTTCTACTTTAAGCATGCCTACGGTTGCGGGGGCATGGAATCTATCAGAGTGAGGATAGCGTGGCAGCAAGAGGATGAACTAGCCTGGTAGTCAGGAAGCAGGGAGACCAAGAAAGATGGCCAGAGAGAGGGGGCTGGGAGGAGAGAAAGAGAGGACAGGATATGTAAGTGACACAAAAGATCTCAAGAACAGGAGATTCAGTCTCCTCCTGGGACAAGCATTGGGGTAAGTTATCCAGTCCCAAATGGTTAGCTCTAAATGCATATGCAGGGAAGCAACACTAAATGAACTCAGCAGCGAGTGTGTGTGTGTGTGTGTGTTTAGCGATGATAATTTAAAAAGAAGAGGTCATGAATCTGAGAGGGAATGAGGGGCAAACAAGAGGAGTCACCAACAGTAGAGGAGGGTAGAAAGAGTGAGTAAGTAAAGAACCCATGTGTGCAATCAAAAACAATCAAATACTTAAGTGAGCAAAGAGTAACTTGAAGGAATTTGATGTGAAGATGGTTGAAGATGGTGTAGGAGAGGCCTATGAAGGAGCAATTCAGGGAAATACAGCTTTCTAACCCATGTTCTAGAAAAGAACCTAAGAATTAAAAGAAGTCACAGTTCAGTAGAATCAATTTCCATCTCTGGCCTGACGCACATGGACTGCAGTTTGGTGGGTGTCATAACCATATATATTATATGTGGCTGTTCCATACAGTTTAATGTGAAAAATAAATATATTTTTTAATTACTTGTCCCAAATAAGCATCCTCAGATCACTGTGGCTTCAGCCATCTGAAGGATAACTCTCCAACGTGGTCCGACTTCTTAGCACTAGCGCTCCACAGAGCTTTCACCAACTATCACACTTTGCATTTATTTGTATGAGAGGAAAAGTTTGTGATGTGTACTAGATATTATGCTCAAAATAATATTTTACTGCTAGAGATATTTATATGTAATCAAGATAAAACTTCAGCTAGAATGGAAAGTATATTGATGGAAAACCAAGGTCAAAAACAGTTTTAGCTTGATGATTTTCTATTAATAATTGCCAGCAGGCCTCTCTCTATCTGACTGACAAACGCCTTCTCTTAGACACTGTAGGGGTGCTAAATTATTCATCTTCCCTATTGGGAAGTCAAGGCATATCAAAAGTGTATAAATGAATAAATAGAAATCAAAGTCAGTATTTACAATTGCCAAGCTCTCTATCAGGGCAGCCAGAAAAGTCAGAGTCTACATATCCCTGGTTCAATGTGGAGAGCAAGTATCATTTGCATAGAAAGGAGTCATTAGTTACCACAGCAGCCAGTACCAAGCAGAAAACAGATGGCACACTGTTGCTGAAGAACGCTTTGTGGTAAACAAGCTGTAAAGTTGAGGACAAGACTGAGGTTAAACAAAGAGGGATGATAAAGTATCAAATCCTGCTAAACGGATTAGACAACCACCATGCCTGGGGACCACTTTGGAGAGTTATCCTTCAGATGGCTGTAGCCACAGTGATCTGAGGATGCTTATTTGGGGCAAATAATTAAAAAAAAATATTTTTTTTTACATTGAACTTTGTGGAACAGCCACACATAATATATATTGTTCTGGCGTCCACCAAACTGCAGTTCATGTGCGTGAGGCCAGAGATGGAAACTGACTCTACTGAACTGTGACTTCTTTTAAATCTTCTGCAGAAGATGGTACTTCCTGGAGCTGAGACTTGGCTACTGAAGCCTAAGTGAGAGCCATTTCTAACTAGAGAAAAAGAGGTTGTCCAAGAAAATATTCTTTCCCTCCGTTCTCCCAGTGGCCAAACCAGTCAGCAGTCAGCCCTGAAGGTCATAGTAGAGGGTGCATAATGGTGGCAAATGGATTTGAAAAAGCCCAAACAATATGTAGTATAAACAGCATCTTAGAACGGAAGGCTGAGCACATTGGCATTGGCTAGGTAAACTTACAGATGTCTACAAACAGTTTTTAGATGTTATTTTGTGAACGTGAATCCTAGTAAACCTTAGGGTACAGAAATACGTACCAACAAATCCTTAGATTTTATTTGAGGGGCCTGCTAAATATCTTCAGTTCCATTCGTTTCAAGTACCATTTATTTTAGTTCCCTACAAAATTGTGAATACAGCATTTAAAATTACTTCAATTATTCTGTCCACCTACATATAAATTTGTTTTGATTATCTACCTGTCTAGGGAGATCTAAAATGACATGTAAACAATGCAGTAATGGTTGTTTTTGAGAGCTAGGAATTCTTACAATTTCTTCTTTGAACTTCCCAGAATTGATTGAATGATAATGATTATATGTAATTTCAATGACATAATAAAAATTAAAAACTTAAATATGTATTCCTTGGAGGAAGGACAATGCACCTAGTGATTTGGGGATGCTTTTTTCAAAGATTCTTTTCTAAGAGATCTTTACATATAATCATAGTTGTAATAACTTTTGCTCTTCATATTTCTATTAAAAAATAAAATGGACATAGTCAAAAGAAGAAAGGTCAGGTATGACTGTTTACTTGACAGGGTCACTTGCATGGCTTGAATCTGAACTATCCTATCCTTCTTGCATTAATGTATTTATTAAATGCTTGACCCTAAAACAGTTGCATTATTTTAAAAAGTCACTTAGCTAGAGGAAGTGGGTCACTCAGGGGCTACCTTGTGTCTACCCTCCTTCTCTCTGTTTCCTGGGTGTCACGGGGTGAGTCACTCTGCTCCACCGTGTCCCTCGGCTGTGATGGTCCATCTCATCACAGGTCTCCTGCATGGAGTTGAGGCACAATGGAGTCAAACCTCTCAATCCAGTAGCCCAAATCAATCTTTTTTCCCCATTTTAATTACTTCTCCTTCTCTCAGCTACATCATCTCATAGCCATGAAAGATTTGACTAGCATAATCAATATAATCAGAGACATTGCCGCTTCAGAGAACACACCAGGTTTAGGGGATTTCAAATAATTGAGCAAGGCCAAGGAACACGAAACAGACTGATAAGCAGCAAGGTCTGAAACGTGCAAATAACCTGGAGCTTTGTCCTGCGTTACAGACCCATAGAAGGTTTCGCAGGTTGTGGTAATTTAATTTATAATTTGTTGTGTGTCGGTAGCCCGGTTTACGTTGGAATAGGCTGAGAGTAAAAACTCCTGCCATAGTTAGTAGAAAAGAGGGTGTAGGGGGTAGAAGTGGGGCTGGAGTGAAAATTGAACTCACGGAGATTTAGGAGGCTCAATCAGTAGAAATTAACAGATATTCAAAGACTGATAGAGAGTGCCCTAGCTCAGATGCTGGCAGAGACAGCCGGCTGGGCAGAGGCCTTGCTAAAGGATGGCTAACTTGATCATCTAGCAAATTACTGATATCTGGAATGAAACTGAGAGATCAAAGCGTCCGTTGAGTTTTACTTCCTTCACCGGGTGTTTAGCCACGAGTCTTTGTGAATTGATCTTTGGCGACATAACAGCAAGCTTGAGCCTTCTAGGCCTTGACTTTAAGCTAACGACAAAATGACCGTGACTGCAGCATCAGTTCTTTCTTTTAAAGATACACACATAACTCCTTCATATTCTGCGTAACGATCTGACATTAGCGCTAAAGGAAGAGCAGAGTTTGTCCCGCGGCACCCCAAGAAGCGAGGCCCTACAAAGGTGCTGGCTACAAACCCCAGCTGCTCCTCTCCAGTGAGTTCCCCTCCAGGTTTCAGACTGACTGAGCACAGAAGCCCTTGCAGGATCCCCACTCCGGGATGATCTCTTCTATTCTGAAATGAGCAAAGCAGAGACAGACTCTGCACCACTCACACCCGTAGCCTATCATCCTTCACACTTGCATCATCATGATGGCTGCTCCACAGTCCCACCTTTGTCTTCACGTTTGTGCAAACCCTGCACTCTCCCCTGCTTTACCTACAGTCACCACCAGTTCATATCCCCACCCGATGATTCAGCACAGGGATTGGTTTTCTGGAACATTCAGGGACTAAGCCACACTTGAACCTGGGCAAATCCAGTGCCCCTTGTCAGCTTGCTCAGAAGATGCCACACTGAAGGTCAAGTGAGCTGATGCACCCTCGGCTCATTTCCTCTCGCCCCACCTCCAGTTCTTATTCCTGGAAGGGAGAACTTCAAGAAGTCATTACGCAGCTGCTATAGTTCGTGAAAACCACAATGAATGACGTTGCAGAATTCTTCATGTGTTTAATGTCCCCGACAGAGGTGGAGAGTGACCGTTATCCTCTAGTGTTACTCAAGCGGTTCATCAATTCTGTCCAAATGGCATTATAACTTCGCTACATCCTTTTATAATAAGTATAAGGATGATGATACTGCTTTAAGAGAGTGGCCATGAGAATAACATGAACAAAAAAGCCATCCCACAATCTTTGAAGCAGAGTACACTGAGTAACGGGTGAGTGTACTGCTGCTGTGTGATTAGTTTTGTTCTTAAGGACCAATTCCGCAGGAACTGCTGTCTGTTTCCACCTTACCTACAGCACAGAAATGCATGGCCATTGAATCCTCTTCAGGCAGACTGCAGAGGAACTGGTGCCACTATGGATTCTCCTCAGGACAGAGAACCTGCCTGCTCATCTAAGTAATAGGTGCGGCCCATGTCATATCTCTTCCATGAAACTACAGTAGCCTTACCCCAGAGAATTAGCTTTGCTGAGGTGGGACAAGCTAAGCCTGAGCCGGATGACAACCAAGGCAAATAGCTCATGTACATTGCACACCTTACTGCAGTGAGCTTGAGCTGTCCCTTCTGCCTCTACGGATGGGGTTATTACAGGCAAGTAAAGACCATTACTCTGTGAGGTGCATGAAATGCTTAGCCTGCCCTTCATTTCCCATTCTGGGTCTTGAGAATTAGAGAGAATTAGAAAAATAGAGAATCTGTGATCATTTGGCTAAACCCACTCACTTCCAGGATGATGAGGGGCGAGACAGAAAGTATGATTGATTTACCAAGTGTTATATAGTACTTTTACACAGACAAGAGACCGACGATCTTTGTTCCCAGTGGGCTCTGGCCTCCTTTATGCTATACTAGGTTAATTTGGTCTCAGCTGGCCAAGACCACCGTGTTGCTGGCTTTCTGAGGCCCAGCACCTGGGTGGTTTCTTATCTTAGTCTTGGACAGCAGCCAGGCGTGTAAATGGGCAGGGAGGGATGACTCAGATTTTGGAACACTTTGTGCCTAAGGGGCCAAGAAGAGTCTAAAGAAGGGTGTGGGCCCTGGGCGCTTGACTAAAGCGCCTACAATTTGCCAGCATGACTAGGTGAGGAAGGAGGAAGGGCAGGGTTTCACCCTGCAGGGATTCTGCTAATGAGTCCTGTGACTTGAAGGAGCTTTGATTAGTCACTCTAGGCAGGGTAAGGTTGGCACAGGGAAACATTGGTAAACCAAGGGGGACTCAAAAGTGTGGAAAACAATGAAAAGAGCTTGCTCGACCAGGAAAACGTTTTATTATTCATGTGTCTGTTCATTATGCAAGAGTTCTTTATTATACAGATGTATATGTCTCCAAAGGCTCCCATTCTCAGAAAGATTATAGCAAATTGGGAGAGGATTGCATGAGAAAGGCCATTCTATACAGTGTTGTCGCCATGGCAAACTGAATTGTGAAAAGTCCTAGAGGGGATACATGGTGTGTGTTCATGTTTCGTGTCTGTGGCATGCTTGGCATGTCACTATCAACTAATAGAAAGGCCCCACTTCAGTTTGTTACCAAGCAAAGGGAATACCAAATAGACTAAGCCGTTCTCCCAAGACTATAGAGCTATTAAGCAATAATCCACAGTCTGCAGCTTTTATGTACTTTCCAGCTACATCCTACCTCAGAGACAGCAGCAGGTCACAACTGAAGTCCCAACTTGCAGGATAAGGAGATCGGAAATCATGACATATATGCTGGGGTACAAGCCAGGTTGATACCCCCAAAGCTGGTGAATGCTACGATGCCGACCTTCCCGTGGTTAAATAAAGGCAGAACAGACTGCAATAAAAACCAATCTGTGTAGGAAAATGTGCTTCGATTTGGAATGTCTGGGACATCCTAGCTTGGCCTCAATGAAGTTGGAGACGGAAACTTGAAGGTAAGGGCTTGTAAGGTCAGGAAGAAAAACAGGACATGAGTGTGGAGCTTTGTTGATCTCGGAGACGTGGGTCAAGGCTTCTCTTTTAGCACCGCTTCTCCAGGCACAGCTCTCAACCTGCCCTTGCCATCGGCATTCCCCCCTGCGGTTTGGAAGACACTCTTGGCTGAGGGCTCTGAGGTATGCTGCCATTTTGTTCTCACTATGGCTCAGAGATCTGTCCTTTCCTCCTGAAACACCAGACCTCCAGACACAACAGAATAGCAAGAATAAAAAAGCTTCCAATGCCCTTTATGCTTCCTTCGTGTAAGCGTTTTTTTTTGTTGTTTTTTTTTTGTTTTTTGTTTTTTTTTTTTTTTTTCTCTTGTCAAAAGAGTGAAGTCAGATCTATTGTGAGGAGGCCAGGGTAGGAATTCTTTGTCTGATCCTTTTGGGCAGGGATAACTGTTGAGGACAAAAGCATTTAGTAGGTTTAGTTTCACCTTTATGTCGAGCTTCCTAAAACTAGCAAAGAAGCCTCAACAAAAGGCTAATGAATGCTCAGGAGGAGGGTCTTTCTCAGCATTTTATGCCCGAGGTGTCCTTAGACGCTATGACTGTGGAGAACTCAAGGACAAAATTAGAAGACAGTAGAGACAAAAAGAAAACTCACAACACTCCCATATATCACTCTTCCTTTACTGATTTTATCCTCCTACTCTAACAACCATGAAAAATATTTATCTCATCCTATGACATTTTCAAAAACGATTTGAACAACTAAAAACGTAAGATATCGTTTAAATATGAATAATAAGTTATATAAATGCTGGGGGATCTCGAAAATTATCTAATCCAACCTCTTCATTTCACATATGAGGAAACTGAGTCTCACACTGCTTGCTGGACCCCAAATACAGCCCCTCTGCAATTCTGAAGTTTTTAAAAGCTCTGATTCTCTCTAAAATCAGAGTGATTCAAGTTGAACGTTTGTAAACAGAGCCCAGGCCATTGAGAATGGAGTTCTAGGACTTGTAAGATTCTACAAAGAGGGCTGTGTGGGATTTCCCCTGAGAAAGAGATGCGTGGCAGAAGCTGAGAACGTAAGAGTAAGCGACCCCTGCAGATAGCATCTCCCTTGGTGATAACACATAGCAAGAACGAAAGTCCCTCCGTCAAATCTATAAGCAGAACTCTCCTCAGAACAAACGGTAAGTGAGTCATCTGCTTCGCCTCTTAACCAGGTTCTACAAAAGTCTAGCACGCATTGATTATTGCATGTGCCCCCTGTGAGTAGAGATAGAGACATGTGCTCTCCACTACGTGTGTGGAACTGCACTCCTATAGTGTTCAGTTTTTCTTTGTAGTCACTTGTGATAATGTCACTGGAAGTTCTTTGGGGAAAAACAAACAAACAAACAAAAAAAAAAAACCTTGAATTTCTGTAATTTTTTTTCCTTAAGAAGTACTCATACTGAAATGGTTTGGTTCGATCTTTTACCCTTATCACTGCTCTTATTATTATTGCAGCCGCTTGGGTGATACAATAATAAAGCTCAAAAATCTCCATGCTACTAATAAAGGATGAAAGAAGCCTCCCTACTCTGTCTTAGTTAATCCAGTTAACTAATCACTGCTTTGGAAATACTTCTGCTCACTTTCTTCATGGTCCCTTTCTCTAGGGCAGACACACTGTGTCCCTCCAGCACTCCAAACAGCCCCTGCACAGCTGATGTCTGCCTCTGTCTAGAAAACAATGCCCCACAGATTGCAGAATGCCTTGGAAATGGAAGCGTTTGCTTTAAATACTACTACTTAACAATCACTGTTCAAAGATGTATTCCTAAGGACACTATTCCTGAGCATGTTTCTGGTTAAACTTTGAATTTCAGACTTCTCTTTAGCCAAATTATTACAACAAAAACATTTAAATGTGGAAATGTATATGCATTCCACCACCCCCTGACAAGGAACATAAAAAAAGGAAAGCTAAAAAGGATAAAAAAAAAAGTTTTCTTTAAACTATCAGAATAAGGACACATAGCTTGTTGGGTAAAGTTTTCTGCCACATAAACTTGAAGACATGAGTTTGACTCTAGGACCTGTATAAACGTGGAAAGACAGAAGCAACTCCAAAAGTTGTTCGCTGACCTCCACATTCGTGCTGTAGTATGTACACAGCCACACACATCCACTTCACACGCACCCACAGAGACACTAATAAATATAAATAAGTGCAATACGGAAGTTTAAAATTCCCAGAATCATTTAGTGTACCTTTCTGTCTGTCTCTGTGTGTATGTGTGTGTGTGTAAGTAAAAAGTCTAACTAAACTAAAAATCAGGAGTTCCTCATAAATAAAAACAGAGAACTAGAATTATAGAGTAAACAAGACACGTCTAAATTACAGGAGGAAAAATAGATACAGGGAATCCCAGTTTTAACCAAGCAGAACTCTATGACCCTGAGCAGAAACCTGTGAGTGCCAGAGTAGGAATATCAGACTCTAACCTACTGGAGAAATGGAGGAAATTCCGATTCTGTAGAGCTTCTTATAGGAGAGAGAAATGCGCAACTATAGCCGCTCCAGCTCTGTTCCACCCAATAAGAAAAAGGAAAGAAAGGAAAGAAAGGGGGAGGGAGGAAAGGAAGGAGGGAGGGAGGGAAGAGAAGGTCCCAAGAACGGCTTTTGAAGTTCAGTCTTGTGATTCAGGCTCACCACAGAGTGACTACGGGGCTATGGGTCTATAAAACGGTCATGTGTTACTATTGCATGACTGAAGTTCTGTTTACCCAGTTTGTCTTGTCTGCTTTTGAAACAGTTTACAAGACACTCGAGAATCAGAAATCATCGTGTAAGAGGTTGAACAAGCTTCGGACCACAGTCAAATATGTCAGGTGCTTTAGAAATAGAAAGCAAGCATTTTTAAAACTGGGATTTAATGTGCCAAGGGCTTTAATGGATGGAAGATTAATGTGAATTTCTCAGAAAATATTGAAATGCTAGAGATCAAAGGCACTGTAAGACAAATATCACAATGCTCTACTGCGATAAAAGAAATATTATAATGCTGAGATTTAAAACCTATCGCTCTATTATTCTGTAACCTATGAAATCATTCAAAAGTGAAGGGTAAACACTTCCTAAGACCAACGAAACCTGACAGAATTTGATGTCACCATAGCAGTATTATCCGAAGTCCTAATGATGTGTTTTAACATCAAAAAGAAAGAAAACAATAAAACTGACAAACTTGGACTTACATAAAATGAAAAGAGGTCATGAACTTGAGAGGGAGGTGAACAACAAGGAAAGGGTGGGTAAGAAGGCCGGGGAAAGATGGGAATGGTGTAAACAGAACTAATTCTGAAACTGCTCTGAAAGTCAGAATACAAGTCAATAAGTTGAATGAAAGAAATCAGTAGGCAATACTAAGATAACCTAATCTCTTGAAAATTAATAAAATTGACAGTTATGATACCTGTAGCACACACAGTCTTGTTAGTCTTTCTCCTAAGCAAGCTCAACTCCACGGCATATTTTCTTCATATTTGTGATCCTGGCATCTCCAACACCCCAGAGTTTCAAATGCAACGAGCGCTTCCCAACAGGGCTGCACACAGAGGCCTCTCAGAGTCTCCTTTCAGGGGAAATGATCCTGCCACACATTGCCTACCTTCTCAGTCCCTTTCTGGAAGCTTGAGAAAGGCTTCCTTGGTTCTTGGGAGTTGTGCAATTTTATGAAACAAGCACCATGATGACATGCTGCTAAGCGCTGCTAGCAGTCCTGCATAGTCTGGCCCCTTCCTACCCGAGCTCTATTGACCTCTGTTCACCTTGATGTCTGAACTTTAGGAGACTTCCCTGGGTGCTTGTTTTGGAGCAGGGAACCCATTTCGAGGCATTCTTAAGTTCTGAGCTCTCCTTTCAAATGAATTTGTGTGTTTCTATGCTGGAGTCCTCAAGATCTAAAGTTTTGATCTCAGGATACTCCTTCTGTCGTCCTAGCGGGCACTCTAGGTTTCTCAGGAACACTGCTGGTCTATTTAACAATGGCAAGGATTTTCTCCACCTTTGCCTTAATGACAACTTTAAACTTTCCTACTTTCCTTTTCTCACCAAACTTCCTCTTTCTTCTCTCTCTCTTCCTCTTCCTCTCTCCCACTCCCTCTCTCCCCTTCTCCCTTCCTTTCCCTCTCTTCCTCTCCCTCCCCTTCTCTTTCCTTCCTCTTTCTTCCTCCCTCCTTCCCTCTCCCTCTTGTGTCTCTCCCCCTGACTAAAAGTGATAAGAAACCATGTCACAGCCTGAATACAATGCTGGTTTGAAACTTTGTCTACAAAAGACACCAGGCTTGTTACTTTTTATTTCCTCCTCACTCATGTTTTAAGGACACAGGCAGAATTCTCTGCAATACTGCATCAACAGCCTCCACTTAAAATTCCAGTAGCCAGGTCGTGGGCACATACGCCTTTAATCCCAGCACTCAGGAGGCAGAGGCAGGTGAATCTCTGTGAATCTGAGGCCAGCCTGGTCTACAAAACGAGTTCCAGTACAGCCAGGGTTACACAGAGAAACCCGGTCTTGAAAAACCAAATAAGAAAGAAAGAAAGAAAGAAAGAAAGAAAGAAAGAAAGAAAGAAAGAAAGAAAGAAAGAAAGAAAGAAAGAAAGAAAGAAAATAAATAAATGAAATTCCAATAGCGGTTTCTAGTCCTGGCCTTGCCAGAGGACTCCAGCAACAGCTCCCCACCAGCCAGGAGCCTGCCGAAGTCACAGGCTGGTGTAATTGTGCACTATTGTGATCTCTTGGTGATGAGGACACATGGTCCTTCCTAGTACCTTAATGGACTGAGCAGGACAAGGAGACCCACACACAGGCCTATGCCCCGGGGCTCCAATGAGAAAACACAGGCCCACCAGTCACCTTGCAGTACCAGGCAGGCATACACTATTATGATGAACAAAAGCATGGCGTGGCATGGGAGAGAGGGAGCGAGAGAATGGTTCATGTCCTGTGGACAGAAGCAGGTCTGAAGAGGCCACGGAGATGAGGAACTGTCTGAGGTGGGCGACTTGTTTCCACTCAGGGCCACGGTGCTGCCTGGGCCTAAGCTGCTGCTGGGGCCTATGTCTGCATTCATGGCTCTGATGCCGCAGAGGCGTCTGTTGCTGTCCGTGGCTCCTGGTAGCACTGAAGGCAGAAGGGATATGGCTGTACAGAGTTGTCCCTGACCCTCACTGGCTGCAGCACTATAGAGAACTGGTCCTGCCTATCACTGGCTGAAGCTCTCAGGAGAGAGAGTCCTACACCTCACCTGGGCATAACGATAGAGCTGACCCCATTTGCAGGTGCATGGGGAAGCTAGCCCCGGGTGGGGGAGGGGGGCACGAGAGTAGGAGATCAAATGGTGCCCCTCTGGCATGCCATGTGGTGACACGGGTGAGAGAAAAATGCCCTCCTCCCCTGCCCCTCAACACCTACAGCAGGTCGGGGACCTGGCCCAACCCCTCACCGGCTGCAGCACTTGGAAGAAGAGGCCTTACACCTTGCCTGGGCAGCACAATAAAGTTGACCCTGCAGTCAGATGCACCCCTAAGCCAGTCCTGAGGGCTTGACAGGGGCATACCTGGTACCATCTACCTTGTGTGTGGTGTGGTAGTAGGAGTGAGAGAAAGATGCCCCCTCCCCCAATCACCTTTATCTGGAGAGGGAGCTGACCCACTCCTTTACCAGCTGCAACACTCAGGAAAGGGGGCCCCAGCACCTTGTCTGGGCAGCTCAGCACAGCTGACCCTGTTTATAGCGCAAGGGTGAGCCAGCCCAGGAGTATGAGTGGGAGAGATCTGGGCCTGTCTCTCATTTTTACCACACGGTGGCATGGATGGGGAAGAGATTCCCTCCCCTACCTTAGCTCTCTATGCCTGTGGTGGGTGGGAGAGCTCGTCCTGTCCTTCACAAACCGCAGCACTTGGGAGGGTGGACTCTGTACCTTGCCCGAGCATCATAAAGAAGCCAGCCCTGGTGGTCCAGGTGTGGGACTGCTATCCCTGAAGACAGAAAACCAGACCTGGCCCCTGCTCTTGCTCCTTGCCACAAGGAGGGGTGGACTAACTGAAGCGATGTTAGAGAACTCACCCTGGTGGTGAGGATGGGGCAGGGGAGTTGGTGGGCTAACCATTCCTGCAACTGCCCAGGCCCAGAACCAGGGTTATGAGTTGTCCCACCCCAACATCCACTCTACCTATGAACTGTTGGAGCACAGTGAAGGGACTGGTCCTGCAGACCAAAGCTGCAGGATTTCCACAAAACAAGGCACCAAAAAAGTATCTAAAGGAGTCCCAGTGAGGGCCCAGCAGTAACAGTGTGTCAGAGACCAGAGGCCTTGAACCAGACAGACGACTCTTTGTAAAGAACACATGCAGGTAAAGATAAATGGACAAAAGGGTTACTGCATAACTCACTGTGTCACACTACAGCTTCCATGAGAAGATTTTTTTCTTTTTCCCTTTTTCTTTTTTACTTTTTCTCTTGAATTTTATTAGGGGGAGTGGGTACAGGGGCAAAGGACAGATATGAAGGAACAAGAAAATGAAGGGACAGGGAAATGAAAGGAATAGAGACACTTGATGTGGCAGACACAAAGAATAAATTTTAAAAATTAAAACAAATGACTAAACTTCCAATAGAATCTGCTCCCCTGTGAAACCTCATGAGCTAGCTTTTTCTGTATTTCCAAAATCCCACCAAGAAAGAATGCCTTAGGGCTTCTCTGTCTCAGAGGTAAAAATTATTCTATATTCCTTCCAGAAAACACGTGCAAAGCCCCGCATTCAACTGGTTAGGTAGTCACAACACCAATGCCACCTCTGGTACTAATTTTCTGTATCAGTTATTTTTTGTGTATATTATATGAATACCACTATGGTACTCTGTAAATGAAAAAAAATGAAGACAGTTAAATTCAGAGGTTTCCAAGGACTGAATGAGAGAAGGGGATAAATAAACATTGGGCATAGAATTTTTTTTTTAAATCGCAAAACTCCTCTACATTATTTTAATTGTTATCAAAACATCTGGTGAGAAATGTCAGAAGTATAGGAGTCTTAGGCTTTAGGATAGGTGGGGTTTGGGGACTCTGCTTTCTGTTAAATATTTTTGCCATTTAAAACTGATCAGAAAAATAAAGGTAACGTTGGGGATACAGTTCAGTGGTAGGGCACTTGGGTAGCAAGTTCAAGGTCTTAAGTTCAATCCCTAGCACTACTAAAGTAGCTGAATAAAAAGAAATGAAAATTGTAAATCTGGGCAACTTGACGGTGATCAAGGAGATAAGGAGAAAGCATGACCCTGTTGGGCACTATGACAATTGAGGGGGGAAAGGAGACCCACATGCCTGGCCAGGCATAGTATGACCCCAGCTGTGAGGAGAAAACACAGGCCACATCAGTCACTATTACGGTAAGTAAATATATGGTGGGGTGGGGTATAGGAGAGAGAGAGAGACAGAGAGACAGAGACAGACAGAGAGAGAGAGAGAGAGACAGACAGACAGACAGAGTGAGGGAGGGAAGGAGGGAGGGAGGGATGGACGGAAAGGCAGAGGGACGGAAAGAGAGAGAGGGAGGGAGGGAGGGAGGGAGGGAGGGGGGGGGGGAGGGAGGGGGGGACAGATGGACAGACAGGCAGAGGGACAGGGAGAGAGAGAGAGAGAAAGAGAGAGGGAGTGAGGGACAGACGGATGGGTGGAGGGAGGGAGGGAGAGAGAGAGAGAGAGAGAGAGAGAGAGAGAGAGAGTAGTTCATGTTCTGTAGAGAGAGATGAATCTGAGAGGTAAGGGCGATGGTGAGTGGTACATGGCTTCCTTGTCACCTGAAGCCATGGTGTTGTCTGGGGCTGGGCTGCTGCTAAGACTTAGGTCTGGGTCCATGACTCTGCTGCAGCTGAGTTTTGTGTTGATGTCCCTTACTCCTCTTTCCACTGTAGGCCAAGATGACAGAGCTGCATGGAGTTGGCCCTACCCTCACTGGCTGCAGCACTCATCAGAGTGGGCCCTGCACTTCACCTGGACAGCACAATAGAGCTGACCCTGTTGGCAGGGGCGAGGGCGAGCCTCTGCAAGGGTCACACTACAACTTCCACGACTAGATATTTTTCTTTTCTTTCACTTCTTTTTTTTTCTTTTCTCTTAAATTTTCATATTGGGGTTGGGGTGGGAAGGTTACAAGGGCAGAAGGCTGATGTGGAGGGACTGAGAGATGAATGGGATCGATCTACAGGATGTGAAAGACACAACGAACCAATGAAAAGTTAAAAGCAAATAAAAGTGTCAAGTTTACTAGGTTTGATACAAAGGGGAAGTTGCTTCTTGGCTGTGGTCTTTGGATATAGACAGGGCATGGCCAGAAAGGTGAGTATGTAAGAACTCCAACAGTGGGTCAAAGGACTCTTCTTCCAGCTTTTGATTTCTTATAATTTCCCATTGATTTCCCCAATAAAAGCCTCCCCTGATCCATTACCATAATTAGCAGTGTTGTCTGATGTTCATTCTGTATTTATGTTGTCATTGGTTAGGAGCAGTCTTTTCTTGTTTTCTTTTAAGTGTGATGCCTTTGTTCCTGGGGCTTTGTTCCTGGCTAGGCTTTAGTACTAAGTCTTGATGCACAGAGAGCACATGTGGGCTCTGCTCCCTGCAACCGCTCCTGTGTGAGAATGCATGTCCAGTACTCTCTGTATGCATGGTACCTTGGCTGTACAGTTCAGGGCCCTAGAGACATTGAAGACACTGGTGGATGGTGATTCAGAATTGAATGTCAGCAGAGCAGTGCGTGGTCTGGGCCTTGATTTTTAGCCCTGTAGATGGCCTTTGACTCGTTAGAGGTGGAAGAGTTCTTTATTGCTTCTTCAAATATCTTATGTCTATGTCTATTCTTTATGAGAATAAAGATTACAGACATTACTAAAATGATCAGTTTTCTTCCTAATCCAAATACCATTTTCTACTCGTACTAATTCATCTTTGACTTTGTATTCGTCAATTTTCTGCAGGCTATTCCTTACTTTATTAACAGCCTGTGGCAGTTTTGAGATGGTTCTTTATTACTATATGAAACCTTGGCTTATAAGCATTAGCTACACATACTTTCTTAAATTTTAATTTCTAATTATTGTGTGGGCATAATTTGTATGAATGGGCCTCATAGCAGCATACTCATGTGGAAGTCAGAGGGTGACTCTGCAGCCTCAGTTGTCTCTTTCTACCTCCTGTGGGTTCTAGGATTGAGGTCATATCACCAGGCATGTGACAAGGACCCTTACCTGCTGAGTCACCTCTTTCAGCCATTAGCTGTATATTCTTTTATACTCTTCTAACAGATAGTAACTTGTTTACAACTCTTCATTGATGTTGCAGTTTACTTCATCCACTTTCCCTTCCTTCTTTCCTCCTCCCTCCCTCCCTCCCTCCCTCCCTCCCTCCCTCCCTTCCTTCCTTCCTTCCAGTGATCTAAATTTGGACTTCAAGCATGCTAGACAACTATACCTAGCCCTTAGATTTATTTATTAAGTCTGGCCTAGTGCTCTCTATATAACCCAAGATGACCTCAGATCCATGATTCTTCTGCCTCAACCCCCTTCATGCTTGTATTACAGATGTATATGATCATGTCCAGATATAGGTCATATCTCTAAGAGGACAAATATTATAGTATTGAGAAAATGAATGGATCAGTCAATAAGTTTCTCTCCAGTTATTAACAGCTATGCCTAGCATAATTATATATTTATTTATTTTTTTACGAGTGTTACAGTGTAAACGGAGACCATGTATTCATTTCCTGGCTGCCCAGACCTGAATAATCACACAGAAACTAATATTAATTACAACACTGTTTGGCCCATAGCTTAGGTGTATTGCTAGGTAGCTCTTACATCTTAAATTAACCCATTTCTATTAATCTGTGTATCACTATGAGGTTGTGGCCTACCAGTAAGGTTCCAGCATCTTTCTCCTTTGGCAGCTACATGGCGTCTTTCTGACTCTGTTTCTCTCTCTCTCTCTCTCTCTCTCTCTCTGGATATCCTCCCTGATTTTACTCTGCTAACCCATTGGCCAAGACAGCTTTATTCATTAACCAATAAAAGCAGCACATACACAGAAAGACATCCCACATCAGTGCAGAATTCCCATTTTCATGTTTACTCTTAAGATGTCATTTTATACATAGCAAAATGACAAGCCAACTTTATGATTGTTACAATAGTGGTGAAATTTACCTTATAGAATGAGCTGAGTACATGGCTATTCCTTTTTCATATTTTTATTAAAAATTTACTTTTCATTTTACATACCAACCCCAATTACCCCTCCCTCTCCTCTCTTGCCCCCCTCCACCTCTCCCTTCCCATGTCCCATCCACTCCTCAGAGAGGGTAAAGCCTTCCTTGGGGAGTCAACAAAATCTGGGATACCAACTTGAGTTAGGACCAAGTCCCTACGTTCCCCATGTATCAAGGCTGAGCAAGGTATTCCATCATCAGGAATGGGCTCCAAAAACCCAGTTCCTGCACCTGGAAGAGGTCCTGGTGTGACAACCAGCCCCTGCCCAACAGAGCAAGCCAAATAACTGTTACTCACATTCAGAAGGACTAGTTCAGTCTCATGCAGGTTCTCCCAGCTGTCAGTCCATAGTCCATCAGCTCCCACTAGGTTGAGTCAACTGTGGTTTGCCCCATCATGTTCTTGACCAGTCCTTTGCCATCTTATCCTTTCCTTCTCTCTTCAGCTCAACTCCAGGAGCTCAGCCCAGTGCTTGGGTCACTGTATCTGTTTCCATCAGTTACTGGATATAGGTTCTATGATGACAATTAGGGTAATCACTAATTTGATTAAAGAGGAAGACTCTTTCACACACCCTCTACACTATTACTAAGAGTCTTAGCTGGGATCATCCTTGTGGATTCCTGGGAATTTTTCTAACAACAGGTTACTTCCTAAACCCATAATGGTTCCCTCTATCAAGATAACTCTTTAATTGTTGTCTTTCTCCATCCCTTCCCCAACTCATTCTTCTTGATCCATCATGTTTCCATCCCCATACCCTCCCTTCTACCCCACTCTCAGTTTTCCCAGGAGATCTTAACTATTTTCCTTCCTGAGGTTCCCCTTTTAACCTAACTTCTCTGGGACTGGGAATTGTAGCTTGATTACCCTTTATTTTGTATCTAATATCCATGTGTGAGTGAATACATACTGTATTTGTCTTTTGGGGGCCTGGGTTACCTCACTCAGGATGCATTTTTTCAGAACTCAAAGCATTAAGCTGGGTGGTGATGACACACTCCTTTAATCCCAGCACTCTGGAGGCAGAGTAGGCAGATCTCTGTGAGTTCAAGGCCAGCCTAATCTACAAGAGCTAGTTCTAGGACAGGAACCAAAACTCCAAAGTTACACAGAGAAACCCTGTCTTGAAAAACCAAAGGAAGAAGAAGAGGAAGAAGAAGAAGAAGAAGAAGAAGAAGAAGAAGAAGAAGAAGAAGAAGAGGAGGAAGAGGAAGAGGAAGAGGAAGAGGAAGAGGAAGAAGAGAAAGAGAGAAAGGAAAGAAAGAAAGAAAGAAAGAAAGAAAGAAAGAAAGAAGACACCAAAATATCAAATAATCCAATTAAAAAATGGGGTACCAATCTAAACAGAGAATTTTCAACAGAAGAAACTCAAATGGCTAACAGACATTTAAAGACCTCCTCAACATTCCTAGCCATCAAAAGATGCAAATCAAAATGACTCTGAAATACCATTTTACACTATCAAAATGACTAATATCAAGAACACTGATAACAGCTTATGTTGGAGGAAATGTGGAGTAAGTGGAACACTCCTCCACTGATAGTGGGAGTGCAAATTTGTATAGCCACTTTGGAAATCAGTATGGTGGTTTCTCAGAAAATTGGGAATCAATCTACTTCAAGTTCCAGCAATACCAATCTTGGACATATAACCAAAGGATGCACAATCATACCACAAGGACATTTGCTCAACTATGTTAATTGCAGCATTATTTATAATAGCCAGAACCTGGAAACAACCTAGATGCCCCTTTCCCAAAAAATGAGTAAAGAAAATGTGATACATTTACACAATGGAGTATTACTCAGAGGTAAAAAAAACGACATCTTGAAATCTGTAGGCAACTAGAAAAAAACATCATGATAGACTTCTTAAAGGTCAGTAACAGTAAACCTATAATACCAGCTCTGCCCATTCTAGAGGGCCTCTGGTTATCAGTTGAATTTTCATGACCATTATTCTTTTAATTATTACTTAACTTTCTGTGACAACTTTTAATTATGTCCTAGAAAATAATTACCAACCATTTTTAACTGTACTACCTATTGAGAGTTTGTTATTGTTAACTGAACATTTAACACTTAATAATCCCTATATTTTCCCATTGTCTTCTTCTTTCTTGGGTAGATTTGGAGATATATCTTCTGAAATTGTATAGGAATTTTCTTGTTTAATTTTCTGATTCCATGTTTGGCTTTTGCAATTTACGTTCTTTTCTTTCAGAGCTTTCTTTACTTTGATCTCTTTCTTTCTTTCTTTTTCTTCTTCCCTCCCTTCCTCCTTTCCTCCCTTCCTCCCTCCCTCCCTTCCTTCCTTTCTTCCTTCCTTCTTTCTTTCCTTCATAAAGCTTGTGTTGTATATGATTTGCTCATCAACTCACAAATATTTCTTCAGTTTTCAGTGTATATTACTGTTGGGTATGAGGAGCAAATTTTTCTCTGCACATGACTTTTAATTTAGTCCTTCTCTGGTTTATTTATAACTTATTTATTTATTTATTTCTATTTTATTTATTTATCTCTAATTCATTTGTAACTTCCAAAATTCAAAATTGCCAATAAAATGTTATCTAGACAACACTGACTTTTGCAACTTCCTTTGTGATCAATTGTTTATTTAATTTCAAAACCACACTAGTTAATCTTATCTCCATGCTGTTGATATTTAGTGATAAAGTTCTAATAGATCAGGTTATGCCATGTCAGTGTTAAAAACTCCTAGAGTGAAGAGGAATTTGTCCAATCCACATGTGAAGCAAACATTTCAAGCAATATGGATTAGGAACTGTAAGTCTAAAATTGTAATTATAATTCTCCCTAAAATTGTTTTTATTTTTCTTAATTCCACAGAACTAAATACCTTATGGTTTGCATTTTACTATATAGCAAAAGAATCTACAAAATTATATGATATTCTAGTTTACAATTTATCCATATAATAGTACTCATTTTTCCTATGCTCCCAATGTTGAAAAGAAAGGTAGTTATTATGCTCCTTAGGAGAACAATTAACTGGCACAATTTCTGCAATGCCACATGGAATTAATTGCATAATGGTTGTGGTGCTGATGTTATGCACACATGAAAGTGTAAGTAGAATTTGGTGTTTGAGATGAAACAGACAAAACACTTTGGGTGCAAAGCTTTGAAGGGTTCTAAAGATGTCATGCTATAAGTCCCAATTTCTGAAATTAAAATTAATAGTGCTAACCCACAGAGCTGTCTCCCCAGGGCTCTCCCCGATTCTAATTCTTAAGGGAATTAAGATAGAACTTAATTTTCTTAAGACTCAAAATGTACCAGTGAGATCTTCTATGATTATATCTCCATTACAGATAAGAGAACTAAGATGCGGATAATTTAAAGGATTGTCAAGGTCTCAGACAGAGAAAGTAGTAGACATAGAATTTAAATCTAGGTCTTAGATTCCAGTGCCAATGATCTTAAAGATTTATACTATATACCAATTAACAGGAGAAAATTTTCAGAAGATCAGCTGCTCTCATAGGAAGGCATCCAGATTAAATGTGCAGTTCTATGTCTTCGGTACAAATGATTAATTCACTAAATAGTTCCTAGTGAATGCCATTGAGACTCAAAGGAAAGGCGGCATGGATGGGCACTGACAAAAGCCCTAAGCTAAAGTGATCCTATTGTAATTTTTTACATTTTATTATTTGTTTTCATTATAAGAAGTTGAATGTCACATACTATGAAAGTAAGCGCATTAAAATAAGCCCTCAAGAGAAAACTTATAGTTGACAGTGTCAGCTGCTCCTGTCACTGTGGAAATGCAAACACGGGAATACTTCAGATCCTCACCCAGCCCTAAAGTGCTTATGGGCAAATGGCTTATTCAAAACTATTTCAATCACTTTGACTTGCACTACCATGGTATGTCTGAGTGATGGCCCAAAGCCAGCATCTTCTCACTCCTACTTTAGTCTCTATTTGAATTCAAAATTTAAACTTATGCTTTAGATGAAGCTAGTTTCGTTTTCATGTATCCCCTGAAGACTTATACAAAGTCCCTGCTTTGTATAAGACTTATACAAAGTCACTTCTAGGTGTGCTATATGGAAACACATCAACCTTTGCAAATAGGGACTTAGCTTTGGTGACTTAGACCTTCTTTAAAATGCTGACATTGATTTTCAGAGAACATTCCTCATGTTTTCCTCATTCCCCGAATCCTTGCATACTGTTCTAATTGCTCGGAACCCCTGCCCACCAGCAAAATTCTAACCATTGACTTTAAATGTCAAGTCTTTCCATAATAATGGAAATATTTATATCTTGGAAATGAACCAAGATATATTTCTTTCTTTCAGATTTTTATTAATGGTATTTTTTTCATTAGGAAAATCTTTCTCATCTGACCAAGCAAAATTTGACAAAACTTTACCCGAATTGTAAGACCCAACGTGAGCACATTCTGGAAAGGGGCTCTTTCTCAATTTGCATTAAAAGCTTTCTTTTAAAATTTCTAAGGAAAGCATCATCTAAATCTTGCCAGCATTGCATAATCTAGTATAATTAGTCATCTTGGGTGTATGCAGCCCCCACACCACGCCTCATGGGGGTAGTACAGGAGATTTAATGTACTTGCTCATGGTATTTGGTACTGAATCCCAGATAGATAGGTTAAAATCTAGAGTTCTGTATTTGAGACTCGAAAGAAAAGGAAAAGAGAAGAGGCATGAGTAAAAATACTCAGAGTCAAATCTAGGTTCTAGCACTAGGATGTTGATGTTTTGTTAATTTAGTCTAAGTCACAAAAGAATAAACGGAATCATTTCTATTGTAGCCTTCGATGTTTATAGTTTGTGATTTCCCAGGTGATTCCATACGTATGACGTACAGCCTCATCCCTAATACAGCCTGGGAAATTCTATTTTAGTTTTATGTCTGTGGGACATACGTGACTCTGTGATGTATATGTGCATACTCTTGTATGTGTACATGAGAGGGCATGTTTTTACTATGTCATATGTTGGTAATCAGAGGACAACTTCACTTGTACATCTTTCTCTTCTACCTTTTTTGAAGCAGGGTCTCTCTTGCTCATCATGGCGTTGGCCGGGCTATCAGGCCCATTGGATGCTGAGGATTCCCGTTTCCACCTTCCATTTTGCCATAGGTACTTGGATTATAAAAATATGCTATCACATCTGGCTTTATGTGAGCTTTGGGTCTCCACTGATCCTTCTTTCTCTTTAACCCCAGAGAAATTCTATTTTTTTATGATGAGTCATGAAGTCACCTCATTTATTGTCAGTTAATGAGATTCCTCAGGCTTGCCCAACATGCTCTGGCATTCTTTATGGTCCAAGTAGACCCTAAAGGTGCAGTCTAAGAAAGAATTTGACTGTGGATTTAGAGTGAAAGCGTCATCTAAATAGTTACTGACAGAAACCAAGTTCTAACTCGGAGTTTTGTCTCCCAGAAAGACCTTCTAGCAAATAAACTAAGCTTCTAAATATTTAGCTGAGTTGAAGGGACAGGGATGGAGGTAATGAAGGGGGAAAGTAAAGAAAACAAAGATGTGTTTGAAGCTTCATCTGGTGTCTTAAATGTGGGGGGACTAATCATATGGTTTCTGAGAGATTCTATAATTACAGTGTCTGTGACTATAGTTTGAATGTGCAGGTGGACCGAGTTTGAATTTCTTTATTTTCATGATTCCATCTAATAGATATGTTGGATCTTCATTCTACTCAGTGGTAGATACTAAATCTCAGTCAACCTTTGAATCTATTCTTTTTCCTAAATTGATATGCATGGAAGAAAGATGTACTTCATTCCAAACCTCCAAGCATCTGCAATCATATGTTCATCCCCTGAAAAACCACACCTATGATTCAATTTCTGGCTTTGTCCTCACAGGCCATCATTCAGTCAGTCAGCCCTGACTCTGTGGCATATAAAATACCCTTGAGTCTTCACTGCACCTCTACGGATCATGAATGGCACCAAGCAACACAAACCTGGGAGGCTGTCTTGGTTAGGGTTTCTATTACTGTGACGAAACACCAAGACCAAAAAGCAAGTTGGGAAGGAAAGGGTGTGTTTGGCATACACTTCTAGATCATAGCTCATCATCGGAGGAAGTCAGGACAGTAACCTAAACAGAGAAGGAACCTAGAGACAGGAGTTGATGCAGAGACCCTGGTGGGAGGGGGGGACTTCTTACTGGCTTGCTTCCTCTGGCTTGCTGTGCCTGCTTTCTCATAGAACCCAGAACCAAAAGACCAGGGAGGGCACCCCCCACCAGGGACAGGGCCGTCCTCCATGGATCACTAATTGAGAAAATGCCAACAGCAGGATCTCATGGAGGCATTTCCTCAACTGAGGTTCCTTCCTCTTTGGGGATTCTAACTCATGTCAAGCTGACACACAAAACCATCCAGGACAAAGTCTAAACGCCAAGTTTATCGGTGATGCATGTGTTTCCACTCTGGTGTTTCCACTCTGGTGTTTGCATCCCGTAGAAGCTTTTTGAAGAAGCAATACACAAATCCGGCAGATGCCTAATCCCATTACTTTATGAGGAATCAGACACACCCCATTTGGGGCTACAACAGGCAAAGTGATGGAGCTGTATTTTCAGGATCTGGTGATATTTGCATATCCCTTGACTTGGGGCTCAGTTATATCGTCATTGAGTCTAGTTCCATTTCCTTGTTTTTGTCAAAGGAGCGGTGAGAAGCATAGATGGACAAGAGTCTCTGTAATAGGATATTAGGAGTAGAGCAGGATTCTTTGAAGAAAGTGTGATATTAATACTGTATCATAGAAAGCTGATCATTCCTAGATATCAAGCATTTACTTTGTGTTCATACATCTTATCCAACTGTGATTGTAATAAATACTTTCCAAACAGTTGAACTGGTATCCAACAATTCTATATTCATCACTACTGATTAAAATGTCTACTAAGTCTACTATCATCTGTACGTAGAATCTTCATACATCTTCATACTTCATCCTCCAAATTCTTCCCCTGAACCACCAGGTCCTTTCATCTTTGGAAAAACCTCTTGAGAGATATTTTAATGGCTTCCTTTATCTGACCTGAGGACTCCTTCATACCTGCATTAGCACAGGACACATACTCTTTAAATTAGACTGGCTGAACAGAACAGGGACACATTTCTTCCCAACACAGTTTTCCATCGATGTAATTGATTATTTGGACATTTTCTCCCTATAAACCATGACTTGGGGACCTCAAAGTCTTCCCCCATTTAACTCATACCTCTTCAGTTGGGTGGGCAGGTCCTCTCATTCCAGGTAGCAGGCAAGGAGAGCAAAATGAGTGTGGATTATCCCCTGAGCAGTGCTTAATTTTGACATGGCAGAGTCGGATATGAAGCGTATCTTTTCTACTCACGTCCAACATAGACATTTAATGCAGAGGGAGGGAATGCTATGAGAAGCTGTGTGCTTACTGAGAGGCAGAGGACACTGACGCCAAATTATCTCATCTCTGGCTCACTCTAAGGGATATATTTTTAAAGTTCAAAAGAATAGTCTTGCAAAATCATCCTGCTCTGTTTATCCATTTTTTGTGCTTGTATGTATATATGTTTGCATGTGTGGACATATATGTCTATGTATGTATATGTGCAGGCCAGAGAACAACTGCAGGTGTCATTTCCCAGGACCCAAAACATCTTGGTATTTGAAGCAGGGTTTCTCACATTGTTTGGAGCTCACTCAATATGCTAGACTAGGTGGTCAGTGAGCTCCAGGGGTCCAACCCATCTCTTTCTACCTGCTCAATGCTGAGATTCCAAGGCCACGCCATTAATTCTGATTTGCTTGTGTTGGTTCTGGGTTCCACTCCAGTCTAAGTACCCTCAAGGCCATCACTTCACTATCTGAGCTCACTGCCAGCCTCAGTCCGTTTTCCTGAGACACAATTAACCCATCTAGCTACACAATGTGATCCTGAGTGGGGTGATGCCAGCACTGTGGAAGACAAATATCAGTTGATCTGTCTATCTTCTACTACAAAATGTGTTTTATTTGTGTTTTGTTTTTTGTTTAGTTTTTGTGTGTATGTCTTACTTGCATGTACGTACGTGTTATGCGTGTATGCCTGGTGTCCATGGAGGTCAGAAGACAGACAGTATCAAATCTTCCAGCACTTGAGTTCCAGATGGTTAGGAGCTTCCTAGTGTAGGTGCTGCAAGCTGAACCTCATTCCTCTGCAAGAACAGCGATCGCACTTAACTGCGGAGTCATCTCTCCAGACCCACTGACATACATTTAAAATAATAAACTCATAGTAAAGTTGAATACTGCCTCTAATCGACTACTACCTAGTTGCCCAAACCTGGTTAATATAATTTCTCTCTGAGCATTGTTCCCAATATTTGTACAGAGACATAATAATGCCTTACCTTGCAGAGGTAGAGTGAGGCTTGAATGAAAGAACACAAGCAGCTTTGAGAACAGTCATTGGTAGAAGGTAAAATCTTAAAACATGGTCAGATATAAAGTAAAAAAAATTATGAAGATTTTTTAATTTGTGTTTCACTGTTTTGGGTGTTTTTTTAATTGCTAGGTCATCCATTAGAACCTTAAGTCCAATACTGCAAACCAAGCACATATGCTCACATCTATCTTATTGTCTAAATGCTGTCACTAAAATCTACATGCATCGTTTTGAATAACTGCCCCCATTCCTCATGTGGAAACTCAAATAAACTCAGAAGCAGATGGCATAAATAGTGTTAGAAACTGACTTAAATGTGTCCTAGAAAGATAGAAATTACACAGAGTTGTGAACTGTACCCATTGCACCCTGAGCAGTGTACATTTCAAATGAATTATTTCCTTTTCAAGAGGAGTTGGGTAAGAAAGATTTTTGTTATTTATATCTTGCTTTTGTTTTGTTTTACGTTGTCAGTTTTTTTTTTTTCTTAAGCAAATTGCCAAATGCTGGGAAAAGAGCATTTGTCAAGGTGACCCTGGTCTGCCGTTGTCTCTGAGGCCTGCGGGATCCAGCTGGAAGCAAGAGCAGCTGTTCTGAGGCCCTTGTTTAGGCCACTTACATGCGCTGTTGCTTTATCCTCTTCTAAGAACAGAAATTTCAAGATCCTGTGGAATGGGATGCGACCCATCTACTTTATATTTGGATGCCTCTTTTACTGAAGATAGACACAGGGGTGGGGTAGGATGAAGAGAAGGTTGGAGTAAGAGCTGTTGATGCCAGATGAAGGCTACTCATATTTTTAGAGCACCTTTCACATCTGAGAATATAGCCAGAGGACCTCGACATTTTTGGTCATGGCAACCCCTCAGAAGTCAAGCAACTTAAAAGAAAACTAAGAGATATTTGCCTTGAGGAAGAGGAGGAGGAGAACCTTGTTGAGAATTCGATGTACCCAGCTCTGGGGACTACTCAGCCAGAAGACAACTTTCTCCCTGGTGGAAGGCAGCCACCATTCCACTGTCCTGCTGGCCACCTATTTTTATGTCCAGGAAGTAGTTATTGCAGAATCATGAGAACTGGAGACGGAAAGAATTCACTAAGCAATCCATTCCAGCTTGAAGCCACTTAGGAAGAAATTTTAGTCTGCTCTCCAAGGGTGTTTGGGGGCTGCCAAATTCCTCCTACTGTGCACGGAGCCAAATTCACCCAAAACAAAAACTGCGTCGATTTCATAAACAAAAGCACAAAAATATTTAAAATCTTTACACAAATTTCAGTGACTTGACTTACCAAATAAGAGATTTTTTTCTACATTTTATTACGTAGCAGCTTTCGATAAACAAAAGTCCTAAACCCTGGATATTGATGAGAATATATACACATTTAAAGATGAAAAAGCACAAAATTACATGTAAAGTATATCAGTCAATGAGCAATGAGACACAAATCAAGATTTATATGACAGATAATTACCTTGGTGATAATGAGATCCATCTTATCACTATTACTCTGAATATTTGCATAATATCCAAGTTAGAATTATGGGATCTGAAAGTCAGGAAGAAACTGTCTCTAAACAGGCTTCCTAATTTAGCTAATGATAAGAGGAAGATTTGGAGAAATCACAGTCTCCCAGGAAGGTATTAATAGGATTTCTCTTGGACTCCCGCTAAGACTGCATGCAGGGTAGTCGAATACTGTTGATTGATAGATATTCTTCAGATATCCAATGGAAATGTTTACCTGTTGTCATTAAGTTGTGACAGCAGGTCTTGGCATGATATCTGACGTACTAAAAGCCTAACGCTAACCTATCTTTGAGTTAAATTCTGTATGAAGTGGTTGAGCCTGAGAAATTCATGTGGTTGAAGACTGTATTAGTCCTAATCTAACTAAAGAAAGGTGGTCTCTGAGGAAGGAGAGCAACAGTGAGGTGTTGTAGTATTAGTATAATCTCTGCTTTGAACTGTTGGGTAAATTATATTAATTACTTATATAAAATGAAACACTTTAATTAAATCATTCTTAATCCCTTTGAGAGCTCTGGGAGTTTACCCAGTCTAGCAATCCTGGTCAATAAATCCTTGCTGGGGGAATGTTGCACACATTTTCAGGGAAATGTTTTTCATCATAGAAAGTTTAGAGCATGTTTTTTATTGGGTGTTACTTACACATATTGATTTATTTTATGAATGACTGTATTCTGAATAATGTCTTTGAGGTATGTCCCAATGCTCTAGAAAAATAAATATGCATTTCATACTCAACATGTAAAAGAAAAATACAATGCCAAGTTAATAAAACCAATGCAGTACTCGAACTTCTTCAGAGAAGCAGAGAAAATAGAATTCACACATGAATGTGCCTTCAGCAGGGCTCCCTAGCAATGTGAGGGATCCATGTGAGTTAACTAAAGGATTTTACCAGGCTCCTTGCTTTCACACACTGCCTCTCTTCCTTCACTGCACTCTCCAGGATTCGGAGCTAACTTTCCTTAAAGCTGGTTTCTCTCAGGAGACAGGCCTGAAAAAGGGACACTGCAAAGACACCAAGAGTCTAATCCCTCTCATTCTGTTTCATATTAATTCCTCCACACTGAGTTCCTTTTATGTATCCAGCGAAGTGTTTTCCCACCCCTGCTGGGATCGCTGCTCATCAGTCTGCCTCAGATCTTCCTTTGAAGGGCTACCTGCTGGGAAGCCTCCTTGGTTGGCTTATGTGGTTGACTTGGTGGCCTGATCTCAGTCTTAGACTGGTGTTACAAGTTCAGCTCAGAACCTCCCTATAACCAACCTCAGGTCATTATGTAGGACAACCACAGGAGTCAAACACTCAGTGGAGTCTTCAAAACTCTTTAACTTTAAATACAATGAAGAGCAATGATGGAAGGTCATCAAAACCACTGTCTTCAAACAAGGATACATGGGGGAAAAAAAGGGCTGTGTGTGTGTGTGTGTGTGTGTGTGTGTGTATGTTGTGTTGTGTCAGAGGAGGTGCTGTCCAAAGTCACTCATCTTGCTAGTGGCAGAACCAAAATTAGAACTCTAGTTTTGTGGTGCCTAATATAGAGCTCTTTCCATTGAACAATTGTCTCTCTTCTGGGGATCCCATTTTAAATACTCAGGATTGTTTGATACCTTTAAATGGCCCGGTGTAAATTCCAATGGCCATTAAGCATCCTTCCTCATAGGGTCACCCTGACACACAGCCCTGAGCAATCCATCCTTCAACCGCTCCAGGCAAGAGGAAGGTGAGTGTTATTGACTGTGTGTACACTGATTACTACCAGTATCTGCAGTTTTAAGGGCTCCCCGTGGATCGCATTTCCCTGCAAGTTGCCCTACAGTGACCCAGACACAACACTGACAGCTGTGGTGCAAATAAATAAAAACAGAGTATTTTGATCTTAATAGCAGTGGGGTGAGAGGTTGGGTATGAGAAGAGAGAGAGGCAGACAGAAGGACACAGCCACAGCTGTGAAGAGAACAGTTGCCAGCCAGGAGAGAGGGAGAGAGGAGGGAGGAGCAAGATTAGGGTTCCGCCAATGTTAGACATGCCAAAGCTCTTGGAAAAGGGCGCACATACTTGGGACAGGTGGGAAGTGTTTACATTAAAACCAGAATATCAAATGGCTTCCTAAGTACTGGCCAGATCGTTACAGACCCAAGTTGACCCAAAGGAGAAAGCCAAAGTCCTCACCACCAAAACAATCACAGACGAAGCTTGCAGAATTCTTTATATTCCATTCAAATAACTGGATGTGGCTATGTGCATCAGTACAACATGCTGATGCCAGCCAACTAAGTGTGACCTCTGTGCCTCTGAGTGGTGGCATGGACATCATTGGGGAAGAAATACACGTTCCCTAGCCCCATCAGATCTGTGGAGAATCAAGTATGAATTCTGTGTAACAAGCCTTTCAGGAGACTCTGGGGTACACTTTCCTGAGCACCTCTGCTATGGGCTTGATGCAACTCAGCTTCCACAGAATCATGCACAAATCTCTCACATCTTGGTCCATTGGGATCCTGCTTGAACCATGCTATGTTATTAGCAAAATCAAGCATCCAAACACAGTTTGGAGTTAGGACAGGAGAATGCATGATTTGCATAGCTTAGGCACTGGACCAGCTAAATCTGCAGAAGAAAAAAAAAAAACCTCAATATTCATGTTCAGATTCACAGTATCCAATACCACCCCCCTCCAGCCAGCCATGGGTCAATGGTGTACAAGGGCAGAGTCCTCCTCCAGTTTAAACAGCCACCTGCAAAGTGTTTCATCTAAGGAATGAGAAAAAAGTCAAGCCATTAAGCTACTGAACTAGAGCACACATGAGTCTAGAGAAGTTTTAGAATTTGGGGCCTGAAGGTAGGGACACTTTAACATGCAGAAAACTGTATTCTCTGTCCCTTGACACTAATTTTTAGGCACTGATGATATAACCACTTGGCATCCAGAGATCTAGTCACTATCACAGACATACATAGAGGCAAAACAGCAATGTACCTATAAATAAATACATCAAAAATATATTAAAAACACAAATATAATTGACTTTGAATAAAACAAGCAAATGAAGGGCAGCTGTCCTGTGGATCTGGCTTATGGCCTAGGGTGTCTGGAGCCCCTGGGGTCTAATCTCTGAGTACAGCATGAACTGGATGTGCTGACCCATGCCGTAATCCCAGCACTCGGGAGCTAGAAAGTGGAGAAGCAGCTCCCCAGCCCACACCTCTGTGAGTTGGAAGACGACCCCCATGTTGGATATGTGTTCTACTGTACTGAGACCAGTGTTTGTAATGCTCCTTTTCCTGACACGTCCCCCCAAAAGCTTTATTCAGGCATAGTAACTGAGAGCCCATATAATTTCGTTCTCTCACACCAACGGGGCTACTTAATCTGTCATTTCTTTCCCATCTCTAACACAAATGTCTCTGTCATGAAGTTGGCCGGTTAGTTGTGTCAGCTGGATCAGTTAACTACACAAGTGTTCAAAGTCCCAATCCCCATGCGGTGTGCGTGGCTTAGTCCAGGGTTTTATAAATGCGTTCATGAGTTTCCCGTTAACTCTGGTGATTCACTCTGCATGAATCGGCTCAAACAGACCAACCTTCCCTCTGAGGAACACAGCTAGGTACTCTGCGCTCTCTGTCCAATAGGGTTACGGCTCCAGCTGGAAGAAAGTGGCAAAATGATTAACAGAGAATCTATTTGAAAGGAAGACTAGAAGTCCGGAAACCTGTATTTTGATTTCCTAAGACTTTTATATCAGTCTCTGCCCTCGTGGGATCGCAACACACCCAAGTAGTTGCAATCTCAGTTGCTAAAAGACACAATTCAAAAATTACATAAAATAATTGCTTTTTTGTGTAGGACCATTGATGTGGAGGGAGGAAGAAAAAATATCAGTGTTAGTACATCTATGCTAAATACCTGATACATAAAGGACCATTTAATTGCGCTGGGCTGAAGACATTGCATCGTGTGCTTCTCTCATTTTGTCACTGAAAAACCTGAATTCTCAAAGAATTTTGTCGAGGATCCTGCCCTTCCTCCCTTAAATACTTAGAGGCAAAGACTCTGAATGGAAAATGTTCTTCCTGGATTTTTCATTCCTTCTATCCTCTTCAAAAGTAACTACCCTTAACCTAAGCGGTTGCTTAGGGCCATGTCTGGGTCCATGGCCCCACAGCAGTCAGGGTCTGTGTTGATGTCTGTGGCTTGTGTTACCTCTGAGGGCTGTGCCAATGCCTGGGGTCTAGATAGCCACCTGAGACCATGTTGGTGCCTGAGGACCTTGCTGTCACTGGGGACATACTGATTTGGATGACCAGTGCTGCCACCAGGGCCATGGTGATGTCTGGGCAGTACTGATTCTAAGGGCAATGTCTGGGTCCATAGTCCTGCTGCAGCTGGGATCTATGATGTGTCCATGGCCCATGTTTGCCACAGGGGATCACAGGGACCATGAATGTTGAAATGTGAGGATTGCACTGAGCTGGCCCTTCCCCCTCACTAGCTCTGGGATAGCTAGCTCTGCCCCTCACTGGATACTATAGCAGGAGAGTTGCCCCTGCTCCCTATGAGAAAGCAGCCCTCACACTCAGGAGAGATGGCCCCACTCCTCACCATGGGTGTGGGAA